>NC_086448.1:521606864-522253880 GCF_028390025.1 Pseudophryne corroboree | reverse complement strand
TAGATCTTCCCTACATGCAGCTCAATCTGAGGATATCGTCAACAACAGCATACTCCTGGATGTGGCCACTGATGATATCTTTTGTAAGATTGCACAGTGTGTATGCACTATATAGTTTGTCCGGGAGTTCAATAGAAATTGTTGACGATATCACATTGTTTGCAAGTTGTCTAGTGTGTATCTAGCATTAGTTCTCCCTCTCTCTGCGTTTTGGAGCGGTCACATCCGCATACCCTGCTGCCACTGCACACTGGATCAGACACTAGTACTCCTTCTTAGTGGCCGCACGTAATACTCACACCTCCCCTAATTAGCCAAGGCCCCTCCCTGTACTTGGACCCAGGACACAGCAGTGAACTGAATTTAGAACTTGCCAAATTGGTAATTTTCACAGTGCTTATAGAAAGCTATGAGGACTGCTCCTGCAATCAGAAACAGAAGGACCTCCATACAAACCTGTGACATCTGCTTTGGTACCTCCTTGTTGAATAGCCCATATACTGGACCCTGTTCAGTAAGGACTGCAGATTCGGCTTTTTAGCAGAATCTGCAATCATTTTTTTTGCATGCTGGGGGCCGCCCATCGCAGGGCATGGCCGCCCAGCATGCTACCCACCGCCCACCCACTTCAATCATGCTGTAATTGAGATCGTGCTGCAATTACAGCGTGGTCGCAGAAACTGTGGAATCCTCCTGCCGGCGCTGCCTGCCGCCGCCATTTTTTGAATCGAAGTAGCTGCATGTGACGACACGCATCCGCCCTGAAAATGCAGCAGACACGCCCCCATTTCCCTGACGCTTGGTTGCCGCCCACCCCGCAAATACCTCTGCCTGTCAATCAGACAGAGACGTTCGCAGTTGATGCAACCCAATCGCACTAACTGCGTGTGCATGCACAGGACAGAACCTGTGCGTATGCAGTGCCGCCGCTGGGGTTATTGCAGTTGTAGCGACCTTAATAACCCCCATAATTATCTACTGCAGTAGAGATACAAAATCTCTTTGTTTCTTGGTCTGCTTATATACGTATGCAATTTCAGCATACTCAATAAGAAAGCATATCACAAGAGGCCTAATTCAGACCTGATCGTAGCAGCAAATTTGTTAGCAGTTGGGCAAAACCATGTACACTGCAGGGGGGGCAGATATAACATGTGCAGTGGGGGCATATATAACATGTGCAGAGAGAGTTAGATTTGGGTGTGGTCACGGTGTGTTCAAACTGAAATCTAAATTGCAGTGTAAAAATAAAGCACCCAGTATTTACCCTGCACAGAAACAAAATAACCCACCCAAATCTAAAGCTGTGTACACACGGTGAGATCCTTGCTATGGCCGATTTTGACTATGCTATTTCCCTTGAACTCCCCAGAGCCCAGCACCACCGATTTTGACTAACTTTTCTTGAGATATGGACTATGGGGATAATTCTGAGTTGATCGCAGCAGGAATTTTGTTAGCAGTTGGGCAAAACCATGTGCACTGCAGGTGGGGCAGATATAACATGTGCAGAGAGAGAGTTAGATTTGGGTGGGTTATATTGTTACTGTGCAGGGTAAATACTGGCTGCTTTATTTTTACACTGCAATTTAGATTGCAGATTGAACACACCACACCCAAATCTAACTCTCTCTACACATGTTTTCTCTAACGTCCTAAGTGGATGCTGGGGACTCCGTCAGGACCATGGGGAATAGCGGCTCCGCAGGAGACAGGGCACAAAAATAAAGCTTTAGGATTAGGTGGTGTGTACTGGCTCCTCCCCCTATGACCCTCCTCCAAGCCTCAGTTAGGTTTTTGTGCCCGTCCGAGCAGGGTGCAATCTAGGTGGCTCTCCTAAAGAGCTGCTTAGAAAAAGTTTTTAGGTTTTTTATTTTCAGTGAGTCCTGCTGGCAACAGGCTCACTGCATCGAGGGACTTAGGGGAGAGAATTTCAACTCACTTGCGTGCAGGATGGATTGGATTCTTAGGCTACTGGACACCATTAGCTCCAGAGGGAGTCGGAACACAGGTCTCACCCTGGGGTTCGTCCCGGAGCCGCGCCGCCGACCCCCCTTACAGATGCTGAAGATTGAAGGTCCGGAAACAGGCGGCAGAAGGCTCTTCAGTCTTCATGAAGGTAGCGCACAGCACTGCAGCTGTGCGCCATTGTTGTCACACACTTCACACCAAGCGGTCACGGAGGGTGCAGGGCGCTGCTGGGGGCGCCCTGGGCAGCAATATTTAATACCTTTATGGCAAAAGAATACATCACATATAGCCATTGAGGCTATATGTATGTATTTAACCCATGCCGGATATCTAAAACTCCGGGAGAAAAGCCCGCCGAAATAGGGGGCGGGGCTTATTCTCCTCAGCACACAGCGCCATTTTCCTGCTCAGCTCCGCTGTGAGGAAGGCTCCCAGGACTCTCCCCTGCACTGCACTACAGAAACAGGGTAAAACAGAGAGGGGGGGCATTTTTTGGCGATATTTTGATATATTTAAGCTGCTATAAGGAACAACACTTATATAAGGTTGTTCCCATATATATTATGGCGCTTGGGTGTGTGCTGGCAAACTCTCCCTCTGTCTCCCCAAAGGGCTAGTGGGGTCCTGTCTTCGATAAGAGCATTCCCTGTGTGTCTGCTGTGTGTCGGTACGTGTGTGTCGACATGTATGAGGACGATGTTGGTGTGGAGGCAGAGCAATTGCCGATAATGGTGATGTCACCCCCCAGGGAGTCGACACCGGAATGGATGGCTTTGTTTATGGAATTACGTGATAATGTCAGCACATTACAAAAATCAGTTGACGACATGAGACGGCCGGCAAACCAGTTAGTACCTGCCCAGGCGTCTCAGACACCGTCAGGGGCTGTAAAGCGCCCTTTACCTCAGTCGGTCGACACAGACCCAGACACAGACACTGAATCTAGTGTCGACGGTGATGAAACAAACGTATTTTCAAGTAGGGCCACACGTTATATGATCACGGCAATGAAGGAGGCTTTGCATATCTCTGATACTGCAAGTACCACAAAAAGGGGTATTATGTGGGGGGTGAAAAAACTACCTGTAGTTTTTCCTGAATCAGAGGAATTAAATGATGTATGTGATGAAGCGTGGGTTAACCCAGATAGAAAAGTGCTAATTTCAAAAAAGTTATTAGCATTATACCCTTTCCCGCCAGAGGTTAGGGCGCGCTGGGAAACACCCCCTAGGGTGGATAAGGCGCTCACACGCTTATCAAAACAAGTGGCGTTACCGTCTCCTGATATGGCCGCCCTCAGGGATCCAGCTGATAGGAGACTGGAAACTACCCTAAAAAGTATATACACAAATACTGGTGTTATACTGCGACCAGCCATCGCCTCAGCCTGGATGTGCAGTGCTGGGGTCGTCTGGTTGGATTCCCTGACTGAAAATATTAATACCCTGGATAGGGACAGTATTTTATTGACTATAGAGCAATTAAAGGATGCTTTCCTTTATATGCGAGATGCTCAGAGAGATATTTGCACTCTGGCATCGAGAGTAAATGCGATGTCCATATCTGCCAGAAGGAGTTTATGGACGCGACAGTGGTCAGGTGATGCGGATTCCAAACGACATATGGAAGTATTGCCGTATAAAGGGGAGGAATTATTTGGCGTCGGTCTATCGGATCTGGTGGCCACGGCAACTGCCGGAAAATCCACCTTTTTACCTCAGACCCCCTCCCAACATAAAAAGACACCGTCTTTTCAGCCGCAGTCCTTTCGGTCCTATAAGAACAAGCGGACAAAAGGACAGTCATATCTGCCTCGGGGCAGAGGAAGGGGTAAGAGAGGGCAGCAAGCAGCCCCTGCCCAGGAACAGAAGCCCTCTCAGGGTTCTGCAAAGCCCTCAGCATGACGCTGGGGCCTTACAAGCGGACTCAGGAGCGGTGGGGGGTCGACTCAAGAATTTCAGCGCACAGTGGGCTTGCTCACAGGTGGACCCCTGGATCCTGCAGGTAGTATCTCAGGGTTACAGGTTGGAATTCGAGAAGTCTCCCCCTCGCAGGTTCCTAAAGTCTGCTTTGCCAACGTCTCCCTCAGACAGGGCGACGGTATTGGAAGCCATTCACAAGCTGTTTTCTCACCAGGTGATAGTCAAGGTACCCCTCCTACAACAGGGAAAGGGGTATTACTCCACGCTATTTGTGGTACCGAAGCCGGACGGCTCGGTAAGACCTATTCTAAATCTGAAATCTTTGAACCTGTACATACAAAAATTCAAGTTCAAGATGGAGTCACTCAGAGCAGTGATAGCGAATCTGGAAGAAGGGGACTTTATGGTGTCCCTGGACATAAAGGATGCTTACCTGCATGTCCCAATTTGCCCTTCACATCAAGGGTACCTCAGGTTCGTGGTGCAAAACTGTCATTATCAGTTTCAGACGCTGCCGTTTGGATTGTCCACGGCACCTCGGGTCTTTACCAAGGTAATGGCCGAAATGATGATTCTTCTGCGAAGAAGAGGCGTATTAATTATCCCTTACTTGGACGATCTCCTGATAAGGGCAAGGTCCAGAGAACAGCTGGAGGACGGAGTAGCACTAACCCGACTAGTGCTGCAACAACACGGGTGGATTCTGAATTTTCCAAAATCTCAGTTGACCCCGACGACACGTCTGCTGTTCCTGGGAATGATTCTGGACACGGTTCAGAAAAAGGTGTTTCTTCCGGAGGAGAAAGCCAGGGAGTTATCCGAACTTGTCAGGAACCTCCTAAAACCAGGGAAAGTGTCTGTGCATCAATGCACAAGAGTCCTGGGAAAGATGGTGGCTTCTTACGAAGCGATTCCATTCGGCAGATTCCACGCACGAACTTTTCAGTGGGATCTGCTGGACAAATGGTCCGGATCACATCTGCAGATGCATCAGCGGATAACCTTATCGCCACGGACAAGGGTGTCTCTTCTGTGGTGGTTGCAGAGTGCTCATCTGTTAGAGGGCCGCAGATTCGGCATACAGGACTGGGTCCTGGTGACCACGGATGCCAGTCTGAGAGGCTGGGGAGCGGTCACACAGGGAAGAAACTTCCAGGGAGTATGGTCAAGCCTGGAGATGTCTCTTCACATAAATATACTGGAGCTAAGAGCGATTTACAATGCTCTAAGTCTGGCAAAACCCCTGCTTCAGGGTCAGCCGGTGTTGATCCAGTCGGACAACATCACGGCAGTCGCCCACGTAAACAGACAGGGCGGCACAAGAAGCAGGACAGCAATGGCAGAAGCTGCAAGGATTCTTCGCTGGGCGGAAGATCATGTGATAGCACTGTCAGCAGTATTCATTCCGGGAGTGGACAACTGGGAAGCAGACTTCCTCAGCAGACACGATCTACACCCGGGAGAGTGGGGACTTCATCCAGAAGTCTTCCACATGATTGTGAACCGTTGGGAAAAACCAATGGTGGATATGATGGCGTCCCGCCTCAACAAAAAACTGGACAGGTATTGCGCCAGGTCAAGAGACCCTCAGGCAATAGCTGTGGACGCTCTGGTAACACCGTGGGTGTTCCAGTCAGTGTATGTGTTCCCTCCTCTGCCTCTCATACCAAAAGTACTGAGAATTATACGGCAAAAGGGAGTAAGAACGATACTAGAGGCTCCGGATTGGCCAAGAAGAACTTGGTACCCGGAACTTCAAGAGATGCTCACGGAGGATCCGTGGCCTCTACCTCTAAGACGGGACCTGCTTCAGCAGGGACCGTGTCTATTCCAAGACTTACCGCGGCTGCGTTTGACGGCATGGCGGTTGAACGCCGAATTCTAAGGGAAAAAGGCATTCCGGAAGAGGTCATTCCTACACTGGTAAAAGCCAGGAAGGAGGTGACTGCACAACATTATCACCGCATTTGGAGAAAATATGTTGCGTGGTGTGAGGCCAGGAAGGCCCCCACGGAGGAATTTCAACTGGGTCGATTCCTACATTTCCTGCAAACAGGATTGTCTATGGGCCTCAAATTGGGGTCCATTAAGGTTCAAATTTCGGCCCTGTCGATTTTCTTCCAGAAAGAATTGGCTTCAGTTCCTGAAGTCCAGACTTTTGTAAAAGGAGTACTACATATACAGCCCCCGGTTGTGCCCCCAGTGGCACCGTGGGATCTTAATGTAGTCTTGGATTTTCTCAAATCCCATTGGTTTGAGCCGCTCAAATCGGTGGAGTTGAAGTATCTTACATGGAAAGTAACCATGCTACTGGCCCTGGCTTCAGCCAGGAGAGTATCAGAATTGGCGGCTTTATCATATAAGAGCCCATATCTGATTTTCCATATGGACAGGGCAGAACTGCGGACGCGTCCTCATTTTCTGCCTAAGGTGGTGTCAGCGTTTCACCTGAACCAGCCTATTGTGGTGCCTGCGGCTACTAACGATTTGGAGGATTCCAAGTTGTTGGACGTGGTCCGGGCATTGAAAATATATATTTCAAGAACGGCGGGAGTCAGAAAGTCTGACTCACTGTTTATATTGTAGGCACCCAACAAGTAGAGATGAGCGCCTGAAATTTTTCGGGTTTTGTGTTTTGGTTTTGGGTTCGGTTCCGCGGCCGTGTTTTGGGTTCGAACGCGTTTTGGCAAAACCTCACCGAATTATTTTTGTCGGATTCGGGTGTGTTTTGGATTCGGGTGTTTTTTTCCAAAAACACTAAAAAACAGCTTAAATCATAGAATTTGGGGGTCATTTTGATCCCAAAGTATTATTAACCTCAAAAACCATAATTTACACTCATTTTCAGTCTATTCTGAATACCTCACACCTCACAATATTATTTTTAGTCCTAAAATTTGCACCGAGGTCGCTGTGTGAGTAAGATAAGCGACCCTAGTGGCCGACACAAACACCGGGCCCATCTAGGAGTGGCACTGCAGTGTCACGCAGGATGTCCCTTCCAAAAAACCCTCCCCAAACAGCACATGACGCAAAGAAAAAAAGAGGCGCAATGAGGTAGCTGTGTGAGTAAGATTAGCGACCCTAGTGGCCGACACAAACACCGGGCCCATCTAGGAGTGGCACTGCAGTGTCACGCAGGATGGCCCTTCCAAAAAACCCTCCCCAAACAGCACATGACGCAAAGAAAAAAAGAGGCGCAATGAGGTAGCTGACTGTGTGAGTAAGATTAGCGACCCTAGTGGCCGACACAAACACCGGGCCCATCTAGGAGTGGCACTGCAGTGTCACGCAGGATGGCCCTTCCAAAAAACCCTCCCCAAACAGCACATGACGCAAAGAAAAAAAGAGGCGCAATGAGGTAGCTGACTGTGTGAGTAAGATTAGCGACCCTAGTGGCCGACACAAACACCGGGCCCATCTAGGAGTGGCACTGCAGTGTCACGCAGGATGTCCCTTCCAAAAAACCCTCCCCAAACAGCACATGACGCAAAGAAAAAAAGAGGCGCAATGAGGTAGCTGTGTGAGTAAGATTAGCGACCCTAGTGGCCGACACAAACACCGGGCCCATCTAGGAGTGGCACTGCAGTGTCACGCAGGATGTCCCTTCCAAAAAACCCTCCCCAAACAGCACATGACGCAAAGAAAAAAAGAGGCGCAATGAGGTAGCTGACTGTGTGAGTAAGATTAGCGACCCTAGTGGCCGACACAAACACCGGGCCCATTTAGGAGTGGCACTGCAGTGTCACGCAGGATGTCCCTTCCAAAAAACCCTCCCCAATCAGCACATGATGCAAAGAAAAAGAAAAGAAAAAAGAGGTGCAAGATGGAATTATCCTTGGGCCCTCCCACCCACCCTTATGTTGTATAAACAAAACAGGACATGCACACTTTAACCAACCCATCATTTCAGTGACAGGGTCTGCCACACGACTGTGACTGATATGACGGGTTGGTTTGGACCCCCCCCAAAAAAGAAGCAATTAATCTCTCCTTGCACAAACTGGCTCTACAGAGGCAAGATGTCCACCTCATCTTCACCCTCCGATATATCACCGTGTACATCCCCCTCCTCACAGATTATCAATTCGTCCCCACTGGAATCCACCATCTCAGCTCCCTGTGTACTTTGTGGAGGCAATTGCTGCTGGTCAATGTCTCCGCGGAGGAATTGATTATAATTCATTTTAATGAACATCATCTTCTCCACATTTTCTGGATGTAACCTCGTACGCCGATTGCTGACAAGGTGAGCGGCGGCACTAAACACTCTTTCGGAGTACACACTTGTGGGAGGGCAACTTAGGTAGAATAAAGCCAGTTTGTGCAAGGGCCTCCAAATTGCCTCTTTTTCCTGCCAGTATAAGTACGGACTGTGTGACGTGCCTACTTGGATGCGGTCACTCATATAATCCTCCACCATTCTATCAATGTTGAGAGAATCATATGCAGTGACAGTAGACGACATGTCCGTAATCGTTGTCAGGTCCTTCAGTCCGGACCAGATGTCAGCATCAGCAGTCGCTCCAGACTGCCCTGCATCACCGCCAGCGGGTGGGCTCGGAATTCCGAGCCTTTTCCTCGCACCCCCAGTTGCGGGAGAATGTGAAGGAGGAGATGTTGACAGGTCGCGTTCCGCTTGACTTGACAATTTTGTCACCAGCAGGTCTTTCAACCCCAGCAGACCTGTGTCTGCCGGAAAGAGAGATCCAAGGTAGGCTTTAAATCTAGGATCGAGCACGGTGGCCAAAATGTAGTGCTCTGATTTCAACAGATTGACCACCCGTGAATCCTTGTTAAGCGAATTAAGGGCTGCATCCACAAGTCCCACATGCCTAGCGGAATCGCTCCCTTTTAGCTCCTTCTTCAATGCCTCCAGCTTCTTCTGCAAAAGCCTGATGAGGGGAATGACCTGACTCAGGCTGGCAGTGTCTGAACTGACTTCACGTGTGGCAAGTTCAAAGGGCATCAGAACCTTGCACAACGTTGAAATCATTCTCCACTGCACTTGAGACAGGTGCATTCCATCTCCTATATCGTGCTCAATTGTATAGGCTTGAATGGCCTTTTGCTGCTCCTCCAACCTCTGAAGCATATAGAGGGTTGAATTCCACCTCGTTACCACTTCTTGCTTCAGATGATGGCAGGGCAGGTTCAGTAGTTTTTGGTGGTGCTCCAGTCTTCTGTACGTGGTGCCTGTACGCCGAAAGTGTCCCGCAATTTTTCTGGCCACCGACAGCATCTCTTGCACGCCCCTGTCGTTTTTTAAAAAATTCTGCACCACCAAATTCAAGGTATGTGCAAAACATGGGACGTGCTGGAATTTGCCCATATTTAATGCACACACAATATTGCTGGCGTTGTCCGATGCCACAAATCCACAGGAGAGTCCAATTGGGGTAAGCCATTCCGCGATGATCTTCCTCAGTTGCCGTAAGAGGTTTTCAGCTGTGTGCGTATTCTGGAAAGCGGTGATACAAAGCGTAGCCTGCCTAGGAAAGAGTTGGCGTTTGCGAGATGCTGCTACTGGTGCCGCCGCTGCTGTTCTTGCGGCGGGAGTCCATACATCTACCCAGTGGGCTGTCACAGTCATATAGTCCTGACCCTGCCCTGCTCCACTTGTCCACATGTCCGTGGTTAAGTGGTCATTGGGTACAACTGCATTTTTTAGGAGACTGGTGAGTCTTTTTCTGACGTCCGTGTACATTCTCGGTATCGCCTGCCTAGAGAAGTGGAACCTAGATGGTATTTGGTAACGGGGGCACACTGCCTCAATAAATTGTCTAGTTCCCTGTGAACTAACGGCGGATACCGGACGCACGTCTAACACCAACATAGTTGTCAAGGACTCAGTTATCCGCTTTGCAGTAGGATGACTGCTGTGATATTTCATCTTCCTCGCAAAGGACTGTTGAACAGTCAATTGCTTACTGGAAGTAGTACAAGTGGGCTTACGACTTCCCCTCTGGGATGACCATCGACTCCCAGCGGCAACAACAGCAGCGCCAGCAGCAGTAGGCGTTACACGCAAGGATGCATCGGAGGAATCCCAGGCAGGAGAGGACTCGTCAGACTTGCCAGTGACATGGCCTGCAGGACTATTGGCATTCCTGGGGAAGGAGGAAATTGACACTGAGGGAGTTGGTGGGGTGGTTTGCGTGAGCTTGGTTACAAGAGGAAGGGATTTACTGGTCAGTGGACTGCTTCCGCTGTCACCCAAAGTTTTTGAACTTGTCACTGACTTATTATGAATGCGCTGCAGGTGACGTATAAGGGAGGATGTTCCGAGGTGGTTAACGTCCTTACCCCTACTTATTACAGCTTGACAAAGGGAACACACGGCTTGACACCTGTTGTCCGCATTTCTGGTGAAATACCTCCACACCGAAGAGCTGATTTTTTTGGTATTTTCACCTGGCATGTCAACGGCCATATTCCTCCCACGGACAACAGGTGTCTCCCCGGGTGCCTGACTTAAACAAACCACCTCACCATCAGAATCCTCCTGGTCAATTTCCTCCCCAGCGCCAGCAACACCCATATCCTCCTCATCCTGGTGTACTTCAACACTGACATCTTCAATCTGACTATCAGGAACTGGACTGCGGGTGCTCCTTCCAGCACTTGCAGGGGGCGTGCAAATGGTGGAAGGCGCATGCTCTTCACGTCCAGTGTTGGGAAGGTCAGGCATCGCAACCGACACAATTGGACTCTCCTTGTGGATTTGGGATTTCAAAGAACGCACAGTTCTTTGCGGTGCTTTTGCCAGCTTGAGTCTTTTCAGTTTTCTAGCGAGAGGCTGAGTGCTTCCATCCTCATGTGAAGCTGAACCACTAGCCATGAACATAGGCCAGGGCCTCAGCCGTTCCTTGCCACTCCGTGTGGTAAATGGCATATTGGCAAGTTTACGCTTCTCCTCCGACAATTTTATTTTAGGTTTTGGAGTCCTTTTTTTACTGATATTTGGTGTTTTGGTTTTGACATGCTCTGTACTATGCCATTGGGCATCGGCCTTGGCAGACGACGTTGCTGGCATTTCATCGTCTCGGCCATGACTAGTGGCAGCAGCTTCAGCACGAGGTGGAAGTGGATCTTGATCTTTCCCTAATTTTGGAACCTCAACATTTTTGTCCTCCATATTTTAATAGGCACAACTAAAAGGCACCTCAGGTAAACAATGCAGATGGATGGATTGGATACTAGTATACAATTATGGACGGGCTGCCGAGTGCCGACACAGAGGTAGCCACAGCCGTGAACTACCGCACTGTACTGTGTCTGCTGCTAATATATAGACTGGTTGATAAAGAGATAGTATACTCGTAACTAGTATGTATGTATAAAGAAAGAAAAAAAAACCACGGTTAGGTCACTGGTATATACAATTATGGACGGGCTGCGGAGTGCCGACACAGAGGTAGCCACAGCCGTGAACTACCGCACTGTACTGTGTCTGCTGCTAATATATAGACTGGTTGATAAAGAGATAGTATACTCGTAACTAGTATGTATGTATAAAGAAAGAAAAAAAAACCACGGTTAGGTGGTATATACAATTATGGACGGGCTGCCGAGTGCCGACACAGAGGTAGCCACAGCCGTGAACTACCGCACTGTACTGTGTCTGCTGCTAATATATAGACTGGTTGATAAAGAGATAGTATACTCGTAACTAGTATGTATGTATAAAGAAAGAAAAAAAACCACGGTTAGGTCACTGGTATATACAATTATGGACGGGCTGCCGAGTGCCGACACAGAGGTAGCCACAGCCGTGAACTACCGCACTGTACACTGGTTGATAAAGAGATAGTAGTATACTCGTAACAACTAGTATGACGACGGTATAAAGAATGAAAAAAAAACCACGGTTAGGTGGTATATAATACAATTATGGTTGGATGGACTGCCTGCCGAGTGCCGACACAGAGGTAGCCACAGCCGTGAACTACCGCACTGTACACTGGTTGATAAAGAGATAGTAGTATACTCGCAACAACTAGTATGACGACGGTATAAAGAACGAAAAAAAAACCACGGTTAGGTGGTATATATTATAATACAATTATGGATGGACGGACTGCCTGCCGAGTTCCGACACAGAGGTAGCCACAGCCGTGAACTACCGCACTGTACACTGGTTGATAAAGAGATAGTAGTATACTCGTAACAACTAGTATGACGACGGTATAAAGAACGAAAAAAAAACCACGGTTAGGTGGTATATATTATAATACAATTATGGATGGACGGACTGCCTGCCGAGTTCCGACACAGAGGTAGCCACAGCCGTGAACTACCGCACTGTACACTGGTTGATAAAGAGATAGTAGTATACTCGTAACAACTAGTATGACTATGACGACGGTATAAAGAAAGAAAAAAAAAACCACGGTTAGGTGGTATATAATACAATTATGGATGGACGGACTGCCTGCCGAGTGCCGACACAGAGGTAGCCACAGCCGTGAACTACCGCACTGTACTGTGTCTGCTGCTAATATAGACTGGTTGATAAAGAGATAGTATACAATACTACTAATATACTGGTGGTCAGGCACTGGTCACCACTAGTCACACTGGCAGTGGCACTCCTGCAGCAAAAGTGTGCACTGTTTAATTTTAATATAATATTATTTATCATGTACTCCTGGCTCCTGCTATAACAAGCTGCAGTGCTCCCCAGTCTCCCCCACAATTATAAGCTTTATATACAATACATTGATGTGCAGCACACTGGGCTGAGCAGTGCACACAGACTGAGTCACTGTGTGACTGTGTATCGTTTTTTTCAGGCAGAGAACGGATATATTAAATAAAACAAACAACTGCACTGTCTCTGGTGGTCACTGGTCACTGTGGTCGTCAGTCACTAAACTCTGTCTGCACTCTGCACTCTCTTCTAATCTACAGTATCACAGCAATCTCTCTCTCTCTCTCTCTTCTAAATCTAATCTAAATGGAGAGGACGCCAGCCACGTCCTCTCCCTATCAATCTCAATGCACGTGTGAAAATGGCGGCGACGCGCGGCTCCTTATATAGAATCCGAGTCTCGCGATAGAATCCGAGCCTCGCGAGAATCCGACAGCGTCATGATGACGTTCGGGCGCGCTCGGGTTAACCGAGCAAGGCGGGAAGATCCGAGTCGCTCGGACCCGTGAAAAAAAAAGTGAAGTTCGTGCGGGTTCGGATTCAAAGAAACCGAACCCGCTCATCTCTACCAACAAGATGGGTGCTCCTGCTTCTAAGCAGACGATTGCTCGTTGGATTTGTAGCACAATTCAGCTTGCACATTCTGTGGCAGGCTTGCCACAACCTAAATCTGTCAAGGCCCATTCCACAAGGAAAGTGGGCTCATCCTGGGCGGCTGCCCGGGGGGTCTCGGCATTACAACTCTGCCGAGCTGCTACTTGGTCAGGGGCAAACACGTTTGCAAAATTCTACAAATTTGATACCCTGGCTGAGGAGGACCTTGAGTTCTCTCATTCGGTGCTGCAGAGTCATCCGCACTCTCCCGCCCGTTTGGGAGCTTTGGTATAATCCCCATGGTCCTGACGGAGTCCCCAGCATCCACTTAGGACGTTAGAGAAAATAAGAATTTACTTACCGATAATTCTATTTCTCGTAGTCCGTAGTGGATGCTGGGCGCCCATCCCAAGTGCGGATTGTCTGCAATACTTGTACATAGTTATTGTTACAAACAAATTCGGGTTGTTATTGTTGTGAGCCGTCTGTTCAGAGGCTCCTACGTTGTCATACTGTTAACTGGGTTCAGATCACAAGTTGTACGGTGTGATTGGTGTGGCTGGTATGAGTCTTACCCGGGATTCAATATCCTTCCTTATTGTGTACGCTCGTCCGGGCACAGTATCTTAACTGAGGCTTGGAGGAGGGTCATAGGGGATGGAGCCAGTACACACCACCTAATCCTAAAGCTTTATTTTTGTGCCCTATCTCCTGCGGAGCCGCTATTCCCCATGGTCCTGACGGAGTCCCCAGCATCCACTACGGACTACGAGAAATAGAATTATCGGTAAGTAAATTCTTATTATATCTGCCTCCCCTGCAGTGCACATGGTTTTGCCCAACTGCTAACAAAGTTCCTGCTGCGATCAACTCAGAATTACCCCCTATGTGTGCTTACGATTTTGGCTTATGTGAGATTTTGGCTTATGTGAGATGTAACTGACATGTGAGATGAACTAGACCGATCTAGCAAGGATTGACTTGCCTGCACAGTCTATCTTTTCTTGCGATGCCGACCTGGCGGGACCGCGCATCGGGAACGAATCGGGATCGAATCGGGATCGCAAGGTGACTTTCACCTTGCAATCTGCACTAACTTTTCTTGCGATTTTGACTATATAGTCAAAATCGAAAGAAAATATCTCACCGTGTGTACACACCTTAACTCTCTCTGCACATGTTATATCTGCTTCACCTGCAGTGCACATGGGGGGTAATTCCAAGTTGATCGCAGCAGGAATTTGGTTAGCAGTTGGGCAAAACCATGGTGGTCATTCCGAGTTGATCGCTCGTTATTTTTTTTCCGCAATGGAGCGATTAGTCGCTCATGCGCATGCGCAATGTCCGCAGTGCGACTGCGCCAAGTAAATTTGCTATTAAGTTAGGTATTTTACTCACGGCATTACGAGGTTTTTTCTTCGTTCTGGTGATCGTAGTGTGATTGACAGGAAGTGGGTGTTTCTGGGCGGAAACTGGCCGTTTTATGGGTGTGTGCGAAAAAACGCAGTTTCTGGGAAAAACGCGGGAGTGTCTGAAGAAACGGGGGAGTGTCTGGGCGAACGCTGGGTGTGTTTGTGACGTCAAACCAGGAACGAAACTGACTGAACTGATCGCAGTGGCAGAGTAAGTCTCGAGCTACTCAGAAACTGCTAAGAACTGTCTATTCGCAAATCTGCTAATCTTTCGTTCGCAAATCTGCTAAGCTAAGATTCACTCCCAGTAGGCGGCGGCTTAGCGTGTGCAAAGCTGCTAAAAGCAGCTTGCGAGCGAACAACTCGGAATGAGGGCCCATGTGCACTGCAGGGGAGGCAGATATAACATGTGCAGAGAGAGTTAGATTTGGGTGTGGTCTGTTCAATCTGCAATCTAAATTGCAGTGTAAAAATAAAGCAGCCAGTATTTACCCTGCACAGAAACAAAATAACCCACCCAAATCTAACTCTCCCTGCACATCAGGGACGTGCAGTCAGGGGAGGCAGGGGAGGCTGTGCCTCCCCTGCTATTAATAATTAAAATAATACACAGAAGATACTTATGACACATATTCTGTGTCATAAGTATCTTCTTTAAATTATTCTAATTATTTTAATATATTTAATCAGTTTGGGAGGCACCGATAGCCGTGCCTCCCGTCGATACTGGGAACGGGGATAGAGCGGGGGGCGGGGCTAAACTCTTGAGCTTTAAAAGCCCATTGAAAACAGCAGTGAAAGCGGCACTGGATCCGCTTGTCCAATCACCCACACGCAGCGGCGGGACAAGACAGAAGTGTAAATAATTACCTCTTCTAATTCCCCTGATGCCTCGCTGCTGATGGTGGCCGGGAGCCTGACAGTAGCTGCAGCCACGCGGTGATCTCCCCCATATGAGCATCGCTGCTGACTGATGACCGCCGCAGCAGCCGCCTCCGTTACACTACACACCACTGAAAGCGAGAAGCTTGCTGCTGTCATGTAAGGTGAGCAGATCCTCTCAGTTAGTTCTCGCGTGGTGCGGCCGCGGCGTGAGGGGTGAAATGGGGATGGTAGCGGCAACTGTGTTCACTCCCCGCAGCCCTGACCTCCCGTGTAGCAGAAAATGCACGGGGGCGAGTGGGTGGCAGTATTCAATATAATAATATTGTGCTCCTTGACCTGCGTGAGTGCAGGGAGGTGGGGGGTTTGATGGTGCCTGTGCCGGTTTTCATATTAAATGATGCTCCTTTACGGGGGGGGGGTTGTGTTAGCCACCACCAGTTAACATTTTATTTTATAACAGACGCCACTCCTCCTCATTTTTATTCCCCCTGTACGAAGCAAATGAGGAGGGACAGGCATCTGTTGTAAAATAAAATAACAGTGAGGGGGACAGGCGTCTGTTGTAAAATAAAATAACCGTGATGGCGGCTCTCGTAGACTTGATAAAGTGCAAAAAGGTGCCGTTTATTACAATAAACATAACCTTTTTGCACTTTAGCAAGTTGCTGAGTGCCGCCATCTTGCTATATATATATATATATATAAAAGTTGGTAGAAAGGCGGGACTCAATAGGGACTGGAACAGCAGCGGAAAATGAAGAGACTAAGCCCTTAGATCAAGTTAACGTTTCAGTTATTTCAGTAACTGATACTGTTACCAGCGGAACATGTGAGGGAGAAATGGCGCCAGTGTGCTGAGGGAGATAGCTTCGCCCCTTTTTCGGCTGACTTTTCTCCCGCTTTTTTATGGATTCTGGCAGGGGTATTTATCTCATGTATAGCCTCTGGGGCTATATATTGTGATATATTTGCCAGCCAAGGTGTTTTTATTGCTTCTCAGGGCGCCCCCCCCCCCCCCCAGCGCCCTGCACCCTCAGTGACCGGAGTGTGAAGTGTGTATGAGGAGCAATGGCGCACAGCTGCAGTGCTGTGCGCTACCTTGGTGAAGACTGATGTCTTCTGCCGCCGATTTTCCGGATTCTTCTTGCTTCTGGCTCTGTAAGGGGGCCGGCGGCGCGGCTCCGGGACCGAACATCAATGGCCGGTTCCATGCGGTCGATCCCTCTGGAGCTAATGGTGTCCAGTAGCCTAAGAAGCCCAAGCTACCACCAGTTAGGTAGGTTTGCTTCTTCTCCCCTTAGTCCCTCGCTGCAGTGAGTCTGTTGCCAGCAGATCTCACTGTAAAATAAAAAACCTAAAATATACTTTCTCTCTAGGAGCTCAGGAGAGCCCCTAGTGTGCAACCAGCTCAGCCGGGCACAGGATTCTAACTGAAGTCTGGAGGAGGGTCATAGTGGGAGGAGCCAGTGCACACCAGGTAGTCCTAAAGCTTTCTTAGCTGTGCCCAGTCTCCTGCGGAGCCGCTATTCCCCATGGTCCTTACGGAGTCCCCAGCATCCACTAGAACGTCAGAGAAATCATATATCTATATACCGCCCTTTTAAAATCCTGCATTTGCCCCTGGTCCACCCATCCTTCCGCCGGGGGCAGAGCCAGGTGCAGCCGTGCGCGGTGATCCCCTCGATGGGCTCGCTGTGCTTTGGGCCCGGTGGCGAGCTTTGCTTTGCTCGCCACACTATTATATTCCCCCTCAGGTGGTGGCGTGGACCACCACCCGAGTAAGAATACAGGCCTTTGGTCGGGATTTCGACAGCATTTCCCCAGCTGTCGGGATTCCAGCGTCGGTATTTCAACCGCCGGGTTCCCATCGTTCGGAAAATTAACTGCATTCCCCCTCAGACGATACAGCATTTTTTCCCATTTAGATTGCAGGCCGGGCTCCAATATGTGAGGGCCTCTGGGAGCCCACTCCATTCACCCCCATCCTATATTCTGGCCCTGAGGATGGGGCTTCACTTGGTGCCTCCGCAGCCATTGACCTCACCGCACGTCACTGCTGCACATGTTATATCTGCCTCCCCTGCAGTGCACATGGTTTTGCCCAACTGCTAAAAAATGTCCTGCTGCGATCAACTTGGAATTACCCCCATGGTTTTGCCCAACTGCTAACAAATTTGCTGTTGCGATCAACTCTGAATTACCTCCTGTATTAGTCCCAATGTTCCCAGTGTCCTTGCGACATACGTGTCAGCCAACGAATGTGCAAATGAGAATCCCAGGTCATAAACCCAGAAGTCCTATCATCACAAGGACAGCTCTTATCAGGAGAACTGTCCTTTGTGATTTTATTTAAGCATATGGAATTACTAAACACCGTCATGCTTGCAGTGAGTGGCTTGATGCATCACATGCAAAATGCAATACTTGATGCATCCCGTCCTATTAGATGGTGCTTGTAGTGCAGATAAGTTCACTTTGATGGCTGTGATTGACTCCACACATTTTTGTGCTTGTGATCTGTGTTTTTATACATTCTTCCCACACAGTAATTCACAAAGATCAATACACAAACAACACATTATTCAACATTTCATACAACAGGATAAATATTTTATCAGCACACACAATGGTTTAACATCTGCAGAAGCTGATGTGGATACATATTTTAATTTCTCCCTGTGATTCATTAGGAATGTCACTGCAGATCTGCTGGGAGTATAGAGCTCATATAATCCTCACAAAGGGAAGTGTAGTGATAGAGGCAGCCAGTTTCATATTTGGAAGATTTACGTTATGTTCTAGTGCAATATGTGTAAGCCAACTAAGAGCAGCTGTTTAGCGCAAACAAGGATACAGTATCTTGACATGTCACATTTAGTTAAGTACTTAAACAATATTTCACTTTCTTTGATGCTCTTAGGAATTTTGCATAAATTTAAAGCTGTTGTTTGGCAAAATTGTGGTCCAGGAATGCATGGTCCTTACACAGCAAATCAGCTCTCAAGACAAATGAATATAAGATGTGAGATTGTTATTTGGAGTGAACTTTACTCAGTGGATGTGCAATCACACTAATTGTCATCTTGGGGGTTATATATCAATTTTATGTTGGCTGAAAATAAGATTGATACTAAAAATGTCATCAGACTTTTCAAAGGGAAAAGTTCCATTTAACCGTGATTAGAAAGTCTTTTCATTTTAAGAGCTATTGTTAATGACATTCATTTATGTCTAGTGATGCTGCACCAAGCTTCGTGTTCTAAGTACACTTAAAGATGGAGTCACGCTAATTGTGGCACCGTCTGTGCAAAGGTGCGCCCGTCTGTGCACGCCGATCCGGGCAAGCACACGCGTCCCATTCACTAGAATGGGAACATCTCTGTGCACTCCTGTGGCGGGGCTAGGTGATAGATCTCCTAGTCCCGCCGGGAGTGCACATATGCGTGCGGGTCCAACTGTACGTACGTTTTTCACAAAATCAAAATATTTTTCAATACTTAAGCCCAGATTTATCAAGCCTTGGAAAGTGATAAATTGCACAGTGATAAAGTACCAGCCAACCAGCTCCTCCTAACTGTCTATTTCAAACCCAGCCTGTAACATGGCAGTTAGAAGCTGGTTGGCTGGTACTCCGTGCTGTTTATCACTCTCCAAGGCTTGATAAATCTGGGCCTTAATACGTAGCAGTAAGCATTTCACATCCAAAAACCATAAAAAAGTGATTGATTATATCTGTAGGGCAATGGTTCCCAAACTTTCTTGAATCACAGTGCCCCAGAAAATAAGCATTTTTATCACAGCACCCCTATACCAAAAGTTTCTTATTGAGAAATTCACCAAAAATGACTAAGGACCTTATTCAGTAAGGATTGCAGTTTCTGCTAAAAAGCAGTTACTGTGATCAAATAGTGGCTGCCCAGAAATATAGAAAAAACGCCCATTGCAGAAATTGCAAAAGCATCGTAATATGCGGGCTGATCGCAAAACCATACGCAATTACCGGAACATTGAAGATTTTTCCTACCGGCGCCAGGCAAGGTCATCCACAATTCTTGTGACACAAGGGGGGTAATTCCAAGTTGATCGCAGCAGGAAATTTTTTAGCAGTTGTCCAAAACCATGTGTACTGCAGGTGAGGCAGATATAACATGTGCAGAGAGAGATAGATTTGGGTGTGGTGTGTGCAATCTGCAATCTAATTTGCAGTGTAAAAATAAAGCAGCCAGTATTTACCCTGCACAGAAACAAAATAACCCACCCAAATCTAACTCTCTCTGCACATGTTATATCTGCCACACCTGCAGTGCACATGGTTTTGCCCAATTGCTAACAAAATTCCTGCTGCGATCAACTTGGAATTACCCCCTAGAGGCTGGAAGTAGACATCACATCAGTGAGGTAACCATATATATAAATGTATGGGCTATATATTCATAGCAGAACAGTTTCATGAGTTAATCCTAGTTCACCAGGTGACGCTGCATGTGTACAGCAATTCAGTGGTTTAGTGGGACAGCAAAAGCGTCTTTCTGCTGTCTGTGTTACAGTGACAAAGGCACCCTGATATTATCAGGCATTGCAGTACACCTTGTCACAATGTGCGAATGTTGCCTACCGGATCGAAGCTCTGAAATCTATTGCATACTTGCCTACCTGACCCTCTCCATGAGGGAGAAAATGCTCTGTTCCTGGACTTTCCTGGTAATGTATGATTGCCATCACCTGTGGTGAGCTAGTTAATTGATAAGAAAGGTGTTTCACCACAGGTGATGGCAATCATACATTACCAGGAAAGTCCAGGAACAGAGCATTTTCTCCCTCATGGAGAGGGTTAGGTAGGCAAGTATGATCTATTGCAGGCATTCCCAACCGCGGTCCTCAAGGCACACCAACAGTGCAGGTTTTAGTGATATCCAGGCTTCAGCACAGATGGTTAAATCAAAATAACTGAGCTACTAATTATGTCACCTGTGCTGAAGCCTGGAGATCACTAAAACCAGGACTGTTAGTGTGCCTTGAGGACCGAGGTTGGGAAAGCCTGATCTATTGCATTCCGGAGCTTGAGGCAGATGAGAAATGCGGCCAAACCTCCGAAAATTGCATTTTCAGTGGTTTGAATATTTTTTAGCTCTTATGCATCCCACCCTTAACGTAAAACTGATCAGAGACTTACTGTAACTAGTTCTGAAGTTAACTGGATGGCAAGTACCGCCAGTTATTTATATAGCGTCAGCATAATCATTTGCACTTTACAATTGAGAAAAAAACAGCAATAAAATGACACTGGGTAACAAATCGACAAAGATGTAAGAGAGCCCTGTGTGCAAGCTTACACTCTATAGGGAAATATGAATCTGATACATAAGGATAAGTGCACATATTACAATGGGATCAGTATGATTTACCTACAATCAAAATCCCGACAGCCAAAATACCGACAACAATTGACCGATGGTCAAAATACTGACAAGGTCGAAATACAGATATGGTCAAAATACCAACATTTAAAATGTCAACATGGTCAAAAAGTAGACACAAGCTTGTAAAAAATAAATAAATTGGTGTGTATGTCGACATAGGTCGACATGGACACTGTATAAGTATACCACGTCCCCTCGCATGGCTCGCTGCACTCGGAACACCATTAGATTCCCCCTCCAGGTCCACTGGGATGGTAAAGTATGAACAAGTTGGTTTCAATGAAAACTCATGAAAAACCCATTTACATTTTTCGACCTGTCGACACTATAAATGTCGGTATTTTGGCCTTGTCGGTATGTTACATGTCGGTATTTTGACTGTGTCGACATTTTGACCTTGTCTGTATTTTGACAGTCAGTCAATGGTTGTCGGTATTTTGACCTGCAGGATTTTGATTGTAGGTAAATTGTCTGCATCCCATTACAACAAGTCTAGCTACATTGCAAAGGTTCTTGAGATGAATTACATGAGCCAGTCACACAGCAATGTTGGACTGGGGTCAGTAGGTTGTGTTAGAAAAAGAAGAAAAGTAAACTTATGTGTGGACTAAATAAAGGGAGGCTATCTGGGTAGAATAGTCTGCGGAGTATTTGTTATAATGATTCCATCTGAAGACCTCTGCATGTGTTACTGTTATCCTGCATCATTCTATATGCCTGGGTAACTATAGAGTTGTAAAGTTCTCAAAAACTCACTGTGAGGCCTATTAATCAATTCTGCCCTTAAAATATGCAGAAACTGCTGTTACGAGCATAATTAAGTATCCTTCAGATGTACCAAAGAGGAAAGCTTTCCGTCCACTGGCTCTCACAGCAACCGTTCCCATACTTTCCTATCTGGAACAATTTGAACAACTGCAAATGCTAACACCATCTTAAGATGATTTTAGCATACTATGTACTACTGGGCTTCCACACCTGACAGGGATCTTGCAACTCCTCTTCAGTGGGCTGTAAGACATCCTAAAATGCTCTGCGGCTTTAGCAGCTGGAAATCCACACATGTGCAGTAGCAGTGAGGAGGTACGTAGATAGAAGTAAAGTGATCACAGATGTGAATTAACAAATAACCAGAAAATGACCTCAGCAAGTCCACATCACTCATAAGAAAATGCCCCTATATGCCTGCCCCTCACTTGTTTCCAAATGTCATATAATACATCACAGCCCTCCTCACATGCCCCTTACTGGCCCATCTGCCACTCCACATGCCCTTAGTGGCCATGATGCCCAGGGACATTGTAAGAGAAATGGGGGCGCATATGCAGTCTCCGTCCGGGCCCCCTCCTCTGTAGCCTGCAGTATGTGAGCCCCAGTAGACTCTAGTGCTGTGCACATGCACAGGTCTCTGGGAATATGGTGCAGCAGCCATTTTCCTGGCAATTTCCTTACTGTGCATGCACAAAAATTCAAGAAAATGGCTGCCGCGCAATTTTCCCAGGTGATTTTGTATTGCTGCCACACCGGGACTCTGGAGAGATAAATATGAAGAAATGGGTGCAGTTGTTGCATTGTGGCCCCCTCTGGACCCAGGGGTCCATGTGTACCACACGAACTGCACCCATTATAGAAGCACAACTTCAGTCTCCCCACATGCCCCTTACTGGTCCATCAGACCTTACCCATACGCAGGGGCGGAACTCTCGGAGACAACGGAGTCCGTTGCCGCCGGGCTCCTGGCCCTGAAGGGGGCACGGCACCTGCTCCGTTGTCCCCCGTTCCGTCCACACGATTAATTTCTGTAGTGCAGCAGGAGCTGCTAGAGGAGCCGACGAGCGAGAGCAGCGCCTATCAGCATCAGCGGCGCTCGCTCCTCCTCTCTGTGCTCTCTGCTGCTGTGCTCAGGCCTGGGTCGCGGGTGTCACGTGACATCCTTCCGGGACCCAGAGCCGCCGCCCGCCAGGACACATAGCAGCAGCCGCCAGGACTCGGAGAGAGTGCGCGGTGCAGGAAAGCGGGGCTGTCACAGTCAGGAGCGATGTAAGTACAAGCCCTTTTGGGAGAGGGGGGACATGTGAGGGGGAAGACAGAACACCTGCTGCTGTCACCGCTCACAGGGTCGTTTAACTAAGCCTAAGCCTGGCTCTGTCTCCCCTCTCTCCTGTCAGCATTGTCCTGTACCTGTCACCTCTGTGCTGGGCTATCATGCCTGTCCCGTCTCTGTCACCCTATTCTTTCCTATCCCTGTCACCTCAATGCTGGCCCTGTCTCTCCTCTCTCCTGTCACCCCTGTCCTTGTCACCTCTTACTGGCCCTGTCATCTCTCTCAGCTGACACTTCCATTCTGTCCCATCTGTCCAGTCCCTGCCATCCCTGGTCTGACCCTGTTAACTCTGTCCTGTCCCTGTTAACCCTCTCTCCTATCCCTTCAGTTCTGTCCTGGTACCTCTGTCCTGGTTCTGCCCATGTCACCCCTGTCCTGTCCCTGTCCTCTCTGTCCTGGTCCTGTCACCTATGTCCTGGTCCTATCACCTCTCTCTTATCCCTGTCACCTCTATCTTGGTCGTCATTTTTGTTCTTCCCCACTGGACTGTCCCTGTCATCGCTGTATTGGCCCAGTCACCTCTGTCCTGTCCCTGACACCCTTCTCTCCTGTCCCCTCTATTCTGTCATGGCCCTGTCATCCCTGTACTCTCCCTGTCCCCTCTGTCGTGTCCTGTCACCCATCTTTCCTGGCCCTCTGTTCTGTCCTGGCCCTGTCACCTCTGTCCTGTGCCTGTTCCCTCTGTCTTAGTCTGCCCTGGTCCCACTGGACTTTCCCTTTCATCTCAGTACTGTCCCTGACACCTCTGTCCTGGCACTTTTTTCGAGGTTGGGGGCACCAAACTCTAACTTGCCTCCGGGCGACGGGGATGAACTTACGCCACTGCCCATACGCATATTGCCCACCCACCAGAGGCGCTTACAGAGATGAGGGGGCACGTGTGCTGTCTCTGATCGGGCCCCCTCCTCTCTGGTTTTGCAGTAGACTCTGGCATTGTGCCAGAGTCTACTGTGCATGTGCAGGTCTGCAGGAACATGGGCCCCGTTTGTGTTCCCAGGGCCATCTATACTACGCAAATCACTAGAAAATGACTGCGGTGGCCATTTTCCCAGTGATTTTAGCAGCTCTAGAGCCAGTTCTGGGCCGACAGAGTGGTAATTATAATGAATTGGGTGCAGGGAGTGCAGTGTTTGGTACCCCCTGGACCCAGGGGCTGTGTGCACCACACACATTGCGCCCATTATAGATATGCCAGTGTCTCCCCCACATGTCAATCAGATCTCCCACAAAAATGTCTCTCTAACCTACCCCACTTTTACAGATACATATGAGCTGTCGCTCGCATGTGTACGACCAGTGGCGGATCCAGGGGGCCCGTGCCCCCCTGTCATTTGTGGCCTTCTGTCCCCCCCCCCCCCCCCCGACGCCGGCGCCGCACAGGGAGATGATGAGCGCCCGCTGAGATTGTGTTACCAGCGGGCGCCCGTCTCCCTGCACAGCGGCAGCCGGAGGCAGGTGCTCAGTACTGAGCTCCGGCTTCCGGCGCAGTCACTGTGCGCCGTGCGCTATGGGAGAGACGTCAGTCATGACGTCTCTCTCATAGTGCTGACTGAGGAGCGGACGCCCAGGGAGGAGGAGCACTGCAGGGGCCTGGAAGCGGGAGCGGGGCTCGGTAAGTATGTTTTTTTCTTCCTTAATGCAGCGGGGCATCTACTGGGGGCAAACTACGGGGGACATTACTACTGGGGGGGCATCAACAAGGGGCATTACTACTGGGGGGGGCATTATAACTGGGGGTCATCTATTGGGGGCAGCTACTGGGGGACATTTTTACTGGGGGCCATCTACTGGGGGCATTACTACAGGGGGGTCATCTATTGGGGCAAACTCGTAGGGGGCATTATTACTGGGGGGGTCATCTATTGGGGGCAGCTACTGGGGGCATTATTACTGGGGGGCATCTACTGTGGGCATTACTACTGGGGGGTCATCTATTGGGGGCAGCTACTGGGGGACATTTTTATTGGGGTCCGTCTACTGGGGGGCATCTACTGGGGGCATTACTACTGGGGGGTCATCTATTTGGGGCAAACTCCTAGGGGGCATTACTACTGGGGGCAAACTACTGGAGGACATTATACTGGGGGGCATCTACAGGGGGCAAACTGCTGGGGGACATTATTACTGGGGGACATCTACTGGGGGCAAACTGCTGGGGGACATTATTACTGGGGGGGGCATCTACTGGGGGCAAACTACTGGGGGGCATCTACTGGGGGCAAACTGCTGGGGGACATTATTACTGGGTGGCATCTACTGGGGGCAAACTACTGCGGGACTATTACTAGGGGCCAACTACAAAGGTGCTAACTACTGGCGGCGTAACTACAGGGGCATTACTACTGGCGGCTTAACTGCAGGGGCATTACTACTTGGGGGCTAAACTACAGGGGGGCCAAACTACTGGGGGCTTAACTGCAGGGGCCAAACTACTGGGGGATAACTACAGGGGCCAAACTACTGGGGGCATTACTACTGAAGGCTAAGCTACAAGGGGGCATAACTACAGGGGCTAAACTACAATGGGGCAAACTACAGGGGGGCATTACTACTGGTGGCTAAACTACTGGGGGCATTACCACTGGGAGGCTAAACTAAAGGGGGGGGGGTAAACTACTGGGGTCATAACTGCAGGGGAATTACCACCGGGGGCATAATGACTGAGGGCATTACTACAGGCAACATTACTACTGGGGGCAATACGAGCATTGCAAAAGGGGCACCACTACTATGGGGTCTATATAAGGGGCACTACCAGTACAGTGGACATTGCATAATGAGCGCTACAACTGTGGGCATTGTATAAGAAGCGCCACCTCACATGCACCGAAGCCGCACGCAAATGTACTTGCCCCTTCCATGGTGCCCCCCCTATTATTTTCTTCTGGATCCGCCCCTGTGTACGACAAGGACGGCACATCCACGGCTGGGAAGGGGGGATGCCACAACTCAGGGGGGCCTGGCTTCATGGCACGCCCCCATCTACAGTATCTGTATGCCGGCTACTGGCTGGCTGGCAAGCAGGCGGGTGGGCAATTGAACAGAGACCCGGGAGGCTGCACTGATCGCCCAGCCCCACTTTCTGTGCGGCATTTACCAGAAGTGCCAGATGGCCAGTTTGACTCTACATATGACCCAACTGTCATGATTCTGGTTATAAGATATGCACCTTGTTCTACTTCCTCACTGGGCAAAAGGAGTGAACTTTCTGCAGAGTACATTGTATTCCCTCCACCTCCTATGGTATGCTTGGCGGTATCCTCTGGTGTGTCATGAGACCTTCCTGCGTTATGCATGTGACGTGGAATTTGGTTGCTCTATTCAGACATCCTGTGTTTTATGACACAGCAGAGGATACCTGAGATAAGACTAAAGAGTTGTGCGCTTCACGCCCCACCTGTTACCCACTACAGCAGGAAATGTAACATGCATATTTGTAAGTAGTACATGGGAAACCTAGAATCGGTAATGGGACCCATTCGTTTCTGTCCTTTTTATAAATAATCTTTTTAGATTGCCTAAGAAGTAAGTAATACAGTATGTCCATATTTGCAGATGCCACTATACCACTTCAATTGAGAAGATCTCACCTAGCAACAGATTGAAAACTATGGGGGTCATTCCGAGTTGTTCGCTCGCAAGCGGATTTTAACAGATTTGCTCATGCTAAGCCGCCGCCTACTGGGAGTGAATCTTAGCATCTTAAAATTGCGAACGATGTATTCGCAATATTGCGATTACACACCTCGTAGCAGTTTCTGAGTAGCTTCAGACTTACTCGGCATCTGCGATCAGTTCAGTGCTTGTCGTTCCTGGTTTGACGTCACAAACACACCCAGCGTTCGCCCAGACACTCCCCCGTTTCTCCGGCCACTCCTGCGTTTTTTCCGGAAACGGTAGCGTTTTATACCACACGCCCATAAAACGGCCTGTTTCCGCCCAGTAACACCCATTTCCTGTCAATCACATTACGATCGCCAGAACGATGAAAAAGCCGTGAGTAAAAATCCTAACTGCATAGCAAATTTACTTGGCGCAGTCGCAGTGCGGACATTGCGCATGCGCATTAAGCGGAAAATCGCTGCGATGCGAAGATTTTTACCGAGCGAACAACTCGGAATGACCCCCTATGTAATCACCACAGTAGTAAAATACAGTACATATAACTAATGCAGGTGGGAATAAGAATTCATTTAGCAAGATGTTCGGTAAGCCTTGGGAATTTTATTACTATAAAAAAGGGACAGGCACAATAACCCTGTAAAATACAGTCACAGGGCATAGCTTTATAACTCATTCATTTACCTGTTTTTGTGCTGTGTTAAGACTTGATATATACTGATTAAAAAAGTCTGGTTCTCAAAGCTGCCCAGTACACAGTCCTTGTATATGCGGAATTCAGCAGCTGTCACTGCTTCTCCCTCAGGTATCTGGGATAAATTAAATTTGAATTCTTTATGATGTCTTAGACGAGGTGACAGCTCCTTGTCATATTCAACTACAAAAGAAATAAAGAAAAAATATTAAAAGTGTAAACGTAATAATAATAAAGCACAAATAAAAGATATCCAAAACTAGATTAACTCTAGGGGCCTAATTCATGCTTGTATGCAATGTCGATGTTCACACAACTGAGCGAATATTGTCAGACTGCGCATGCGACTCAATCGCACTGCGCACACGCCAAGGTACCGTTGCGATGCCACTCGCAATGACAGTTTTAAAGCAGATTGATTGACAGGAAGTGACCGTAGTTGGGAGTGGCAACAAAAACAAATAAGTGTCGTGCCCGTTTTCGGGGGCCTGTATCTGCCATCTGCTGCGATCATGTACATAGAGAAACATGCGAGTGCGTTGTAACTGCCGTGGCCAGTCTGTGTGATCATAGACTCATTCAAGTCGATGTTCCTCATTATTTTGACAATGTTGCATTTGTGTACGCAGTTCCTGAGGACTTTACGATGGCTCTGGTGGGCGTCTATATTCTTTTCTGGGTAGGTATGTGCATACAAACATGAAAAAGGCCCTAGGTGCACCAAAAACAACTAAAGACTATAATAATAATAACAAATTATATTTTACATATACTATCTTATATTTTTAAATAGCCACATAGTTTCCCTAGCGCTGTACATGGAATATAAAAAGTAACAGTGATACTTGACACAGAGTGGGGAAGGTAGTTCAGCACTCAATGAGCATGTTCCCAAAGAAGGGCAATCTAAAGCTGCGTACACATTAGACGATATGTCGTCTGATCCAACATATCGGGCACATCTTTTAGTGTGTACCCACTATGTCGCTGACAATGTGCATTCCCGCAGGTCATAGCAACATCCTCTGTCGACCCTACATGCAGGTCCAACGGAAGACATCGCTAGCGAAGGCCATGCTGCTGAATACAGCACGGCCACCGCCGTCGCTCCCGGCATCGGAAAGTGTGTATGTACTTGCCGATGCTGGCTCCACCACCGGGTCCCATCGCTGCTGATGTCTCTGGGTAAACACACATCTAGTGTGTACCCAGCTTATCAGTCAGTGTTGCTGAACAGGACTAGGATAGAGGATAGAAGAAACTCTGAAAACATGGACCATGAGAGCTTACATACTAAGAGGAGGGGTGAAAAGTTTTATGTCAAATTTCGGAGAAGATCATATCAATGGAATAGACACAGAAATAGATTTAGGAGGAGGGATGGTAGGCTTCATGTAAATGGGCTAGAGAAGGGGTGGGGAACTTTTTTTCTACCAAGGGCCATTTGGATATTTATAAAATCCTTCGGGGGGGGGGGGGGCATACAAAAATTATCAAATTAAAAATTACCCTGCCACCAGTAGTTATGCCCCTTAGAGGTACTGAGTACGCATGCCCAAAAATGGGTGTGGCCAATAAAAATGGGACATGATACACATATGCCCCCAATAGTGCACTGCCAGATACACATATGCCAGTGCAGTGCCAGATACACATATGCCGCCACAGTGCCAGATACACAAATGCCCCACAGTGCCAGATACACAAATGCCCCCACAGTGCCAGATACACAAATGCCCGTACAGTGCCAGATACACAAATGTCCGCACAGTGCCAGATACACAAATGCCCCCACAGTGCCAGATACATATTGCCCCACACATGCCCCCCCCCCCACTGTGCTGATTACCGCTGCTGCTGCTTTGTGTCAGAGGAGGGGAGCATGCACCCCTCCTGCCCCTTCGTGCTCCGTCCGGTGGTGGTGTGTCTCAGCTGTCTGGGGTCAGGCAGGGAGGAGAGCGCAGCTATGTCAGGTGGCGGTTGCGGCATGTAGGACCTCAAACCAGCCGCAAAGTTTGTGAGCCAATAAGGGCTCGCGGACCGGTAGTGGCGGCTCCTGATTGGCTGCCGGTCCGTGAGCTCTGATTGGCTCACGAACCGGCGGCTGGTTTGAGATCCTACCCGCCACTGCCGCCGGACATAGCTGCGTTCTCCTCCCTGCTCTGACAGCTGAGATATGCTGCTGCCAGACTGAGGGCCTTATGTGGCCCACGGGCCGGAGGTTCCCCACCCCTGGGCTAGAGAGTGGTAGAAAATCTGACTTGGTAATTAAATAAGCACCAGAGGTGTGGGGTGGAGCAGGAGAAACCTTGGAGGCGGGAAGTGAGAGGAAGTAACCAGGGTACAGTTGAGGCCACAATCACAGGACGAACAGAGGGGTTGGAAGGGTGTGCAGACAGAAATTAGGAGATGTAGGATGGGGAGGATGATTAGGTGCTTTATAAGTGAGGTGCAGGAGTTTGAACTGGATTTTGAGGATAATGGGAGTCAATAAAGCAGTTTGCAAATAAGGAAATTCATTATATTAAAATACACTGCTCAAAAAAATAAAGGGAACACTAAAATAACACATCCTAGATCTGAATGAATGAAATATTCTTATTAAATACTTTGTTCTTTACATACAGTAGTTGAATGTGCTGACAACAAAATCACACAAAAATGATCAATGTAAATCAAATTTATTAACCCATGGAGGTCTGGATTTGGAGTCACACTCAAAATTAAAGTGGAAAAACACACTACAGGCTGATCCAACTTTGATGTAATGTCCTTAAAACAAGTCAAAATGAGGCTCAGTCGTGTGTGTGGCCTCCACGTTCCTGTATGACCTCCCTACAATGCCTGGGCATGCTCCTGATGAGGTGGCGGATGGTCTCCTGCGGGATCTCCTCCCAGACCTGGACTAAAGCATCCGCCAACTCTTGGACAGTCTGTGGTGCAACATGGCGTTGGTGGATGGAGCGAGACATGATGTCCCAGATGTGCTCAATTGGATTCAAGTCTGGGGAACGGGCGGGCCAGTCCATAGCATCAATGCCTTCGTCTTGCAGGAACTGCTGACACACTCCAGCCACATGAGGTCTAGCATTGTCTTGCATTAGGAGGAACCCAGGGCCAACCGCACCAGCATATGGTCTCACAAGGGGTCTGAGGATCTCATCTCAGTACCTAATGGCTGTCAGGCTACCTCTGGCGAGCACATGGAGGGCTGTGCGGCCCACCCAAAGAAATGCCACCCCACACCATTACTGACCCACTGCCAAACCAGTCATGCTGAAGGATGTTGCAGGCAGCAGAACGTTCTCCTTGGCGTCTCCAGACTCTGTCACGTCTGTCACATGTGCTCAGTGAGAACCTGCTTTCATCTGTGAAGAGCACAGGGCGCCAGTGGCGAATTTGCCAATCTTGGTGTTCTCTGGCAAATGCCAAACGTCCTGCACGGTGTTGGGCTGTAAGCACAACCCCCACCTGTGGACGTCGGGACCTCATACCACCCTCATGGAGTCTGTTTCTGATCGTTTGAGTAGACACATGCACATTTGTGGCTTGCTGGAGGTCATTTTGCAGGGCTCCGGCAGTGCTCCTCCTGTTCCTCCTTGCACAAAGGCGGAGGTAGCAGTCCTGCTGCTGGGTTGTTGCCCTCCTACAGCCTCCTGATGTACTGGCCTGTCTCCTGGTAGCGCCTCCATGCTCTGGACACTACGCTGACAGACACAGCAAACCTTCTTGCCACAGCTCGCATTGATGTGCCATCCTGGATGAGCTGCACTACCTGAGCCACTTGTATGGGTTGTAGACTCTGTCTCATGCTACCAATAGAGTGAAAGCATCGCCAGCTTTCAAAAGTGACCAAAACATCAGCCAGAAAGCATAGGAGCTGAGAAGTGGTCTGTGGTCAACACCTGCAGAACAACTCCTTTATTGGGGGTGTCTTGCTAATTGCCTATAATTTCCACCTGTTGTCTATTCCATTTGCACAACAGCATGTGAAATTGATTGTCAATCAGTGTTGCTTCCTAAGTGGACAGTTTGATTTCACAGAAGTGTGATTGACTTGGAGTTACATTGTGTTGTTTAAGTGTTCCCTTTATTTTTTTGAGCAGTGTATATTGCTCAATTTAAAATTCTGCCCTCAAAAGAACTTTGTATTTCTAGTAGAGATGAGCGGGTTCGGTTCTCGGGATCCGAACCCCACCCCAAACTTCACCTATTTTACACGGTTCGGAGGCAGCCTCGGATCTTCCCGCCTTGCTCGGTTAACCAGAACACACCCGAACGTCATCATCCCGCTGTCGGATTCTCGCAAGATTCGTATTCTATATAAGGAGCCGTGCGTCGCCGCCATTTTCACTCGTGCATTGGAGATTGAACGGAGAGGACGTGGCTACGTTCTCTCCCTGAAAAGCTCCGTAATCTGTGCTCAGTGTGCTGCAAATATCTGTGCTCAGTGTGCTGCAATAATCTGTGCTCAGTGTGCTGAAAATATCTACGTTCTCTGCCTGAAAACGCTCCATATCTGTGCTCAGTGTGCTGCAAATATCTGATCAGTGTGCTGCATTGTGGGGACTGGGGACCACCAGTATATACTTTTCTATAGCTTCTATACTGCTTGTCAGGACACACATGGGTCACAGTTACACCACTCTGTACTGATATACAGTAATATATATACTTTTCTATATCTTCTATACTGCTTGTCAGGACACATGGGTCACAGTTACACCGCTCTGTACTGATATATACAATAATATATATACTTTTCTAATTTTCTATAGCTTCTATACTGCTTGTCAGGACACATGTGTCACAGTTACACTGCTCTGTACTGATATATACAATAATATATATATATACTTTTCTATAGTTTCTATACTGCTTGTCAGGACACATGGGTCACAGTTACACCGCTCTGTACTGATATATACAATATTATATATACTTTTCTATAGCTTCTATACTGCTTGTCAGGACACATGGGTCACAGTTACACCGCTCTGTACTGATATACAGTAATATTCTATATACTTTTCTATAGTTTCTATACTGCTTGTCAGGACACATGTGTCACAGATACATCGCTCTGTACTGATATATACAATAATATATATACTTTTCTTATTTTCTATTGCTTCTATACTGTTTGTCAGGACACATGTGTCACAGTTACACTGCTCTGTACTGATATATACAATAATATATATACTTTTCTATAGCTTCTATAATGCTTGTCAGGACACATGGGTCACAGTTACACCTTTCTGTACTGATATATACAATAATATATATATATTTTTCTTATTTTCTATAGGTTCTATACTGCTTGTCAGGACACATGTGTCACAGTTACACTGCTCTGTACTGATATATACAATAATATATATACTTTTCTATAGCTTATATACTGCTTGTCAGGACACATGGGTCACAGTTACACCGCTCTGTACTGATATACAGTAATATTCTATATACTTTTCTATAGCTTCTATACTGCTTGTCAGGACACATGGTCACAGATACACCGCTCTGTACTGATATATACAATAATATATATATATACTTTTCTTATTTTCTATAGCTTCTATACTGCTTGTCAGGACACATGTGTCACAGTTACACTGCTCTGTACTGATATATACAATAATATATATACTTTTCTATAGCTTCTATACTGCTTGTCAGGACACATGGGTCACAGTTACACCGCTCTGTACTGATATATACAATAATATATATACTTTTCTTATTTTCTATAGCTTCTATACTGCTTGTCAGGACACATGTGTCACAGTTACACTGCTCTGTACTGATATATACAATAATATATATACTTTTCTATAGCTTCTATACTGCTTGTCAGGACACATGGGTCACAGTTACACCGCTCTGTACTGATATATACAATAATATATATACTTTTCTTATTTTCTATAGCTTCTATACTGCTTGTCAGGACACATGTGTCACAGTTACACTGCTCTGTACTGATATATACAATAATATATATACTTTTCTATAGCTTCTATACTGCTTGTCAGGACACATGGGTCACAGTTACACCGCTCTGTACTGATATATATACAATAATATATATACTTTTCTTATTTTCTATAGCTTCTATACTGCTTGTGAGCACACGTGTCACAGTTACTCTGCTCTGTACTGATATATACAATAATATATATACTTTTCTTTAGCTTCTATACTGCTTGTCAGGACACAGGTGTCACAGTTACACTGCTCTGTACTGATATATACAATAATATATATACTTTTCTTATTTTCTATAGCTTCTATACTGCTTGTCAGGACACATGGGTCACAGTTACACCGCTCTGTACTGATATACAATAATATATATACTTTTCTATAGCTTCTATACTGCTTGTCAGGACACATGGGTCACAGTTACACCGCTCTGTACTGATATATACAATAATATATATACTTTTCTTATTTTCTATAGCTTCTATACTGCTTGTCAGGACACATGGGTCACAGTTACACCGCTCTGTACTGATATATACAATAATATATATACTTTTCTTATTTTCTATAGCTTCTATACTGCTTGTCAGGACACATGGGTCACAGTTACACCACTCTGTACTGATATACAGTAATATATATACTTTTCTATATCTTCTATACTGCTTGTCAGGACACATGGGTCACAGTTACACCACTCTGTACTGATATACAGTAATATATATACTTTTCTATAGCTTCTATACTGCTTGTCAGGACACATGGGTCACAGTTACACCGCTCTGTACTGATATATACAATAATATATATACTTTTCTTATTTTCTATAGCTTCTATACTGCTTGTCAGGACACGTGTCACAGTTACTCTGCTCTGTACTGATATATACAATAATATATATACTTTTCTTTAGCTTCTATACTGCTTGTCAGGACACATGGGTCACAGTTACACCGCTCTGTACTGATATATACAATAATATATATACTTTTCTATAGCTTCTATACTGCTTGTCAGGACACATGGTCACAGTTACACCGCTCTGTACTGATATATACACTAATATATATATACTTTTCTTATTTTCTATAGCTTCTATACTGCTTGTCAGGACACATGGGTCACAGTTACACTGCTCTGTACTGATATACAGTAATATTATATATACTTTTCTATAGCTTCTATACTGCTTGTCAGGACACATGGTCACAGATACACCGCTCTGTACTGATATATACAATAATATATATACTTTTCTATAGCTTCTAGTATTACAGTGCAGCATTTTGGTGACTAACAGTATATAGTTGTGCAGTAGGCCATTGCTGTATCTTGCAGCTCTGTGTCACTGCAAGTATCCATTCCATATCTGTGCGGCATTTTTGTGAGCAGTATATATAGTATTACAGTGCAGCATTTTGGTGACTAACAGTATATAGTTGTACAGTAGGCCATTGCTGTATCTTGCAGCTCTGTGTCCCTGCAAGTATCCATTCAATATCTGTGCGGCATTTTTGTGAGCAGTATATATTGTATTACAGTGCAGCATTTTGGTGACTAACAGTATATAGTTGTACAGTAGGCCATTGCTGTATCTTGCAGCTCTGTGTCACTGCAAGTATCCATCCATTCCATTTTCTTCCAGTGATTTGGACCAATAATACCATTGATTAGAACGAATAAATCCAGTGATTTTGTCATTTTCTTCCAGTGATTTGGACCAATAATACCATTGATTAGAACGAATAATTCCAGTGATTTTGTCATTTTCTTCCAGTGATTTGGACCACTAATACCATTGATTAGAACAAATAATTCCAGTGATTTTGTGATTTTCTTCCAGTGATTTGAACCAATAATACCATTGATTAGAACGAATAATTCCTGTGATATTGAGGTGTTTGTGTCGCTTAGCTTAGCCGTCCAGCGACCACAGTGCACCTCTTTTTCTCTTTTCTTTGTATCATGTGCTGTTTGGGGCCAATTTTTTGAAGTGCCATCCTGTCTGACACTGCAGTGCCACTCCTAGATGGGCCAGGTGTTTGTGCCGCCCTCTTGGTTCACTTTGCTTAGTCATCCAGCGACCTCAGTGCAAATTTTAGGACTAAAAATTGTATTGTGAGGTGTGAGGTGTTCAGAATAAACTGGAAATGAGTGGAAATTGTGGTTATTGAGGTTAATAATACTATAGGATCAAAATTACCCCCAAATTCTATGATTTAAGCTATTTTTAATTTTAAGGGGTTTTTGAAAAAAAAACACCTGAATCCAAAACACACCCGAATCCGACAAAAAAATTTCAGGGAGGTTTTGCCAAAACGCGTCCGAATCCAAAACACGGCCGTGGAACCGAATCAAAAAACAAAACACAAAACCCGAAAAATTTCTGGTGCACATCTCTAATTTCTAGCACAAAATAAGTACAACATTTTCAACCCTTGTTTTTTCACCCTACACAATTTTAATTAACATCAGCCATTCAGTTTGGCTTTGTGCAGTGCATGTATAAATATGTACCCTGAAAAATATAAAATTACACTTGCACATACAGCCTTGTTTTTTGCCCAGCTACTTCAGTAACTAAGTAGAGACGTTTGTTCAATTCTGATATTTACACATGGAAATATAAATACATACTACAGTAGTGCCTGATTCGAAGGTCTGGATTATGTGTTTTCTGATCTTAGCTCCTGCTTGAAACCCACCATTCCACAGTGGTAGGTTGCATATGTTGCCTAGCAGGTGATAAGTGTTAGGATATGGTGCACTCTGTACCTGTCTCCTTCTGTGTATCAGTCTATGGGTACATCCCCCAGTGTTAGACCTCTAGTGCCAGGAGTCACTCGGAGGCGGAGTCTCATTATGTGGTTCCTGTTCCTCCATCTCAGGGAGAGAGTGAGGAGAGTGTGACACACAGAGAGACTGAGTGACAGAGTACTGTGTGTACAAGTGTGCAGATCTGAGACTGGGAGCAGATTTCCGCTACAGAGACTCACAGTGTTCCAGTGCATGTATCCCAGCTCCAGAGCTGACGCTGAGCCGGGCAACGCATCATATTCTTTTCAGTGGATGTCACACTGCATGGCTGTGCAGTCCTCCATTCTTTACCACCACAGACATCTCCTGATAAGTACCACTACCTAATGCTGTTACCTTGTGTGATACATGGGCTCCTGATTACCGCTATCAGTGTTACATCTGGATCACCTGTGTACCCTAAATAAACCTGCATTACTGTATAAGTCACAAAGTGTGTGGACTGACGTAACTGCACCAGATAGCCCAGAACACTCTGCCAACAATAAGCAGATTGAGATGATTATCATGCTTGGTCCTAGCCACAATTCGGGCCAGCCACACAGGTGCTCTGCTTCAAAGTGTCTGGTTCCTACTTCAGGATAAGCCACCAAGGTGTTGTGAGTGTTCATGTCCAGAGCTCCCAGAGCACGTGCCTTTTTCCTCACCACTCCTTTCCTTCCTTCTCATCTCTTATACCCTATCTCGACCCCAATAATGTTACTTGGAGTGTCTAGAGATCCTTGTGATGCGTGGTGGTCTGGGGGGCACAAGGGACACTTGTTAATACACTACCTTATTTATAGATTGCTCCACACATCTTTTAGATTGTAAACTCATTTGATCAGGACCATCTGTTCCATATTATTGTATGTCATTTGTCTCATGATATCTTCAATTAACAACACTATGAAATATGTTGACTCTTTGTAAATAAAGGATAATATTAATAACAAAGTTCTCTTACATTGTATATAAAGTTATAAACACTGGACATTTCATCTGCCTGAATTAACATGCCTACTGGACACCATCGTAATTCTTAAACATTCCACACAGCCATGTGACACTACACTTACACAGCACGAACTGATCACTGAATATTACTATATCAGACTGTAAAACCATGGGAAAATACTCTCCTCTTCAAAATATAACAAATGAACATTATCATTATTTTGATGTTGTTGTTGTTAAGTACCATAAAGTCAATGCCAACTTATGGCGACCCTATGGATAGCTGTCCTGAACAATGTCCATCTTCAGTCAAGTGGCTCAGTGTTGATAGTGTGGATTCCATAGTTGTTGTGATGGTATCAAGCCATCTCGCTGCTGGTCTTCCCCTTTTTTCGTTGGCCTTCAACTTTTCCAAGCATAATGTCTTTCTCTAGGAATTCCTTTCTTCACATGATGTGTCCAAAGTAGGAAAAGTGCAGTCTTGTCATTTGTGCTTCTAGGGAGAGCTTAGGTTTTATCTCATCTTATACCAACTGATTTGTTCTTCAGACAGTCCATGGTATACAGTATGTAATATCCATCTCCAGCACCATAATTCAAAAGCATCTAAAAATTTTCCTATCTCGCTTCTTGGCTGTCCAGCTTTCACACTAATACCATGTTACCTTCAAAAAACATAGCTTGATCGAGTCATATCTTTGTATGCAAAGACACATCTTTACTCTTAAATTATCATAATACAATACATTACATTGTCTATCAACCCCAAACACTGCGCCTATCCAACATTATTTGACCGTTGGACATGATAATAATACAGTTTTAATGGATTCTATTCAGTCATATAACGGTTCCTAAAAATGATTAGTACAGTACAGTAACATACACAGCATAGAGTGTAATACAGGTACTGTTGTTTTTAAATATAGTCAGTAGGCAATGTCAGATTTCCCACTCATGAGTGTACTGTAATGATATTCATGCAGCCGTAAAAAAGGAATTATGTAACATTAGAATACATATGCCTGGGAGCTTGTACTACCTTTTATTTCTGAGTTATTCCAGGTATGTCATGAAATATCTTACAGACCAGCTAAATCACACAGGAAACAGTGATCACCGGAAGAGTGTAGCTTATCGCATGGTAAGTTCCATCACCTGGAACAGATTTCTCAGGACTGAGTGCAACCATATTATAACAACTTGATGTGCCTTAGTATCTATGCAATTCAATATACTACTGGTTATTTGTACTTGACTTCAGTTTCCCCGATGACCTCTGGGCCTACGCACCTGTTTCCAATTACTAGTTCCTTACCTAACTTTTTGAAGCTGTACTTCAGTCTCAGTAGTGCGACTTCCTAGTCTTTGAGACATTCATGTTCAAGTACTAATAACATGCTTGCTACTAAGGATGTGATGTATAAAAATCTGGAGAGGAAAAAAAAGAATAATTCTGTGCATCATCGTCCTGAAAATGCCAGCTACTGCCTGTACATTATGTATGATTACAAGCAGTGCTGCAAAGCAGCTGTGGTCATGGTCTTTGCCAGCACTTAATGGCAGTCGTCCACAAGAAAGACAGTTCTACTGCTCATGCTCAGAAATGGCTAACACATGCGCTGAGACACACACAGGACGCCAGGTAGAAGATCGGCAGAAGAGGACGTTATAAATAGTACAATGCTCTTTGCTCAATGATCATTTAAAGGAAGCGAGTGTCAAACTTCTTCTTACAAAAAAACAAACAAATGTAGAACCCAACTGCATGAGCATCTGTAGACTAGAGATGTGTGTCGGACCATTTTTGCTGGATTTGGATTTGGCTTTGATTCGTCGTCCAGCTTTGGATTTGACAAACGGCCATGACTGGTTTTGGATTTGGATTTTTTTTTCTCCAAAAATGTACAAAAAAAAGGGAATTTAGCATAATATGGGCCTTTTTTTATTCTTACAGTATATTTTATCACAATTGCATTAATTTCCAGTCATTTCAAGTCAATTTTAACCACCTCACAGCTCACAATATTGTTTTCAACAATACTGGCTAATGGCAGCAGCAAGCTGGCTGGTTACTAAGCGACAGAACAGCGTCACAAACACACGGCAGTTTATAGCACATCTATGAAACACTGCCACAGCGTACTGGAGTAAAGTAATGTTCAACCACTACAAACAATAGCTATATATATATATATATATATATATATATATATAATCAAGCTGGGTCCGGCACTCAATAAACTGTCCAATTACCCCGGTGTCCTGATCCAAAAACGGTATTCACCGCTGGTATAGAGTTCTGGATGGAACGGCACATGTATTTGTCTTTATATGTTTGTACTATGCATCATATCCTGACGACGGTGCGTGTCGGCACCGAAACGTTGATACGCTGAGTTGATGTATTATTGAAATTTTAATACACGCTTGTTGCATAAAAAAAGCCTCTGAGTGCCGTTCCATCCAGAACTCTCTCTCTCTATATATATATATAAAACATGTATACTCCTGCACTCACATCAAGAAAAATAACAACAGTGGGGTGCTCCTAGTGGGATTCTCCAAGTTTTGGTAGGCCCACAATATTCAGGCAAGTGTCCAGAGTTTGGAGGTGCACTCATCCAATAAATAATTCTCAGCGACTTTTCTTAATTCACAATAACTTTATTAGTAGAAATTCGGCTTATTCAGTCGACGTTTCGATCCTCAGTTTCGGGATCTTTCTTAAGACAAGCTTCAAAATATAATCAATGCTCACAAGGCATCATATATTGATTTTCAGCTTAATCAATATATCGGGTTCAGACAATACCAAGGCTGCATGGCTAGTAAGGCCATATGCAACGTAGATTATGTGTGGAAATAAAACTCATGAAAACAACTTAGACAACTCCATTGATCACCACAAGGATCTGGTCCTAACAGCCTCAGTGTGGCTGCTGAGGCTGTTAGGACCAGATCCTGGAGTTGTCTAAGTTGTTTTCATGAGTTTTATTTCCACACATAATCTACGTTGCATATGGCCTTACTAGCCATGCAGCCTTGGTATTGTCTGAACCCGATATATTGATTAAGCTGAAAATCAATATATGATGCCTTGTGAGCATTGATTATATTTTGAAGCTTGTCTTGAGAAAGATCCCGAAACTGAGGATCGAAACGTCGACTGAATAAGCCGAATTTCTACTAATAAAGTTATTGTGAATTAAGAAAAGTCGCTGAGAATTATTTATTGGATGAGTGCACCTCCAATCTCTGGACACTTGCCTATATATATATATATATATATTCTTCCATTTTTAAACTTGCAGCTCGATTCAAACTGCGCATGGATCACAGGGCTTATAGATGCACATGAACAAAGTGCACAAGGGTAAAGTACACCAACCAGTACAATCAATAGATGTATCTTTTAAATTTTTTTACAATTGCAGCTCAGTTCAAACTGCATGGATCACAGGGCCTATAGATGCACGTGAACAAAGCACATCAACAGTACAAACAATAACTAGTGTGTGTATATATATATATATATATATATATATATATATATATATATACACACACACACAACCTTCTAGTTTGTGATTGTGTGTATATATATATATATACACACACACAACCTTCCTGAAGACGGGGTGCGAGTCCCCAAAACGTTGAAGGAGTAAACTGATTGTTGTATCAGAGCCTGCAGTGCTGTGTTTTGTGTTCTGCAGCATGCAGAAAATGCCTGGACTTATATATATATATATATATATATATATATTTAAACTGAATGGATCACAGGACTTATAGGTGCATATGAGCAAACTGCACTAGGGTAAAGTGCACCAACCAGTACAATTTACTGCAGAGTACAGCGCAGCATACAGCGGTGTGCAGCGTGCCCACTATAAGCAGCCACTTTATACAGCACAGCGACTTGTGAGTTCAGAGTCTGAATCATTAATTACAGCTACTACAGCAGAGCATAGCACAGCTTTCAGCAGAATGACCCCTATACAGTCACAGCACAGCCACTTGTGTGTCCAGAGTCTGAGTAATTAATTACAGCTGCTACAGCAGAGTATAGCGCAGCTGTCAGCAGCGTGCCCCCTATACAGTCACAGCACAGCCAACAGCTACTACAGCAGAGTACAGTGCAGCCTTCAGTAGCATGCGATAGAGTGAAATGGCACAGAGTCCCGGCCACAGCGACTTATATAGAATCAAAATCCTGTGAGAATCTCTGCTGTTTGGAGCGGTCCGGATCTACTACAGTACAGACCAGTACCAAACCTTTCTTTTCTAGAAAAGGTCATTGAGAAAGTGGTTGCAACTCAATAGGAAACCCACCTGTTTAGGATTCAAGAGAAGACATAGCACTGACACAGCCCTGGTATGTGTGCTTAATGATCTTCTAATAGCAAGAAACAGTGTTGACTATTCAATCCAAATTCTTCTGTATCTCTGCAGTATTTTGACCATGTGATTCTGATTGAGCGCCTGAAAAATATCTGTGGACTGTATGGCACAGTCCTTAGCTGGTTCAAATCATTTCACACCAGCAAGCCACAGAGGATTTCTGGAGTATACTTATCATCATCAGTGCCAGTGCCCATACGGTGTTCCACAAGGTTTTATACCTATCCGCCCTGTATGCGTGCTACCACTAGGTGAAAGAATAAGTCATGGCCTGGGCTACCACTGCTATACACAACTGTACCAGTACCAAAACCAATCCTAAATGGTTGTCTCGCTGAGCTCCAGGAGTGGATGAGTGCCAGCTGACAGTGACTAAATACTAACTAACCATCCCTGTTTCTGTTACATAGCACCCATTCTCTACTCCTTTTGTAGCTCTATGCTGGGTCATTTTTGTGGGGTTCAGTATGATTTACCGACGGTCATGTTCAAAATGCAGACATAGTCAGAATACCGACATTTGAAATATATGACATAACTACGACATGCTGCTATTGAATGCCATCATCTGTTACCTGTAAGGTAAAATAAATACGTGTTGAAGCAAATTGGTGAGTGCCTGTACAATTGGAATTGATATATATATATATATATATATATGTATCCCACATCAAACAAGCAGCGGCACTCGGAGACTCTCTCGTGATAAAAAATCAAGTGTGAATTTTAATTCATGTCACAGCAAGGCCAACGTTTCGGGGCTTGTCTACCCCTTTGTCAAGGTGAGTCAAAAGTGAAATATACATATAGACATAATTACCTTATAAAGTGAAGAAGACCCGCCCGCGGGAACTGAAGTGCAGATACGGGGACGCGCCATACTTCCGTCCCGAGTGTAAGGTGCAGGATGATGACGTCAGTCCGCAGTGACGCGGTGCGTCCTCCTTCCGCTGGCCGTCCGCATCGCCATGGCAACCTGGACGAGGTCGCGCTGACGCTCTCCCGGCGTCCTCGTTTCCTAGGCTACCCGGTCCATGCTGGCTGTCAGCGTCAGAGTTCTCACTTTGTCACCGCGGTACTGCACACCCATCTTCTGCACTGAATGAAAAAATGTATGCTGGACAGTGGACATATATATGTTAACATATGAATTACATATGGCTATGCAAACTGTGTCATATACAAATAAAAATGAAGGTAAAAATAAAAGCAATAGGGAAACCTCTTATCTATCGCATTATACATGTAAATTAACTTGAAGACCAAACTGCTGTCTAATTTTCGTACTGGACATAATGTCTCATATTGGGGATGCTGTTTTAATAATTTGATGTTGGTATTCCAATGGGTATGGATCATTCCATGAAGGAGCCAAAGCTTGACTGTCTAAAATACACTCCACTGCATTTTGTCATTCAAACCTTTGGGCTTCATAGTGTCCAGTATGTACATCCATTTGGCCTCCATGCGTAATAGAGGCCCATGTCGATCACTACCTCTCAACCTCTTAGGGACATGATCAATCAGGGAAAAGCGTAGGTCCTTCAAATCATGTCCATGCTCCACAAAGTGTTTGGCTACGGGCTGATCCGTTGGTTTGCCCATGAGGGCCGCTTTGACCGATGATTTATGCATGGCAAACCGTTCTCTGATGGTACGGATTGTTTTGCCCACATACTGAAGCTGGCATGGGCATGTGATAAGATATATCACGTGTGTCGTAGTACAAGACTTAATGCCATATGGCCCATTGTATCAACAGACAGCAACTTGTCCATGCTCAGGAATAAGAGGCCCATGACATGTTACACCAGAGGAAAAAATATCAAGGACATGGTGGTACATACCGACGTCACCGGGTTCGACAAAACGACATCCTCCACTTTTTTAACTAAAGCACCAGGGTGCTACCGGTGTCTAGGGTGTGACACTTGCAAATTCATGAACACTGGTGCCTCATTTATGTCCTGCGCTACAGGGAGATCATTCAAAATTAACCATATATTGTCTTGTACTACGACACATGCCCATGCCAGCTTCAGTATGTGGGCAAAACAATCCGTACCATCAGAGAACGGTTTGCCATGCATAAATCATCGGTCAAAGCGGCCCTCATGGGCAAACCAACGGATCAGCCCGTAGCCAAACACTTTGTGGAGCATGGACATGATTTGAAGGACCTACGCTTTTCCCTGATTGATCATGTCCCTAAGAGGTTGAGAGGTGGTGATCGACATGGGCCTCTATTACACATGGAGGCCAAATGGATGTACATACTGGACACTATGAAGCCCAAAGGTTTGAATGACAAAATGCAGTGGAGTGTATTTTAGACAGTCAAGCTTTGGCTCCTTCATGGAATGATCCATACCCATTGGAATACCAACATCAAATTATTAAAACAGCATCCCCAATATGAGACATTATGTCCAGTACGAAAATTAGACAGCAGTTTGGTCTTCAAGTTAATTTACATGTATAATGCGATAGATAAGAGGTTTCCCTATTGCTTTTATTTTTACCTTCATTTTTATTTGTATATGACACAGTTTGCATAGCCATATGTAATTCATATGTTAACATATATATGTCCACTGTCCAGTATACATTTTTTCATTCAGTGCAGCAGATGGGTGTGCAGTACCGCGGTGACAAAGTGAGAACTCTGACGCTGACAGCCAGCATGGACCGGGTAGCCTAGGAAACGAGGACGCCGGGAGAGTGTCAGCGCGACCTCGTCCAGGTTGCCATGGCGATGCGGACGGCCGGCGGAAGGAGGACGCACCGCGTCACTGCGGACGGACGTCATCATCCTGCACCTTACACTCGGGACGGAAGTATGGCGCGTCCCCGTATCTGCACTTCAGTTCCCGCGGGCGGGTCTTCTTCACTTTATAAGGTAATTATGTCTATATGTATATTTCACTTTTGACTCACCTTGACAAAGGGGTAGACAAGCCCCGAAACGTTGGCCTTGCTGTGACATGAATTAAAATTCACACTTGATTTTTTATCACGAGAGAGTCTCCGAGTGCCGCTGCTTGTTTGATGTAGGATACATGTGCTATATTTCCAGAGGGCACCGGAGCCAAGTAACATCCATGGGTGAGTGCCGGTCCAACAAATAACATATATATATATATATATATATATATATATAACCTGCACAGAACGTCGGCATTCCAGACTTTAAAGAACGACTCAAAACTGCATCTTAAAAAATGTTTCAGTGCTTATCAGCATTTTTATCGAGATTTTTGAAATAAGGACAAATCAGGGAAGGGGAAAGGAAATATTCTGCACAAGTAGATATTATTTGTTATTACAAGAAAAAAATCAGATTACTTATAGAGACATCAATATTTAGATTCTGCAAGCAGGGTGATGCCCTAGACAACATACATACCAGTTAAATGAAAAGAGAAAGAAAAAATAGGTTGTCCTTTTTGCTGGCACACTGAAGAGATTATTAATTAAAATGTAGCTTTTATTACATATTATTTGAAAATATACCAGTTTGTGAAATAAAACATACATAAATGTGGTGAAGTGAAATAAAGTGATTATTAAAAAGCTGTGCCTCACTGTCTTTTAATTTAATATTTATTTATTGTATGTATATAAAGTTATTTTGTCAGTGTATTCCTATACATAACATTTGTTGTTTATATAATTCCAAAGGGAGAGAGATATTCAATCCTTATGTATTTTTATTTATTGTAGCGTAGTTATTATTAATATACTGACTATATGAACATAATATCCATTTAGAATTGAATTATGAAAATTCAACTGAGAGAAGGAGAGAATCCGAATCCATAATTATTTATTAACAGTTTCTTATATAGCGCAGCAAATTCTGTTGCGCTTTACAATTGAAATAATAGGCTTTACATCCTATATTTATTATCACCTTTATCAGAAGAACATTTTTTGGTTTAGTAAATGATGATCTATCTATTAAATGTTGATAATAAACTGTATATATACAAATTGGATGAGAGTGTAGCTACATTTAAATCAGATTTGCTAGCATTTAAGAAAGGTAAATATAAGAGGGTCATAGAGGACTACAGGGATTTTCGTGTGTATCCCTGGCTGATTCCTCAAAATAATAGACGTCAGTGGCAAACTGGTCAGTCATTTAAAAGACGACAACCTAGACACTTTACTGACATTGAGTCTAACACCTCTCAGAGTGACTCAGATAATTCCAGTAAATCTAGACAACATTTTTTAGGAGACAAAGCGTCCACACGCAGCAAAGCACCACCAGACAGGGAATTAGAAAACCCTGCAGGAGAGGGGGTGTCAGGCATCAAAAATCAAAGAGAAAAAAATCCCAGGACGATCCGCAAATAGCATTGTTCAATCTATCCTCATACAAATTAACTGAATCAGAGGCTATGGTATTAGCCAAGGGTCTGTCTTTCGTTCAAACTCATCGACAGAAACCTTTTGACTTTGATGTTGAGCTATATAGATTTCACAGGCAACTACGCCTCAAAGACTTCTTTAACAAACGTAAAGCTACTGAGTATAAATTGACTCCATTTAAAATCCCCAGTACTTTTGACCCGCCATCAACAAACGCATCGATTGAGACCTTCATGCGTTTGGTGAGGATGGATACTATACCGATTTTACGTAAGAGTAGGATTAAATATTCAAATTTAAACAAGGAGGAGTCGTTAGCAAAAAAATAACAATGTCAATATTGTAATACGCCCCACCGATAAAGGCGGTGGCATTACAATGAATAAGACTAATTATGTTGAGGAAGTAATGAGGCAGCTGTCAGATGCAACCTGTTATAAAAGACTTCAGTTTGACCCAACACTCAATTTCAAGAAGGAAATAGATTCTATCATTCAACTTGGTTTCAATAACGGTTGGATAGATGAGCAGACAGAAAAATTTCTTACCCAGGACTACCTGAGGATCCCCCTCTTATACATCTTACCTAAGGTGCACAAGAGTTTGGTGGATCCTCCGGGTAGACCGATTATCTCCTCCAGAGGCTCATTGGGGCAACCTTTGTCTCAGTATGTTGATTACCATCTACAATCAGTAGTCCAACACACCCCTTATTTTATTAAGGATACGTCGGATTTTATTAATAAATTAGAACAATTTGGACAGCCGCCAAGTGAGTGTCTTTTAGTGACATTAGACGTTTCTAGTTTATACACTAGCATTGACCATACGGAGGGTATTGAATCAGTCAGGAAGGCTATCACCACTAGTCCCCACTATGAGGGTCCACCAGTTGACTTTTTATTATTACTTATTGAGATCATTTTACATAAAAATTATTTTTTATTTAACAATTCTTTTTTTCTACAACTTCACGGGACGGCGATGGGGTTTAACATGGCCCCATCATACGCCAATTTATTTATGTATGATTTCGAACAGAATAACATTATGAATGATTTGGATTTTGCTAAATTCATACCGTTCTACGTTAGATTCATTGACGACCTTTTCATGCTGTGGACTGGTGGTGAACAGGCATTGGTCCAATTTGTTGATAGATTGAACAACAGGCCTGGTTCCATTAGGTTCCATTAGATTCACCTATCGATACAATAGGGTGAAGATGGAATTTTTAGATGTGTTGGTAGGAATTGAGGAAGGATGTTTCACAACTAGCATTTTTAGAAAACCAACAGACAAAAATACGCTTCTTCTTACATCAAGCTTTCACCCACAACCTTTAAAGAAGGGACTTCCTTACTCTCAATTGGTAAGGGTGACGCGAATTACCTCAGACCACACTAAACTGCCAGAGGCTCTAGCTAACATGGGGCAGAAGTTCATTGACCGGGGCTATGATCCATTGGAAGTGAAAAAAGCGACAACAAAATGCCTGGGGTTAAAACGTGAGGACCTTTTGGTTCCAAAGATGAAAAGTGCGGAAACAGAACGTTTGGTATTTATGAGTACCTACTCTATCACGTCGGGTTTAGTCAAAAAGTCAATACTGAAGCATTGGCATATGTCCAGACGGACCAAGCATTAAGCAGATTCTGCGCTAATACACCCCTCTTTAGCTATAAGAGGAGCAAGAATCTTAAAGAACGGATCTCACAATCTGATATTAGTCCTGGAGTGATGTCGAATACAAATTGGCTTAGTCTACAGTGGGGAGCCTTCAAATGTGGTGGCTGTGCCAATTGTACGTTTATGCTGACTGGTAAAGAATTTGTGCACCCCATGTTGGGAGACAAATACACGTTGAGACACAGAATGACTTGTGACACCCGGTACGTGACTTACATCATTGTATGTCCCTGTAAAAAAGTATACGTGGGCAAAACAATCCGGATGCTAAAAAGCATTACAGATAGTGGAACCGAGTACACCACCGGTGGCCAGACATTTTGCAAACTGTGGTCACAGAATAAGGGACTTCAAATTCATGCCTTTGGATCATGTGCCGCCGCTTAGGAGAGGTGGCGATCGCAACAAGCAGTTATTAAATCAAGAAAGCCGATGGATATACTTACTAAATGCTATGGCCCCATTAGGGCTTAATGAGGAACTAATATTTTCCTGTTTCCTATAGAAAATAGAGAGTTTTAAACCAGGCCTGCTGTTCCTAGTTTATTGTAGTCTCATAGTGGATGCCTTCTCCACACAGATGCTCCTGTTCTTGTTTATTATTTATTTGTTGTATTTCCTTTTTGGGTATGTTGTTTATATGCATATACATTTAGTGCCAAGTAGATGTGTCAGCCAAGGGTAGTATCATCCCGATATGACCAATATATGTTTAGCCCCGGTGATATGTTTGCACCGACTAAATCAGTGTTATAAGTTTATCGATCAGTAAAGTCAGAGGGGGGCTCTGTGTATAATGATAGTCATCTATATAAGTGATGTAATAGGTCCCTGGCGGAAATTGTGGCACATTGTATATGCATAGATGTTATGTTATTTTATCTTGTCTTAGGTGTAGTAGTTTTGTGCACTTATGTTTCCCCGATTCTGCCACTATAGGTGAGTGGAGGTGACGTGGCTGGGTTGCCAGGAGACGGGGAAGCCAACAGAGGTACGTCATGTCAAGCAGGCGGATCGCTTGGACGAGCAGGCCAATCGGCGAACCGCTGTTTGCCTGGAGGGTGTGGGACGCTGTACACATGTCACGGTCACGTGGCGTGAGGAGGCGGGACCGACGCTACCATGGTAACAAACGGGACACCGGGAGCCGCTCGTGGAGAGCGTGGCGATGCTGGATGACGTCACAGATGGGCGTCCAGGCGTCCTGGTAGCTTCATACACGCGCCTCCGAACAACACCTGGCGGAGCTCGGGTAAACAATTAGGACAGGTGAGCACACTTTGTTCATTTAGTGGGTATAAATAGTATGAGCTTGGCATAATGGTTTGAACTACTCCCCTGAAGACGGCGGTAGCCGAAACTGCTGTTGGGAGACCCTGCTGGGTTGGATCCATACCCCCAGCATGACTCAGGACATGTGAGACTTGTATCATTAATGGAATTCTGTTTCCAAGCTGCTGATTTTGCACTAAAAAGTTTGTCTTATTGCTTGAAATGGCATAAAAACGTTTGGATATTTAAGGAGTGCTGGTTTCTTCTGCAACATAGCCCCAGCTGGAGCCTCATGGTGTGGTTGTACATACATATATATATATATATATATATATATATATATATATATATTCCAAAAACTTGGGATTGGTGATATATGAAAATATTGCACTGAAGTCCACTATTGAAACTGGTAGATCAGGCTTTTATATTGTGCAGTAGATAACTGATGTCTGCTAACTATGACAAATTGCCATGTCAATTGTGCAAACTGAAGAAGTTTGAGCATGTGTACCATAGTGATTAATAATTTCTCATATTGCGGCTACTAATATAAAGATATCGTTAATTATTCAGGTGAGTTGCCATAACTACATCTGCTGACTGCGATCCTTCCTGTCACATCTTATAGTGCAGATGAGATAGGTTCCACATACGTGTCACAATGGCTGTTATATCAATACTGGCCTGACTACTGTATATTCCTATATACCAATTTATATATAGAAGATTGTTATTCTCTTCCAACTATCACATGCATAATATAATATACAATGACGTTCACTTTCTCTGTCATCGGAGATAAGTTCAGCACAACTATCACATAGAGCCTCAATTAGTGTTCCAATTAAGTGACCTTAATATAATATTAAGTTAAATGTATAAATCGAGAATGGTGTCTCTTATAAAGATGGATTCAGATAGCTCGAAGTCCCAGTCTCTTCAATACTCTCCATCCACTCTCAGTATCAACACTGTATATATTAGCCACAAGCAGGTCCATCTTTCTGTATGGGTTCAATGGGCAGTTGCCAAAGGGCCCCAAGAGTATAAGGGCCCTAGGCTAATAGCTGAGGGTCCCCTTTTTCAATTGATACCAGATTTTTGGAAATCGGCCCTGTGGAACCAGAGATACTTCAAAGCAGTGGTCTCCATCTGAGCCTGTGAATTGCTCTTCCCAGCCAGATATCTTAGGTTCTGTCTTACTTTAGAGTTTTCTGAGGAAATACTCCAAAAGCTGGGACTCTCTTCTTTCGGAGGACACTGGCAGCTTGTTTCTACTGTGCCCAGAACCAGAGATACAGGTAACAGCCCTCCAGCAGATGGTCCCTGCTCCAGCTCCACATGCCTGGTATGCAGTTTTATATTTTCATTGGTGGATTGCTCTGGCTCCTGAAGTCTGATCCCCAAGTCCCCAATACCTCATTGAAAGCTAAGAAATCTATTTTCAGGAACTGGAGTCACACATCAACATGATGATTAATCTTCCTTGAAGAAATTACAAAATCGCTGTCTTAACCCAATGCGTTTCGTCTTACAGACTTCATCAGGGGTTTATTATAATCAAGGAATCACAATATGGACATGCAACTTAGCGTGTCTTCAAAAGGCAAATAGGAAGATTAATCATCATGTTGATATGTGACTAAAATGGATTGTCTGTACGTAACATCATTTATTGTCTTCTTGGACAAATTGTGAAACAGTTTCTTTTACTGTATTTTATAAAATAAAAAAGCCTTTTTCTAATGATTGTTTTATTGTATAACTAAAAACTTTTACATACCAAAGAACTACACTAGCTCCCTGGGGAACACTAAAATAACACATCCTAGATCTGAATTAATGAAATATTCTTATTAAATACTTTATTCTTTACATAGTTGAATGTGCTGACAACAAAATCACACAAAAATTATCAATGGAAATCAAATTTATTAACCCATGGAGGTTTGGATTTGGAGTCACACTCAAAATTAAAGTGGAAAAACACACTACAGGCTGATACAACTTTGATGTAATGTCCTTAAAACAAGTCAAAATGAGGCTCAGTAGTGTGTGTGGCCTCCACGTGCCTGTATGACCTCCCTACAACGCCTGGGCATGCTCCTGATGAGGTGGCGGATGGTCTCCTGAGGGATCTCCTCCCAGACCTGGACTAAAGCATCCGCCTACTCTTGGACAGTCTGTGGTGCAACATGGCGTTGGTGGATGGAGCGAGACATGATGTCCCAGGTGTGCTCAATTGGATTCAGGTCTGGGGAACGGGCGGGCCAGTCCATAGCATCAATGCCTTCGTCTTGCAGGAACTGCTGACACACTCCAGCCACATGAGGTCTAGCATTGTCTTGCATTAGGAGGAACCCAGGGCCAACTGCACCAGCATATGGTCTCACAAGGGGTCCGAGGATCTCATCTCGGTACCTAATGGCAGTCAGGCTACCTCTGGCGAGCATATGGAGGGCTGTGTGGCCCCCCAAAGAAATGCCACCCCACACCATTACTGACCCACTGCCAAACCGGTCATGCTGGAGGATGTTGCAGGCAGCAGAACGTTCTCCTTGGCATCTCCAGACTCTGTCACGTCTGTCACATGTGCTCAGTGAGAACCTGCTTTCATCTGTTAAGAGCACAGGGCGCCAGTGGCGAATTTGCCAATCTTGGTGTTCTCTGGCAAATGCCAAACGTCCTGCACGGTGTTGGGCTGTAAGCACCACCCCCACCTATGGACGTCGGGCCCTCATACCACCCTTATGGAGTCTGTTTCTGATCATTTGAGTAGACACATGCACATTTGTGGCTCGCTGGAGGTCATTTTGCAGGGCTCTGGCAGTGCTCCTCCTGTTCCTCCTTGCACAAAGGCGGAGGTAGCGGTCCTGCTGCTGGGTTGTTGCCCTCCTACGGCCTCCTTCACGTCTCCTGATGTACTGGCATGTCTCCTGGTAGCACCACCATGCTCTGGACACTACGCTGACAGACACAGCAAACCTTCTTGCCACAGCTCTCATTGATGTGCCATCCTGGATGAGCTGCACTACCTGAACCACTTGTGTGGGTTGTAGGAAGGTCATACAGGCACGTGGAGGCCACACACACTACTGAGCCTCATTTTGACTTGTTTTAAGGACATTACATCAAAGTTGTATCAGCCTGTAGTGTGTTTTTCCACTTTAATTTTGAGTGTGACTCCAAATCCAGACCTCCATGGGTTAATAAATTTGATTTCCATTGATAATTCTTGTGTGATTTTGTTGTCAGCACATTCAATTATGTAAAGAACAAAGTATTTAATAAGAATATTTCATTCATTCAGATCTAGGATGTGTTATTTTAGTGTTCCGTTTATTGTTTTGAGCAGTGTATATATATATATATATATATATATAGAAAAGTAGAGGCGGCACTCAGCTAAATAATGCAAAAACAGGCAGTTGTAATTTCAATGTTTCGAAGTAGCTTTACTTCGTCATCAGGATAATACAAGCAAACAAGTAACATACCTTTATACCCCACCATGTGTCAGTCTAGGTGTGCGGCTCCGGTGTGTCCGCGCCCACTGATGACGCCTCCACCCTGCGCCGCATCACCATGGTAACAATCATACACAACAAATCTTTAAAACCGGAGGTACACAGACAGCACTGTATAAATGACAGCAAACACAGAGTTACACATTTCGTTGCAGTCTAAGAATATATCAAAAGATTTATGAACATCCAAGTTCAGCAGCGATACAAAACAACTTACATAATCATAGTGATCAAACACGATATCACGATACACCCTGCCGATAAGGGTGGGGGTATCGTGATACAGGATATTGGAGATTATAAAACAGAAATGTTGCGACAATTGAATGATTTGAGTGTTTACCGTTTATTACAGAGTAATCCTACTGAGTTGTTTAGTAGAAAATTACGTACCAAATTGGAAATGGCAGTTGAAAATGGTATTATTACTGATGTATTGATGCAGGCACTTATGGAGGACCACCCGGTGGAACCTATTATATATTTGTTACCCAATATTCATAAGTCTTTGGTACATCTACCGGAGTGGCCCATCATCTCTGGCCGGAAGGGTTTATTTCAGAAATTAGCCACATATTTGGATGCTGTGCTACAGCCCTGTGTGAGGGGACATCCACGTTATTTGTTGGATACTATGATGTTCTTGAAGCTACTCGATGATCTTGGACCCATACAGAGGCGGTACTACCGCCAGTGCAACCAGTGCGTTGCACTGGGGCCCGCCACTGTCCAGGGGCCCAAAGCATGTAATGAGTCAAACTGACTCCTTACATGCCGCTGTGTGCTGCGGGCAACCGCCGCCCGCAGCACACAGCCGTCCGGAGAGTAGAGGAGCGCAGCGGACACGGGGGAAGGAGGAGTAGGGAGGTGGAGGAGGAAGCCGCAGCAGCGCTGTGTTATAGGTTGAGGCGCTGCTGCTGTACCTCTGCTTCACCATAGGCTGTCTTCCGACGCTGTGATGTGCATGCCAGCATTCACAGCGGCGGAGAGCAGCCTATGGTGAAGGACTGGGACAGCAGCAGCAGCGCCTCCACCAATAACACAGCGCTGCTGCGGCTCCCTCCTCCACCTCCCTCCTCCTACTTCTCTCTTGCCAGGGAATCGGGATCTCTGCCAGAAGCTGCACAGAGGAGCCTGAGCCAGCAGAGACAGTAAGTATAATTCTTTCTTTCTTTCTCTTTCTTTCTTTCTTTCTTTCTTTCTTCCTTAATGTGCAAAAAGGGGGACACTGACTGCCGTAATGTATAAAAAAGCAGGACGCTGTCTGCCGTAATGTGTAAAAAGGGGGAATCTGCCTGCCGTAATCTGTAAAAAGGGCACGCTGTCTGCCATAATGTGTAAAAAGGGTACGCTGTCTGCCGTTATGTGTAAAAAGGGCATGCTGTCTGCCGTTATGTGTAAAATGGGCACGCTGTCTGCCATTATGTGTAACAAGGGCACGCTGTCTGCCATTATGTGTAAAAAGGGGACGCTGTCTGCCGTTATGTGTAAAAAGGGGGATGCTGTCTGCCGTAATGTGTAAAATGGGCACGCTGTCTGCCGTTATGTGTAACAAGGGCACGCTGTCTGCCGTTATGTGTAAAAAGGGGACCCTATCTGCCGTTATGTGTAAAAAAGGGGATGCTGTCTGCCGTGATGTGTAAAAAGGGGGATGCTGTCTGCCGTTATGTGTAAAAAGGGGGACGCTGTCTGCCTTAATGTGTAAAAAGGGGACGCTGTCTGCCGTAATGTGTAAAAAGGGGAATCTGTCCGCCGTAAGGTGTAAAAGGGTTTCTACCTGGTGTAGTGGTGCTACTGTGCGGCGTAATTTGAATAATGGACACTACTGTGCACCGTTTTATGATGCCATTTCTTGCACACAGTGCTAAAATGTCTAATTACGGCACTGTTGCTAGGTATCCATTTCTCAGGCCCTGGGCAGGTCCCCCTCACCAGATCCTCTCCAGGGGTGAAGGGGTGGATTTGGATGGGATGAGGGGGGGGCAAAGCATTTTGTCGCACCCCGGCCCACCGCTTGCTAGTTCCGCCACTGGACCCATACCTATTGGATGTTTTCTTTGAAGTGTAGACATCAGTAGCCTGTACACTGTGATCCCTAAATGTGCTGGATTGGCCGCAGTTCGTAGTCTTATTCACAAGAATCCACTATATAGGGGCCCAGATGTCAATTTGTTTGTGGATTTACTTGAAATGATTCTCACCTGTAATTTTTTCCTGTTTGATGGTAAATTTTACATCCAAACATGTGGGTGTGCGATGGGGTCAAATGTGGCCCCAACGTACGCCAATGCGTATATGTTTATGACAGAGCAGGACATTCTATTCAAAAATCCAAACTTTTGTGCAAATATGGTCATGTATACAAGATATATAGATGACCTATTTTTGATATGGTCTGGTCCTAAGGATTATAGATGAACACAATACATCTGATCACCCTGTCAAATTCACTTATAATATCAGTGACTGTACTGTCAATTATTTGGATGTACAGGTAAACCTTGTAGGTAATAAAATTAGCACCGTACTTTACAATAAACCTACTGACCGCAACACTGTGCTTTCATCCTCAGAAGCTTAAATATAGCCTTATTCACAATTTTTGCGGGCGGTCCGCATATGTAGTGATAGTGACACAGCGATTGTATGCATTGCCAAAATGGTTCAGCAATTCCTGCAACGTGGATATAGGTATGATTTGTTGATGCAGGCAAAAGAAACAGCATTAAAGAACAACAGGGCACATTTATTGGTTCCCAAGGTTAAACCTAAACTACAAGGGCGTTTCCCTTGGGTAAATCACTATAATACAGCGAGTGCCATTATTGTACAAACTGCTTAGAGATTGTGGCCCGTTCTATCCACTGATAAGGATTTGAACCTAGAAGGATCTAATATGATGCCATGTTATACTAGAGGCAAAACCATCAGAGATTGGGTTGTACGTTCTGATATTACCGAATTACAATCCAGGAGTAGTGAACAGAGCAATTTTCTTTCACTACAAAAGGGCTGTTATAGATGCATTAATTGCTCTACTTGTAGTGGTTTAACTGTGGGCAAATATTTTTGTCATCCACGTAGTGGGGAGAGATTTACTATACAACATAGGGTCAAGTGTACAACAAAGTTTATTATATACATGATCACATGTCCATGCGGACTTAACCATATTGGGAAAAGTGACCGTACACTACGTGAACGCGTGGCTAATCACAAATTAGCTATTAAGGCAGCGTTAGCAAGCGTCAAGAGTGACCAACCTGTTGCACGACATTTCGTGCAAGCTCGTCACAGCTTGGCATCTCTGCGCTATATGATCATTGACCATGAGCCATTTAAAATTAGAGGTGGAAATCATTCCCTTATGCTGCTACAGAAGGAATCCAAATGGATTCATGAAATGGAGACATTAGCTCCTAAGGGGTTAAATGAAACTCTTGGTCTTCACTGCTTTCTATAATAACCTCTTATATTTATTATCTTACTGTAATTTGTTTGCTAGTAAGATCTTGGTTTCAATGATGCCTTAATTGTTTAGATTGCTTTATCGCTTTATGATGATAAATAAGTGCCTATGTTTGATCACTATGATTATGTAAGTTGTTTTGTATCGCTGCTGAACTTGGATGTTCATAAATCTTTTGATATATTCTTAGACTGCAATGAAATGTGTAACTCTGTGTTTGCTAACATTTATACAGTGCTGTCTGTGTACCTCCGGTTTTAAAGATTTGTTGTGTATGATTGTTACCATGGTGATGCGGCGCAGGGTGGAGTCGTCATCAGTGGGCGCGGACACACCGGAGCCGCACACCTGGACTGACACATGGTGGGGTATAAAGGTATGTTACTTGTTTGCTTGTATTATCCTGATGACGAAGTAAAGCTACTTCGAAACGTTGAAATTACAACTGTCTGTTGTTGCACTATTTATCTGAGTGCCGCTTCTACGTTTCTACATTGGACCGGCAGTGGTTTCTAGGAGGGCACCAGCCGGTTAGCGGGGGGCGGGTCGCGGAGGCTGTGTGACATCACATGTAGCCACTATGACCCTCACAGCAATGAGGAGCTCCCTGCCAGGTAGGGAGATACTCTTCAGGTACAAAAGCATCGTCGCTGTGCGATGCTCTTGTACTTGTGCGTGGGGGTCGGGCCTGACATGCGGGGCGGACTAGCCCTGGGCTGGGCGTACCCCCGCATGTCTGTGTGACTGATGGTAGCTGTGCTAAATTTAGCACATCTACGATCAGGTCTGAATAAGGCCCAAAGTACCTACTATAGATCACATGACTACAATTGATTATCAGATGCATACATGGTAAAAATACTCAACTGATCGGTGTGCATCCAGCCTTTATACTTAAATACCTCCCAACTGTCCCATTTTTGGCAGGACAGTCACGATTTTCTGGGAATGTCCCAGGGGGGCAATCACAGAGCTCTGGGCATGCCCCACACAGCGGCAAAAATGGGGGCCACGCCAACGAGACCATGCCCCTTCATTTTGGGTGTGTGCTTGTATCCCTCCTCCCAACTTTAGAAAGTTGGGAGGTATGTAAACTAAACTAAATTCTACAGTACATGACCACAATAAGACCAGAATGCAACGCGTGAAGAACAAATTAATGTATTAATTTCCACTTTATTTTTATTCACCAATCCATTTATATGTATATATATATATATATATATATATATATATATATATATATGTAGCATGCAACGTCCGGCACTCCAAATAATCAAGCAAGCAATATGTCGGGTGCCCTCCTCTTGTTATGCAAAAGTCTAAAGAGATTACAGGTGGCACTCACGGACTAACTCAAGAACGACCAGGAACGTCAGGTAACCTGACGAAGGATATTAAAATCTGAAACGTTGTAAGCAGACTTGGGGGTTCCAGGTCGTTCTTGAGTGAGTCCGTGAGTGCCGCCTGTAATCTCTTTAGACTTATACATACATATATATATATATATATATATATATATATACACACAACAAATGTAAATGGCACAGTGGGTGATGAGGTCCTAACTGTGCATGCGTATGCACCTCAATGCACAGGCGCGTCAGACAACAACAACAGGCATTGCTGGTCAGTGACAGGATGGTGCGAAAAATCTGATCACACGGGCGTTCACAAGGTGATTGACAGGAAGAGGTCGTTTGTGGGTGGCAACTGAGCATTTATTGTGAGTGTCCAGAAAAACGCAGGCGTTCCCAAACGTTTTCACGGAGGGTGAGTGATGTCAGCCCCTGCCCCGATCATCCTGTTCTCATTGCACTGTAGGAGTATGTCCTGGGCTGCACTCACACTGCACACACTGGATTTTTGAAGCTCGGCATATACATGCAATCGCACACTTGTACGGCGAATATACACTCCCCCTGGGGGCGGTGACTATCTGAATGCAGGACAGCAAAGTTTGCAGTCCAGCGATCAGATCTGAATCACCCCCCATGTCTGGTACAGTGGTACAGTTTTCACCGGTGGGCGTGGCAGGTGCTGTTGAGCTGTCAGGATCCCGCCAACTGCTATCAACACAGAGTGGGGACATTGGAGTTGTAATGGGGGTAGGAAGGAACAGCACATTAAAGGACAGATGTACCAAGCCTTGAACAGTGATAAAGTGGAAAGTGATAAACTACTAGCCAACCAACCAACCAACCAACCAACCAACCAACCAACCAACCGTCAAACAGGGCCTGTGTCATGGCAGTTAGGTGCTGAGTGGCTGCTTATTTATCACTCTCCACTTTATCACTTTTTAAGGCTTAGTACATCTGGCCCTCACAGTGAAGCCACTTCAGTGCATGCACAATTAAGTGAAAAACAGGGCTTCATGGTTCATACATTAACCCAAATGCAGTGGTTGCTGAACACAGCAACACTAACAATGGGGTGGTCTTCAGGTTGCCGACTGTCGGGATCCCGGCGCACAGTATACCGATGCCAGAATCCCGACAGCCGGCATACCGACAGATATTCTCCCTCGTGGCGGTCCACGACCTCGCTGGAGGGAGAATAAATAGCCACCGTGCCCACAGTGTGGCGAGCGCAGCGAGCCCGCAAGGGGCTGATTTGCGCTCGCCACGCTGTTGGTATGCCGGCGGTCGGGCTCCCGGCGCCAGTATGCTGGTCGCCGGGAGCCAGGCTGCCGGCATACCATACTACACCCCTAGCAATGCATAAAGCATTTACATAAGGTTTATGAAGAGGGAAAGTAGATGTGCTCCTTGCACATACAGTTGTGTCCTCATACACTGAGGGATAGATTTATTAAAATGTACATTAGGTTCTTTATAAGCAGGGTCATTCTTCACTGTATTATCGTGGAGAAGCGGGACCTTATTTCTGGTTAATTTACTAATCCTAGCTTGTACGTTATGGGAGCGCGTTATCCCACCCCTCTGGTGATACGCGTCCTCCCATAATGGGCGTCCGCTTTGGCTGCAGTCACATCTTCCGCGCCTGCGCCGTCCAGCATCTCCCAGTGTGCAGTTCGGGAGTTAGGCTGGATGCGCGGAATGAATGTGTGGACGCCGGGACTGCTGGGATGAAAGGAGAGTAGCTGCTAAAGCCAGCCACAGCGCCGGGTCCAGCAGTGAACAGTCAGAAGGCAGGAGACGGAAAGAACGAACGTTAATAAGTCAGGTATCTCATAGGTGCTGTAGTTAAAAGATAGAGGCGCTGAAAGGCTGTGGCAGGATACCGTCGCAGCTAATAATAGCACATGGCCAGGTTCATACATCAGGGGAAGCGCTATCTGACTGCGGCACATAACATGTGCAGATAGCACATTACTCCATAAAGAAGATTAATAAATCTACCCCTGAGTACCTTTATGCTATATTTGCGAAAGATCCCTGACATGACTGAGATGCTCCTAGTTGATAAGCATACCATATATTCCTTTACATTTGCATCTTATTCACATCGCAGATGCAGCGAAAAGCTGCTCACATTGTACTAGAGAAGCTAGGCTGCAAATTTAACTGCACAGGAACTGGCAGACCCTACATACAAAGTCACAGATGAAGCATAATGGAAAAGCGTCAGCAGCTAACATTGGAGTCTTTTACACAGATTCAGACTCAGACGCACACAGATGGATAAATGTCACATGTTCTAGTGGTCAGTGTATGCTAGCAATGTAGTATGTCACTTCCAGTTGTTATAATTATGTGAATAAGATGCACATTTTGAGCAAAACAGACACTCAGTGCCAGGGACCATTTGGAGCAAATTGAGCCAGAGTATAAAAGGACACATCTGTATTTTGTCATTAGTTAATTAAGAATTTCTCACATGCTCAATGAGATCATATTGGCAAGATGCCTGAACTATAAAACGTGGGACTGCCACATGCCAATAAAGTGCTTCTTTGTAGGTGAGACATTCTTATCTGTGAGTTAAGTTTAGCCCAAAAGACAAGGGTCCTCATTTCGAGTTGTTCGCTCGCTAGCTGCTTTTAGCAGCATTGCACACGCAAGGCCGCCGCCCTCTGGGAGTGTATCTTAGCTTAGCAGAATAGCGAATGAAAGATTAGCAGAATTGCTACTAAATAATTCTTTGCAGTTTCTGAGTAGCTCCAGACCTACTCACAGATTGCGATCAGCTCAGTCCGTTTAGTTCCTGGTTTGACATCACAAACACGCCCTGCGTTCGGCCAGCCACTTCCCCGTTTCTCCAGACACTCCCGCGTTTTTCCCTGACACGCCTGCATTTTTTAGGACACTCCTGGATAACGCTCAGTTACCACCCAGAAACGCTGCTTTCCTGTCAATCACTCACCGATCAGCAGAGCGACTGAAAAGCGCTGCAGAATCCGCAGCAAATCTACTAAGTAACTAAGCGCATGCGCCCTGCGTGCCTTGCGCATGCGCATTTTGCAACAGATCGCAGCATAGCGAAAATCGGCAACGAGCGAACAACTCGGAATGACCCCCAAAATCATGTAGCTTTACCCAATAAAATCCATTATGCTGCTAGCAGTGAGTTCACTACATTAATATGCTAACATCCTCAGACGTGCTACATATGCAGTACAGGCTTGTGAAGCTCTCAGTCTTGTCTAGCTTTAGACTGGCAAAAATAATATAGCATGTAATTTGCTTCTCAGGGTAACAGTCTGATCTCGTTGCGAAGAATATAACTATATAAAACTTCATAAATCTAAAGTAAATGTGATAAAAAAAAGGAGTTAAAGATTTATAAACAATAATCTAGTTATTCAAATAAAACCTACTGTAAATGAATAATGCTGCAAAATTAATGGGATCTATAAATACAGTATAAGACTGTAATATAGCTAAAATAAAGCATACCTGGTACCTAGCTATATGTCCCTGATAAAGTCTGAGTGTTGCCATTGCTTTGCATCAGGATGAAACGTGTTGGTACATTGTTTAATTGGCTGATGTCCAGGACTGTTTCTAGACATTATGGCTCCCAGTGCGAACATTAAAGATGTGCTTGCCCCCCCCCCCCATATTCTTAAAAATGTAGCAAACTGGCAAACATTTGCATGGGACAAAAGGGCATGGCCTAACTGCAAGGGGCGTGGCCACGCAAGAAAATCATATGCCACATATGCACAAACACGCACACACACACTCACATATGCACACACACACACACACACACACACACACACACACACACACACTCACTCACTCACTCACATATGCACATACACATATGCACACATAGCCAGTGTCCCAAACACTGAATTAAGCACTGCCTGAAGTTGAGACTGAGCTGGATGTGTGTTCTCCTGTGTTGCACTACAGCCTGCAATCTGTCACTGCCCGACAGGTGTTCGGGACATAGACAGGGCATTCAGGAGGTGGGCGCAGCCAGAAGGAGGGCGCACTGCTGGCAATCCCCACTTCCCACTCCACTCTAAACAGAGCATTCAGGAGACGGGCGCACTGTTGGCAATCCCTGCCAACCCCCCCTCTCAGGGAGCATGATGCCTGTGTGCTGGGGCAGGGGTGCAGATACTGGCCACGGAGTACAGCATGGCTCGCCTGCCCCTAGAAACGGTCCTGCTGAAAGGTCCAGCTAATATTGACCTCATCATTTTATCTATACAGCATATATGATTCCAACTTTTCTGGTACATTTGCATATATAAACATATTTCATATATATATATTTTATCGTTTGAGCTTTAGTAAGGAAGAATTGGTCTATGGAGTAATTTTGAGATATCAGATAATTTTTCTAAATGTTACATACGGACCCATCTTTTTTGCTGTTAGCGTGGGTGGTAAGCCCACAACTCACATCGTGGCACTAGTTTTGTTGGAATTCTACTCGTACCTCAGGAGGGTTCAAGCAGAAATCCTCTAGTCGCAGGTTTACAGCATGGCTATTGAATAGCTCTGGACACTCATTCCTAGCGCTATTCAATAGCCTGTTTAATTGAATTCCCACAGTTAGATAGGAAAAGTTTTCACTTAAAATGTATATTCAATAACATGCATTTATTTGAGTGACCACAAGGATGTCTAGTTAAAAGTTACATGGACACGTGACAAGCTGTGATTGTGTGACAAGCCTGACCAGGGCCAGTTCAAGGGCCTTTCGATCAGTGTGGTCAAATGGGGGTGCCACACCATTGGGGTGCAGTTCAGCCGCCACTGCTAGGACTGCTGACTGGCGCTGATCACCAGCCACCAACAGCTACAACATTATCTGGGCCTGGCACCAGGGACATCACTGGGAGCCCACTCAGCCACTATGACTCCAATCTGCCCAGCGCCAGTGTGCCGTATTTTAAGTCCTGTTTGCAGTATTGCATTTTCCGCCTGATGCTTTCCATCTGGCTACCAGCATTTACACACCTCCTCCCATAATGTGCTGAGTACCGGGTCACAGATTTTCCAGTCTGACGTCCTTTACAGCAGTGGGGATCTCCACATACAGTAGTCCATGTGACACGGGCTGTTCATTGAGTACAGCACTCAGAGGTAAGCAGGCTGCGGAAATATACAAGTGAGGGGGCGTCAAACTTAAAGAAAGGTTTACCTGTGGCTGTCCAGCTCTGCCTGCTGGGACTTGTAGCACTACAACAGATGTGTGTGTGTGTGTGTGTGTGTGTGTGTGTGTGTGTGTACATATATATATATATATATATATCCCATATGGGTTGGCAATGCATACATGGGCAAAACCCAGCACCAATTTAAAGAACGTATAGCGCAACATGCTTTAGAATCTGGACACAGTAACCAACCAGTGGCTGTCTCCAGGGTAAACACAGTGTATCATCTATCCATGTCATGTTAATAGATCATGTACCTGCCCTATTGAGAGGCGATAATAGACCTAAACAATTCTTACAGAAGCAAAGCAGGTGGATTTATACTGTAAACACCCTTACTCTGGGTGGTTTGAATGATTCTCTTGGTCTGCAGTGTTTTTTTAATGTAATATCACCTTCATTAAAACAACAGCAGTGAAGTGCTATTTAGATTTGATTAGATAAGCTGAAGGCTGCATAAGCCTGAGGCCATATAAGCGATCAACTTTTTGTGATTGGTTGTTAAATGACTAAGCAGTTGCTAGGCAGATCAGTTTTCCCGGTTGGTTTTTTCCTATTGGATTAGAGGGTTGTGCATCAGGATGAAGAGGAGGGTCTTAGGTTAGTATATAGGGGGTGGCCATTTTGCTAGACTCCCTCTTGCCTTTCAGTTTATGCCCGCCCGCCCTCCCAGAATGCGTCTACGTTTTTTGTTCTTGCTGTGGGCTATTGAAAGCCAGATTGGCGGGAAATCGCTGCCAACCAGCTGTCACACAGGCATAAGTGGTCATTGTGGGGCTCCCTCTTTAAATGGACGGCAGGTGTGTCCTTTTCTTGCGGTTGGACATTTAGACGTTCCCCTGCGGGAACCGAACGTTTGCCAGAGAAAGAGGGGTAAGGCCAGCACAATGCGGGTTATGCGGGAAGGAGGCGGGGTATGTGTACTCCCCTCCTTGGTTTGGTGGTTTTTCATCTAGGTGACGGGTGCTGGTGTTTGGCAGCGGTTTTCTGTTTGCCATCCTCCAAACTAAAGTTAATTATATATTCAATTCAATTCTAATTCGGCCTCAATTATTAGTTTAAAGAGTTGGTCAGCGATTAATAAACATCGTCTGACCTTTAACTCCAGCTACGGTGTCCGTGTCTTTATTTCAGTGTGTGGTGTGGTTTTATTTAGTGATAAGCTAGCTTAAGTAAAAGGTTTATGTAATCACAATAAAGTTATGAGCGGCTTATTAACAAAGTGGAAGTTGCAGTTATATCTATATATGCACAGTGTCCTTTTTTCACTATTATCTTGATACTTTGTCATTTTATGCTGCTACGATTGATTTGGAATGTTAGCTTGTGCTTATGTTACATTAGTTTCTAAGTATCTGTGTTGCTTAGTAGCCTGTTTGTATACAGCACTCAGGCTGAGAGGTGCCGCCAGATGAGATAACAGGGGCAGTGACATTCGTTCTTGATGCGTGGTTCCGGATCTTGGAACGCGGTGCCTCTCAGGTGAGTCTGATTGCACACTAATGTGATGTTAGGTGAAGGTATAAATGTTTTTAATGTGTTAATTTGTTATGCTGTCCCTGATGATGGGGATTTGTCCCCAAAACATAGGAATGCAATAAAGGACATTTTTTTTAAACTTCAATAAGACTGGACGCTTAAAACATCTGATTAGCAAAGAAAAGTCTCTTTATTCCATCCTACGGTGTTTCGGGGTGTAACCCCGTCGTCAGGGACATAGCGTTCACAAAAGGCAAACTTGTTACAAAGCAAAATCATGCTCACCTGTCCCTGGTGTTCAGCGTCCGCCATTCCCGCACACACTACACCGTGGTCGCCGGATGATGACGTCAGCCAATTGCGTCGGGTAGAAACCAGGGTCACATGAGGCAGGGTCGTTACTAGGTAACGCTAAACAAACATAAAAGTGACGTGTTTATCCATGGCTAGGGGGGACAAGCACCAATCAAGATCGCCGTCAAGTTTACAGACGACAGCATGCACGTAACAGACACTGGGACAGCACGGCTTCAAGTACCAGCCGGAGTGACTCTGATAATAACCCACAGTCTGATGGTGCGGCAGCGGGTGCTCTCCCTTTAGGGGTACAAACAAGATCAGCACGTCACCCGGGTCCTGCACGCGGACGCAGAGGTCGGGGCAAAATAAAAGATGCAAACAGCACAAAACCTCCTCGTCGTTGAATGAGATTGTCTTCAATCTTTCTTCTTCTCCCCTTACACCTGAAGAAACCAAAATCCTCTCAAAAGGGTTGTCTTTTGTTCCAACCACTCACCCTGACCCATTGCAGTGGAAAGCTGATGTTTCCAACCTTAGTAGGACGCTGAGGATCAAAGAACATTTTGGTATGAGATCTACCATGACGTTATCAGAGCAGATTCCTAGCAAATTAAGAAAATCATGCCACGTTCTAAGTTTGACCCTGTTTCAAACAATTCCTCCATTAAGACTTTCTCACGTTTGTTGGACGATGCAGTTTCTACTCCACATAGTCAGGTGGTATATAACAATTTGAATAAAGATGAATGGACTGCTTTAAACAACTTGGCACAAAGAACTGACCTCATCATACGCAATGCCAACAAAGGGGGTGCCATAGTCGTGCAGGATCTGATTATTTATTAGAATGTAATCGCCAATTAGATGATGTTGACACATATGAATTACTGTCTGTTGATCCTACCATTAGGTTTAAGAGAGAATTGGATGATGTTTTGAGCTCTGCACACATATATGGCACTATAACCACTGAGATTTTGATTTTGAATGCCTTGAAGGTTGATTTTCCTAGGGTCCCAACATTCTACACGATCCCAAAGATTCACAAGTCTTTGGTGAACCCCCCGGGGAGTCCCATAGTGTCAGCCAGAGACTCATTATATCATCCACTCTCCATTTACCTAGATTCTTACCTAAATCCATGTATCCAGAGAGTACCTTCATATCTAAAAGACACTACTACTCTGTTGATTGAATTGGAGGCTTTAGGTCCTATACCCGGTGATTTGATAATGTGTGGAGTAGATGTGACTAGCATCTACACCTGTATTCCACACAATGCAGGTGTGGAGGCAGTACAGCAATTGATTACCGATAACCCTTTATACATAGGACCCCCGGTATCTTTTTTCTTGCGTCTGTTGTGGCTGGTACTTACCCGGAATTATTTTACCTTTAACTGTAATTATTTTCTACAGAAGGCTGGGTGTACGATGGGGTCCCCGGTGGCCCCATCATACGCGAACGCCTTCATGTATAGCATTGAAAACAGCCAACTGGGCTTAGGCACGCACATCAATCCGCATGTTTATTATTATAGAAGATATATAGACGACCTACTAATTTTTTGGCAGAGCACAGAACTAGCTTTAAAGAACCTCTTGGATTCCCATAATGCGACAGACAGTGTTATTAAATTTACATATGAGATGAGTTCCATGTCTATCTAGATGTTTTGATTACAGTACAAGAGGGTTTGATTAAGACATCTTTGTACATTAAACCCACTGACAGAAATTCTTTTTTGAGTCATGACAGTTTCCACCCATTGGCTCTACGCAAGGGTCTGCCTTATAGTCAATTTTTAAGAGTTAGACGGATTACTTTGGATCCCATTGAATGTGAACAGGCTATTAACCTCATGTTGGATAAATTTATAGAAAGGAGGTACCCTAGGAGTGAACTTAATACTCTTAAAGCCAAAGTCCTAAATATGCCTAGAGAACAAACGTTGTTGGGACGAGCGACCACACCTACAGGTAGTGGCAATACCAATAATATACTTATCCATGGGTTAATAAATTCAAAGTGGTTACACCGCAAACTACCAAAACAGCCAAATCTTTATGGACGTTAGTCAGCTCTGACAGAGATTTACCAGCTTTACATAATAGTTGTTTACTCCCGAGTTACAGAAGAGGCAAGAATACAGCTGATTTAGTAGTTAAGTTGGATGTTTTTCCACTTACCAAACAGAGCCTCATTTTTTAAGACCTAAATTGGGATGTTTTAGATGTTTGGGATGTTCTACATGTAACACTCTAACTGGTCCCACATTTAATCATCCCCTTACGGGTAAAACATATAAGATAAATCATCGGGTTACATGCACCACCACACATGTGGTTTACATGCTAAAATGTCCATGTGGATTAGCCTACGTGGGCAAAACCCAAAGGCAATTCCGTGAGCGAATGGCAGGACACCATAGCTCGATCAAACAAGCCTTAGAAAAAGGAACCAGTGATTAGCCGGTGGCCAGGGACTTTTTACAGGCTTGACATAATATAGCTAGTATTAGAGCCATTATTATTGATCACGTGCCAGCCTCACACCGAGGAGGTAATCATGGCAAGATAATTTTGCAGAGAGAATGTAGATGGATTCACATGTTGAATACCTTAGCCCCTAGGGGACTTAATGAATATTTGGGCATACAATGTCTTATGTGAAGATTTAGTTCTCATTCCTCAGTTTTGGTAGTACAGGTTGAGTATCCCTTATCCAAAATGCTTGGGACCAGAGGTATTTTGGATATCGGATTTTTCCGTATTTTGGAATAATTGCATACCATAATGAGATATCATGGTGATGGGACCTAAATATAAGCACAGAATGCATTTATGCTACATATACACCTTATACACACAGACTGAAGGTCATTTTAGACAATATTTTTTATAACTTTGTGCATTAAACAAAGTGTGTGTACATTCACACAATTCATTTATGTTTCATATACACCTTATATACACAGCCTAAAGGTCATTTAATACAATATTTTTAATAACTATGTGTATTAAACAAAGTTTGTGTACATTGAGCCATCAAAAAACAAAGGTTTCACTATCTCTCTCTCACTCAAAAAAGTCCGTATTTCGGAATATTCCGTATTTCGGAATATTTGGATATGGGATACTCAACCTGTATTATTATTGTTAAATATTTAACAGTAGTGTCTATAATAGTTTGCTCAGGGTAGAATATCAGCAGTGAGTATACTTAATTGTGATACAAATGTAGTCATATTTTTTCTTATGCATATTCAATGTCCTTAGTTGAGTCATGTTTTATTATATGAAACAAGAAATATATATGTCTGCGATCCTGCGCTGCAATTTTAAAGCTGCCGTTTAAAATCGATGGGATTTACCCTCCAAAATCCCCACACACATATACAGCGAATACAAAGATGATTAAAAAACAGGCGCTCTTTAAAGTATTAAAACTTTAAAACATTGGAAGTTCACTTCAAACTATTTATAGCTACCTCCAGATCGGTGCCCAAGTGTTGACATGGGGTTGAAAAGACACTTACATAGCAGTTCAACCTTGCGTTCCTATAAAGGTATCTTTAAACAAGGATAACTTCTGAAGTTATCCATGCTGTGACGAACATTTATCTTCCATGGGACATTCTTGCTGCAGTTTTTATTTTTGTGTTATTTTATGAATAAAACCTGTGTATGTTTTTATGCACGTTGGTTTGGCTGCTTCCTATCCACTGCATATGGGGATCGTTTGAAAGATACCTTTCAGTGCACTCGGGACTGAAACCAAATGTAAGTGTTATTCAATACGACCGCTGTGTGTGATAGGATCAACTTCATCCAGACCTGTTTAAAGATACCTTTATAGGAACGCGAGGTTGAACTGCTATGTAAGTGTCTTTTCAACCCCACGTCAACACTTGGGCACCGATCTGGAGGAAGCTATAAATAGTTTGAAGTGAACTTCCAATGTTTTAAAGTTTTAATACTTTAAAGAGCACCTGTTTTTTAATCATCTTTGTATTAGTTGTATATGTTTTATTATATGTCTTGCATGTGGGTAAGTTTAGTGTTTTTTTTGTTGTGTCACACTTTTTTCTTAGTGTTTAACAAATCACTTTTATGTTTGTTTAGCGTTACCTAGTAACGACCCTGCCTCATGTGACCCTGATTTCTACCCGGCGCAATTGGCTGATGTCATCATCCGGCGACCACGGTGTAGTGTGTGCGGGAATGGCGGACGCTGAACACCAGGGACAGGTGAGCATGATTATGCTTTATAACAAGTGTCTGTATTGCTACTGTATATAAGCACAGTCTGTTGTTTGCCTTTTGTGAACACTATGTCCCTGACGACAGGGTTACACCCCGAAACGCCGTAGGATGGAATAAAGAGACTTTTCTTTGCTAATCAGCTGTTTTAAGCCTGCATGAGTGCCGCTGGATTTCCCTGCTATATATATATATATATATATATATATATATAGAGAGAGAGAGAGAGAGATTATATATACAATATTATTATTATTATTATTATTATTACTTTTCATTATTTATTTTTTAGAAAAAGTCACCAGGCCCACAATGCGTCGGCCTCCCGGGATACTTCCCACTTGATTCAACTGCCACTCTGTGCCTGGGTAAAATCCTTAGATGCACCAATAAGGCAAACTACACCTACATCTACAGTATGGTTAACTTATCTGCCATAGATCCATACTACCTTGCTGATCTCCATCAGAGGAGCACACATACCCTATGACACGTTTAGGACCTGTGTTCCTTTACCAGAAGTAATAAGGCATTGTACCCTATTCAGTTGTATGTATGTTACTACATGTTGATTTTGGGTAAAAGTCAGTTCACACCCCCTGAAAGAATATTTATCAGTGATTGATTATCTATGGATAAATTCAGATATTAGTATCTTTAAATTATGTTTTTGTTATTATTATTATTATTATTATTATTATTATCCTTTATTTATATGGCGCCACAAGGGTTCAGCAGCGCCCAATTACAGAGTACATGAATAATCAAACAGGAAAACAGCAACTTACAGTTGATGACAGTATAGGACAAGTACAGGGTAAATACACATAGTTACATCAGCAGATGACACTGGAATAAGTATTAGGTGGCAGAAGACTGCTGGATTTGGTGCAGTTGAAGATTATTAAAGTAAGAAAGGATAAGCACATGAGGGAAGAGGGCCCTGCTCGTGGGAGCTTACATTCTAAAGGGGAGGGGTAGACAGACAGGGGTGACACAGATGGGGTACTTTATTACTCTGTCTCTGTTGTCTTTCCAATTACTGATATCATTATATAAGTGTCAGGATATTAGTACTTCAATATTTTCAGCATCAGACTCACTGTCTGCTATATTTTCACTAGAACAAATGTTGTATTTTTTAGATTTAGAATGACAAATGATGAAGACTAAAGGCCTAATTCAGACCTGATCATAGATGTGCTAAATTTAGCACATCTACGATTAGTCACACAGACATGCGGAGGGACGGCCAGTACCGGACTAGTCCGCCCGGCATGTCAGGCACAACCCCCCCCCCCCCCCAACAAGTAGCTAAGCATCGCACAGCGGTGATGCTTTTGTACTGGACGAGTAGCTCCCTACCACCGCAGGTCCTGCGTGCTGGCAGGGAGCTACTCGTCGCTGCCTGGGTCGCAGCGGCATGTGACATCACGCAGCCGTCGCGGCCCGCCCTCCCCAATGGTCCAGGCATGCCTGCGTTGGCCGTACCGCGCCCCCTAAACGGCAGCCAAACCCCGCCGGCGCGCCCTCTCCCGCCCAGTCAGGCAGAGGCGATCGCAGAGCTAAGATAGCCGTCGGTTGTCTGGCATGCACTGTGGCACCGGCGCATGCGCAGATCATACCTGATCGCTGATGTGCGAAAACGCACAGCAGCGATCAGGTCTGAATTAGCCCCTAAGTCTATGACACCCTGTTATTTTGATGACTAAAACATAAGTTTTAAGGGTACAATCATTGCATTTAACCACTTTACTGACAATTTTTCCCTTCAAAAGCGTTAACAACATTGTTTTTTAAAATTTATTTTATTTAATAAAGTTGAAAAAGTTTTTTTTTAAATATTTAAACATTATATTATGCACATCTGCAGAACGGATCTCCTCGTCAAAAATGGGGGGACAGGGTGGGACGGCGCAGTTGCATGAAATCTGACCATGCCAGTTAAGTGATTTTAAATGATCATCTTTAAGAGTGCCCCTGATTTCTTTATTAGCCACTGATAATTAATTTTTTCTCTGAGTACACTGTATTCTACAACACCGAGTTACATTCCAGGTACTTTTTATATAGATAATCTACAAGTGTTGTTTTTTGTGAAATTATTGATTATTAATAATAATCTGTTGTAATATCTTTTTTACCTTATCTACCTAATTTCATCCATCTAGCATTTAGGTTAAATGCTGAAAGCTGGGAGGTCTACTGTAACTTCTGCTCATGGGTATAGAGTTATGGAACCGATGGTGCAGGATATCATACTGCAAACAATAGTGCAGGATATGAGACTGGAACCGAAAGAGAGCCAGGAGTGCAGCAGGATGGTAATCTGCATTTGGAGTCACTAGGAAAGAGAAGAATCTGTAGGAGCTCCCTGAAATAGCACACAGTTAGGCTGTGGACAACATTGCACTGGCACCTATTGTCTCTCAAGGAAGTCCTTTTATACCCCTTGCTGATCAGGGATAGGCTGTGGGCATCATGTGACTGCAGACTGGTCTCCAATTGGAGTTTCGGCAATCACTTGACTATACCAACATGGCGGCGATCAGCAATTGAGGTGGGGGGAAAACTCATGAGGTAAAATAGGGAAACTGGGGTGCACCTTGGGCAACGCTAGGCTCTAAGGGACTGATAGCACTGCTGCAATCGGGAATCTGCAAACTTACACACAGAAGCACTCGCAGGTGCATAACTGGCCTGGAGGGAGATTAATCAATTTATGTCTCAGTCCCATGCTCAAACTTAATGTTTTGCAGTTTGTATGCTGAACAGAGTTTTCAGACAAGAAACTCGTTAAAGCAGGATATCCTGACCTGCAGGATATTGACAGATGCAGTGGTGGGAATCAAATAAATTAACAACAGGTTCTATGTCCTAATGAACATTTTAAGTATACCAAAAGATAAACCGAAAGGATAGTTTAATAATCCATGCATTTAATACTCAAATAAGAACAATAAAAGAGGTACACAAAGATTATGTTAGAAGAAAGAGTTTTAAAATATTAAATAATACCTGACACATTACAATTCAAAACTACACCCTTAACTTAAGTCTGCAACATGAGGGTCCTGCAGCAGCTACTGCACTTTATACAATATTGTTTGTTTGTTACCCAAAGAATATTACACGGCCGAGGGTGCTGCTGTTTAGTAAGTGTGTTTTTACACATATTATTATAGCAAAACTTATGACTAGGTCTAGGTGGTCACAGACACAGTCCGTCAGTCAGTCACACAGGAACTATGAAGAGCAGCACTGCTCCTCTTCTCTGGCGCAGCACATGACAGGACAGAACAGCCAGGGGTGGGCATGTGCAGCAGGAGGATAATGATTGCACTTTCTGGGGACACAGAGAGTGTCACAGACAGTGCAATGCCAGTGCTTGCGGTGGCGCAGCCCGCAACTGCTAGCATTAGCATCGCGCGGGTCCGTGACAAGCAGCTGCACCGGACGGGCGGCAGGCGGCATTGACTGGAGGGGCAGGCGACTTTGTTGGAGGCGGCAGGGTGAGATCCGTGCACCGTGTGCGCGTGATGTCATGACGTCCGCACCCGCTGCGCCCCCCCCAGGATTTGGATTCTGCGCTCCAGGCCGATTGATCAGGCAGGCAGGTGGCGCTAGTTAGCAAACGGTTCCCAGAACCATACCTAGCATTAGGTATCGGTTCTGCGGAACCGGTGCGAACCGGCTGAATCCCACCACAGGACAGATGGGACATGCTTGCCGAAGAGCCAAATCAGGAATGGGTGGGGAAAGGTGAGTAACCCATCGGAAACTGGGACATTTTGGTGCAGTACCCTCCTTTTTGGAGTGGCCCCAGGACCCTTTAGTTCTAGTGAATGTACTTGGAGAATTGAAAGAACACTTGGAAGACTGGGTGGATGATGACATCTGGGGACCAAAATACTCAGAGGAACCACTGCATGGAGAAGACATGGAAGTGTAACCAACTTGCATGTCCAAGGATGGAGACTTTTGTTCAGATTTTGAAGTGCTTCTTTTCTTGTAGACTGTAGACTAACTCTCTCTGCACATGTTACATCTGCCCCACCTGCACTGCACATGATTTTGCCAATAAGAGAAAAATGTTTCTGCTGTGATCAAGTCTGAATTAGGCCCCCTGTGCCAAAATTCTGCAAACCACTCAAACACAGTGGTTCAGGACAGTGCTTCTTACCCAAAAGTACCTCGCAGTCGGTCAAAACTCTTCTGCTGTGGCAGACCACTCTTGTAGTCGTAGAAGATCATGGCTCTTCAGTAGCCTCTGTTGAACTCCATAACGAGTTTGTGAAGGAAGTGAACATGCTGACTTCTTCAGTGTGCAGTGCTGCTTATGTACAGTTCTGTGCCTTGAAATTCCACAATAATTTTGGATTACAGTTCACAACAGGATTGTCAGATTGAGTCTACTCTACCTATGCACTGCAAATCCGGAAAACGTATTGCATCCCCCTCGTATATGTATTATACCAATTACGCTTAGATTCTGCTGATAAATTCATATCTATTATATTAGCTCTGTAATGTGCTGGATTTCACAACTAGTGCAGGGATTAATCTGTGTAATAGTAGTCTAAAATTTCCTGTAGTTTACACATGTTAATATTTATTTTTACAGTATTGCTAAATGGTGCGATGTTTGGAAAAAGGCTGATGAAGCATAAAATTGCTGGAAATATGCTCTGCTTGAGGAAAAAAACAATATGTCTTTAACAGTTATTAATATTAACTCACAAAGACTTTTGAGGACATGTCAATCACACAGATTTCAGTAAAGGATAGTAATAGCAGTTTTTAATGCACTTTGAAAATGGTGCTTAAAGTGCTGGGTTTAAGGGGCTACCAAATTTAAAATATGAAGGGGGAGGGGGGGGGATTTAATTAGCCGCAGGGTTTATCCCACAAATAATTGGCTACAAAAAATTAAATTAAAAAGCCTTTTTTTCCCTTGACTAAAAAAACGGGATTCATACGTGGACAACCACTGCTTTCGCATAAACTGCGGAATCAGTGGGGTTTTCCTGCTTGTGACCCGATTTTTGTGGGTTTTTTAAACAGAAGTTCATATAACAGATGTACTCAGTTTGGGATGATGAGCATACAGGGCAGATGCTGGTAAATTTATTTTTTATCTTGTTTTGAGCACCAGATAGCAGCTGTTGCTGGTTGAGAGGTCTTTAAATGGTCTGGTAGTGGACCAAAGTCGACAGACAAGTAATGTATTGGCATGTAATATCATGGCATCAGTGCATTTAACAAGCTGATTTAAGTCAATGAAGCACAAGTTGTTTGGGATGTGATCTCATATACGAGCTGATTTATAAATATATTTATATATTTAGAAATATGTTGTCACTGCTATGACACTATGAGCCCACTGACACCAAAATTTAATCAAGTTGCTGCTACTAAGAAGTATTGTTCACTGGGTGCTGATAAAGAAATGATTATGGATTATTAAATTAAAGATTGGAGAGCGCCTTTCGTTGGATCTATCTAGGGACACCTAAGGTTTTGTTGCCTTATAGACAAAGGAAGCAACCCAACAACTATAAGGGATTGTGCATTTACCCTTTATTCAACTCTAAATTTATGGGAGGCAGTCAATTTGCCGGCTGTTGGGATCCCAGCTGTCAGGATAACAATGCCGGAATCCCGACACCCTGTGAAATACCGACGGGCGGAATCTTGGCCACCGGCTGGAATCCCCACATGGGTGGTGGCCCACGCCACCACCCGAGGGGGAATATAACCCTGTGGCGGCAGAAGGTTTCCACCGGGTCCAAAGCGTGGCAAACGCAGTGAGCCCATGAGGGCGTGTCCCCTCATGGGCACGCAGCGCTCGCCGTTGGTATCCCGGCTATTGGGATCCCGATGTCGGTCTCCTGACAGCCAGGATCCCAACAGCCGGTATATCATACTGACCCAATGTTTACACCTGCCCTGCCTTTCCTTCAGCGTGTGTTCCAGCACATTGCGCATGCCCATTGTGCTGGTACACACGCTAAAGGTCCGGCAGAACAGCCCAGGATGAGGCTGAAGTCGACAGACACTATATAAACTTAAATGTATTTACTGTATGATGACAACAAACTGAAATGTTGGGTATAAACTACAAAGCTAAATGTGCAATAACGCTTGTAATACAGTACATGCCTACTGGAGGCACAACAAGTGCGATATATGTTATACAGAAAAAGTAATATTTGTATGGAGCAACCTTTTTTATACATTGGAAGAATACTTTGATATCCTATGCTGGACATAAACATCAATCTAAGGACCTAATTCAGACATGATCGTAGATGTGTGAGAGAACGCACATCTGCGATCAATTTCTTTGACATGCAGGGCGATGTCCAGCACAGGGCAAGTCCGCCCTGCATGCCAGGTCCTGCCCCACACCCCCACACACATGCGGAAACATTGGCCAGCGGTGATGTTTTCACATGTTCGAGGGCCTGCGCAGCCTAGCTATCAAGGCAGATGGCTACTCGCCATGTTAAGGGTCGCAGCGGCTGTGTGTGATGTCATGCAGCCGCCTCGGACCGCTCCGCAAATGGTCCGGACATGCCTGCATTGTCCGGACCGTGCCACTAAAATGGAGCATCGATGCCCACAAAACGCAATGTCGACGCCCCCCTCCTGCCCCCCTCCAGGTTTTAAACTGCGTTCTGAAGAGAACGCAGTTTAGGACCTTGCACATGCGCGTACCGGTGTACGCGCACGAACAGATGTGCAAAAATCACTTCATAGCGATTTTAGCACATCTGTGACGGGGTCTGAATCGGACCCTAAGTCTGGTATTGTTTCACCTGTGAGTGGTGATTAATAAAAATATAGTAGTTGTTACAGGAAAAGTAGAGCATGCCCTTGTGTTATTGGATATATTATTTGGTCTCTACAAGTTTATGTTTTGCACCCCAACTCTTTCCACTAACATGTGTGGGGCCGCCCAGCACAGGGTAAGGCCACCGCGCATGCCGGGTCCTGCCTCCCCCCTCCCCTATAAATTGCGAGCGCTTCGCTAAACAGCTGCGATTTTAGCACTTTAGTGATCAATGCTGAATCGGCTACTTAATGGGGAGAGTACGATTATGTTATCCAAGGGATATTATATATATATATATATATATATATATATATATATATTCTCCATTCTTGAATACACTTGATTTCAGGAATCCACTCAAAATCAGATGTGCAGTATAAAGTTTTCAGGCAAGCATTAATGTAACCTGAACTTGAATGGGAACCTGGATATTTATTAGTAACAGCTGATGTAGCTGCATTGTATACAAATATCCGACATGAGGATGGCTTAGAGGGCACGAGATTCCATTTAGACAAAAGTGAACATGATGCCCTACATAAACAATTTATAATAGAAGGCATCTCAATGATTTTAACCAACAATTATTTTTGGTATGGTGAGGATTTTTATTTACAACGCACGGGAACTGCGATGGGCACTAGGCTGGCACCCAGCTATGCCAATCTGTTCATGGCCCATTGGGAGGAGTCAGCAGTGTGGGCAGATTGGCAGGCGGCTGCCAGCCTGGTGCTATACAATCGCTATATAGATGACATCATATTTATTTGGAGGGGGGTAGAACCTCTCTGGACTCGTTCTGTGAAAGATTAAATAATAACAATCGTAATATAAGACTGACTTTTGAGATCAGTGATACTACTATACATTTTTTGGATTTGACAAATTATGTAGACAATAACTGTATTCGTACAAGAAACTATAATAAGCCAACGGACTGTAATTCTTACATTGATATGAGTAGTAACCATCATGTAAATTGGCTGTCTAGTATCCCTAACACCCAATTTCAAAGATTACGTTGCAATTGCACAGATGTGGATGTATTTGACGAGCAGACTGTTGAAATGAAACAGCACTTCATTAGTAAGGGTTCTAAAGATGTATTGTTAGACAGAACCATAGACAAATGTAGAGGAATGGATAGAGACACCATCCTCACAAGTACAAGAAATAGGGGTGAGGATAGAAAATATGGGGTACCCTTCATTACTAAATATACAAATCAACACAGAGACTTGGAGAGTATTATAAAGAAACATTGGGGCATCTTACATGCGGACCCCAGTTTAAAGGAACATATTTCTGAGTTTCCTCGATTTATATATAGAAGAGCCCAATAATTTGAAAGACCTCTTAGTAAATAGTGCTATATAGACACCTAAGAGCAGTATTTCTATTTTAACCAAGGGCTTTCAGAGATGCGGTGATTGTGCTATGTGCAAAATTTGTAAAACGGACAGAAAACCGTAGAAGTCGTGTCCAATAGTAGCAAGAGAAAGGAGAAAATTAACACCTTTATCACATGTAATAGCAAGTATGTAATATATTTGTTAGAATGCCGGTGCGGCAAACAATATATTGGACGCACTACGCGTCCATTAAAAGATAATTAACAGAACACGTCAGAAATATCAGACGTGGTTATGTAAATCACAATGTATCTACTGTATACACTTTAAAAATACACATAATTGTGATCCCAGTCATATTAGATTCTTTGCAGGCATTAAAGTGGCTAAGCCTAATTGGAGAACTAACGATAGATCCGTTAGGCTAGCCAAATTGGAAATGCAAACTATTTTTGAGATGAAGACTTTGTTACCAGATGGCCTAAATAAAGAATTTGAGACTAAGTGTTTTTTTGTAACAATGTATTTTAATATGTCTCTTTTTCTTTTTCTCCCTATGCCTATGGATTACATTTGGAGGAATAGTATGATTGGGGATTGAATGCTTCTGTTTTATAATATACTGTATGGGATAATTTCTACTTAATAATGTGCTGTTATTTATATATAATATGTATTATCATGTATGTATTTTTTTATTTTATGTATCTATTGTAATTATTTTGGGATTACTGGGAAATGTAAGTAGGGGATGTCAGCACTATATAAATCCCTTTTGTCAGAATGGGTGTGTGAGTGAGATCAGCATCATCCGCCAACGATGACCGAACCTGGGACAATCCAATCAGAACATTCCGAAGAGTATATATAGGAGAATTGGAATCAACTACAGCAGATCTTGAGAAAGGGGGCGGACCCCCGAAACGCGTTTATGCTGTAAGTCGTGTGAGCTGATCCAGGAGAGAATCGCTACCTATCCGCACGCTTTAGGCTGTTTGCCGGTACAGCGGGCTGAGACATCCCGGGCGTCTCAGCAGTGAAGCACAGCCTCATTTTGGGTGCGGGTATGCGTCCTGAATCATTTTTAACCTGTTGTTAATAAATTCCCTGATGGGATTGCTTTTACCTTTATTACTTCGGTATTTGTCTATGGTGTTTGGAGAATGAGTCACCGCCTATAATAGTGCTGCGGGCTATACTGAAGGTGCAAGACGGGATTGCATGGTGTAAAGATACCTTTCAGTGAACGGTATTTTTCTCTATCGTCCTAGTGGATGCTGGGGTTCCTGAAAGGACCATGGGGAATAGCGGCTCCGCAGGAGACAGGGCACAAAAAGTAAAGCTTTACGATCAGGTGGTGTGTACTGGCTCCTCCCCCTATGACCCTCCTCCAAGCCTCAGTTAGATTTTTGTGCCCGGCCGAGAAGGGTGCAATCTAGGTGGCTCTCCTAAAGAGCTGCTTAGAAAAGTTTAGCTTAGGTTTTTTATTTTACAGTGAGTCCTGCTGGCAACAGGATCACTGCAACGAGGGACTTAGGGGAGAAGAAGTGAACTCACCTGCGTGCAGGATGGATTGGCTTCTTGGCTACTGGACATTAGCTCCAGAGGGACGATCACAGGTACAGCCTGGATGGTCACCGGAGCCTCGCCGCCGGCCCCCTTGCAGATGCTGAAACGAGAAGAGGTCCAGAATCGGCGGCAGAAGACTCCTCAGTCTTCTTAAGGTAGCGCACAGCACTGCAGCTGTGCGCCATTTTCCTCTCAGCACACTTCACACGGCAGTCACTGAGGGTGCAGGGCGCTGGGAGGGGGGCGCCCTGGGAGGCAAATGAAAACCTTTTTTGGCTAAAAATACCTCACATATAGCCTCCGGGGGCTATATGGAGATATTTAACCCCTGCCAGAATCCACTAAAGAGCGGGAGACGAGCCCGCCGAAAAAGGGGCGGGGCCTATCTCCTCAGCACACAGCGCCATTTTCCTCACACAGCTCCGCTGGTCAGGAAGGCTCCCAGGCTCTCCCCTGCACTGCACTACAGAAACAGGGTAAAACAAGAGAGGGGGGGCAAAATTGTGGCAAAACTATATTATTAAAGCAGCTATACAGGGAGCACTTATTATAAGGCTATCCCTGTCATATATAGCGCTTTTGGTGTGTGCTGGCAAACTCTCCCTCTGTCTCCCCAAAGGGCTAGTGGGGTCCTGTCTTCGTTAAGAGCATTCCCTGTGTGTCTGCTGTGTGTCGGTACGTGTGTGTCGACATGTATGAGGACGATATTGGTGTAGAGGCGGAGCAATTGCCAAATATGGGGATGTCACCTCCTAGGGGGTCGACACCAGAATGGATGCCTTTATTTATGGAATTACGGGATAGTGTCAACACGCTAAAGCAGTCGTTTGACGACATGAGACGGCCGGACAATCAATTAGTGCCTGTCCAGGCGCCTCAAACACCGTCAGGGGCTGTAAAACGCCCTTTGCCTCAGTCGGTCGACACAGACCCAGACACAGGCACTGATTCCAGTGGCGACGGTGACGAATCAACCGTATTTTCTAGTAGGGCCACACGTTATATGATTTTGGCAATGAAGGAGGCGTTACATATTGCTGATACTACAGGTACCACAAAACAGGGCATCATGTGGGGTGTGAAAAAACTACCTATAGTTTTTCCTGAATCAGATGAATTAAATGAGGTGTGTGATGAAGCGTGGGTTGCCCCCGATAAAAAAATGCTAATTTCAAAGAAGTTATTGGCTTTATACCCTTTCCCGCCAGAGGTTAGGGCGCGCTGGGAAACACCTCCTAGGGTGGACAAGGCGCTCACACGCTTATCAAAACAAGTGGCGTTACCCTCTCCTGAGACGGCCGCACTTAAAGATCCAGCAGATAGGAGGATGGAAAATATCCAAAAAAGTATATACACACATACAGGTGTTATACTACGACCAGCTATAGCGACAGCCTGGATGTGCAGTGCTGGGGTAGCTTGGTCAGAGTCCCTGATTGAAAATATTGATACCCTGGATAGGGACAATGTTTTACTGTCTTTAGAGCAAATAAAGGATGCATTTCTTTATATGCGTGATGCACAGAGGGATATCTGCACACTGGCATCACGGGTAAGTGCTATGTCCATTTCGGCCAGAAGAAGTTTATGGACGCGACAGTGGTCAGGCGATGCGGACTCAAAACGGCATATGGAAGTTTTGCCGTATAAAGGGGAGGAGTTATTTGGTGTCGGTCTATCGGATTTGGTGGCCACGGCTACAGCCGGGAAATCCACCTTTTTACCTCAAGTCATTCCTACTTTGATTAAAGCAAGGAAGGAAGTAACCGCGCAACATTATCACCGCATTTGGCGAAAATATGTTGCGTGGTGCGAGGATCGGAGTGCTCCGACGGAGGAATTTCAACTGGGTCGATTCCTACATTTCCTGCAATCAGGATTGTCTATGGGTCTCAAATTGGGATCTATTAAGGTTCAAATTTCGGCCCTGTCGATTTTCTTCCAAAAAGAATTGGCTTCAGTTCCTGAAGTCCAGACTTTTGTTAAGGGAGTGCTGCATATACAGCCCCCTGTGGTGCCTCCAGTGGCACCGTGGGATCTCAATGTTGTTTTGGACTTTCTCAAATCTCATTGGTTTGAACCACTAAAAACTGTGGATTTGAAATATCTCACATGGAAAGTGACCATGCTACTAGCCCTGGCTTCGGCCAGGAGAGTGTCAGAACTGGCAGCTTTATCTTACAAAAGCCCATATCTGATTTTCCATTCGGACAGGGCAGAACTGCGGACTCGTCCGCATTTTCTCCCTAAGGTGGTGTCAGCATTTCATCTGAACCAACCTATTGTAGTGCCTGCGGCTACAAGCGACTTGGAGGACTCCAAGTTGTTGGACGTTGTCAGAGCTTTAAAAATATACATTTCAGGGACAGCTGGAGTCAGGAAATCTGACTCGCTGTTTATACTATATGCTCCCAACAAGTTGGGCGCTCCTGCGTCTAAGCAGACTATTGCTCGCTGGATTTGTAGTACGATTCAGCTTGCACATTCTGTGGCAGGCCTGCCACAGCCAAAATCGGTAAAAGCCCACTCCACAAGGAAGGTGGGTTCTTCTTGGGCGGCTGCCCGAGGGGTCTCGGCATTACAACTCTGCCGAGCGGCTACGTGGTCGGGGGAGAACACGTTTGTAAAATTCTACAAATTTGATACCCTGGCTAAGGAGGACCTGGAGTTCTCTCATTCGGTGCTGCAGAGTCATCCGCACTCTCCCGCCCGTTTGGGAGCTTTGGTATAATCCCCATGGTCCTTTCAGGAACCCCAGCATCCACTAGGACGATAGAGAAAATAAGAATTTACTTACCGATAATTCTATTTCTCGGAGTCCGTAGTGGATGCTGGGCGCCCATCCCAAGTGCGGATTATCTGCATTACTTGTACATAGTTACAAAAATCGGGTTATTATTGTTGTGAGCCATCTTTTCAGAGGCTCCGCTGTTATCATACTGTTAACTGGGTTTAGATCACAGGTTGTACGGTGTGATTGGTGTGGCTGGTATGAGTCTTACCCGGGATTCATAAATCCTTCCTTATTGTGTACGCTCGTCCGGGCACAGTACCTAACTGAGGCTTGGAGGAGGGTCATAGGGGGAGGAGCCAGTACACACCACCTGATCGTAAAGCTTTACTTTTTGTGCCCTGTCTCCTGCGGAGCCGCTATTCCCCATGGTCCTTTCAGGAACCCCAGCATCCACTACGGACTCCGAGAAATAGAATTATCGGTAAGTAAATTCTTATTATTTATCTAAAGTGAGTGCTATTGCACTAAGGGACACAACAAGGACGGTGGTTCTATTTGATTGATTAACTACTAGCAACACATGCTGGATGCAAAGTTTGCATAACTCTCTTTTCATATAAAAAATTCTTTCCATATAGGTAAAATGAACAACGGTGCAGATTGACGTCTGAAGCTGTATATGCAGCGTGAAGGGGAATATGCACTTTAAGAATCCCTATATGAATGCCATGTACAATTGAAACCTCTGCGGTATTTGTTAAAAAAAATACAATTGTATTTATTTAGTCACATATAATTGGTACAAAGTATGGCAATTCATGTTATAAACTACAGACATGATTTATATTGATTAGCTCTCAGCGCTGGATACTCCTCTCCATTTTTTTCTTTATTAATGTAACCTTGGTCACCAGCTTCCACTTCATCATAAGAATATAGGGGGTCATTCCGACTTGATCGTAGCTGTGCTAAATTTAGCACAGCTACGATCAGGAACACAAACATTCGGGGGGGGGGGGGGACCAATCACAGAGGCTAGCCCGCCCCGCATGTCAGTCCCTTCCCCGGCGCTGAAGTACAAAATGCTTTTGTACTTCAGGAGTAGCTCCCAGCCAGCGCAGCTTTTGCATGCTGGCCGGGAGCTACTCATCGCTGCCCGGCTCGCAGCGGCTGCAAGGTGACATCACGCAGCCACTGCGGCCCGCCCCCCCGCACGGTTTGGCCACGCATGCGCAGCGACTGCCTCTGCCTGTCAATCAGGCAGAGGCAATAGCTAGGCAATAACAGCCCTGATCGCTGCGCTGCGGAGAACTGCAAAGAGCGATCAGGTCAGAATGACCCCCATAGTGTATAACAAGTTTGCTTTGTATATGCCGCAACCTGTGACTACTATGGTGACGGCAGACCTAAATAAAATATCACCAAACAGGCATTCTGATGCCAATGACATCTTGCACATTGTCAGTAACGTTGAGTTAAATTCTTTGACATAATACAGTGTTTCAGTCATTTCAAAGATTCAACATTGATACTTTCGAACAAGACACAAATGGCCAGATTCAGAGGTGGACGCAGGTGCGGCCAGAGCCGGCCTTAGGTATAGGCAAACTAGGCAAATCACTAGGGCATTTGGTATGCTTAGGGGCACCAGCAGCTTCTGCTGATTAAAATGATATGTGGCATGCCTATATTCTGTGTGTGACAGTGGCTGTATCTGCATACGAAATGCTACGTTGCAGTGTATTCCTGGAAATCACTGTAATGTAGCATTTCGTTTGCAGATACAGCCGCAGTCGCACACAGAATATAAGCATGCTGCATATAATTTTAATCAGCAGAAGCTGCTTGTGCATCCTAGCCACATAGTAATGCAAATAAGATGCATTTTCATAAACAAAAGGTGCCCAACATTAGCAGAGCTGCCAGCTGACTCATGCCAGGCATCTCCTGCAGAACTAACGGCGGTGCTAGGGGGCACCAGCCAAAATCTTGCCTAGGGCATCATATTGGTTAGGGCTGGCTCTGGGTGCGGCTGTGTTTTTTGGCAATCGCCTGTCTGCGACTTTATACAAATCCTGCTACAGTGCCCTTCCCTGGTGTAGATCTGTGCATAAGGACTGAGATGCCCACTTTCAGATGCTGTAGTAGTGCCTGATGCATCTTTAGATGGCAGGTTGTAACTTTCCGTCTGAGTATGGCCTCCAATGGGAACGATTGAGGGTCTCTATGCAAACACTTCAGTGCTTTCTGCATATATATTATATCCTTACTTTAATATTTTGTAGAGTGACATTTCAGCAAGTACTTGGACGCAGGAATGTATGTACTAGCTCTGCACACTGTTGTGGATTACATCAGCCACATTCTTCCTGGCAAATTTGTCCCAGGTTGTTCCAGTCTGATGATGTGTGCGCAATGAAATTTCACAGATTGTCACAGATTCTCATTTGGAATGAGAAAACAGGCCTTTAATTGGGTCATTGTCAGACAATCACCTTTTTGTCCTTAGGACACTCCAATGTTAGTTTGGCCCTGCATTTGGGATTATTGTCCTGCTGAAAGAAGATCTTTTAGCCAAATTGAGTTATTTAGCAGGTTGAAACAGCTTATTTTCTGTATGTTATACCTTCCTTGCTACTTTAGATGTCTACTCATTGCTGATAAAAGGCTGTTCTTTGGAGGGGTACTTACTATTAGATTTATGCCACATATATTGCATTTAAACTTTAGTCAAAGCCGTATCTTGAAATTCATCTGAACACAAAGCCATTACCCATTTCACTACTAGTAGTCATTCTCATGCGTTTTGACTACAGATGTGCTTTCACATGGTAAATTATGGGCAGTGGCTTCTTCTTGGTTACACTTCCATACAGGTCTGCGTGGTGCACCAGAATCCAGATTTAACGGCTGAACTCTATAGCTACTTCAAAGTAGAGATGTGTAGATTCAGATTTACTGGGTTCTTAATGATAATGAGTTCGGTTTTATCCAGATTTTTCTTATAGGCTATCCAAAACAAATGACATCTGAGAGCCAAAAAGATGCCGTTTTGAGAGCCGGGTAAATCTGAACACACACATCTCTACTTCAAAGTGATTGTTTTGTGCATTTTCTCATAAACCTCCTTCATCTGTGCACAGATAGGGTTGAGGAATTACCTTTTCTTTAAGCATTTGTATGGATTAATGTAAGCTTCCATTACGTGATAATTGAACCAACAATGCCCACTGAGACATCCAAACACTTAATGTGATTCTCTTTTCTACATTGTGTTTGGATTAAGTGTGATGGATAATGTGATTCTCTTTTCCATATTTATGCACTTGTACCACTTTAGGGGAAATGTATCAAACTTAAAGAGTAGAGAATTGGATGGGTAGATAAGTAGCCCATAGCGACCAATAATTTTCTAGAGAGCATTTATCGTGTACATGTTATAAATTGATAAGTAGAAGGTGGTTGGTTGCTATGGGCAACTTCTACACTGGTCTACTTCTCCACTCACATCAAGGATTGGTACATCTCCCCTTATATCTCTAACTTTAGTCTTCAGATTCACAACCTGAAAATTGGACCCTTAATACTTTTGCTGTACAGTATGTGAAAACCACATTAACTGTATAGAGAACATGCACTTGAAACAGGGGCGTAAGTTCATCCCGGTCACCCGGAGGCAAGTTGGAGATAGCCTCAAACAAGGCGTGTGTGTTTGTGTGTGTGTGTGTGTGTGTGTGATATATATATATATAGACCCCTTGATGAAGTCAGACCAGACGAAACGCGTTGGGTGATTCCTGCTACTATTGAAATCCTCAGATAAGCTGCTTTTTTGCTATACCGAATATTTTATATAAATGAATTTTTCTGTATAATTTTAGACCAACGGTTGCTTCTTGTATTTCTCATTTTTAGTACAAAAATTTTTTTAGCACCATTTTACCTTGTCTTTTACATGCCCTTTGGAATGTTTCTTAAACAATTTGACAACAGTTTTTAAAACATTCTCATACGTTGTATTTTTATGTATAACCTTTTTTTTATACGTGCAATTGTCTTAAACGTTCTTTGTAATAAATCCCCTAACTGTTTTGAAAAAAACCTTTGCATAGTCACTTAGAATCTGTACCACCTATGGTCGCTTGGATCTCATCCGCTTTTCCCAATATATATATATATATATATATATATATATATATATATTATCCACATGGTCCACCCTCACATCACTCAGTGTTGATTGCTGGGGTATATATATATATATATATATATATATATATATACGTACACACACACACATATTTAGAATCGGTGTACACTGGTGGGTCCCATCTCACAGTTCAGCAGCAGCGAGTGTACCATTGCTTGCTGCAGCACAGGCTAAGCTGTTCCAGGCAGGAGCCATTCTGTTCCCTGTTGCAAGTGGTACCAGGGCTTCTGGGACTGAGACGATTAACTACAGCAGCAGCGGGTGCACTGAAGAGCTCTATTGGAAGAGCAGTTGTCACACTTGAATCCCACTGTGCACCACACAAGTGCTACTGTACATACAGATGCCCCTTCAGGGCTTGGAGCCAGGAGGCAGGCGTCTCCATTACCTCTGGGAGTTACGCCCCTGACTTGAAACAATGGACCTGAAATGAGCAAGCACAGCAGCTGGACTGGATGTTTCACTACGTGCAGTATTCCCTGTTGAATGTCTAAGCACAGGGTTTGCTTATTTATCCATGTTTAAATGAAATAATCAAGATAATGTTCCAGCAATGTTGCATACGCCATGCTTTCTTACTGCTGGTATAAATTCCCAGTACTATGCCAACATTCCAATAACCCTTCCTTCTGCTTTGTCACACGGGGCATGGAACACACAAATCTGCAATGCTCTGCAACTTTCCCTAAGAGAGAAGGAGAATAGCCTGTTCAGAACAGTGCATTTTGTGTTATTTTTGGCTGGCAGTTTTCATTTTTGTTACGGGTAATACAACACATACCATGTAAAACTGTTTCACTGACAGATCCAAAATTTGACCACAATATTTCCAGGGGACATAATTTGCTTTAAAAAATATGACTTTGGGAAAAAATCTTTTAAAATAAGAGTCTCCCTGTGGTGGATTACTGTGTGTTTAAGAAAGAAAAAATCAAACAAATAATCTACGCCCACAGCTTGCATATTATTTCAATGGTGTTTGTCAAAAATACGTTTGACAAATGGAAAAGTGTGTGGTGTTTACAGCACCTAATTCTAAACATACGTTGTGCTTTTCTGTGGGATTCTCCAAATACTCATTTCCATATTTAGTGCTTAATTATATTTTTATGTTCTACTTAATTTATACAGTAAATCAGGCACAAATTAGTTTATAATAAACTGAAAAAAATCCCTTTGTAGCACTTTCATAAATTAAAAACCCTACAGAAGTTTTGAAAGTCATAAGAGACTAATTTGGAACAAAAGATATTTTGTAACATTCAGTATGAGGAGTAATAAATTATTTGCATGAGTTTACTGAAGGCTGCTGACTTTTGTAATGGACATAGGTTGCAAAGTAATTTATGCTACATAACTACAATACACAATCCTTTTCATGCTGCAAAACAATGCTGCTAATGTTTTATCAGATTTCAATTTCAAACAATAGTGGTCATTCCGAGTTGTTCGCTCGCAAGCTGCTTTTAGCAGCTTTACACACGCTAAGCCGCCGCCTACTGGGAGTGAATCTTAGCATAGTAAAATTGCGAACGAAAGATTTGCAATATTGCGAAAAGACTTCTCTGTGCAGTTTCTGAGTAGCTCGAGACTTACTCAGCCAGTGCGATCAGTTCAGTGCTTGTCGTTCCTGGTTTGACGTCACAAACACACCCAGCGTTCGGCCAGACACTCCTCCGTTTCTCCAGCCACTCCCGCGTTTTTCCCAGAAACGGTAGCGTTTTTTCGCACACACCCATAAAACGGCCAGTTTCCGCCCAGAAACACCCACTTCCTGTCAATCACATTACGATCACCAGAACGAAGAAAAAACCTCGTAATGCCGTGAGTAAAATACCTAACTGCATAGCAAATTTACTTGGCGCAGTCGCACTGCGGACATTGCGCATGCGCATTAGCGACTAATCGCTCCGTTGCGAGAAAAAAATAACGAGCGAACAACTCGGAATGACCCCCAATATGCATAATACTTTCTAGCAAGATTTGATAATTGTTGCCAACTGTCCCTCTTTCTCAGTGGGACTGTTCTGATTTTGGAGCTCTTAGTAAGAGTGGCTCAACTTACAGCAGGTAATGTGTATACTAGGTGAGACAATTTTTAGTCATAATTTATCGCAAAATATGGGACTTCATTGACTTTGGACACATATTGCTCCATCAAAAACTTATTTCCCTCAGTTTCTCAGGTTTATCACAACATAGATAAGTAATGTATCTCACATCGCTTGCTGCAGGTAGAAAATGCAGCTGCAAGGCTGTTAACTAACCAGAACCGTTCCTGACACATAACACCCATTATTTACACCACAGGTTCTCAAATTCGATCCTCTGGAACCCACACAGTTCATATTTTCCAGGTCACCTGTACCTTTTTAAAATGTTACAATTGGTGATACACAGTGCTCCTGCTGAGTTACATGGGCAAAGTGAACCGTGAGGAGTCCTGAGAACCGCTGCTCTACAGCCTTCACTGGCTGCCTGTAAGACACAAATCTGTTTCAAGATTGGCTTACTGACTTTCAAAGCCATACAGTACATAAAACCAGGGTCTAAAGTACCTGAAGCAGCTTCTGATCCCTTGCTGACCCACTCGCTAACTGTGATCTGTAGATGTATCTAGAATCTTCTGGAATTCATTTGAGGGTTGAGCTTTTAGCTTTGCGGCTCTGATTCTATGGAACTCCCTTCCTTGCACAGAACCTTCAAACAAACTCAAGACTTTCCGGTTTACTGAAGCATTTCACTAATGTCGCTTTAGTTCCTAAAAATGAAAAATACAGCCCAAGCGCTTCATTCTCTTTGCTGTTAAGCTTACTGTATGATGTACCATGTATTTTCCTAAATGCAAAAGTAAAGCACTTTGAGTCCTGTTGGGAGAAAAGTACTATATAAACAACATTATTATTATTATTATTATTATTATTATTATTATTTCTATGCCACTGTTTGTGAACAACGTCTAAGCATCATTGGCGCAATCTTCCTACACTTTCAATCAAGACAGCTGCTGCTAATTGTGGGCAGTCATATTCCGATGTGACGTAAAATGCAACAATTCCGTTTTTTTTTTTTGTTTTTTTTTCATTTTATGACAGCATCTTGGTTAGATCATGCAGACACTTCCTCTAGCAACCATACCACAAGAGCTCCAGAAGTTCTTATAGTATTTCTCCATCAGGGAGGACTAACCCACATTTTATAATTTTGAAGTACTGTAATCAAATGTATTTAATCTATGATGGGTTTATATTGCAGTGTTGAATGATCCTTCTTACATTGAAAGTATATAAAGGATAAAAGAAAGAGCCAAAGATTCGGTATTAAACAAGTGGATTTAAATAAGTGAAGTTTCTGAACTAATAAATGTATCTGATGCACTTTATTTCAAACTTTATACATTTAAGGATTCTTTTTGTTTGCTATTATTTATATATACAGTATAATATTTCTTTCTGTTACGTGCCTTTAAATCCAAGACCAGCACTTTACAGGGCCCGTGCTAAGTAGTAAACATATCCATATAGCCACCTATATACTATACCTATATAAGTTGGAGGCATAACAATATGGATCAAGCCTGCCCTAGTCACATATGCACCAGGCTTAGATCAGGTGTACTTACACTAAAACACACTTACACTCAACCAGGTCACAAATGTTTTTTAACCTTTGTTTTTTTGTTTTTTTTAAAATAATATTTTATAAGAGAATGCTACAGGTATATGACAGAACATACAAGTTACAAAGTGAAATTGAACAAAATCCAATCAATACGGCAGAAATCAAAGAAGAATGCATTGTGGGCTTCAAAAGTCACTTCACATAACACAAATCAATAAAAACACACACATAGGTAAGAGTATATATTTGGACGGGAGATACTCAACTAAAAAGGAAAATTACCAGATGTAAGTAGTTCAAGGTTGTACCAAGAGGTCAACGAAACTGCTGCTCGTAATGAATTTTTGAAGGACGGAGGCAAGGATTGAACATGGGGCAACCAAACATTAAAAAACTTTTCAGCCTGCTTCTCTTTATTAAGGAACATCTCAAGCCAGTCCATTAAAAAGAGGTATGATACCCTAGGCAAGAATAAAGATAGCATCAGCGAGTCTGACGAAATCCATTGCGACAATATTATTTTCCGTACGGCTGCCGCCAGTTTGGCTAGTAATAGTCTTTGTCCCAATGGTAATCTATTCCTGGCAGGAGATGTGTATATGTCCCATAATGCCCATTCAGGAGTTGGCGTAGCAGTAATATCATAATTGTCCTTAATGTACTGACTTATCATCATCCAAAATTTGTGAACTTCAGGGCAGCTCCACATGCAGTGATACAAATCTGCATCCGCTGCCGCACACTTGAAGCATTTGGAGTCAGTGGAGGCACCCATTAACAAACGTCGCTTCGGGGTTTAGTACGCCCGGTGTAATAACTTGTATTGCATTTCCATGTAAGAAGCATAAACTAAGGTCTTATTAAGATGCGTGAAAGCAGAAAGGATTGTCGCAAGGGGAATATTGGGTAAGTCAATGACCCATTTCACCATTCCTGTCTGTAGACCCTCCAAATTAATGCTTCTTTTAATATGCAAATATAATAGGGAAGTAGTGCACACCTTGTCAGTGACTAGTCGGACCATAACATCCAACTCATTCGAGGTGTCTGTGTCAGTTAACTTAGAAAGAACACTGGAGATAAAACTTCGAATTTGGTAACATACGAATAAAGGTATAGACAAGTTTGGGTATTTGCAGTGGCGGATCCTGGGGGGGGGGGGGCACGCGGGCCCGTGCCCCCCCCCCCCCCCCTGTCATGTCTGGCACTTTAAAAAAACAAAACACAGCTGTCCCTTTAAAAAAGAAGCGGCGGCGCAGACGGCGCCCGCCGCGATGAAGGGTCTCGTGGCGGCAGCAGCAGTACTAATGAGTCAGACTGACTCATTACAGTGCGCTGCAGCCGGCTGTAGTAAAGCCGGAAGACTCGGAGGAGAGGAGAGGCTTTCCTCTTCTCTCCTCCACTCGGAGTCGCAGAGGGTGCTCTGGCCACGATAGAGCCGGCAGTGCTGTATCACTGCTGCCTGCAGCGTACGTGTCGCGGCTCGTCCTTGTGTGTTCGTGCACATGTAATGAGCAGCAGAGCATCATGCCGTTCATTACGATATGTACAAACTGTGCTTGGCCCCCACAAAGCCACCACAAATACTATATTAATGGAGGGTAGGACAGCATTTTGCTGCCTGCGATCCAGACTCCAGTTAGTGTTCTCCCGACAGTCCCCGCCCCCTCCCCAGCAGCTGCGGCCAGTCAAGGCAAGGAATGCAGAGGACACTGGTCCACAGCACACCGCACCTCCCGGCGATCTCAGACTCCTGGAGTGGGAAATCGGCGCTGTTGGCCACAAGATGGGTGTCCTTTAGAGTAAGGCTATCTGTGATCCCTGCCCCAAAACCCCTTCTCTGTGCTGTCCTAAACCCCCTTCTCTGTGATCCCTACCCTAAACCCCCTTCTCTGTGCTGTCCTAAACCCGCTTCTCTGTGATCCCTACCCTAAACCCCCTTCTCTGTGCTGTCCCAAAACGCCCTTCTCTGTGATCCCTACCCTAAACCCCCTTCTCTGTGCTGTCCCAAACCCCCTTCTCTCTGATCCCTGCCCCCTACTCCCTTCTCTCTATGAAAGTAAATAAATGTATACATACAGTAGATTCCACAGTGTGTGTGTGTATATATATATATATATATATATATATACACACACACACACATACACACACTTTTTTGTAACACAATTATGTTAATAGGGGCCTTTACAAGTTTGTTGTCCAAGGGCCCCCTCAAACCTTAATCCGGCCCTGCTGGGGCAGGACGCTCGCCAGTCGCCACTACCACGTGGAGCATGGAGCAGAGGAGACCCGTCTGAGTGGGTGGCCCGCTCCCTGCCTCCCCATTGCGGCCATCTGAAGCTCCCAGAGGAGATCAGTTCATCTTTAGCTATAAACAGTATATGTTGCTTGGAAACATATACTGTTTGTACCAAGGAAAAACAGTATATGTGTATGCATACCTTGTGGCATAATGTGAATTTTGGCTCATACCGTGTGGTATGATGTGAATTTTGGCTCATACCATGTGCTATTATGTGAATTTCGGCTCATACTGTGTGCTATAGTCTGAATTTCGGCTCATACTGTGTGGTATAATGTGAATTTCGGCTCATACCGTGTGGTATAATGTGAATTTAGGCTCATACCGTGTGCTATAATGTGAATATCGGCTCATACCGTGTGCTATAATGTGAATTTCGGCTCATACTATGTGCTATAATGTGAATTTCGGCTCATACCGCGTGTACTGTATGTCTGTTTCCCCAGCGATACTTTCCCTTCATGCTTCTGTAAACCTCACTACAAATGTCTCACTACTCCCTCCTACTCCTACAGAGACCTTAGGTACCCACTGCCTCTCCCTGTCCCCCCCTCCTTGTTACCCACTGCCACCTCCCCCTGGCATCACCCACTTTTTCCTCGTCATCCTTTCCCCAGTGTTACCCACTCTGCCTCTCACTGTCACCCACTGCCTCTCCGTCTCCCACTATGTCTCCTTCATCCACTGCCTCTCCCCTCAATGTTGTTTAGTGCACATCTCAGCATACTGAAGTTAGCCTTCCTAAAGTTAAATGTTTTTATTGACCCCTTATAGCTATGTTTCCTAAAACTGATGTCGAATGTGATCATATAGTGATCACTGTTACCCAAAGACTCCCCAACTTTAGTATTCAATATGATGTCCACATTATTAGTAATTACTAGCTCCAGAGTAGTTTTACCCCTAGTTGGTTCCTCGACTAATTGAGACAAGTAGTGGTCCTTTAAAATATTTAAGAACCTGTTGCCCCTAGCTTTAACACATGAATCGTTACTCCAATTAATATCAGGATAGTTAAAATCCCCAATCAATAGGATGTCCCCCAATCCCGCTGCCTTTTCGATTTGCTGCAAGAGTTGTTCTTCCTCATGTATGCTGATATCTGGCTGTTTGTAGCACGTGCCTATAACTAGTTTTTTTGCATCAATAACCCCACTTGAGATTTCAACCCTAGTGACTCCACATTATCGCCAGTCCCCTCATAAATAACCTCCTTTAAGTATGGTTTAAGAGATGGTTTAACATAAAGACATAGACCTCCTCTTTTGCTTGCCCTGTCCCTCCTGAAACAGAGAATACCCCTCCATGTTTGCAACCCAGTTGTAAGAGTCGTCCCACCATGTTTCTGTAATACCTATAATATCATACTTAGCCTTTGATGCTAACAATTCCAATTCTCCCATTTTACTTGCTAGACTTCTTGCGTTTGCAAGCATACATTTTAGTTTAATGGTTCCCTTGTCCGCTTGTTTTTTTAAAGGTATCCTATCATGGTTTACTAGAGCCTCCCTAGACTTACTCTTACTGACTGTCCTTTTCGCTCCCTTTCCACCCCCACCATACTTAATACTACCCACCTTACTCTTCTCTTTGCTCAACCCAGTGTTTCGGCCTAAACTCTCCGCCCTGACATAAGTATTTCCCCTTATGCTACGTACATCAGTTTCTATGTACTGTAATGATGACACATAAATGTGAGTTAATATTTTGGCAATAACTTTGTTACTACCCTTTTTAGAACGCATGCAAATAGCCTTGCCTTTGCTGGCTGCTCTTTCCCTCCCCCCTTCTCCACCCCCATTTAGCTCACTACCACCATCTTTACTATTATCGCTGCATGACTCATAGTTTCTAGCTAAACCCTCCCCCCCAGGCTCCTAGTTTAAAAGCTCCTCCAACCTACTAACCATCCTTCTCCCCAGCACCACAGCCCCCTCCTCATTCAGGTGCAATCCATCGCGACAAAAAGGATGGCACCTGACTAAGAAGTCCGCCCAGTGTTCCAGGAACACAAACCCCTCCTTCCTCCACCAGTCTCTAAGCCACACATTTACCTCCCTGATCTCCCTCTGCCTCCAAGGGCTAGCGCGTGGCACTGGTAATATTTCGGAGAATATTACTTTAGATGTCCTTTCTTTTAATTTCTGGCATAAGTCCCTATAATCCTTCTTAAGGACGCCAGGATTTAAAATCTGATAAAGTGCGGGCAATCAATCTTGGGAAATTAGCCATGAATAAATCAGCAGGATTCACGTTATGTTTAAACCTAGGTACACAAGGGAGGAGTCTACCCATAAAAATGGAAAGCCCTCTGTCCAGTTCTCTTTCGCACCTGCATGTAAAACTAAGGCTTTGGTTTTTGTCTTATTTATCAAAAATCCTGAAATCTTTTCAAAATCGCTCAATAATTGTAAGAAGCCCAGGAATGCCTCCTGAGGGTTTTTGAAATATAAGAAAAGGTCATCTGCATAAGCTGAGATGTTCAATACATGTTGGCCTACCTCTATCCCACGCCAAGGAGTATGTAAATGAAACAATCTAATCAGGGGATCTAACGCTAAATAAATAATAGAGGGAACAGTGGACAGCCCTGCTGAGTACCGCAAGACAAAGTAAAGCCTGGAGTGTTCAGACCATTGACGGTCAGGATTAACCTTTATTTTGACAGTGAAATTATATTCACTATGAGGTTTAGTTCCTTCCTTCTCATGCAAAAGTGAAAGTTGCATAAACCTGAATTAGAAAATACTTGCAGATAAATGTAGATCACATGCACAATGAATGAAGAAAGTACCTATCAGCAACTAGCTGTTGCTGGTAAACATCATCATCATTCATGTATATTCGTCAGTCCCGAGTCAGCTACAAATGATCAGGGGTGTCGAGCGTGGGGACGGGCCCTGGTACTGGAGGGGTATGGCCAAATCTGGAGAGGCTTGGCCACGTCTCACCCCAAAAAATTAATGTGTGCTAGAAAGGGGTCCTGCAAAGCGGGTGAATCCACGGACAGTGCAACTATCCCACCCACCCTCCTCCCACATAGCACTAATGCAGGCCACGGTATAGGAGGGAGAGAAAGAAGACAGTTGCTACACAGTGGCAGCAGTTTCCCAGGACCTTCCGGAGCCCAGCACACAGCAGCGTGTGCTAGGCTGGGCAGAGGGGCTCTCTCTCCCTGCCCAATGTGCAACTAACCCTCCAACCGGCCAGGACCCGTGTAAGTAGTCCCCAACACCCCTGCAAATTATATGGCAGGTATGCCACACTTGCAATTACTCAAGCAGATGCTATGTGTACTTGCCATTTAAACACCACTTACTCTGCCAATCCGCTACTCCACGCATATGAAGGGACAATGGCCCTCATTCAGCTTCAGTAGCAGTTTTGCTAAAAAAGCAAAACTGCTGCTGCTTACAATCACATGCTGGGGGCCACCCAGCACAGAGCAAGGCCTCCCAGCATGTTAATCACTGCCCAGTGATGCAATCGCAATTCAATTGCGTTTACATTGGCAAAATCGGCAATTAGTGGGCCTTCTGGGATGCGAACGCAATGTGAATGCAAGTGCATTCATACTACATACTCTGCGCATGCACAAACGACTGAAAAGTGTCAGTTTGCGATTTAAACGGATTAACGACTGAAGCTGAATGAGGGCTAATATGCTTTGGACATAGCCCATTTTTTGTGGTCATGTGCAGTAGACATTTTTGTATTTTGTGCTGAGCAAACAGGCGTAAACCCAATTCAGGGTGAAACCCTAAATGCCCACTCTGTATTGCTGCACTACAGTAGGATGTATTGGCCACTTAAACAGTATATATACTTTACATACAGTATACATATATTCTTTATTTATTTGTAAACAAAGATTACACATGAAATCAATAAGTTTTCATGTTGACAGATTGTGTTGGCAACAAAAAGTAAACCTACTGTAGCTAGTAGTATGCACTGGTTTTCTTATAGTTACTGCCACTGCTGAAAGTTACTGTATTACTATTCTTATTGTATGTGATTCAATAAGCCTTTTCTTTCTTTGTATGTAACATTCCAAACCAAATATACATAGAAAATATACATTAGGTTAGTGCCCTGTGGAAATCCGTTATGGGGGTTTCTCCTGGGGAGAGTTACCTAGACAGCTCACATTATTCTGTATCTGCTGTATGTTATAAAAAAATATGAATTTACTATCATTGAAAATAGTTGATTTAGGTTCTAAATGCTGTGACAACAAAGGAAGTATCATTTAAAAATTAAAGGGAGTTTGTTCATTTTATTATAACATTCAAAACAAACATTTGGGGGTAAATTTACTAAGATTCGTAATTTTCCGTATGAGGTCAAAGTTCAATCACGAATGACATCGAAAGTGTAAATATGCAACTTTTTGAATTTAGTACGACTAATTTACTAAGCTGCCGTATTCTGCATTTTCGGTTTTACCGATGTCGATGTCATTCGTTTTTTTAAGGCAGTGTTTTACGTGAGTGACTTGTAAAACACTGCCGACTTTAATACAATGAATCTCGGCCGGATCTGAGAGATCCGTGCTGGGCTTCATTGTGCACTTTTTTTTAATAAAAAATCAGTGTTAAATTTAAAAAAAAAAATGTGTGGGGTCCCCCCTCCTAAGAAAAACCAGCCTCGGGCTCTTTGAGCCGGTCCTGGTTGCAAAAATAGGGGGGGGGGGGGGGGGGGAATTATAGAGGTTCCCCCATATTTCAACAACCAGCACCGGGCTCTGCGCCTGGTCCTGGTTCCAAAAATACGGGGGACAAAAAGCGTAGGGGTCCCCCGTATTTCTGAAACCAGCACCGGGCTCCACTAGCCAGATACATAATGCCACAGCCGGGGGACACTTTTATATAGCTCCCGGCGGCCCTGGCATTACATAACCAACTAGTCACCCCTGGCCGGGGTACCCTGGAGGAGTGGGGACCCCTTCAATCAAGGGGTCCCCCCCCTCCAGCCACCCAAGGACCAGGGGTGAAGCCCGAGGCTGTCCCCCCATCCATGGGCTGCGGATGGGAGGCTGATAGCCATTGTGTAAAAAAATGAATATTGTTTTTAGTAGCAGTACTACAAGTCCCAGCAAGCCTCCCCCGCAAGCTGGTACTTGGAGAACCACAAGTACCAGCATGCGGAGGAAAACCGGGCCCGCTGGTACCTGAAGTACTACTACTAAAAAAATACCCCAATAAAAACATAAGACACACACCTTGAAAGTATAACTTTAATACATACATACACACCTCCATATACACATACTTACCTTATGTTCACACGAGAGTCGGTCCTCTTCTCCATGTAGAATCCATGGTGTACCTGTGGAAAAAAATATACTCACATACTCCAGTGTAGAAGCCTCTTCTTCTTGTAATCCATTTGTAATCCAGGTACTTGTCAAAATAAAAAAACGGACACCCGACCTCGCACTGAAAGGGGCCCCATGTTTTCACATGGGACCCCTTTCCCCGAATGCCAGAAACCCCCTCTGACTTATGTCTAAGAGGGTTTCTTCAGCCAATCAGGGAGCACCACGTTGTGGCACCCTCCTGATCGGCTGTGTGCTCCTGTACTGTATGACAGGCGGCACACGGCAGTGTTACAATGTAGCGCCTATGCGCTCCATTGTAACCAATGGTGGGAACTTTGTGGTCAGCGGTGAGGTTACTTTCGGTCACCTGCTGAGTGCCTCCTGTACAGTGTGTTTGACATTATGCTGTGAGCCCTGTCTACAAGGGATGTGCACTTAAAGTATTTTATTTACAAACAAAGTAAACATTACATTTCTGCAAAATATATGCCAGAGGAGTTTATACAAATTTGCATGTGCTCAAACCACTTGGTAAAAGCAGCTGGACCAGTCGGAAGCAGGTAAGTCTTCTACTCTACATGCTGGATGAAGATCTCCACTGCAGCTTCCTGGGACTCAAAATCCCACGCATCTTGCGCTTGATTTGTTGGAACACAAAGAAGTCGCAAGCCAGGTCTGTAATGCGGATGACCAAGCTCCTCGATTCATTAATGGACAGCGTCTGGAAATGGCTACCAGCAGTCGCGGCAGGCATTGGCTGGAGTACCAGTCCCTAGTGATGTTGCGCTGCTGCACAAGTGGTATGGTAGCTACATGTCCAGTCTTAGCCACAAAAACAGCCTGTGGCAGTGCACCTCCAACTGTGGTCTAGTTGGCCGACTGTTGTTTGGTTTCACTTGGTGGACCAGTCCGAAGCAGGCATGTCTTCTATATGCTATTGCAGCTTCCGGTGACTCAAAACAAATCCCACGCATCTTGCACTTGACTTGTGGGAACAAGAAGAAGTCACAGGGGACCAGGTCTGGACTGTACGGAGGATGACCATGCCCTTGGATGTGTTCATGAGCCAGAAATCCACTAGTTTCATGTATGCATTGTTGTGATGAAGAAGGTCACCCCAAGCTTGAGTTCTTGGACAGCACCTTGAAATGGCTTATAGCAATTGCAGCAGGCATTGGTTGGCGTACCAGTCCCCAGTGACAGTGCACTGCTGAACGAGTGGTATGATAGCTACAGAACAGTCATGGCCACAAAAACAGACAACATCTGCTTGGCTATGCTGTGCTCACGTCGGAACTTTATTGGTGGCACACCTCTAACTGGGGTCCACTGGGACAACTGTTGCTTGGCCTCAAGGTCAAAACTGTAGATCCAAGATTCATCACCACTGATGATCTCCCATACAGAGTTTGAGCAACCACCATCAAACCTGGCTAGCATTTTGAGGCACTAAGTCACTTGAGCATCCTTCTGCTTTCGTGTTACCCATCATGAAGAAACCTTGCTCAGGACAAGCTTTTTGTGGTGTATCAAGCGGATGAATCCCAATGAGATGCCTATCTCTCTCTCTAACTGGGCCATGGGCATTCTTGCATCAACCTCAACTATAGCCTGCATGGCAGCAACGTTGTCTTCGGTGATGGTGGACACAGATTGGCCTAAAGTTCCATTCATAGGGAAGGAGTCATTTTGTTGACAAACAATATTGCGTCAGTGAATATGTCAAGGGTAGAATACTGGCACCTTTATGCCAACATGGTTGTAATGTTAGATAAAACATTTTAACTTTATTAGCATTATAACTTTAAACATTATTCATTACCATCATGTTTAAAGTCATAATGCTAACATGTTTAAAATGATTTAACTAACTTTAACTATCTTGCCAACCAATCATACATACAGAATATATATATATATATAGCGGTTGAAAAATGAGGCGGCACTCGGAGGCTGTGCAATAAACGTGTATTGAGAAAAAGTGAAATCACTTTTTCTCAATACACGTTTATTGCACAGCCTCCGAGTGCCGCCTCGTTTTTCAACCGCTGTCCATACCGGAGGGAGACCCCCGGCAGGGGAGGGCACCGGAGCAAGACGTATCCCGCAGTGGATAATGAGAGTGCCGGGGTAACTGCCCAGGTATATATATATATATATATATATATATATATATATATACACACACATTCATTTTATTCTAAATCCTAACTGTTCTCACCAATACAATTCATTTAGAAATAATAATCAAACATGAACGATAAACATCCTTTGTGTTCAAATATATATATTGTTCTCTAAAAAAAAAAAGGGGGTTTGGGTTATTATGGACACTTCTGGCCCCAGCCACCCGACCCTTCACCCGGCTGGCACGCGACCCACTCTGGGGACAGTGGCAGGTGGGGGGTTTGACTGGCACGGTACAATTTTCAAACTGTAACGCAGAGGTCCTAAGGTGAGCTCAGGGAGGACAGAAACTTCCCATGGAGCAAAAGAAGGGCAAATAGCTGCAGAAAATATCTAAGGTCAAAAAGTTACTGTTGAGGAGGATTATATAATGCTTGAGAACAGGTGCAGCACAAAGAGCACAGTACAAATGATTAATCGTAGTAAACGCTGTAGCAATGAACAGATGCAGAGGAGATGTTAGGTTTCGTTATAAATCTTGATTGTGTCTTTGCACTCCATTCACACGGAAAGGTACTGGGTCCACAGTCCAAAGACGCTCATCTGCTATTAACTCCTGGACAACAGAAAAGTTGAGCCTACACATTTGTGAGTGGGGGGTTAATGCTTTTCTTCCTGACCTCGGAGGAGAGCAGCGGTTGTCTGCATTTAATTTTCAAACCACATTTCGTCCTTTTCCGCCTGCACATGACCACAAAGAAAAACAACTTTCATGCTGTACATTCTTTTCTGATGCTTTCGGGTTAATCTTCAGTTTCTGCTAGAAACAGCACTTGTTCGTCTAGCCAGAACTGTGAAAGCTCAACTTTATACTTTTATAGGTCCTCTTCACACAAAAAGAACTGGCACTGGGAATGCATGTGTGTTGTTTCATCCAGTGGTGAGTGAATGCATGGAAAAACAATCAGATCAGAATGTTCACATATATGGTACTTTATTTTCTGTTTGTCAGGGCAATCATCTGCAAGATGATACATCATTTGAGCAGTAAAACTGGTATGAAATAAATGGACAAGGCAATTACTACTGTTTTTCCTATTATACTAACTTCACACAGGATTTTTCACAGCTGCAGTACATGACTATGGTGGATATTGTCCATGATATAGGCTCCGGCTCTCCCCTCTGCATACCTGGTACACCAAGATGGATCCAGTTAGATATCCCTGTGTGCCTCCATCACTTTGTTCTCTACACTATACTAGTATTGCCATGTACACTCCATGCCCATTTTTCTGATGCCAGCAGTTCTAAGTGCAGAATTCTTATAGGAAGCAGAGGCAGTGTCTATATCTTATAAGCAGACATACCACCCATGGAGTTCTTCCCAGAAGGAATGTGTTACGCCCACTTGAGGCTCCTCATGGCAACTCATACCACACTACTTTCACTGATATTAGTTAACTCTTTTTGCAACACAGGAATGCAAAGTTATTATCTTCAAAAAATTATAATAAATGTATTTATTATAGTTATTACAATAGAATTACTTCTATTGCTTGTAACTTTATTTCTGCCTGAAATCACCTGTTAAAAACTCAGCGTAACATTGCAATTGCCAGTTGTAAATGAATGATCCTCTTTGGGAACATCTGTTAATAACCTGTAGACTGCAGATTATTTTCATGTTTATAGATGTTGCTTACGAATATCACATGTGAAAACGGGTGTTTTCACATTATTTTAGTATTGTTGGAATGTATAAAAGGGCTATTGGAGGCGAATTCCCAAAACATTTTTTCAAGCACTTCATATAAAATTTTGCTAGTAAGCAGATCACATTTCCCATACTTATAGACGGAAATGCGATCTGTTCAAATTTTACCAAAGTCAAAATATAAAAACAAACAAACAAACAAACAAACAAACAAACCAGAAGGGGCTTTGTGAAAATACTCCATCTGTAGATGGTGCTATTAGGGCTTTGGCTCGTCTCTTCTGATCCTGCACTGCCATACCTGCATGCTGACAGGCAGAGCAGAGCCTGGAGCTGGCTTCTATTATCAGTCTGTGGGGTAAATGTAATAGGGTCCAAGTTGCCAGAGGTGCGGGACTTTGGGCAAGAAAGACCGTATTTTTAAAGCGGAAATCATTTGCAAGGCAAAATCAGTTTGGATTTGCCTTGCAAATGATTGCCGGTGATCAGTGAACTTCTTCTGTTTTTTTTTTTTTTTTTTACATCTGGGGGTATATTTACTAAGGTCCCGATTTAATTTGAGTTTGTATTTTTATTCTAAGTGTGATCACGGGAATTCACTAAACACAAAACTCTGCAGTGTTGGGGCTATTCGTATTGTTTTTCCCAGCAGAGGGGGTAATTACAAGTTGATCGCAGCAGGAAATTTTTTAGCAGTTGGGCAAAACCATGTGCACTGCAGGGGGGGGCAGATATAACATTTGCAGAGAGAGTTAGATTTGGGTGGGTTATATTGTTTCTGTGCAGGGTAAATACTGGCTGCTTTATTTTTACACTGCAAATTAGATTGCATATTGAACACACCACACCCAAATCTAACTCTCTCTGCACATGTTATATCTGCCCCCCCTGCAGTGCACATGGTTTTGCCCAACTGCTAAAAAATTTCCTGCTGCGATCAACTTGGAATTACCCCCAGAGTTCACAAATAAGATTGAATAGACCATCGGTCAAACACGGCTGTTATTTTATACAACTCGGTAATTTACTAAGAATTCGTATGCTCAGTCACTGCCGACAATAGCCAAACAATGCCGGAAAAGCATAGAATTCGTTAAAAAAAAAAAGAGCTTTCAATTAGACCTGCTTTTTGCTTGCATGTTCAGATAGTCATGCACGGATCAGTGAGATCTGTGCATGCTTATTATTTGTGTAAAAGGGTCTGAAATAGTTAAAAATCATTAAAAAAAATTGTGTGGTGTCCCCCCTCCTATGTATAACCAGCCTCGGGCTCTTTGAGCCGGTCCTGGTTGTTTAAATCCTGGGGGAAAATTGACTGGGGTCCCCCCATATTTAGACAACCAGCACTGGGCTCTTGGGCTGGCCCTGGTTCCAAAAATACGGGGGACAAAAGACGTAGGGGTCCACCGTATTTTTAAAACCAGCACCGGGCTCTACTAGTCGAGAAGATAATGCCACAGTCACGGGGGGTCCCGGCATTCGGGGAAAGGGGTTCCATGTGTAAACATGGAACCCCTTTAGTGGCGTGGATCAGGCTTTCATTTTATTATTTTTGACAAGGCCGTGGATTACTGCAGGAACGAAGAGGACAGATCATCACTGGATAATAGGTGAGTATATTGGAATTTTGCTTTTACAGGTAAACGTTTGGATTCTACATGGAGAAGGGGACGTGATTGGGCGGCGTTGGATGTAGGTAAGTATGTATGAGTGTGTAAGTGTGTTTTAATAAATTTGTACTATCACGGTGTGTGTGTGTCTTGTTTTTATTTGGGTATTTCTTTTGTTGTAGAACTACAGGTACCAGCGGGACCATTATTTCCCCACATGCTGGTACTTGTGGTTCTCCAAGTACCAGCAAGCGGGGGAGGCTTGCTAGGACTTTTAGTTCTAAAACAAAAGACAATATTCTTTTTTTACACACAAAAAGGCTATCAGCCCCCATCCAATGCCTCGGGCTTCACCCCTGGCCCTTGGGTGCCTGGAGGGGGGGGGACCCCATAATTTAAGGGGTCCCCACTCCCCCAGAGAACCCCGGCCAGTGGTGACTAGTTGGGGGGTAATGCCGCAGGGACCAATATAAATGTGTCCCCCAGGCTGTGCTGGTTTCAAAAATACGGAGGACCCCTACGTCTTTTGTCCCCCAGATTTTTGGAACCCAGGCCGGCCCAAGAGCCCGGTGCTGGTTGTCTAAATACGGGCGGACCCCAGTCAATTTTTGCCAGGTATTTAAACAACCAGGACCGGCTCAAAGAGCCCGAGGCTGGTTATGCTTAGGAGGGGGGACCACACGCAATTTTTTTTCACACTGTTAACTCTTTTAATACTGTACACAATGAAGCCCTGCACGGATCTCACTGATCCGGCTGGGCTTCATTGTGTTATGTCCGGCAGTGTTTTACTCATCACTCCTGTAAAACACTGCCCGACAATGCGAATAACATTGACATCGGAAAATACGAAAAACCAAAACTCGGCAGCTCAGTAAATTCCTGAAAATTATTACAAAAAGTTGCAGAAAAATACGTCCGATAAAATTTGAGTTTAAGCTCCCACCAATTCGGCAGAAAAACGAATCTTAGTAAATATACCCCCTAGATTTTCTATACATGCAGCCAGTGATCTACCAGACACGCAGGCTGTTAACTACACCTGCACACAGTGTATCTCTGCAGGTAAAGTCTTCACTTTACTTTTTTTGGGAGGCACTACCGGCCACCTGGAAAAGTGGACAAGTCCCCAAGCACCATCCACCCGCAGCGAGAGAAAAAGTGGGCGTGGTGATGAGTCAGCACGAATCGCGTTATCATACTAGTGCACCCCCTGTTTTTGCAATTCCGGTTATATGGACATTACATTGCAGGGGACAGGGATGATGCATTCCCATCTCCATGACCCCCTTTTGCCGAGCCCTGCCGCCTGGTAAGCCAATCTGGCTGCCCCTTCCTGGAGTGAGCAGCCACATAGTCGGCAAGCATGATTTTAATACATTCACACGTTATTTTCAAAATTCACAATTAAGCAAAATGATCTGAATCTAAATTACGGCTAGTGATAAATATGCCCCTTATTCACTTATTTACAACCTATCTGTCAAATGGAAGTAATAGTGTATTTGTACTGTATTTTCACCAAGTGTTTTAAAGTATAAGTCCTGAAAGAGATCCTCAGTTTAATTCACCGTGTCACTGACACACCTCTTTCAATTTTGCCTGAGATTGCTCTCCTTCATCTCACTCAGCTCCATTCTCATGGGAGATATACAGTATTGCAGGCCATATTCTCATTGCCACTAAAGCAGTGCTGGCTCTGTTTGGAGAATCAAGGTCCCTCCTCCATTCTCTAAAATATCCAAAGAAGTTATGTTATGAAGACCCTCAGCTTCAAGTTCTTGAGATCATCCTTTCCTCCTTTATTAAAATGGCTCCAGTGGCCTGAATATTGGCCCTCATTCAGATGCGGTTAAATGGAAGCAGCAGCAATAGCAATAAAATGGTAAGCTGCTGCATTATTGATCTGAACTGCTTCCAAGGACGCAGTATCGGTTCTTCAGCGGCACCATCGGCCAACTGCATGACCCAAGGGGTCGTGCAATTCAGCCGTCACAAGTCCTATCTAGAGGTCATGTAATCTCCATCCTCTGAAACAGTGGAGCCACACCAACTGCCAGCGAGTCCTGGCCGGCGATGTTTGGCATTGTTTTGAGTGGCAGTTGGTATGGCTCCCCTATTTGAATTTTGGACTGTACTGCAGCCCCACCTCCGGAGCCACCACTGGTGATGAGACCTGTAGCACTGCCCTCGGTATGGCCCTGCCTCTACCTACCTGTTCACAAAACTGGAAGTCGTCCCACCCATGATGAGTATGCTATAATATCCTATAAGAGTTTCCTGTATTTAATGCCCTTTGTACATCTACAGTACTTTGCAGAAGTGGTGGCTTTCTATGACAAAAAAACTTTTAAATATAAAGCTGGGTGGACACTAGGCCAATGGATTGGTCATACAGTCGGTCCATCGATCTACAGTATCTGAAGATCGGTAAGAGCATACACACTTACTGATTGTCAGCCAGACGTCACAACTGGGCGGGCATTTACATATGAGTGCCTAGTTGTGCCATCAGTCAACAGTGGCCTCTGCAGGAAGTGTATGGTTAATCTGCAGACCACCCGTACACACAGCATGATGCACTGATATTTCTGGAGATATATCGGTCATGGACTGTTACTACAGGGCCTACGCAATATGTCTGTAAACGATGTCGTTCATAGATATATTTAAAGTACCCCCCCCCCTCCCCTGGCGGGCACTAGACATCGACCAGTGTGTACATAGCATAACTGTGATTATTTGTAAATGCTAGCATCAACAAAACAATATTGTTCACATTAAATGAAAATACTACATTGAATACACCATGCAAAATGTATTAGAAGGCAAAGCAGGTGTCATACTGCTTTACATTTACATGGAAATCTGGTCAGTATTATTGTTATACAATACAGAGAGGATCATGATGACTGCCACATAATAGTATCAATGACCACACTATAATATAATATCATACCTTCATCAATTAACTAGAGATGTGCACCGGAAATTTTTCAGGTTTTGTGTTTTGGTTTTGGATTCGGTTCCGCGGCCGTGTTTTGGATTCGGACACGTTTTGGCAAAACCTCCCTGAAATTTTTTTGTCGGATTCGGGTGTGTTTTGGATTCGGGTGTTTTTTTTTCAAAAACAGCTTAAATCATAGAATTTGGGGGTAATTTTGATCCTATAGTATTATTCACCTCAATAACCACAATCTCCACTCATTTCCAGTCTATTCTGAACACCTCACAATACTATTTTTAGTCATAAAATTTGCACAGAGGTCGCTGGATGACTAAGCAAAGCGACCCAAGAGGGCGGCACAAACACCTGGCTCATCTAGGAGTGGCACTGCAGTGTCAGACAGGATGGCACTTAAAAAATTGGCCCCAAACAGCACATGATGCAAAGAAAAGAGAAAAAGAGGTGCACTGTGGTCGCTGGACGGCTAAGCTAAGCGAAACAAACACATCAATATCACAGGAATTATTCGTTCTAATCAATGGTATTATTGGTCCAAATCACTGGAAGAAAATTACAAAATCACTGGAATTCTTCGTTCTAATCAATGGTATTATTGGTCCAAATCACTGGAAGAAAATGACAAAATCACTGGAATTATTCGTTCTAATCAATGGTATTATTGGTCCAAATCACTGGAAGAAAATGACAAAATCACTGGAATTATTTGTTCTAATCAATGGTATTATTGGTCCAAATCACTGGAAGAAAATGTCAAAATCACTGGAATTATTCGTTCTAATCAATGGTATTATTGGTCCAAATCACTGGAAGAAAATGACAAAATCACTGGAATTAAATGGCAGTAATGTCGGGAATTATATTAAATGGCAGTACCACTGGACATATATGGAAGTGTCAGAGAGGATGGCACTTAAAAAAATTGGGCCCAAACAGCACATGATGCAAAGAAAAGAGAAAAAGAGGTGCACTGTGGTCGCTGGACGGCTAAGCTAAGCGACACAAACACCTCAATATCACAGGAATTATTTATTCTAATCAATGGTATTATTGGTCCAAATCACTGGATGAAAATGACAAAATCACTGGAATTCTTTGTTCTAATCAATGGTATTATTGGTCCAAATCACTGGAAGAAAATGACAAAATCACCGGAATTATTCGTTCTAATCAATGGTATTATTGGTCCAAATCACTGGAAGAAAATGACAAAATCATTGGAATTATTCAAAATGTTTGTAGAAAGTCGCTGCTTTCTGATTACAGAAATACTCAGATATTCCTGCGAATCCACAATCCCTTCCCAGAGGAAAAAGAAATTAAGAAACCGTTGTTTGAGAACGTTTGTTCTCTTTCCCTTACAAAGGAACAAACCACTTTCCAAGAAGACTGATGTTTTTGGGATTATGGAGACATAGGGGTATATGCAATTGCGGTCGAATTCACGAAATTGTCAAAAAACGGGACATTTTCGCCCCAAATTTTTTTTCGAGAATGCAATTCAGTACTTTTCGTCAAAAAAACGGACTTTCCAAATTCAACTTTTTGAAATTCGACATTTGTCAAATTCGACATTTCTGCAATGGTACAAATGCGGCAATTCGACAAAAGTATATTCAATTGAAGATTGTAAATTCAATTTGCTGGCGGAATCTAATAAAAATTTTTAAAAACATGTTTTTTTGTGTGTTTTTTTTATTGGTAATAGCATATCTATTTATATTAGAAGGGATTAGGTACTTGGTTTGTCTATTTAGGAGGCACAAGTATTATTTATATATTTAAAAAAATAAATAAATTATGGAATGGGGTAAAATTCAGAAAAAAAAAATGCGTGGGGTCCCCCCTCCTAAGCATAACCAGCCTCGGGCTCTTTGAGCCGGTCCTGGTTGCCAGAATACGGGGAAAAAATGACAGGGGATCCCCCCGTATTTTAACAACCAGCACCGGGCTCTGCGCCTGGTCCTGGTGCAAAAAATACGGGGGACAAAAAGCGTAGAGGTCCCCATATTTTTTGTACCAGCACCGGCTCCACTACCTGGACAGATAATGCCACAGCCGGGGGTCACTTTTATACAGCGCCCTGCGGCCGTGGCATTAAATATCCAACTAGTCACCCCTGGCCAGGGTACCCTGGAGGAGTGGGGACCCCTTCAATCAAGGGGTCTCCCCCCAGCCACCCAAGGGCCAGGGGTGAAGCCCGAGGCTGTCCCCCCCATCCAAGGGCTGCGGATGGGGGGCTGATAGCCTTGTGTAAAAATGAAAGAATATTGTTTTTTGCAGAAGAACTACAAGTCCCAGCTGGTACTTGGAGAACCACAAGTACCAGCATGCGGGGGGGAAACGGGCCCGCTGGTACCTGTAGTTCTACTGCAAAAAAATACCCAAATAAAAACAGGACACACACACCTTGAAAGTAAAACTTTATTACATACATGCCGACACATACATACTTACCTATGTTGACACGCCGACTCTGGCCATGTCTCCGTCTGTCGATGTCCGGGGTAGATAATGGAGGGGGCTGTGCGATGCGCGTCTGACAGCTCTGACGCGCATACAGCCAATCAGGAGAGTGCCACGAAGTGGCGCTTCCTGATTGGCTGAAGGGACCTTTCTGTGACAGGAGTCAAGGGGGGTCTCTGCATTCGGGGAAAGGGGTCCCATGTGTAAACATGGGACCCCTTTCAGTCCGTCTGGTTCGGGTAAATGCGTTTTTTTGTTTTGCCAAGTATGTGGATTATAATAAAAGAACTGGACACTGGATCAGTTGAGTATAATTTTATTTTCAGGTACCCCGGACGTCGACATTGGGGATGAGGCCAGAGTCGGCGTGTCAACATAGGTAAGTATGTGTGTCGGCATGTATGTAATAAAGTTATACTTTCACGGTGTCTGTGTCCTGTTGTTATTTGGGTATTTTTTTTGCAGTAGAACTACAGGTACCAGCGGGCCCGTTTCCCCCAGCATGCTGGTACTTGTGGTTCTCCAAGTACCGGCTAGCGGGGGAGGCTTGCTGGGACTTGTAGTTCTTCTGCAAAAAACAATATTCTTACATTTTCAACAAGGCTATCAGCCCCCCATCCGCAGCCTTTGGATGGGGGGACAGCCTCCGTCTTCACCCCTGTCCCTTGGGTGGCTGGGGGGGACCCCTTGATTGAAGGGGTCCCCACTCCTCCAGGGTACCCCGGCCAGGGGTGACTAGTTGGGTATTTAATGCCACGGCCGCAGGGCGCTGTATAAAAGTGACCCCCGGCTGTGGCATTATCTGTCCAGCTAGTGGAGCCCGGTGCTGGTACAAAAAATACGGGGGACCCCTACTCTTTTTGTCCCCCGTATTTTTTGCACCAGGACCAGGCGCAGAGCCCGGTGCTGGTTGTTAAAATACGGGGGGATACCCTGTCATTTTTCCCCCCGTATTTTGGCAACCAGGACTGGCTCAAAGAACCCGAGGCTGGTTATGCTTAGGAGGGGGGACCCCACGCAATTTTTTTTCGGGTTTTTGACCATTTTTTGACCATTTTTAAAAATCGGATCAAAATCCATCAAATCGGCCGTTTTTCGACAGCGGGACTGTCAAATTCGTTTTTTATTGAATATGTCGAATTCCGGCACCCACCTGCTGGAATTCGATGGTCGAATTGTGCCGAATTTAAAAACGGTCGAATTCCACCCGGAATTCGACCGCAATTGCATATACCCCTTAATGTTTTTGAACATAAATCCTAAAGCAGGTGGTGTATTAGAGCAAAAGAGTGCAAGAGACCAGCCATGCTGTTTCTGAAATATTATGACAAAATGTTACTGTATTTCATAAGCACTCATTCCTAACTCTGCTAAGTACTGTTTGGTATACTGTATCTGGCTTTCATGAGGTAGATGTCCATTATTTAAGCTTCCATTGACCTTTTTGAAAGCGGTAGAAGTTATCGATTCTTTTTTTTAATTTTTATTTTCCCCTATTTTTCATTTTCTCCTGCATAGCCCAGTAAAATGTTGCAATGTTAAGTATTGACTTGTGCCTTCTGGGGGTCCACTTCTTCACCAAACCCAGCCAAATCTCATCCTAATCCTCTGTTCCATGTTCTCTATGTACCCCATCTGTGTCACCCATGTCTGTCTACCCCTCCCCTTTAGATTGTAAACTCTCACGAGCAGGGCCCTCTTCCCTCATGTGCTTATCCTTTGTCTTACTTTAATAATCTTCAACTAGACCACATCCAGCAGTCTTCTGCCACCTGATACTTATTCCAGTGTCATCTGCTGATGTACCTATGGGGGTAATTCCAAGTTGATCACAGCAGGAATTTTGTTAGCAGTTGGGCAAAACCATGTGCACTGCAGGGAAGGCAGATTTAACATGTGCAGAGAGAGTTAGATTTGGGTTTGGTGTGTTCAATCTGCAATCTAATTTGCAGTGTAAAAATAAAGCAGCCAGTATTTACCCTGCACAGAAATAAAATAACCCACCCAAATCTAACACTTTCTGCACATGTTATATCTGCCTCCCCTGCAGTGCACATGGTTTTGCCCAACTGCTAACAAAATTCCTGCTGCGATCAACTTGGAATTACCCCCTATGTGTATTTACCCTGTACTTGTCCTATACTGTCATCAACTGTAAGTTGCTGTTTTCCTGTTTGATTATTTATGTACTCTGTAATTGGGCGCTGCAGAAACCTTGTAGCGCCATATAAATAAAGGATAATGATAATAATAATATAGGGTGTATAATCCCCAGGTGTATCTCACACATCACACAGTACAGTATATAGGGTGTATAATCCCCAGGTGTATCTCACACATCACAGTACAGATTACAGGTTGTATAATCACCAGGTGTATAACACACGTCGCACAGTACAGTATACATACTGGTCACAACAATGCAGCAGATATTGAGCACTGATCAGGATACTAGAAGTGACACAGAGCTGCAAGATACAGCAATGGCCTACTGTACAACTATATACTGTTGGTCACCAAAATGCTGCACTGTAATACTATATATACTGCTCACAAAAATGCAGCACAGATATGGAATGGATACTTGCAGTGACACAGAGCTGGAAGATACAGCAAAGGCCTACTGTACTGTACTACTATTATACTGGTGGTCCCCAGTCCCCACAATAAAGCACACTGAGCACAGATATTTGCAGCACACTGAGCACAGATATGGAGCGTTTTCAGGCAGAGAACGTAGATATTTTCAGCACACTGAGCACAGATTACCGAGCTTTTCAGGGAGAGAACGCAGCCACTTCCTCTCCGTTCAATCTCCAATGCACGAGTGAAAATGGCTCTTTATATAGAATACGAATCTCGCGAGAATCCGACAGCGGGATGATGACGTTCGGGCGCGTTCGGGTTAACCGAGCAAGGCGGGAAGATCCGAGGCTGCCTCGGAACCGTGTAAAATAGGAGAAGTTCGGGGGGGTTCGGATCTCGGAGAACCGAACCCGCTCATCTCTACAATTAACCATTAATTCATGATCTCCTTCAGCCTTATCATGACAACCTCAACATCATTAACTGCTTCAAGCCATACCAACCAACTCTGTCTTGGATAAAGAGGAAAATCAGTGGTGTGGCCTTGTAGCTAGGGATGTGGCCTTGTGGCCAGGGATGTGGCCTCGTGGGAAATGCTGTGCCCGTCGCTCCCCCCCCCCCCCATTTTTTTTCACTGTGTGGACATGCCCACAGGGCCGTCTTAACAGCAGTGTAGGCCCCTGGGCAAAGCTTTGCACTGGGGCCCCTTCCCATCCCCTCAGCAGTAGGTGGGGGGTGCTATCAACGTCAGCTTTGATGTCCCGCAGGTGGTAGGGGCTGTTCTATCTTGTATTCAGCATGTAGGACCTGGAGCAGTAAGATGGTGGGAGATGGGGTGGGAAGGAGAACATAAACTGTAGAAGAGGGCATTGGGCTGAATAAAGGGGCACCGGTACATGACTCCCAGGGTGGTAGGGGGTGTTTAAAATCCAGGCGAGGGTTGGAGTGGGCTTAATATTCATCATTTTCCGATGGGAGGGTAACTTGCTTGACTTTAAATATCTACAGTTCCTCGAAATAGATTTATTAGGTTTTAAAAAACTAGAGAGTCCCACCTTTTAGGAGGTATTGGGGGCATGGAGATCAGAATTCAGAAGCCAGCGCAATCCACCAACAAAAATATAAAGCTGCATACCAGGCGTGTGGAGCTGGAGCAGGGACCAGCTGCTGAAAAGCTGATATCTCTGGTTCTGACAGAGCATAGTAGAAACAAGCTGCCAGTGTCCACAGAAAGTGGAGAATCTCAGGTTTGGAGTATCCCCTCAGAAAAACTCTAAGTCAAACATAACCTGAGATATATGGCTGGGAAGAGCAATTAACAGGCTTGGATAGGGACCACTGCAAGGAAGTCAGATATCTCCGGTTCCCCAGGTCAATTTTAAAAAATCTGGTTCCCCTTGAAAAAGGGGACCCTCAGCTATCAGCTTAGGGCCCTTATACTCCTTGGGCCCTTGGGAAACTGCCCATTGAGCCCATGCGAAAAGACGTCCATGCATGCCCAGCTCTTCAGAAGCTGCTGAACATGCCCCTGCCTCTCTCTCCCGTGAACAGATGCCTTGTGTATGTGCACAGCATCTATAAACTGCTAATCTGCTAAGCAGAGAGTGAGTTGGATGGCAGTCATTGACCAAAAACAGGACTGTCCCGCCAAAATTGGAACAGTTGGGAGGTATGCTCATGCCCGTTATTAATTAATAAACCCTCACAACATGAAATAGCTTCATTCATGTTCAATAACATCATTACCTCACTTATCAAAAGGCCTTAATGTGTGCCTGGTGTGTCTGACAAAATAAATGTATACCTAGTGTCTATGGTTAATTGTCCTGGCCCTGTAAATGTCAGCCCAGTGTCTGTCCCTGTAAATGTGTGCGGAGTGCATCTGTCCTGTAAATGTATGCCCTCTAAATCTGTGCCCAGTATGTCTGTCCCTGTAATTGTAAATTAGATCTTTCCAGTGGTGCATTAACAACAGGTACAGGGTGTGCAGTGAACACGGATCCCGAGCCAGGGGGTCCATGGTGCCAATACTACACCCTGACTGGCTAACGAGAAGAATGCTGACACTACTTGCCCATTTGGCTACTTCTTTGTTATGTTACGGTTAGTGATGTGCACCGGTAATTTTTCGGGTTTTGTGTTTTGGTTTTGGATTCGGTTCCGAGGCCGTGTTTTGGATTCGGACGTGTTTTGGCAATACCTCCCTGAAATTTTTTTGTCGGATTCGGGTGTGTTTTGGATCCGGGTGTTTTTTTTTTTTACAAAAAACCCTCAAAAACAGCTTAAATCATAGAATTTGGGGGTAATTTTGATCCCATAGTATTATTAACCTCAATAACCATAATTTCCACTCATTTTCTCAGGTAGCTGTGTGACTTAGCTAAGCGACCCAAGTGGCCGACACAAACACCTGGCCCATCTAGGAGTGGCACTGCAGTGTCAGACAGGATGGCAGATTTAAAAAATAGTCCCCAAACAGCACATGATGCAAAGAAAAAAAGAGGTGCACCAAGGTCGCTGGATGGCTAAGCTAAGTGACCCAAGTGGCCGACACAAACACCTGGCCCATCTAGGAGTGGCACTGCAGTGTCAGACAGGATGGCACTTCAAAAAAATAGTCCCCAAACAGCACATGATGCAAAGAAAAAAAGAGGTGCACCAAGGTCGCTGGATGGCTAAGCTAAGCGACACAAGTGGCCGACACAAACACCTGGCCCATCTAGGAGTGGCACTGCAGTGTCAGGCAGGATGGCACTTCAAAAAAATAGTCCCCAAACAGCACATGATGCAAAGAAAAATGAAAGAAAAAAGATGGAATTGTCCTTGGGCCCTCCCACCCACCCTTATGTTGTATAAACAGGACATGCACACTTTAACAAACCCATCATTTCAGCGACAGGGTCTGCCACACGACTGTGACTGAAATGACTGGTTGGTTTGGGCACCCACCAAAAAAGAAGCAATCAATCTCTCCTTGCACAAACTGGCTCTACAGAGGCAAGATGTCCACCTCCTCCTCATCGTCCGATTCCTCACCCCTTTCACTGTGTAGATTATCCTCATAGATTATTAATTCGTCCCCACTGGAATCCACCATCTCAGGTCCCTGTGTACTTTCTGGAGGCAATTGCTGGTGAATGTCTCCACGGAGGAATTGATTATAATTCATTTTGATGAACATCATCTTCTCTACATTTTCTGGAAGTAACCTCGTACGCCGATTGCTGACAAGGTGAGCGGCTGCACTAAACACTCTTTCGGAGTACACACTGGAGGGGGGGCAACTTAGGTAAAATAAAGCCAGTTTGTGCAAGGGCCTCCAAATTGCCTCTTTTTCCTGCCAGTATACGTACGGACTGTCTGACGTGCCTACTGTCTGACGTGCCTCAATGGTGACAGAATCATATGCAGTGACAGTAGACGACATGTCAGTAATCGTTGGCAGGTCCTTCAGTCCGGACCAGATGTCAGCACTCGCTCCAGACTGCCCTGCATCACCGCCAGCGGGTGGGCTCGGAATTCTTAGCCTTTTCCTCGCACCCCCAGTTGCGGGAGAATGTGAAGGAGGAGCTGTTGACGGGTCACGTTCCGCTTGACTTGACAATTTTCTCACCAGCAGGTCTTTGAACCTCTGCAAACTTGTGTCTGCCGGAAAGAGAGATACAATGTAGGTTTTAAATCTAGGATCGAGCACGGTGGCCAAAATGTAGTGCTCTGATTTCAACAGATTGACCACCCCTGAATCCTGGTTAAGCGAATTAAGGGTTCCATCCACAAGTCCCACATGCCTAGCGGAATCGCTCTGTTTTAGCTCCTCCTTCAATGTCTCCAGCTTCTTCTGCAAAAGCCTGATGAGGGGAATGACCTGACTCAGGCTGGCAGTGTCTGAACTGACTTCACGTGTGGCAAGTTCCAAGGGTTGCAGAACCTTGCACAACGTTGAAATCATTCTCCACTGCGCTTGAGTCAGGTGCATTCCCCCTCCTTTGCCTATATCGTAGGCAGATGTATAGGCTTGAATGGCCTTTTGCTGCTCCTCCATCCTCTGAAGCATATAGAGGGTTGAATTCCACCTCGTTACCACCTCTTGCTTCAGATGATGGCAGGGCAGGTTCAGGACTGTTTGCTGGTGCTCCAGTCTTCGGCACGCGGTGGCTGAATTATTCGGGCCACCGACAGCATCTCTTGCACGCCCCTGTCGTTTTTTTAAATATTCTGCACCACCAAATTCAATGTATGTGCAAAACATGGGACGTGCTGTAATTTGCCCAGATGTAATGCACGCACAATATTGGTGGCGTTTTCCGATGTCACAAATCCCCAGGAGAGTCCAATTGGGGTAAGCCATTCTGCGATGATGTTCCTCAGTTTCCGTAAGAGGTTGTCAGCTGTGTGCCTCTTATGGAAAGCGGTGATACAAAGCGTAGCCTGCCTAGGAACGAGTTGGCGTTTGTGAGATGCTGCTACTGGTGCCGCCGCTGCTGTTCGTGCTGTGGGCGGCAATACATCTACCCAGTGGGCTGTCACAGTCATATAGTCCTGAGTCTGCCCTGCTCCACTTGTCCACATGTCCGTGGTTAAGTGGACATTGGGTACAACTGCATTTTTTAGGACACTGGTGACTCTTTTTCTGACGTCTGTGTACATTTTCGGTATCGCCTGCCTAGAGAAATGGAACCTAGATGGTATTTGGTACCGGGGGCACAGTACCTCAATCAAGTCTCTAGTTCCCTGTGAATTAACGGTGGATACCGGAAACACGTTTCTCACCATCCAGGCTGCCAAGGCCTGAGTTATCCACTTTGCAGCAGGATGACTGCTGTGATATTTCATCTTCCTCGCAAAGGACTGTTGGACAGTCAATTGCTTACTGGAAGTAGTACAAGTGGTCTTCCGACTTCCCCTGTGGGATGACGATCGACTCCCAGCAGCAACAACAGCAGCGCCAGCAGCAGTAGGCGTTACACTCAAGGATGCATCGGAGGAATCCCAGGCAGGAGAGGACTCGTCAGACTTGACAGTGACATGGACTGCAGGACTATAGGCTTTCCTGTGTAAGGAGGAAATTGACACTGAGGGAGTTGGTGGTGTGGTTTGCAGGAGCTTGGTTACAAGAGGAAGGGATTTAGTGGTCAGTGGACTGCTTCCGCTGTAATCCAAAGTTTTTTAACTTGTCACTTCTGATGAATGCGGTCCAGATGACGTATAAGGGAGGATGTTCCTAGGTGGTTAACGTTCTTACCCCTACTTATTACAGCTTGACAAAGGCAACACACGGCTTGACACCAGTTGTACGCATTTCTGTTGAAATAATTCCACACCGAAGAGGTGATTTTTTTTGTATTTTGACACGGCATGTCAATGGCCATATTCATCCCACGGACAACAGGTGTCTCCCCGGGTGCCTGACTTAAACAAACCACCTCACTATCAGAATCCTCCTTGTCAATTTCCTCCCCAGCACCAGCAACACCCATATCCTCATCCTGGTGTACTTCAACAGTGACATCTTCAATTTGACTATCAGGAACTGGACTGCGGGTGCTCCTTCCAGCACTTGCAGGGGGCGTGCAGTGTTGGGAATGTCAGGCATCGCAACCGACACAATTGGACTCTCCTTGGGGATTTGTGATTTAGAAGAACGCACAGTTCTTTGCTGTGCTTTTGCCATCTTAACTCTTTTAAGTTTTCTAGCAGGAGGATGAGTGCTTTCATCCTCAGGTGAAGCTGAACCACTAGCCTTGAACATAGACCAGGGCCTCAGCCGTTCCTTACCACTCCGTGTCGTAAATGGCACATTGGCAAGTTTACGCTTCTCCTCAGACGATTTTGATTTTTGGGTCATTTTTACTGAGCTTTATTTTTTTGGATTTTACATGCTCTCTACTATGACATTGGGCATCGGCCTTGGCAGACGATGTTTATGGCATTTCATCGTCTCGGCCATGACTAGTGGCAGCAGCTTCAGCACGAGGTGGAAGTGGATCTTGATCTTTCCCTATTTTACCCTCCACATTTTTGTTCTCCATTTTTTAATGTGTGGAATTATATGCCAGTAATATATCAATAGCAATGGCCTACTACTATATATACTGCGCATAACTGAAATGCACCACAGGTATGGATGGATAGTATACTTGACGACACAGAGGTAGGTAGAGCAGTGGCCTACTGTACCGTACTGCTATATAGTATATACTGGTGGTCAGCAAACTGTGCAAAACTGAAATGCACCACAGGTATGGATGGATAGTATACTTGACGACACAGAGGTAGGTAGAGCAGTGGCCTACTGTACCGTACTGCTATATATTATATACTGGTGGACAGCAAACTGTGCAAAACTGAAATGCACCACAGGTATGGATGGATAGTATACTTGACGACACAGAGGTAGGTAGAGCAGTGGCCTACTGTACCGTACTGCTATATAGTATATACTGGTGGTCAGCAAACTGTGCAAAACTGAAATGCACCACAGGTATGGATGGATAGTATACTTGACGACACAGAGGTAGGTAGAGAAGTGGCCTACTGTACCGTACTGCTATATAGTATATACTGGTGGTCAGCAAACTGTGCAAAACTGAAATGCATCACAGGTATGGATGGATAGTATACTTGACGACACAGAGGTAGGTAGAGCAGTGGCCTACTGTACCGTACTGCTATATATTATATACTGGTGGACAGCAAACTGTGCAAAACTGAAATGCACCACAGGTATGGATGGATAGTATACTTGACGACACAGAGGTAGGTAGAGCAGTGGCCTACTGTACCGTACTGCTATATAGTATATACTGGTGGTTAGCAAACTGTGCAAAACTGAAATGCACCACAGGTATGGATGGATAGTATACTTGACGACACAGAGGTAGGTAGAGCAGTGGCCTACTGTACCGTACTGCTATATATTATATACTGGTGGTCAGCAAACTGTGCAAAACTGAAATGCACCACAGGTATGGATGGATAGTATACTTGACGACACAGAGGTAGGTAGAGCAGTGGCCTTCTGTACCGTACTGCTATATAGTATATACTGGTGGTTAGCAAACTGTGCAAAACTGAAATGCACCACAGGTATGGATGAATAGTATACTTGACGACACAGAGGTAGGTAGAGCAGTGGACTACTGTACCGTACTGCTATATATATAGTTATACTGGTGGTCAGCAAAATTCTGCACTGTCCTCCTACTATATACTACAATGCAGCACAGATATGGAGCGTTTTTCAGGCAGAGAACGTATAATACTGGTGGTCACTGGTCACTGGTCAGCAAAACTCTGCACTGTCCTCCTACTATATAATACTGCTGGTCCCCAGTCCCCACAATAAAGCAATTAGCACACTGAGCACAGATATTTGCAGCACACTGAGCACAGTCAGATATGGAGCGTTTTTCAGGCAGAGAACGTAGATATTTGCACTTGCAGCACACTGAGCACAGATATTTGCAGCACAATTTGCAGCCCACTGAACATAGAAACTGAGAGGACGCCAGCCACGTCCTCTCACGATCATCTCCAATGCACGAGTGAAAAATGGCGGCAACGCGCGGCTCCTTATATAGAATACGAATCTCTCGAGAATCCGACCGCGGGATGATGACGTTCGGGCGCGCTCGGGTTAACCGAGCAAGGCGGGAGGATCCGAGTTGCTCGGACCCGTGAAAAAAAAGGTGAAGTTCGGGCGTTTTCGGATCCCAAGGATCCGAACCCGCTCATCACTAGTTACGGTAACACCTTATCTACCGCATTGGCTGAGCTTTGTGGACCATTCCCTTGCTGCAATTACAGTCCTCCTGATCCTCTAATGAATTCTCAACTGTGATCTCGTACTCAGATGCTGTATGAAAATATGCAAATCTCTCATGACCACAGGTGTCTTCGTAAATCCAAGCAACTGTATACAAAGACGTAGCAACCCTATGGCTATGGGAACTGAGACTCTGGCGCCATGGTTTTCTGCGTATGGGATTGCAGTCACAATTTGCATAGAAATCTTTTCTGCTCGCACGCAAGTGCGATTGTGATGCATACAAAGTGGCCAATAATCAATCAACTCTGCAAATACTTTTGAAATGTGTGTGTTATACAAAGACGTTTGTAACTGAAGGTGCACATATGCTTCTGTATTTATAAGGGCCTTCCTGTGCTTGGTTCAAGTCCTGGGTATGACTGCATTGAAATGTGTCATTTAAAATAAAGGGTAAGCTACATACATGAATGTGGTATAAGAGGATTGACGTCCAAATCCCTTTGTGGGAGTGTTCTGAAAGTATACAGTAAGTATTCTATAAATGTATGTGTATAATTATACATATACATATAATAAAACTGTAAGGGTTGTGTGTGTACATAGCAATTTATTTTAGAAATATACTTCTAGGGATTGTTTATGAACTATGGAGACGGAAAAAAAAATCCGATTTTTTTTGTCTGTTTGTTCATTCTGGCATCACGCAAAAACTACTAAATGAATTTGGATCGCGTTTTCACTATTGTATAGCTTAGTAACCTAGAAAGTAACTCAGGTATGTATGATCTCTATGTGACATCAGGGAGAGGAGCAATAAAAGAAAAAACAGAAGCTTCTGCGGAATTTTACTCCATCCAAGTTATGCAATGGATCCCGACTTAGGGGTCAATCCAATTAGCAGCAATGATCTCGGAGAGCGAGTCATCACGGCAGCGGCTGCACTTTACGGCAGGCCAAATTCGCACAAAAGTGCTCGCCACCCCATAGAGGTCTGAGCAATTTCGAGGCACAATCCAGACTGCGAAGGGTGCAAGATTGAGTGCCGTTGCCGGCATTTAAACGCTATGGCAATGGCACTTTGCACCATTCGCAGCTAATTGAATTGACCCCTTAATGTGACTGCAGAGGAACCTAATTGAGGCAGAGATTCTAATGAGATGTGGTGCAGGTAAGACTTTTTATACCATGTACTGTATACTCCTTAACCCCAACAATTTTCCTTTTCAATTCAAGCTCCTGCTTCTGGTTTCCTGGGAGGGGGGCGGGTGCTTCCAGCCATCGGGGGACGCAGCGGGCACCATGAGGGAACACAGTCAACAGTCAATACAGCAGGCCTCTGAGGAAGGTGGCAAATCGAAACAACTGTTGGGACACGCTGGGTTCTGAGCATGGCTCCCCTGCTGTTTTACCTGATGCTTCCATGCTAAGTATTTTTGCAAGTGTTCTATAAGGTGGCTTGTTTACCCTGAAATTATGTTGTGGCGTTAAATGATTGGCATTTAAATGGTGTGCAGGTCATATTCCCTACTTGAGCCCCTATTGGACTACTTAAGAACAGATTCTGATGTATAGGTGTATATATATAATATTTTATTGCTATCAATTTAGGCAAGCTGTTAAAAAATGGATAAAGATACACATTATGGTATGTAGAAGACAAAGAAATGTACTGCATGAGGTTTTACTAATAGAAGGAAATAATCCAAATGGGTTCAGTATGATATCCCGATGGACGGGATGCGGGCGGTCAGAATACAGACAGCGGCATCCCGACCATCAGAATCCCCACAGCCCCTCTAAGAGTACCCTAACCCTCACCTGCCCCCTACCCTAACCTTAACCCTCCCTTGTGGGTGCCTAACCCTAACCCTCCCCAGTGATGCCTAACCTTAACCCTTCGGGTGGTGCCTAACCTTACCCCTCCCTTCCCCACTGCCTAAACTTAACCCTCCCTGCTTGGTGCCTAACCCTAACCTCCCCTTCTAAGTAGTGATGAGCGGGTTCGGTTCCTCGGAAACCGAAACCCCCCGAACTTCACCCATTTTACACGGGTCCGAGGCATACTCGGATTCTCCCATATAGCTCGGTTAATCCGAGCGCACCCGAACGTCATCATCGAGTACAGTGCAGAGTTTTGCTGACCAGTGACCACCAGTATACGTTGTCGGCCTGAAAAAACACTCCATATCTGTGCTCAGTGTGCTGCATATATCTGTGCTCACACTGCTTAATTGTGGGGACTGGGGAGCAGCTGTATTATATAGGAGGAGTACAGTGCAGAGTTTTGCTGACCAGTGACCACCAGTATACGTTGTCTGCCTGAAAAACACTCCATATCTGTGCTCAGTGTGCTGCTTTATTGTGGGGACTGGGGACCACCAGTATAATATTATATAGGAGGAGTACAGTGCAGAGTTTTGCTGACCAGTGACCACCAGTATACGTTGTCTGCCTGAAAAACACTCCATATCTGTGCTCAGTGTGCTGCATATATCTGTGCTCACACTGCTTAATTGTGGGGACTGGGGAGCAGCTGTATTATATAGGAGGAGTACAATACAGAGTTTTGCTGACCAGTGACCGCCAGTATACGTTGTCTGCCTGAAAAACACTCCATATCTGTGCTCAGTGTGCTGCATATATCTGTGCTCAATAAACAAACAAAGACCGGCAGTGGCCGGAGAAAGACAGGGATTGCCTTTTTTAGAGCACTCTTTTAAATAATTTATGTTCAAATTGATATGATTAGTATTTTAAAACGTAACTTTTAATATTATTCTTTAAAATAAATGGGGTAGAAATTAATTTATAACTATCATAAATATTGTCAGTTAACCCCCTAATATTATTTCAATAAATCAATATGTGACTGTCCTAACAATTCATATCATTATGTGACTATCTTAACGATTCATATGATTAATGTTATGGTGAAAAAAGTTGTTTTAATAAAGTGTGAAAAGAAATATTGATTCTGCAATTTAATAAAATACATATGTTGAATAATTACCTTGTCTTGATTGTCTCAGTCAACAGCCTATCATGACATAATCAAATTGTGCAAAGCTCATTAATGCCACTGTTTTATATAAATCACACTGCTTCCTTCCATAGGACTCAATGGGGTATATTTACTAAAATTCGTATTTTTCCGTTTGAGGTCAAAGTTCAATCACGAATGACATCGAAAGTGTAAAGTTGCAACTTTTTGAATTTAGTATGACTAATTTACTAAGCTGCCGTATTCTGCATTTTCGGATTTACCGATGTCGATGCCATTCGGTTTTTTTAGCAGTGTTTTACGTGAGTGACTTGTAAAACACTGCCGACTTTAATACAATGAATCTCGGCCGGATCTGAGAGATCCGTGCTGGGCTTCATTGTGCTCCTTTTTAAAAATTAAAATCAGTGTTAAAATAAAAAAAATAAAAATGCGTGGGGTCCCCCCTCTTAAGCCAAACCAGCCTCGGGCTCTTTGAGCCGGTCCTGGTTGCAAAGATATGGGGGGGAAAATGTCAGGGGTTCCCCCATATTTAAACAACCAGCACCGGGCTCTGCGCCTGGTTCCAAAAATACGGGGGACAAAAAGCGCAGGGGTCCCCCGTATTTCTGAAACCAGCACCGGGCTCCACTAGCCAGATACATAATGCCACAGCCGGGGGACACTTTTATATAGGTCCCGGCGGCCCTGGCATTACATAACCAACTAGTCACCCCTGGCCGGGGTACCCTGGAGGAGTGGGGACCCCTTCAATCAAGGTGTTCCCCCCCCTCCAGCCACCCAAGGACCAGGGGTGAAGCCCGAGGCTGTCCCCCCCCCCCCATCCAAGGGCTGCGGATGGGAGGCTGATAGCCGTTTTGTAAAAAAATGAATATTGTTTTTAGTAGCAGTACTACAAGTCCCAGCAAGCCTCCCCCGCAAGCTGGTACTTGGAGAACCACAAGTACCAGCATGCGGTGGAAAACCGGGCCCGCTGGTACCTGTAGTACTACTACAGGTAGCACACGGCAGTGTTACAATGTAGCGCCTATGCGCTCCATTGTAACCAATGGTGGTAACTTTGTGGTCAGCGGTTGACCGAAAGTAACCTCACCGCTGACCGCAAAGTTCCCACCATTGGTTACAATGGAGCGCATAGGCGCTACATTGTAACACTGCCGTGTGCTGCCTGTCATACAGTACAGGAGCACACAGCCAATCAGGAGGGTGCCACAATGTGGCGCTCCCTGATTGGCTAATGGAACCCTCTTAGGCATAAGTCAGAGGGGGTTTCTGGCATTCGGGGAAAGGGGTCCCATGTGAAAACATGGGGCCCCTTTCAGTGCGAGGTCGGGTATCCGTTTTGTTATTTTGCCAAGTACCTGGATTACAAATGGATTACAAGAGGAGCCATCTACACTGGATTTTGTGAGTATCATTTTTTCAACAGGCACACCATGGATTCTACATGGAGAAGAGGACCGACCCTCGTGTGAACATAGGTAAGTATGTGTATATGGAGGTGTGGATGTATGCATTAAAGTTTTACTTTCAAGGTGTGTGTCTTATGTTTTTATTGGGGTATTTTTTTTAGAGATGAGCGCCGGAAATTTTTCGGGTTTTGTGTTTTGGTTTTGGGTTCGGTTCCGCGGCCGTGTTTTGGGTTCGACCGCGTTTTGGCAAAACCTCACCGAATTTTTTTTGTCGGATTCGGGTGTGTTTTGGATTCGGGTGTTTTTTTCAAAAAACACTAAAAAACAGCTTAAATCATAGAATTTGGGGGTCATTTTGATCCCAAAGTATTATTAACCTCAAAAACCATAATTTACACTCATTTTCAGTCTATTCTGAATACCTCACACCTCACAATATTATTTTTAGTCCTAAAATTTGCACCTAGGTCGCTGGATGACTAAGCTAAGCGACCCTAGTGGCCGACACAAACACCGGGCCCATCTAGGAGTGTCACTGCAGTGTCACGCAGGATGTCCCTTCCAAAAAACCCTCCCCAAACAGCACATGACGCAAAGAAAAAAAGAGGCGCAATGAGGTAGCTGTGTGAGTAAGATAAGCGACCCTAGTGGCCGACACAAACACCGGGCCCATCTAGGAGTGTAACTGCAGTGTCACGCAGGATGTCCCTTCCAAAAAACCCTCCCCAAACAGCACATGACGCAAAGAAAAAAAGAGGCGCAATGAGGTAGCTGTGTGAGTAAGATAAGCGACCCTAGTGGCCGACACAAACACCGGGCCCATCTAGGAGTGTCACTGCAGTGTCACGCAGGATGTCCCTTCCAAAAAACCCTCCCCAAACAGCACATGACGCAAAGAAAAAAAGAGGCGCAATGAGGTAGCTGTGTGAGTAAGATAAGCGACCCTAGTGGCCGACACAAACACCGGGCCCATCTAGGAGTGGCACTGCAGTGTCACGCAGGATGTCCCTTCCAAAAAACCCTCCCCAAACAGCACATGACGCAAAGAAAAAAAGAGGCGCAATGAGGTAGCTGTGTGAGTAAGATAAGCGACCCTAGTGGCCGACACAAACACCGGGCCCATCTAGGAGTGTCACTGCAGTGTCACGCAGGATGTCCCTTCCAAAAAACCCTCCCCAAACAGCACATGACGCAAAGAAAAAAAGAGGCGCAATGAGGTAGCTGTGTGAGTAAGATAAGCGACCCTAGTGGCCGACACAAACACCGGGCCCATCTAGGAGTGTCACTGCAGTGTCACGCAGGATGTCCCTTCCAAAAAACCCTCCCCAAACAGCACATGACGCAAAGAAAAAAAGAGGCGCAATGAGGTAGCTGTGTGAGTAAGATAAGCGACCCTAGTGGCCGACACAAACACCGGGCCCATCTAGGAGTGTCACTGCAGTGTCACGCAGGATGTCCCTTCCAAAAAACCCTCCCCAAACAGCACATGACGCAAAGAAAAAAAGAGGCGCAATGAGGTAGCTGTGTGAGTAAGATAAGCGACCCTAGTGGCCGACACAAACACCGGGCCCATCTAGGAGTGGCACTGCAGTGTCACGCAGGATGTCCCTTCCAAAAAACCCTCCCCAAACAGCACATGACGCAAAGAAAAATTTAAGAAAAAAGAGGTGAAAGATGGAATTGTCCTTGGGCCCTCCTACCCACCCTTATGTTGTATAAACAGGACATGCACACTTTAACCAACCCATCATTTCAGTGACAGGGTCTGCCACACGACTGTGACTGAAATGACGGGTTGGTTTGGACCCCCACCAAAAAAGAAGCAATTAATCTCTCCTTGCACAAACTGGCTCTACAGAGGCAAGATGTCCACCTCATCATCATCCTCCGATATATCACCGTGTACATCCCCCTCCTCACAGATTATCAATTCGTCCCCACTGGAATCCACCATCTCAGCTCCCTGTGTACTTTGTGGAGGCAATTGCTGCTGGTCAATGTCTCCACGGAGGAATTGATTATAATTCATTTTAATGAACATCATCTTCTCCACATTTTCTGGATGTAACCTCGTACGCCGATTGCTGACAAGGTGAGCGGCGGCACTAAACACTCTTTCGGAGTACACACTTGTGGGAGGGCAACTTAGGTAGAATAAAGCCAGTTTGTGCAAGGGCCTCCAAATTGCCTCTTTTTCCTGCCAGTATAAGTACGGACTGTGTGACGTGCCTACTTGGATGCGGTCACTCATATAATCCTCCACCATTCTTTCAATGGTGAGAGAATCATATGCAGTGACAGTAGACGACATGTCCGTAATCGTTGTCAGGTCCTTCAGTCCGGACCAGATGTCAGCATCAGCAGTCGCTCCAGACTGCCCTGCATCACCGCCCGCGGGTGGGCTCGGAATTCTGAGCCTTTTCCTCGCACCCCCAGTTGCGGGAGAATGTGAAGGAGGAGATGTTGACAGGTCGCGTTCCGCTTGACTTGACAATTTTCTCACCAGCAGGTCTTTCAACCCCAGCAGACTTGTGTCTGCCGGAAAGAGAGATCCAAGGTAGGCTTTAAATCTAGGATCGAGCACGGTGGCCAAAATGTAGTGCTCTGATTTCAACAGATTGACCACCCGTGAATCCTTGTTAAGCGAATTAAGGGTTCCATCCACAAGTCCCACATGCCTAGCGGAATCGCTCCGTGTTAGCTCCTCCTTCAATGTCTCCAGCTTCTTCTGCAAAAGCCTGATGAGGGGAATGACCTGACTCAGGCTGGCAGTGTCTGAACTGACTTCACGTGTGGCAAGTTCAAAGGGCATCAGAACCTTGCACAACGTTGAAATCATTCTCCACTGCGCTTGAGACAGGTGCATTCCACCTCCTATATCGTGCTCAATTGTATAGGCTTGAATGGCCTTTTGCTGCTCCTCCAACCTCTGAAGCATATAGAGGGTTGAATTCCACCTCGTTACCACTTCTTGCTTCAGATGATGGCAGGGCAGGTTCAGTAGTTTTTGGTGGTGCTCCAGTCTTCTGTACGTGGTGCCTGTACGCCGAAAGTGTCCCGCAATTCTTCTGGCCACCGACAGCATCTCTTGCACGCCCCTGTCGTTTTTTAAAAAATTCTGCACCACCAAATTCAAGGTATGTGCAAAACATGGGACGTGCTGGAATTTGCCCATATTTAATGCACACACAATATTGCTGGCGTTGTCCGATGCCACAAATCCACAGGAGAGTCCAATTGGGGTAAGCCATTCCGCGATGATCTTCCTCAGTTGCCGTAAGAGGTTTTCAGCTGTGTGCGTATTCTGGAAAGCGGTGATACAAAGCGTAGCCTGCCTAGGAAAGAGTTGGCGTTTGCGAGATGCTGCTACTGGTGCCGCCGCTGCTGTTCTTGCGACGGGAGTCCATACATCTACCCAGTGGGCTGTCACAGTCATATAGTCCTGACCCTGCCCTGCTCCACTTGTCCACATGTCCGTGGTTAAGTGGACATTGGGTACAACTGCATTTCTTAGGACACTGGTGAGTCTTTTTCTGACGTCCGTGTACATTCTCGGTATCGCCTGCCTAGAGAAGTGGAACCTAGATGGTATTTGGTAACGGGGGCACACTGCCTCAATAAATTGTCTAGTTCCCTGTGAACTAACGGCGGATACCGGACGCACGTCTAACACCAACATAGTTGTCAAGGCCTCAGTTATCCGCTTTGCAGCAGGATGACTGCTGTGATATTTCATCTTCCTCGCAAAGGACTGTTGGACAGTCAATTGCTTACTGGAAGTAGTACAAGTGGGCTTACGACTTCCCCTCTGGGATGACCATCGACTCCCAGCAGCAACAACAGCAGCGCCAGCAGCAGTAGGCGTTACACGCAAGGATGCATCGGAGGAATCCCAGGCAGGAGAGGACTCGTCAGAATTGCCAGTGACATGGCCTGCAGGACTATTGGCATTCCTGGGGAAGGAGGAAATTGACACTGAGGGAGTTGGTGGGGTGGTTTGCGTGAGCTTGGTTACAAGAGGAAGGGATTTACTGGTCAGTGGACTGCTTCCGCTGTCGCCCAAAGTTTTTGAACTTGTCACTGACTTATTATGAATGCGCTGCAGGTGACGTATAAGGGAGGATGTTCCGAGGTGGTTAACGTCCTTACCCCTACTTATTACAGCTTGACAAAGGCAACACACGGCTTGACACCTGTTGTCCGCTTTTCTGTTGAAATACCTCCACACTGAAGAGCTGATTTTTTTGGTATTTTCACCAGGCATGTCAACGGCCATATTCCTCCCACGGACAACAGGTGTCTCCCCGGGTGCCTGACTTAAACAAACCACCTCACCATCAGAATCCTCCTGGTCAATTTCCTCCCCAGCGCCAGCAACACCCATATCCTCCTCATCCTGGTGTACTTCAACACTGACATCTTCAATCTGACTATCAGGAACTGGACTGCGGGTGCTCCTTCCAGCACTTGCAGGGGGCGTGCAAATGGTGGAAGGCGCATGCTCTTCACGTCCAGTGTTGGGAAGGTCAGGCATCGCAACCGACACAATTGGACTCTCCTTGTGGATTTGGGATTTCGAAGAACGCACAGTTCTTTGCGGTGCTTTTGCCAGCTTGAGTCTTTTCAGTTTTCTAGCGAGAGGCTGAGTGCTTCCATCCTCATGTGAAGCTGAACCACTAGCCATGAACATAGGCCAGGGCCTCAGCCGTTCCTTGCCACTCCGTGTGGTAAATGGCATATTGGCAAGTTTACGCTTCTCCTCCGACAATTTTATTTTAGGTTTTGGAGTCCTTTTTTTACTGATATTTGGTGTTTTGGATTTGACATGCTCTGTACTATGACATTGGGCATCGGCCTTGGCAGACGACGTTGCTGGCATTTCATTGTCTCGGCCATGACTAGTGGCAGCAGCTTCAGCACGAGGTGGAAGTGGATCTTGATCTTTCCCTAATTTTGGAACCTCAACATTTTTGTTCTCCATATTTTAATAGGCACAACTAAAAGGCACCTCAGGTAAACAATGGAGATGGATGGATACTAGTATACTTATGGATGGACTGCCGAGTGCCGACACAGAGGTAGCTACAGCCGTGGACTAACATACTGTGTCTGCTGCTAATATAGACTGGATGATTGATAATGAGATGAAATCAATATATATATGTATGTATATATAATATCACTAGTACTGCAGCCGGACAGGTAGATAATATATTTATTAGGTAATGATGACTGATGACGGACCTGCTGGACACTGTCAGCTCAGCAGCACCGCAGACTGCTACAGTAAGCTACTATACTATAGTAGTATGTACAAAGAAGAAAGAAAAAAAAAAAAAACACGGGTAGGTGGTATACAATTATGGATGGACTGCCGAGTGCCGACACAGAGGTAGCTACAGCCGTGGACTAACGTACTGTGTCTGCTGCTAATATAGACTGGATGATTGATAATGAGATGAAATCAATATATATATGTATGTATATATAATATCACTAGTACTGCAGCCGGACAGGTAGATAATATATTTATTAGGTAATGATGACTGATGACGGACCTGCTGGACACTGTCAGCTCAGCAGCACCGCAGACTGCTACAGTAAGCTACTATACTATAGTAGTATGTACAAAGAAGAAAGAAAAAAAAAAAACCACGGGTAGGTGGTATACAATTATGGATGGACTGCCGAGTGCCGACACAGAGGTAGCTACAGCCGTGGACTAACGTACTGTGTCTGCTGCTAATATAGACTGGATGATTGATAATGAGATGAAATCAATATATATATGTATGTATATATAATATCACTAGTACTGCAGCCGGACAGGTAGATAATATATTTATTAGGTAATGATGACTGATGACGGACCTGCTGGACACTGTCAGCTCAGCAGCACCGCAGACTGCTACAGTAAGCTACTATACTATAGTAGTATGTACAAAGAAGAAAGAAAAAAAAAAACCACGGGTAGGTGGTATACAATTATGGATGGACTGCCGAGTGCCGACACAGAGGTAGCTACAGCCGTGGACTAACGTACTGTGTCTGCTGCTAATATAGACTGGATGATTGATAATGAGATGAAATCAATATATATATGTATGTATATATAATATCACTAGTACTGCAGCCGGACAGGTAGATAATATATTTATTAGGTAATGATGACTGATGACGGACCTGCTGGACACTGTCAGCTCAGCAGCACCGCAGACTGCTACAGTAAGCTACTATACTCTATAGTAGTATGTACAAAGAAGAAAGAAAAAAAAAAAACACGGGTAGGTGGTATACAATTATGGATGGACTGCCGAGTGCCGACACAGAGGTAGCTACAGCCGTGGACTAACGTACTGTGTCTGCTGCTAATATAGAGTCTAGACTGGATGATAAATTATTGATAATGAGATGAAATCAATATAATATCACTAGTACTGCAGCCGGACAGGTACTATATATATTTATTATGTAATGACTGATGACGGACCTGCTGGACACTGTCAGGTCAGCACAGCACCGCAGACTGCTACAGTAAGCTACTATAGTAGTATGTATAAAGAAGAATGAAAAAAAAAAAAACACGGGTAGGTGGTATACAATATTATATATATATATATATATATATATATTATATACAATTATATATATATATATATATATATATTAAACTGGTGGTGATTGATTATTAAACTGGTGGTCACTTCAGGACAGGTCACGTTGCAACTTGCAACTAGTACTCCGAGGCCTAAGCAGACAATCACAAAATATATTATTATACTGGTGGTCAGTGTGGTCACAACAATGGCAGTGTGGCACTGACTCTGGCAGCAAAAGTGTGCACTGTACGTTATATGTACTCCTGAGTCCTGCTCTCAGACTCTAACTCCTCCCCACTGTCAGTGTCTCCCCCACAAGTCAGATAATACACTTACAGTCACACTATCTAATCTATAAATATCACTTCAGCAAGTAGTATAGTAGTATACAGTAGTACTCCTCCTAATAATGCTCCCCGAAAATACTGTGTCTCTCTCTTCTCTAAACGGAGAGGACGCCAGCCACGTCCTCTCCCTATGACTATCAATGCACGTGTGAAAATGGCGGCGACGCGCGGCTCCTTATATAGAATCCGAGCCTCGCGAGAATCCGACAGCGTGATGATGACATTCGGGCGCGCTCGGGTTAGCCGAGCAAGGCGGGAAGATCCGAGCCTGCACGGACCCGTGTAAAAAACCTGAAGTTCGGGCGGGTTCGGATTCAGAGGAACCGAACCCGCTCATCTCTAATTTTTTTAGTAGTAGTACTACAGGTACCAGCGGGCCCGGTTTTCCACCGCATGCTGGTACTTGTGGTTCTCCAAGTACCAGCTTGCGGGGGAGGCTTGCTGGGACTTGTAGTACTGCTACTAAAAACAATATTCATTTTTTAACAAAACGGCTATCAGCCTCCCATCCGCAGCCCTTGGATGGGGGGGACAGCCTCGGGCTTCACCCCTGGTCCTTGGGTGGCTGGAGGGGGGGACCCCTTGATTGAAGGGGTCCCCACTCCTCCAGGGTACCCCGGCCAGGGGTGACTAGTTGGTTATGTAATGCCAGGGCCGCCGGGACCTATATAAAAGTGTCCCCCGGCTGTGGCATTATGTATCTGGCTAGTGGAGCCCGGTGCTGGTTTCAGAAATACGGGGGACCCCTACGCTTTTTGTCCCCCGTATTTTTGGAACCAGGACCAGGCGCAGAGCCCGGTGCTGGTTGTTTAAATATGGGGGGAACCCCTGACATTTTTTTCCCCATATTTTTTCAACCAGGGCCGGCTCAAAGAGCCCGAGGCTGGTTTTGCTTAGGAGGGGGGACCCCACGCATTTTTTTAAATAAAAATATCACTTTCCCATCCCCTTCCCACTGATAAACATGCACGGATCTCATGGATCCGTGCATGCCTAGCCAAACACGGGGGGGAAAAGCAGGTCTGTTTTTTTTTAGCACTTTTCCACGAATTGTATTTCAGCACGGCAGTGTTTGGCTATTGTCGGCAGTGTTTGTGTTTGCACTTTTTAGTAAATTACTGATTTCTACCAAATTGCAGGCGTATTTGACCGATGGTGTATTGATTCGTGATTTTTCCTAGGACTTCCAAAATATTACGAATGCCCTCATCACTGCTGAGATTTTTGCTTAGTAAATTCCCGAAATGACACTTTGAAGAAAAAACGTCATCTCGGTCAAAATCGGGATCTTAGTAAATATACCCCAATGTGTACAATTCTTTACTGAGTCCACTAGTGCTGCATAAAATACTAATCCATTAAACTTGTCTGTATTAAATACCACGATATCATTAGCCACAATTCATATCAATTGATATCACACAATAAAACAGTAAATATATTAGAGTTTCCCAGAGATTCAAATGGTCAATACAATACCAGACATTTTAACTTATGTCTCTGAATTCATCAGTGAACAGCAAAGTTGTTTGCTAGTTATTTGATACTCTATTTATAGTTACAAATAAAGCAACTGTTATCTCTCCTAACTGTCTGTGAATGTAACAACTTGTACATCTGATACAAAAATTGCCAATCATGTAGTGTTTATAGTAGGTAACATAAATGCCGTCAGTTCTTGCTGATTATAAACACGACACTGTGTACAGTTGTCAATCCTCGTTGTGTTAAGCCAGTGGGTGCACCAGAGTTTCACATACACTCAAATGACCAGCATTGAATGTTTACCAATCTTGTAGCACAGAAAGCAGTCCATTTAAACTGATTATAAATGCGGCACTGTGCATAGTTGTCAGTCCTTATCTTGCTGAGCTTATAAGTCTATTAGCATTTCACAAATACCCTGATGATCAGCGCGGCGCCAGACGAATCAGTGAAATAGAAAAATATATATTAAAGTATCACAGGCGCATAGACAATCAGCACAGCGCCGTATAATTAAGACCCTCGTTTTCTGAATTCAGATCAGCAGGAAGAGAGGAAATGTATTCTTTCTTAACTGCTACAATAAGCTTCATCCAACTTTAATTCCGTAAGTAGCAAGATATATTAGAGTATCACTGGCGCTTAGATAATTGACGCAGCGCCGTAAAACAGTTTAGACTCATAGCAGACCAAAAACACATCAATTACCTTCTTTAATTACAGGCGTATTAATTAACTTCTAATTCTTAGAAAAGAAAAAACATTTGTCCGCTGCTTTATAATATTAAATCCACGGCAATTGATACCGTGCATATATTGGCAGCAGTATTTTTATGAACTTTTGAATCCAAAAAATCTTGGATCTTTACACAGAAAGAAAGGCATATATATATATATATATTTGTTTTAAATTCCAAAGTTTGATTATATCATATATATATATAGACAGCATTGCTTCAATGGACTGTGATATATACAAACAGTATTATACCATTCAAAATTTAAACCATATAACAGGCTAGTAACAACATCAATATTCAGTTAATCTGTAACTATATCAGACCTGTGATGTATACTTACAGTATCACACAGCATAAATCCTCAACATTGTTTCTGTGCAACGAAATCACTCAGGGCAAATAAATATCTTAAGGATAATATTCCCACATAGGTGTACAGATACCTGTGAAAATATAATCCAGCAATATCTCTTTCCTAATTCACAGTATCCTGTATACCCTGTGTATCAGCAGTATCTGCAATCTTCACAGGATCATATTTGATGTTCCTACCCACTGAACAGTATCAATATTAAAGCACAGAGCAATCTTTCAAAATGTGTTTGCAGGCATGCCCCATATCATAAATGGTAACAAATAATTGATAAACAATAAACATTCCAATTAAAGATGATCATAATCTATATAGAGGATAGAAAGCTAGCCTGTTACGCACATGTCCCCATCTGCTTCCCAACATCTTCAGAGAGCGGATGGAGGGTGAGAGTAGGGACAAGTACCAAGCCGTGTGAAATATAGCACCAGTGTCACTCCATACCCCTGTGTCAGGTGTTAGGTAAACCCTGATACATTAAGCATTGCAGGGGTTAAATGCGCCTGCAGGGAGGTGTGAACACCTGAGAAGAAGATGAGAGACAAAGCTGTTGAATCAACGTGCTTAATGCTGTTATACGGCTGTTGACTACCGTTTTAGCCGCTGCTTCCTCCTGCAGTGAGGAGCCGTTACCTGTAGTTATAAAGATCAATCTTGCTGCATTCTCACTGACTGGACGTACGTTTCACCACACTCAGGCTTGCTCACCAGTACAGCCTAACGTGATTCCCGGAAGTCCACTCTTTTAAACATCACTCCCCCAATCCACTTAGGTTGACGTCACTCAAATCATTACCACACATTGTTATCATCTGCACAGGATCATTGTAATTGGGTTTGAATGATCACCCATTTCTGTACCCGTGCCTCAATTTCATTCATATTATGTCAACATAGTAAGGCACAAGACATTTTGATGATTAATGTGATTATATCAATTAAAGAACCCTTGCCATCTCCTCCATTTGTGCAACGGCACAATACTCATTCTTAAATATCCCAGTATTCAGACAACTCTAAATAAAACAAAACAAAGAATGAAAAATAAATAAAAAATAAATAATAAAAAGTATATAAATACAATATGAAATAATAAATAATAAATAAATAAAATAAATAAACATATTATTTAAAGTAGCACTAAATACCTATCATCTTTTATTGGGACTTATGACCCTATTCTGTCAGCTCTTATTAATAATGTTCCTCAGAGAGTGTAGATATTAAATCATATATGTAACTCCCGTCCTATACAGTGACTATAATAATGTGACATAATGTGCCATACAATATTAAGTGCTGTTTATCTTGTGTAAGATCCTAATTGTTAACGTATGTGAATATTAAAAAACAATATTCCTATACGGCTATAAGCTTGGCACAACTAGGCGCTGATACCTCTATTCACCTGTTTTTTGTTCCATTTGCACAGTAACTTACCATTAATGTACATTTAGAGGTTAGCTGAAGTCCTTAAATTTAGGGAGTGTCTATCCAATAGACTAATGTTGATAACACATACTGTTGCTAGAAGACTCCTCACAAGTGGCATTGTACCCCTCCATATAGATATCTAGTATATATTTATATTAGTGATGAGCGGGTTCGGTTTCTCGGAAACCGAACCCCCCCGAACTTCACCCTTTTTACACGGGTCCGAGCCATACTCGGATTCTCCCGTATGGCTCGGTTAACCCGAGCGCGCCCGAACGTCATCATCCCGCTGTCGGATTCTCGCGAGATTCGGATTCTATATAAGCAGCCGCGCGTCGCCGCCATTTTCACTCGTGCATTGGAAATGTTAGGGAGAGGATGTGGCTGGCGTCCTCTCCGTTATTGTTGAACTTGATTGTGCATTATTGCTTAATTGTGGGGAGGGCTGGGGAGCAGCTGTATAATATAGGAGGAGTACAGTGCAGAGTTTTGCTGATCAGTGACCACCAGTTATCCGTTCTCTGCCTGAAAAAAACGCTCCATATCTGTGCTCAGTGTGCTGCATATATCTGTGCTCACACTGCTTAATTGTGGGGACTCGGGAGCATCTGTATTATATAGGAGGAGTACAGTGCAGAGTTTTGCTGACCAGTGACCACCAGTATACGTTGTCTGCCTGAAAAACACTCCATATCTGTGCTCAGTGTGCTGCATATATCTGTGCTCACACTGCTTTATTGTGGGGACTGGGGACCACCAGTATATTATATAGGAGGAGTACAGTGCAGAGTTTTGCTGACCAGTGACCACCAGTATATATAGCAGTACGGTACGGAAGGCCACTGCTCTACCTACCTCTGTGTCGTCAAGTATACTATCCATCTAGATTCTATACCTGTGGTGCATTTTAGTTTTGCAGTTTGCTGACAGTGACCACCAGTATATATAGCAGTACGGTACGGAAGGCCACTGCTCTACCTACCTCTGTGTCGTCAAGTATACTATCCATCTAGATTCTATACCTGTGGTGCATTTCAGTTTTGCAGTTTGCTGACAGTGACCACCAGTATATATAGCAGTACGGTACGGAAGGCCACTGCTCTGTGTCGTCAAGTATACTATCCATCCATACCTGTGGTGCATTTCAGTTGTGCGCAGTATATATAGTAGTAGGCCATTGCTATTGATACTGGCATATAATTCCACACATTAAAAAATGGAGAACAAAAATGTGGAGGGTAAAATAGGGAAAGATCAAGATCCACTTCCACCTCGTGCTGAAGCTGCTGCCACTAGTCATGGCCGAGCCGATGAAATGCCATCAACGTCGTCTGCCAAGGCCGATGCCCAATGTCATAGTAGAGAGCATGTAAAATCCAAAAAACAAAAGTTCAGTAAAATGACCCAAAAATCAAAATTAAAAGCGTCTGAGGAGAAGCGTAAACTTGCCAATATGCCATTTGCGACACGGAGTGGCAAGGAACGGCTGAGGCCCTGGCCTATGTTCATGGCTAGTGGTTCAGCTTCACATGAGGATGGAAGCACTCATCCTCTCGCTAGAAAACTGCAGTGCCACTCCTAGATGGGCCAGGTGTTTGTGTCGGCCACTTGTGTCGCTTAGCTTAGTCACACAGCGACCTTGGTGCACCTCTTTTTTTCTTTGCATCATGTGCTGTTTGGGGACTATTTTTTTAAAGTGCCATCCTGCCTGACACTGCAGTGCCACTCCTAGATGGGCCAGGTGTTTGTGTCGGCCACTTGGGTCGCTTAGCTTAGTCACACAGCTACCTCATTGCGTCTCTTTTTTTCTTTGCATCATGTGCTGTTTGGGGACTATTTTTTTGAAGTGCCATCCTGTCTGACACTGCAGTGCCACTCCTAGATGGGCCAGGTGTTTGTGTCGGCCACTTGGGTCTTTGTGTCGGCCACTTGGGTCACTTAGCTTAGTCACACAGCTACTTCATTGCGCCTCTTTTTTTCTTTGCATCATGTGCTGTTTGGGGACTATTTTTTTGAAGTGCCATCCTGCCTGACACTGCAGTGCCACTCCTAGATGGGCCAGGTGTTTGTGTCGGCCACTTGGGTCGCTTAGCTTAGTCACACAGCGACCTTGGTGCTCCTCTTTTTTTCTTTGCATCATGTGCTGTTTGGGGACTATTTTTTTAAAGTGCCATCCTGCCTGACACTGCAGTGCCACTCCTAGATGGGCCAGGTGTTTGTGTCGGCCACTTGGGTCGCTTAGCTTAGTCACACAGCTACCTCATTGCGCCTCTTTTTTTCTTTGCATCATGTGCTGTTTGGGGACTATTTTTTTGAAGTGCCATCCTGTCTGACACTGCAGTGCCACTCCTAGATGGGCCAGGTGTTTGTGTCGGCCACTTGGGTCTTTGTGTCGGCCACTTGGGTCACTTAGCTTAGTCACACAGCTACTTCATTGCACCTCTTTTTTTCTTTGCATCATGTGCTGTTTGGGGACTATTTTTTTGAAGTGCCATCCTGCCTGACACTGCAGTGCCACTCCTAGATGGGCCAGGTGTTTGTGTCGGCCACTTGGGTCGCTTAGCTTAGTCACACAGCGACCTTGGTGCTCCTCTTTTTTTCTTTGCATCATGTGCTGTTTGGGGACAATTTTTTGGAAGTGCCATCCTGCCTGACACTGCAGTGCCACTCCTAGATGGGCCAGGTGTTTGTGTCGGCCACTTGTGTCGCTTAGCTTAGCCATCCAGCGACCTCGGTGCAAATTTAAGGACTAAAAATAATATTGTGAGGTGTGAGGTGTTCAGAATAGACTGAAAATGAGTGGAAATTATGGTTATTGAGGTTAATAATACTATGGGATCAAAATGACCCCCAAATTCTATGATTTAAGCTGTTTTTGAGGGTTTTTTGTAAAAAACACCCGAATCCAAAACACACCCGAATCCGACAAAAAATTTTCAGGGAGGTTTGCCAAAACGCGTCCGAATCCAAAACACGGCCGCGGAACCGAATCCAAAACCAAAACACAAAACTCGAAAAATTTCCGGTGCACATCACTACTTCTAAGTTCCTAAACCTAACCCTCCCTCCCCGGAACTTAACCCTAACCTTCTCGTCCCTGTACCCTAACCCTCCTTCTAATGCCTAAACCTAACCTCCCCCACGGCAGGACGCGAGCGATCTGGAGTCCGGCTGTTGGTATTTTGATGCCAGAAACCCAACCCCATCGGTATTTCAACGCCGGGTTTATGCCGTCGGTCAGTATTCCACTGCTGCTAATTCAACCTTCGGGATCCCGTCAGGAGGCATTTTAGCTGCATCCCAAATAAATACATATTGAATATATATTTGTCTGCTGTCGACTTATTGTACCTTCATTACCTACTGTATATATACAGTAATATTGTTTGCATCAGTTTCCAACAGAATTCCACTCATATTCTGTCTCCTTATGTCTTACTGTGTTTACCCCAGTTCTTTATTTTAGTGCACAGTATTTGATATCTGTGCTTGTTTACTGTGCCAGAACTGTGTCTAGAAAGAAGTCTCATGGACCCATTAGCCCTCACTTGTGCAGCGTTGGTGTAGTCAGTAGCGGATCTTGCTATGGGCAAGCAGGATTTTTGCCCGGGACGCCGCCTTCTGGAGGGCGCCGCCGCCGTGGCAAGATCCGCTACTGGTGCCGGTACTGTGCTGTGCTGTATAGTGCTGTGCGGTTCGCAATGAAGTAATCGCGCATCCGCACTGCATTGTGGGAGCAGGCACATATACGCTAGAGGTCATAATTGACCACTAGTGCCTATGCAGTGCTATGAGAGAGACGTCATGATGTCTCTCCCATAGAGCGGAGGAGCGGCGCAGGCGGCCAGAGACGGAGGGCAGCAGCGGTCGAGAAGCGGGAGCGGGGATTGTAAGTATTAATTTATATATTTATTTATTTTGTAAGCGGCGCAACTAGGGGGCACAACTCTACAGGGGGCACTGTACTGGGGGCAATACTACTGGGGTCACAGCTCTACAGGGGGCACACTACTGGGGGCACAACTATACAGGGGCAATACTACTGTGGGCACAGTTACAGGGGCACAGTACTGGGGGCACAACTACCGAGGGCACAGCTACAGGGGGCATAACTGACCACGCCCCTTCTCCATGAAACCACGCCCCTATTTGTCGCCCTGGGCGCCACCTGGTCTAGATCCGGCCCTGGGAGTAGTCAACACATTTCAGCCTGAGGCTAGACACGGATGTACTTAGCGTACAAAAGGTCATTCATAGGATTATGGGGGTCATTCCGAGTTGATTGCTTGCTAGCTAGTTTTAGCAGCCGTGCAAACGCTATGCTGCCGCCCACTGGGGCGTGTATTATAGCTTAGCAGAAGTGTGAACTCATGTGCAGTCGAGCTCTACAAAAATAGTTTGTGCAGTTTCAAAGTAGCTCTGAACCTACTCAGCGCTTGCGATCACTTCAGCCTATTCCTGTCTGGATTTGACGTCATACACCAGCCCAGCGAACGCCCAGCCACGCCTGCGTTTTTTCTGACACGCCTGTGTTTTACAAACACTCCCTGAAAACGGTCAGTGGACACCCAGTAACGCCCCCTTCCTATCAATCTTCTTGCGGCCGCCAGTGCGAAGGAAAACTTCGCTAGAACCTGTGCTAAACAACAAATGTCTTTGTACCTGTACGTCGCGCGTGCACATTGTGGGGCATACGCAGAAATGCCATTTTTTCACCTGATCGCTGCGCTGCGAAAATCATCTACGAACGATCAACTCGGAATGATCCCCACTGTATCCATATTATATAAGCTTACACTTCTCTAAAAGAGGTGAGATAGATAAGTTAGTGGAATGGTGAAAAACCTTCTGTAAAGTTTATCTATTGAGTAAAGAAAAAGAGGATGCAGATAAAAAAAATACTCTTTCTACTGTAACTTTCAAATTCTTTTGGATTTGCTGATGCTTTGCCAGGGAAGAATCAATGGATTGTACTGTTTGGCTTGTCACAAGTCTGTGCAATCTTTCCCAAGGGACATGATTATTTAAAGGCATTTTTTTAAATTACATCTTAGGGGTATATTTACTAAGGTCCCGATTTTGACCGAGGTGCCGTTTTTTCTTCAAAGTGCCATTTCGGTAATTTACTAAGCAAAAATCACGGCAGTGATGAGGGCATTCGTAATATTTTGGAAGTCCTAGGAAAAAATCACGAATCAATACACCATCGGTCAAATACGCCTGCAATTTGGTAGAAATCGGTAATTTACTAAAAAGTGCAAATCACAAACACTGCCAACAATAGCCAAACACTGCCGTGCAGAAATACAATTCGTGAAAAAGTGCTAAAAAAAACCAGACCTGCTTTTTTATCCCGTGTTTGGATAGGCATGCACGGATCCATGAGATCCGTGCATGTTTATCAGTGGGAAGGGGATGGAAAAGTGTTATTTTCTTTAAAAAAAAATGCGTGGGGTCCCCCCTCCTAAGCAAAACCAGCCTCAGGCTCTTTGAGCCGGCCCTGGTTGCAAAAATATGGGGGAAAAAATGATAGAGGATCCCCCATATTTAAACAACCAGCACCGGACTCTGTGCCTGGTCCTGGTTCCAAAAATACGGGAGACAAAAAGCGTAGGGGTCCCCCGTATTTCTGAAACCAGCACCGGGCTCCACTAGCCAGATACATAATGCCACAGCCGCGGGACACTTTTATATAGGTCCCGGCGGCCCTGGCATTACATAACCAACTAGTCACCCCTGGCCGGGGTACCCTGGAGGAGTGGGGACCCCTTCAATCAAGGGGTCCCCCCCCTCCAGCCAGGGACCAGGGGTGAAGCCCGAGGCTGTCCCCCCCATCCAAGGGCTGCGGATGGGAGGCTGATAGCCGTTTTGTAAAAAAATGAATATTGTTTTTAGTAGCAGTACTACAAGTCCCAGCAAGCCTCCCCCGCAAGCTGGTACTTGGAGAACCACAAGTACCAGCATGCGGAGGAAAACCGGGCCCGCTGGTACCTGTAGTACTACTACTAAAAAAATACCCCAATAAAAACAAAAGACACACACCTTGAAAGTATAACTTTAATGCATACATCCACACCTCCATATACACATACTTACCTTATGTTCACACGAGGGTCGGTCCTCTTCTCCATGTAGAATCCATGGTGTACCTGTGGAAAAAATTATACTTACAAAATCCAGTGTAGAAGGCTCTTCTTCTTGTAATCCATTTGTAATCCACGTACTTGTCAAAATAAAAAAACGGACACCCGACCTCGCACTGAAAGGGGCCCCATGTTTTCACATGGGACCCCTTTCCCCGAATGCCAGAAACCCCCTCTGACTTATGTCTACGAGGGTTCCATCAGCCAATCAGGGAGCGCCACATTGTGGCACCCTCCTGATTGGCTGTGTGCTCCTGTACTGTATGACAGGCAGCACCCGGCAGTGTTACAATGTAGCGCCTATGCGCTCCATTATAACCAATGGTGGGAACTTTGTGGTCAGCGGTGAGGTTACTTTCAGTCAACCGCTGACCACAAAGTTCCCACCATTGGTTATAATGGAGCGCATAGGCGCTACATTGTAACACTGCCGTGTGTATTTTATATTCAGCAAACCGTCTTTTTATAATTTGTACAGCCAGCGCTGGTATCCTGTGTTTTTTCCACTCTTAGAGGAAGCGGCCAAGGATCTTCCACAAGTAATTCCTGAAGATCCGGATACCAGGCCCTTCTTGGCCAATCTGGAACAATGAGAATCACCTGAACCCTTGCTCGTCGAATGATTCCCAGCACCTTTGGAATGAGAGGAAGCGGAGGGAACACATACACCGACTGAAACACCCACGGAGTCACCAGGGCGTCCACTGCACTGGCTTGGGGGTCCCTTGACCTGGAACAATACCTCGGAAGCTTCTTGTTGAGGCGAGATGCCATCATGTCGATCAGCGGAATTCCCCAACGCTTCGTCACTTCTGCAAATACCTCTTGGTGAAGAGCCCACTCTCCCGGATGGAGATCATGTCTGCTGAGGAAGTCTGCTTACCAGTTGTCCACTCCCGGTAGGAAGACTGCTGACAGAGCACTCACGTGTTGTTCCGCCCAGCAAAGGATTCTTGTGGCCTCCGCCATAGCCGCCCTGCTCCTCGCTCCGCCTTGATGGTTTATATGCGCCACCGCTGTTATGTTGTCCGACTGTATCAGGACAGGTCTACCCTGAAGAAGGCTTCTTGCTTGTAGCAGGCCGTTGTAAATGGCTCTTAACTCGAGAACATTTATGTGGAGACAAGATTCCTGGAGCGACCATTTCCCCTGGAAATTTCTTCCTTGGGTGACTGCGCCCCAGACTCTGAGACTTGCATCTGTGGTCAGTAGGACCCAGTCCTGGATACCGAACCGGCGCCCTCCTAGGAGGTGAGAACTTTGTAGCCACCACAGGAGAGAAATCCTGGCCCTGGAAGATAGACTTATCTTCCGGTGCACGTGCAGGTGAGACCCAGACCATTTGCTCAGCAGATCCCACTGAAACACCCGGGCATGAAACCTGCCAAACGGAATGGATTCATACGCCGCAAATATTTTCCCCAGAACCCGAGTACATTGATGAATCGACACACTTGTCAGCCTCAGAAGCTCCCTGACCATCGTCTGCAGTTCCAGAGCTTTGTCTTCCGGAAGAAACACTCTCCGTAACTCCGTGTCCAGAATCATGCCCAGAAAGGGCAGCCGAGTGGTCGGAATCAACTGAGACTTTGGCAAATTTAGCACCCAACCGTGTTGTCGCAGAACCGACATTTTAGACAATGAGGCCACATTTGTATTAAGTGTACTTAACATTGTAAGTAAATCTTGTGTCGGCTGTGCCGACAGAGCCAACTCCAGACCCGCATCTGCGCCCCCAGCAACCCCCTCGGGGGAATAACACTCAGCTTCAGACATGCCGACACGTAGTACCGACACACTGACACACACACACTGCCTCAGCTAGGGGACAGACCCACAAGGAAGCCTGGATAGAAAAAAACACAGATGGAGTATGCCAGCTCACACCCCAGCGCCCATATATCCCACCAAACAATATATGTGTAAAGCGCTGCTTGTAACTACAATAATTATGCACCAAATATCTGTTCTCCCTGTTACTTGAAGTGGAGCTTGGAGGTCCCGGGCCAGCGTCTCATGCAGCGCCGTGGATGAGAGAAAATGGCGCTGGTGAGCTGTGCGGCTAAGCCCCGCCCCTTCCCGGCGCGCTTCAGCCCGCTAAAATTCAAAAATGAAAATGCTGGCGGGGGTACAGAAAACGGTGCCCAGGCACCGAAAAGTCTTCTGCCAGCTTGCAAGACACAGTAACATGCTGCCCAGGGCGCTCCCCCCCCAGCGCCCTGCACCCTGTGAGTGCCGTTGGTGAAGTGTGTGGGAGCATGGAGCGCAGCGCTAACGCTGCGCTGTACCTCGTTACTGAAGTCTTCTGCCATCACTGAAGTCTTCTGCCTTCTGCATACTCACCCGGCTTCTTTCATCTGGCTTCTGTGAGGGGGGTGACGGCGCGGCTCTGGGAACAAGCAGCTAGGCGAACCAAGTGATCGAACCCTCTGGAGCTAATGGTGTCCAGTAGCCTAAGAAGCAGAGCCCTTAACTAAGTAGAAGTAGGTCTGACTACTCTCCCCTCAGTCCCACGATGCAGGGAGCCTGTAGCCAGCAGGTCTCCCTGAAAATAAAAAACCTAACAAAAGTCTTTTCTAGAGAAACTCAGGAGAGCTCCCCTAGTGAGTGTCCAGTCAGTCCTGGGCACAAAGTCTAACTGAGGTCTGGAGGAGGGGCATAGAGGGAGGAGCCAGTTCACACCCAGTCAAAGTCTTTTCAGTGTGCCCAGGCTCCTGCGGATCCCGTCTATATCCCATGGTCCTTTTGGAGCCCCCAGCATCCTCTATGTATTATACCTTTGATAAAGTCACATGGTTTGTGACGTAATGCGTCAGGACCCCGCCTCCCTGCACACCTTGATTCTACTAACTGCACAGGTAGCAAGCTGCTGACTGAGACATCTACATCTTGGCCCCTATCCCGGCTTTTTCATTTGCCGCCGGTGACTCTCACCAGCACGCCGCTGATAAACCTCATACAGCAATCCGGTGACAGCACGTTCATCCCTCCGCCGCACTAATAAGCATTGGGCACTGCAGGAACATACGACCGAGGACGCTCGGTCGGGACCAGCCCTCGGAGAGGTATACAATTATCTATACAGCAGTATTCTCTATTGCCGCACTGAGATCTCTATTACGGCATCTGACATCAGATACTTTGTGATCAGCCGCTTACCTGATTGTGGACTTTTATATGGAGATGATATGGGACTTGTTTCCTCACTAATATCAAAAGTCATAACCTCCAGCTTATATATCTACAATATCAAGGTGATTTGCATCCAAACTTTGGTTCACAATAATTCCTTTATCAGTTGGATTATTGATTTTTAATGTGTTAAGTCAAATGTTATTAATATAATAAATCATTTTATATTACCTACACGTCAGCTCTCATCTATATTGCTCCAACACATTGCGCAGCCATTTTTTTTCCATCTTATACCTATTCCCAATTGAACACGCACACAGTGTTCTGTGGCAGCGCAAGTGGCAGAGCAATCCCTATTACAATACCCACATGTTCTGTTATTAGAATCTGAGGCGCTTTTTAGCAGTTTTTTGTCACTACAAGTCCCAACATGCTTTACCAACTGATCGGTGGGAGGACATGCTGGAACTTTTAGTTTCACAACAGCTGGAGAAACACAGATTGGCCAGGCCAGGGGCATAACTTAAACTTTGCGGGCCTCATAGCAAAATCTTGAAATGCCCCCCTCCCCCACCATAGTCACTACTTTGCCCCTTATGGGAGTAGGAGAGACACACATGCAGTGTCGGGAAGAGAGAAAGAGAGAGAGAAAATGGGGGGGAGGAGGAAGAGAGGGAGGGAGGGAGGGAGGGAGGGATGTAAGCGAGAGTGTCAGGGAGGGAGGGAGAAAAAAAAGGAAAGGGTGAAGGTAGCGCTAACACTGCGGTTCATATACATAATACATTTCTAAAATAAGATAAAATATAGACTCCTTAATATACAATAAAAAAAACATACAATTAATTTGAAATATATGTAAATTCACCCAAATGGCTACACGGTTAAATATGTACGAATGGATGCAGTTGAAAAGTGTGTCCGTTCCTATTACTGCCCTCTATTGAATGTTTCACATTTGTGTAATGGCATCAATTACTTTTTGTAGTTATGTCCAAGAAATAGGTAATAATAAGGAAGGAGAGAGAGAGAAAGAGAGAGAGAGACAGTGCCAGGGAGAGAGATTAATAGTGTCAGGGAGAGAGAGGGGGAGAGAGACAGTGTCAGGGAGAGAGAGGGATAGTATTAGGGAGAGAGAGAGAGAGAGGGAGAGATAGTGTCAGAGAGACTGCCAGGGAGAGAGAGACAGTGTCAGGGAGAGAGAGGGACAGTATCAGGGAGAGTCAGTCATAGAGAGAATAAGAGTGTGTCAGGGAGAGAGAGAGGAGCAAAAGAGTGAGTGTATCAGAGAGAGAGAGAGGGGGGAGAGAGGGAGTGAGAATGAGCAAGAGATACATTACCTGTCTGTCCTGAACACAGCAGAAGTCTCTGATGGGGACGGGCACTTCACAGAATTAGGCACTGCCCCCTAAAACCTTGCCAATCATGGCACTTTTGACTTGGAGCCAGCCAGGTAAGGGCCTCTGCACCTCCCTCTACATCCTCCGCATGGGGGGAGGGGGGGGGGGGGTTGCTATCGGCAGCGCAACTGTTCTCACCGTGAGGGGGGGGGGGTAAAAGTGGGAGCAGCAGGCCTTGGAGGCAGCCCATGACTGGGTGCAGGGGAACAGCGAGACATGGAAGCAGCGCGGGCCCCATAGCAGCTACACCAATGATAGTTAAGCCACTGGTCCAGGCATGCCCTTTGGAACACTGCATGCCCCAGAGTGATATACTGTAGCAATGTCCCATTTTCACAGGTGTTCTGATTCCAAAAACTGTAATGTTGGTAAGTCTATAAAAAAAAAAATCTATTTTCAGCACCTGCTCACCAGCCTGTAGCTAATTAGATCGTCAATATGTCCATCAAAACAGCATTAAATGAGTGCGCTGAACCAGTCCACTTCTGTGATTATAGGATGACAAGGTAGCAATGTCCTGACATTTAGAGTAATATTCTCAGCAGCACATAGTTTTCAGTGGATGAGTGCACTGTTATGGTTGGGAGTAACCTGTCAATTTGTATTACTACATTAAAGATGACAGGGCTGCTTGTGAAGGGGTTAGTGATGCTAGTAGGGAATATAGATGGACATGAGGCCACAGACAGAGGTAGATAGTAGATGGAGCAGGGGTCAAACATACAGTACCTCCATATGAAACAAAGGGCCTGATTCATAAATGGACGCAACCACTGATGTTGTATACAGTGGAGCGATTTTTCACTATTCCGCGTACGTATAAGTCACACTGCGCATGTGCTCCAACAGTCTTGTGACGGCGGTCGCAGTGAAGATTTATTCGCATAGTGAGTGATAGTCAAGGAGCATTTGTGGGCAGTAACGGAAGAGTGGCTCAAACACAGGCATATCACGCCCATTTCGGTGGAGGGGGGGGTGTCACTGCTTGCAACTGTTATCCCGTTGCATTACAATGGCTCTGACGTCTTCCTGATGCCATGCTGTGCAACCATAAGTTACTCAAAAAGTCAGTTAGGAACCTATGTGCTTCTGATGGTTACGTCTTCCTACACAAGCGATGAATCTCAGGCGCCTTCAATGGGCGTCACAATACAAATCCTGTTGCCTGCAGCATTTGCATATTTTCACACAGCCGCTGCATACTGAAGTTCTGATCATACTGATCAGGCCCTGAGTTCAGTGCAGCCAACTTTTTTATTGTTATTTCAGAAGGTATGTCCCACTCATTTACTGAAAGTATTACCATATTTTTTCACAATAACAAAGGAAGAATGTTTATTGTTATATCATTTAACCATTCCAGCAGGGATACATGCTCTGTAGATAAATAGATCTGCAAAATCGCTTACGATTCACTTGCTAAACTGATAACCTTGTAGGTTAGCAGGTGCTATTAGCAAGATAGGAATATTACAGAGGAAGCTTGTGCTGATGCAGACGGGTTCCACTGAGACCTGGGGAATAAAAAAATGAACTGCAGCTGCTTGGAAAGTATAATAACATCTGTAATGCACCACCATCCACCTACACCAACTAAAATTAAGACGAATCTGAAAGAAAGATTTTCTTCTTCTCCAATGGGATATAGTTGTAAAATTCATATTTCAGCACAAGCTTTTTGTTTACTTTCTCAATTCTTGGAAGGAAATTTGAATTAATAACTGTGACTGCTCTATAATTATTTGATATAGAGTTTATCTGTGCTTTATGTTTTTTGCATATGAACTTGTTAAAGTCATTCATCTGCTCTGCTACTGGCTGTACATTCAGATTCTAGCAGCCAACCTGTTTTCCAGTTTGCGGAACATACTATAGGGATCTCTTTGGAGACCAAGGGATTACATTTCCTGTATGCTCACTTTGGTTATTCTTTCTTCTGTCACGCTTTAGGTTTTGGGTACTTTATGCTGTAATTTGTACATGTCACTCATTGTGTGGTGTTGGAATCTGGATATATTAATGTATTTGTGGTCTAATGAGTAATGTCTCCTGGGGCTGGAGTAAAATGAATATCCAGAAGGTACCTAGTACCCGATAAACTGTGTAAATCTGTCTCCCATTGGCATTCTTTACTTGAGGATTGAATTGTGCCTCCTAAACTTCATCTAATATACTCATCCTCTTAAGAACAGTTTCCACATTGCAGAGTGTGATGAGCAACCCGGCTGTAGCTCTCTTGCTCTACTGAAAAATAGTCTACCATGAAATCTTCCCTGTGTTTCCTAGAAATAGACAGATGGTGGAAATATCCAAACCATCCCCTCAGTAAAGATGATTAGCCACCATAGGGAAATCTGAGAGATTAAACAGTATGCAAACCTAACTCATTCTTAAATCTGCATAATAAATGCTGGAGTCCTTGGTTTAAAAAGCTAAATTTGATTTCATTCATCCAATGACATTAAAAAAGCTGATGTGTCTCGACATCTGCATTAGAAACTAATTCACACTGTATTATATGTTGGGAGTAAACTAAAAACACTATAACACTATATATCTCAATAAACTGTAAAATTTTTCCCTAATTTTTATTTTTTATTTTTGCTAGTTTCTTATGTATGGTTAGAAGCTTGTGATTGATTTTGTGACCAAGCCACTCTCCCACCCACTCACCTCCTTCTCTCTTTCCTTTATGTGTACCTCCCCTGAAGTTTAATCAATGAGACCAATAAATCTCAAGTTAAATAAAAAAAATGTATTGATAGAACCCAAGCTACAGTACAAGCATGTTTTGGGGGATCTGACTTTCAATCTCAGCAGAGCAGAACATGACTTTTTTCCACCTAATAAAGAGCAAAAAACAAGTACATTCACTTTTTTTTTGTTTTACTTTACTATTGCTCATATTCCCATATCTGGTGTATAGTCAGGAAGCAAATTGTGAGCTTCCTAAAACAATTTTGTGTGCAGAGACTAAATTAAAGTATGGTCCTTCATCCAGCGTACAGTAGACTCAGCCAGGCATAACTGTGATTTGGAGCCAAGAATAAAAAATGGGAACCAGGACCTCAATAGCTACAAAGTACAAACTGAAATCCAACATAGTAGCTAACAGAAGTGTAATGGATAGCTGTGGCACAGAAAGAGGGAGGTAGGGATTTCCCCACATAGTAAAACTAATGAGGTGCCTTGAGGCCTCTCATGGTAGTGTATGAAACAGAAAGGAACGATAGAAAATGTAAAAAGTCATATTCTAGACTGACTCTACATTACACAACTGCAAAATGCTGCTGAGAAGTTTGTGACATTTAAAAAAGATTAACAAGTACAAAACTGAGTCAATCCATCTTTAGATACAAACAATTCTTTGTTTAACTGGCAATTACACCTCCCAAATCCTTTCATTTATGTTGGCTTTTTTCAATGATCATGTATTCAGAATTCCTCTCTGGGATCTAGCTACCTATTTTGTATTGGAAAGACAATGGGGTACATTTGCAAAAATGTCTGCCACCTTCTATACGTGTTGAGGTGTAATAGCGGCATCTGCTCATGTAAAACAGATCTCTCATTAGGCACTAGTGGAATTAACAGAGTGCTTAGAGACAGACATAATCCCATCTTCCCGGCTAGTGCAGCTGCCAACCCATGAGCATCACTTAGTAATAGAATTGCCCGGAAAATACCTGCAGTGAGTCAGGGGGATAAGACCTAGATTCCTATGTGTATTAGGTGGGAATGGCATGTGCTTGGATAGATTTGGTGAACATGGGTAGGAACAGATGTTTGATTTCATGAGTGTGAATGTTGGTAAATGTATTATTACCAGAATCGAAATTCTTAATTTTAATTCAAGGGGCTTCATATAACACTGATGATTACATTGTGATGGAAATTGTAAACATTTAAAGCTATTGTATTAATTTGGATTTCTATACTAAATGGTGAGCAATGTTTTATTAGGCTGTAGTAAGCAGCGGACTAGTAGTTGGATACACTAGTTTGCATAGAGTGGGTGGTGGCAGCCCATAGATAGGTTGCATCAGAAGCACCAAAGTAAGATTAATCTGCAACTGATTAACTGCTTCCTACCACTTAGGGGAAAGTACTGTTCCCAACACACCTGGAGTGCAGTGAGATTGTAAATGCCAATGGATGAGGGTATTCCTCATGACCACTTTTTCTGTGTTATGAGGCTGAAGCAAAAATCAACTAGCATCCAGTGTGGCTCCTCCTTATGCAGCACCCATTACAGGGTATTAATTAGCAATATTCCGTCCAAGTACTGCAGGTGGGTCTGGAGGAGTCTTCCTCAGTGGAACCATGGATCTAGCAATTACTTGGCTCCACACATAGGTATTGGGGCTATTAGTAGGTTACACACTACAGTCTCCTTTTACTGGTAGAGGGTGACTGTTATAATCTATATATTTAATCGGCTAAGCAAGTTTTTGTGAGAGCAAAATGAAATTACAACAATTGTTTGATGGTGTAGGTGTCATTCAAAAGGGTGTGCGATGTAGATGGGCAATACGGTGGCAGAATTTTGATAAGTGGTCAGGTTGTTTAAAAGTTGTGATCTTTTCCCCCAGTAGCATTGAGTGGAAGGTTTGTGCAATGGTTGACTGGTTGATGCTTATTATTGTAGGACAATTGCTGAAGATATAGATGCATACTCATTACATCTAGCTTCAATATGTCATGCAGCACGTGACCTGGGGTGCAAAGAGGCACTGTTTGGTATTAATACAGCAAATATGTATGAGGAAATATCTGTAACAACATTTGCTTTTCTTAAGATGAGCAGAAGAAGATCTTTTGCACTGAAATATAGAAATATAGATATGTTTGTATTAAATTCAATACAATCCCTAATTATCTCAATGTCTTATATTAATGAGTAGGGGGTGTTACCACAGACCAAACAAAGACTATTAGATATGATAAAAAAAGAGGCCTGTATATGGTGCAGTACAGTATATAGAGGCCTCTTTCTTGTCTTGTCTCTGGTCCTTATCCTAAGATGACAATGTGCTTTCACTTGTGACCACATTGGATGACAGTTTCATTGTATGTGACTCCATCTTGATGTGATACCCTCAGACAAGTTGTGGCACCACAAGTACCAGCATGCCCGTAATCACAGACACTGGGATATGCAGGCCACAACTAACCAGCCCAAGAAAGGGTTAATGCAATTCACAGCCAGCAGCCCAAAGGCTGCAGAGACAACAAGGGTTATACAATGTTGCTAGCTGCATAACTTCTTGCCTGCAGCTGATTGGGTGCCCAGATAAGGAATGTTACCCTGGATTTATAGAACTTTGCCCTGGAGCAGAGCATGGCTTATATAGCTCCTGCACAGGGTTGGAGCTGAAGAGAGGGAGCCAGCGTGGTGTGCAGAGGAGAGTGTTTTGTCCTGTGGTGAGGAGTATTTAGCTGCCTGTGGAGTGCCTGGCGGAGATCGCAGAGGCAGCCCGGTGTATATGTCACAGCCACAGAGGAGACGTGAAGCAGCATCCAGCACTGTGGGAGAGCCGGCACACAGCGCTGACAGAGGGGCGTGTCCTGCCGCAGAGAACAGCCGAAAGTGCAGCACGCCTGACAAGCCGGAGGAGGATGTAAAGCAGCCCCGAGAACCGTGGTATAGCAGAGGTCCGGGCAACTGCTTCTGTGTCTCCAAAGCATAAGCCAGAGCAGGACCAACAACACAAGCACAAGTGCATCTGTACTGGGACACAGTAATCGTGTCCGGAGGAAGCGTCTGGAGGGGTAAGCATGCAACTACAATTGCTAATAGGAAGGGGAAGGGGAACCTTAACACAGCCAGCAGCCATTACTTCCCAAGTGCCAGTAATAGGCTCAGGGTTGCAGGACTCTTACAAAGCTTGCCTGTCCCTACTATCATCTATCCCACTAGAGAAAGAGACTGTGAGTGACGTGCTAGGACAGTCACCCCTTCATCCTGCCAGTAATCTTGGGACAGTGTTCAAATTAACAGAGACTGTCTACACCCCACTTTGCCGATCCTAGTCAGAGTAAATTTATAGGCGCGGGGGGCATTACTCTTGCATGAACTTAGTAAACAAGTGTTGTGCCAGTTATTGTATATTACCAGCATTCCTTAAAGGGAAACACAAGTTACTGTTTAAACGCCAAAGATCTGTTGAACTATTGCTGTTGAATTCTTATGCTACCTTAAATTAATGAGAGATGGTGTCGCTTGTTACTTGACATATAAACTGTTGCTTTGCTGCCTCTAGGGACGTAACAGGCTTCTGCAGCCTCTCAGTACCCACAGTTATATCACATAAATCCTGTGCACAGGTAAAGGAAGTGGGATTAATGAACGAGACCTTTATGTTAGGGATCGGGTACCTGATGACAAGGTAAAAAATATACAGTGTGATGTGCTATGCACCTGAAATGTATGTGTCCAGTGGCGGAACTACCGCCAGTGCAAGCAGTGCCTTGCACTGGGGCCCACCGCTGTCAAGGGGCCCAAATGGAACCAGCTGCTGCCACTGCCCCCGTACAGTTACTCTAGCCGCCGCAGCCCCCTGCAGTTAGTGAATTGAGATGCGCTGGAAGCTGCAGCAGCGCTTCCATACATTGCAATGTAAAACCCCCCCACCAAAAATGGCCGCCGCCGAGGCGGAGACACACTAACATAGAAACAGAGACATAGAATTTGACGGCAGATAAGAACCACTTGGCCCATCTAGTCTGCCCCTTTTTTTATCCTTTAGGTAATCTTAACCCTTTTTGAACCTTAATTCTTTGTAAGGATTATTCATATGCCTATCCCAAGCATGTTTAAATTGCTCTACAGTCTTAGCCTCTACCACCTCTGATGGGAGGCTATTCCACTTATCCACTACCCTTTCTGTGAAGTAATTTTTCCTTAAATTTCCCCTGAACCTGCCTCCCTCCAGTTTCAGTGTATGTCCTCGAGTTCTAATACTTCTCTTCCTTTGAAGAATGTTTCCCTCCTGAACTTTGTTAAAACCTTTGGTATATTTGAAAGTTTCTATCATGTCTCCCCTTTTCCTTCTCTCCTCCATACTATCTATACATGTTAAGATCTTTTAGCCTTTCCGGGTAAGTTTTGTGATGTAGGCCAAGCACCATTTTAGTTGCCCTTCTTTGTACACTCTCTAATGTATTTATATCCTTCTGGAGATATGGTCTCCAGAACTGGACACAGTATTCCAGATGAGGCCGCACCAATGACCTATACAGTGGCATTATTACTTCTCTTTTCCTGCTACTGATTCCTCTTCCTATGCAACCAAGCATCTGACTTGCCTTTCTCATTGCTTTGTTGCATTGCTTTCCTGCCTTTAAGTCACTTGAAATAGTGACTCCTAAATCCCTTTCCTCCTCAGTAGTTTCCATTATAGTACCCTTGATACAATATTTAGCCTTTGGGTTTTTGAGACCCAAGTGCATGATTTTGCATTTTTTAGCATTAAACTGTAGTTGCCATGTTCTTGACCATTTTTCAAGTCTAGCTAGGTCATCAATCATTTGTTTTACCCCTCCTGGTGTGTCTACCCTGTTGCTGTTATGCACACCAGTGCCAGCAGGAATGTACTGGTGTCTGAACAGTGAGGGATGCAAAACAAATGAACTCACAGACAGACTGGGGAATATGACATTACATACACAGAAGGTGATAGGGTAACAAAATAAACACAAAATGAACAGAGAAGCCCAAAGGCTAAGAAACTGGGTGTCTCCCTAGTATTAGGAATGCTCAGATGGAAAGAAGCGAGATGTAGTGATTTAATACGTAGAGAACCCGAAATGCTGTTGCTAAGGGCAACAGCAAAAACCCTAAAGGGTTACCAACGGGTGTGGCAGTAAACTCCTTGGTCAGAGATGGAATAATAGACACAAGGAGAGTCTCCACAATCCTAGTCCTCACTTGCAGTGCACTGGTTCAGCTTACTGCCACTAAACTGACACCTGAACACCTTGCACAGTGAGAAAGGATTTTGGCAGGCAAGTCTGAGAATACAGCCGCAAACTTGCTAGGTTCACAGAGTAGCAAAAGAACCCCAGCAGGTTAAACGACTGACTCCAGTCTTACTGCTAGGTCTGGATTGGCAGAGTGTAATACCAAATCCCAAGGCCTATTTGCAGTAAGCAACAAACAAATACAAAGTTTACACAGTACTAGCTAGCTTTCAGGAACTGACTAACCAACAAAGATTCAGCAGCATCTGCCTAACCTGAGAAGAGGGTTTATATAGCAGGTGCTGTCCACGCCCCATTCAGACCTCACAGACTGTGAGCACAAAAACCAGCACCGGATCCCCTGCCGTGCACAGAGCCTGTAACCACTGCACAGCAAAAGACCCGAACCGGAGTATCAGCTACGCTCAGGTTACTCCGCTAGCACTTGTCTCCCGGTTGCCATGACGACGTGGCAGCACAGAGCAGGAGACCCTAACAGTTGCATATCTTTGTATCATCTGCAAAAAGGCATACTTTCCCTTCAATACCATTTGCAATGTCACCAACAAAGATATTAAAGAGAACTGGTCCGAGTACAGATCCCTGGGGTACTCCACTGGTAACATTTCCCTCCATAGATTGCACTCCATTTACTACAACTGTCTGTTTCCTATCCTGCAACCAGTTTCTAGAAGTCACATTTGACCTCTAGCGCCTGTCTCCCAGGCGGCGGGCATTTTAAGGGTTTTTTCAGACTGTAATGTATGGAAGCGCTTCTGCAGCCCCCAGTGCGTCTCAATCCACTGCAGGGGCTAGAATTATAGATACTGAAGTGGCAGCCAACACACACCCTCCCATACTTTAATGGAACAGAAGCCAGGAGACCCCTGGCAACACGCAGGAAACTCCTGGCAACGCGGAGAAGATCCCTGGCAATGCACAGGAAACCCCTGGCAATGCGCATGAAACCCATAGCAATGTGCTGTAAACCCCTGGCAACGCGCATGAAACCCCTGGCAATGCGCATGAAACTCATAGCAACGCGCTGGAGACCCCTGGCAACGCACAGGTAAAAATATCTAAACTGGCACTGTGGGGGCATATCTAGCTCTGTGGGGGCATATCTGGTACTATGAGGTCATATCTGGCACCACGGGAGCATGTGTATCTGGCAATGTGGGGGCATATCTGGCAACATTGGGGAATATGTGTGTCTGGCACTGTGGGGGCATATCTGTATGGTGCTGAGTTATGCATGTCATATATTATATTTATTATTTTTTATAGTTTACTGTAATTGAAGGGCAGTTGTGCCCATAGTGACCATGGCGCTCGACTGGCTGCTCCATTTTCTATCATTAACTATCTGAGGGTCATCTGACAGGCGTAGTGTCACTTCTGGTTCCGACTTCCGGGTATCCGATGCGTTCCACATGCTGTGGAATGCACGGTACTTCCGGTCGCGGCCGCAATTATGGATTTGGCTGGCATATACAATACATATTAGTTTTGTCATTTATGTAAGTATTGTGGTCCTGCTGGGCTAGTCGCCGGTTTAGTAAGGCTTTGACAGTCTGTCTGATAGTGTGACAGTTTGTACTTTAGCATTTTGGTATACTTCCTGCCTTAATTGGTTTGGGGGTGGGACTTTTGTGGATTATTGCCATAAATAGGGAGCCTGGAAGACATTTGGTGAATGGTGGTTCACTGGATAGTATCCTTGCTGCTGTGCTGTATGTCTTAAAAAAGTTCGTATTATGACCGAAACGTTGACAACCTGTCTACATACAGTATGTTCGTGAGTTATCATTAAAAATGCCTGTTTGAACTCTCTTGATGAGTGCCTGCGTCCTGGTTTTGCTATATACTGGGTTATTGTGTTCCCTTGTGGAGCACCGCCTATGTTGTCTCTCTAAAGTCCGGAGTGTGTACTTACCTGTACCTATATATATATTTCCCAAAATTCCGTTACTGTACATTCTACCAAAAATCCACAAATCGACAACAGCACCACCGGGTAGACCAATTATTTCTTCCATGGGCTCCCTATGTCAACCAATATCTCAGTATATTGATTACTACTTGCAGCCAGTGGTTCAAAATACTCCTTACTGGTTGAGAGATACCACTGATTTCCTTAACAAATTATCTGCTTTTGGTTCTCCCCCTACTGGATGTTATCTGGTAACACTTGATGTTGCCAGTTTATACACAAATATTGATCATGATGAGGGAATACAGGCGGTCCGTCGAGTTGTAGGCTCCAGTCCACACTACAAAGGTCCACCATCTGAATTTTTGATGTTATTGATTGAGTTAATTTTGCACAAGAACTATTTTCTTTTTGATAATACTTTTTATTTACAACTCAAAGGGACCGCGATGGGGTCAAACATGGCCCCATCGTATGCGAATATCTTTATGTATGATTACGAAAGGAAGCATATTATGGCTAATCATGAATTTTCTCAGCACATTGCTTTTTATGTTCGTTTCATAGACGATTTGTTTTTGGTGTGGACTGGGACTGATATAGCTCTGAGGGACTTCGTGGATTCCCTTAATCACATACCTGGGTCCATTAGGTTTACTTATTCAGCTAGCCTGACAGTGATACAGTTTTTAGATGTGTCTATTTCATGTAACAATGGACATTTTGAAACTGCTTTATTTAGGAAACTGTCGGATAAAAATAGCTTGCTCCTTGCATCAAGCTTTCATCCCCAACCGTTGAAGAAGGGACTTCCGTTTTCACAGCTTGTTCGAGCTGTAAGAATTACCTCTAATCAAACTGAATTACAACAATCACTTACCAGAATGGGGAACAATTTCCTAGATCGAGGCTATGATCCAAAAGAGATCGAAGCTGCTAAGCAAAAATGCTTGAAACTGAAAAGAGAAGACCTACTAACTCCGAAAGAAGTCAATAAAAATAAAAGTCATGGCAAAATGATGTTTGGCACAACTTTTTCAATAACATCGGGTGCACTAAGATCAGCAATTTTGAATCACTGGCACATTATTAGATCAGATCCAGTTATTGGTGAACTGTGTGGAGAGAAACCATTATTCTGCTACAAGAGGAGCAATAACCTAAAACAACAAGTGACGTACTCGGACATCAGCCCTAAAGTTGCACAAGGTAGAAATTGGCTAACTACTACCAAGGGCTCATTTAAGTGTTCTGGATGCGTCAATTGCCGATTTATCCTCACAGGAACGAGTTTTCAAAATCCCCTGACAGGCCGTATATACTATCTAAAACATCGGATGAACTGTGAGTCAAAATTCGTGATCTATATGATCCAGTGTCCATGTAAACGCATCTATGTGGGCAAAACTATTCGAATGTTGAAAGAAAGAATCGGAATGCACCGATCTTCAATAAAGAAAGCATTTGCGAAATTGGAAACAAACACACCACCAGTTGCCAAACACTTTGCCATGGCAGGACATACTATCAAAGACTTCAGCTTCATGCCGATCGACCATATCCCCCCCCTACGCAGAGGAGGTGACAGACACAAACTATTACTCAAACGGGAGTGCCAGTGGATTTATGACTTAAAATCTATGACCCCGTTAGGCCTTAATGAAGAGTTCAATATGTCAGTTTTCTTAGGCTAGTTATTGGACCCAGGTATGGACATTGGTATATGTTAATACAGTAATCAACCCCATACTCTGGATCCATTGTGTGTGTTTATGTCGTTATCTTCTTTATTTAATTTATTTTTGCATGTTTTATGTAGGTGTTTTTTATACAACACGTTCGCATATCCTGTTAATATGGCTATTGTGGTGAACATATTATTTAATTACCATGAGGCTCTATTCCTATATACTTTAAATTGTGCCATTGTATACAGGATGAATCATTATTGCATTATGATTCTTTTCATAGCGCTGTTGTATACAGGGAGTCATGGTAACTCTGACTTCCGGTTTTGTCACTTCCGGCACCAGGGAACCCTGATCAACTCCTACGGCGTCTTTTCCTGAATGTTGGTTCCAGCTGCTGACGTCACTACGGAGGCGCCGGAGCCGCAACGGGGAGAGATGGCGGGAGTGACGGGAGGACGTGGTGCCACGGAGGTTTGGAGATTACACATTACACACAGGTGAGGCATTATACAATGTTCTATTTAAATGCTCGTTTTTGCCACTATCTCTATACATCCTTTGAGAAAGGTGTGCAGACACCGAAACGGCTGTCAGGGGTATCGGAGGAATGTCTCCAGGAGCGGTAACATGCTTGTAAACGCTGCTGCTCTTTATATACAATTTGACTTGTGCACTTGAGCATTTGATGGAAACTTTTATTTGTGGATTAAAATCAAAGTTTTTGCTACTGGTTGTGCTGATCACTTCTATACACTCAGCAGTGCTGTATGTGTTTACGAGGTTTCTGTGTTATCAGATTGTGTGGATCTGGCACCCGGACTTCAATTTAGTATTGTGTGCAGTTCATGAGACGTGTATATATATATATATATATAAAATACGGGAGCATGCAAAGAATCTCTAATTTGGAGTTGGGGGAGGGGGTAGACTTGGACAGGATGAGGGGGGGGGGGGCATAGCATTTTGTTGCACCTGGGCCCACCGCTTGCTAGCTCCGCCACTGTATGTGTCAACACAGTAATATCATTAGTAGAATGACACAGGTACAGAACCTACATAGTAGATCCCATTGCTCTCGAAGATTAAACCTGAATGCCTGCTAGTGAGATAGGCAAACGGTGGCTTTATAGTCATTAGGTCAATAACTATTGGTCGACATGGAAAAAAGTTGACATGAGTTTTTCAAATTTTTTTTTAAACTTTTTCATACTTTACGATCCATGTGGACTACAATTGGGAATGGCAACTTGTGCTGAGTGCAGCAAGGTACCTTGTCTGAAGCATGGCGAGCGAAGTGAGTCATGCGAGGGGACACGGCGCACTAATTGGGGTTCCCCATCAATTTACGAAGAAAACAACACCAACAACAGTGAAAAAACTTATGTTGACCTTTTTCCATGTAGACCTATTGATCATGTCGACCTACTGCATGTTGACAAATAGTGGTTGACCTAATGACTGTCGACCTACGTGTGGTCGACCTAATGACCCATACCCGTATGTTTGGTTAATATTTCTGTGAAGAGTACTCCAAGGATTTGGTTACATATTGCATGACTCTGCAGGGTACTTGTATACTATTGTGCTTTGTTTAAAAGTACTGACTTACGGTATTGTAGTTTGTTTGATTAAACCCTTTTCCACCTACCAAGCAGTGGTGAGCACCATAGCGCTGATAAATTCCTTTAGCCCCGCTTTTCCGGTGTAGTGTCTATTCTCTGGGTATCCTCATCCTTTTCTGTCTGCAAGAAGGGGGAACGTGTACTGGTCAGCTAGTGAAGCCGAAGCAGCAAGCTGAGAAGAACTACAGGTACAAGCTTTGCCTTATACACCCACACTTGATCACACGTGATGGTATTACATTGACAGTTCAAAATCCAATCCAAAAGTATCTGAATTGATCCGCTAGGTTGGAAAATTAGGTTGGCTAATGTACTTCATAGCTACCTGTATAAAATCACCCAAATCCCAACTGTCCTGGAGAAATAATAATAAGTAAAAAATATAGCAAACATGTTAAATCTTTCCTACCAAGCATGCCTATACTTTAACGAATGAAAATTGAAAAAAACAGTCAGAGGTCTAGTGATCTTATTCTAAATGTGTGCACAAAATCTGACATATTTTGCTGGTAGAATATGGCCTTAAGTGATCCATATGGAATTCTCTGTAAAAAGTGAAATTCCAAATACAGCAAAAGAAAGGCCATTCCAAACAATGGCAAAGCAAAAGCAGACATCAAAGAGTGTTGTTAGAAAGATTGTTGAAGACAAACCATCAGAGCATGTCTTGTGTTTGCCATAAAACATCAGAGTGACCCATCTAGAATGTAGGGTATGGTTTTGTGGTCAGATGAGACAAAAACTGAGCTTTTGGGTCCCAATTCAAAAGGTCATGTATTGTGTAAACATTACATTGCCCATTCCTCAGTAAAGTATATGGGTATTAAAACTTAAGGACAGATGGATGGTACAAAACAGAGGTAGATATTGCAAAACATGGGGGGTCATTCTGACCCGTTCACACGCAGCGGTTCATCGCTGCAGTGCGAATGGGTCGGAAATGCGCAAGCGTGGCACCCGCCGTCGCCGGGCAATGACCAGAAGAAAGAAGAAAGTGATCGCTAGCGTGATCACAAGAAGACTGACAGCGGGGAGGTGTTCTGGGGCGGATACTCACCGTTTTCCGGGCGTGGAGATCCGAACGCAGGCGTGTCCAGGCGTTTGGAGGGCGGTTGTCTGACGTCAATTCTGGGACCTTCATCGCTGGATCCATCGCACAGAGTAAGTAACTGCAGGGCCGGTCTTGTTCTGCACAAAACTTTTTTAGCATAGCAGGGCTGCACAAGCGATCGCAGCCCTGCTATGCTAAAATACACTACCCCAAAGGCAGCGTCTAGTTGATCGCATGAGCAGCAAAACGTTGCTACGTGCGATCAACTCGGAATGACATCAATGTGCTACAGTCTTCTAGAAAACTAAAACTTGGGCGAAAGTTCACCTTTTAACACAAGGTCAAAGCAACACTGGCATTCTTAAAACAAAAAAACAAAAAAATATTTTCCACAATAGCCAAGTCCAGATCTTAATTAAGGTGGTCATTCCGATTTGTTCGCTCGGTAATTTTCTTCGCATCGCAGCGATTTTCTGCTAATTGCGCATGCGCAATGTTCGCACTGCGACTGCGCCAAGTAAATTTGCTAAGAAGTTTGGTATTTTACTCACGGCATTACGAGGTTTTTTCTTCGTTCTGGTGATCGTAATGTGATTGACAGGAAGTGGGTGTTTCTGGGCGGAAACTGGACGTTTTATGGGAGTGTGTGAAAAAACGCTACCGTTTCTGGGAAAAACGCGGGAGTGGCTGGAGAAACAGGGGAGTGTCTGGGCGAACGCTGGGTGTGTTTGTGACGTCAAACCAGGAACGACAAGCACTGAACTGATCGCACTGGAAGAGTAAGTCTCGAGCTACTCAGAAACTGCACAGAGAAGTCTTTTCGCAATATTGCGAATCTTTCGTTCGCAATTTTGATAAGCTAAGATTCACTCCCAGTAGGCGGCGGCTTAGCGTGTGCAATGCTGCTAAAAGCAGCTTGCGAGCGAACAACTCGGAATGAGGGCCTAAGTTGCAAAATATGTGGTAATCTGTAAAAATTGCAGTCCATAAGCATCATCCGACCATAATGTGCAAATATCGTAGAAACTTATTCCAACAAAGTTATGTAGCAAAAGGTGGTTAAACCAAGTGCTAGTCTGCAGAGGTTAACTACACATGCAATTAGCATTTTTTCAGTTGTTTCAATTCTAAAACTGAAAATTTACTTGAAGAGTTTATTGGTTTCTAATAAAAAATATAGTCTTAAATAATCTGTGTGTCATTTGTGATGCATACAAATTTGCTGACTTTTTAATGCTTAAATCATTTTGCAAGCCACTGTATATTAAATGTCAGTTTTTGAGTTTTTTGTACTTTGTTAAATAAAAAAAAACAACAACAGTCCACTAGATTTAAGACAGATACAGTAGTTCAAGGCTGGAATTATATATAACCAAAATTGCATCAAAATCTCATGCACATTGATTTGTCTGTAGGAGCAAATAATTTTACTAAGTGGTTAATCTTGACCCCTATCTTAATGAATTATTCTCCCATCTAGCCTCTGAAGGTTCTGGAGAACCCCTGCATCAATGCCAGCCCCAACCTTGAGATGTTATACACTGCCTACACAATTTTTCTGCCAAAGAGAAAATTATTTGCGAGGCACAGAATCTCAAGTTTCTGAGCAATGAGGGTGCCCCCCAACAAATCTTACAAGACTGTTCCCTTGCAACACTGGCTAGGTGACAAAAGTGATGTTTATCCACATTTTAGGCCCAATAACATCTACTGTTGGTAGGAGTTTCCCTTCCACCACATCCTGTGGAATTAGTATAATCAATGGAAAGCAAAGTCCCTCCCAGAAGCCCAAGTCCTACTTTATACCATTTATCACCTCCTCCAGAGCCTGCCCGTAACCCAAACAAGGATAGCTCTGCTCCTCCTCTATCCCAGAGAGCACTAAGAAAAGAATGCACACTCAACTTGCAACACAACACAGCCTGATTAACTGATGCATTTTCTTGAACAGTACCATGCTGTTCTTCCTGTTTTACATGATGGTGCTCTGCTTCTCTTCCTGTCCTCTCCCTGTTCTCCTGGTCATCATGCACAATCCTTTCTACCAGCCTGTGGGCTCCCCATACCACCAGTTTCATCTAGCTATCTCCTAACATTTCACGGTCTCTCTACAGAGCATGCAAAGCTCCACGAGTCCCTCCATAATTTGAAAAGGAATTTAATTTTTCTTCATGAGACCCATTTATCAGACATTTACTGTACACCTAGAACTTAAATCAAAACACTTTCATCTTACCTTCCACGCCTGTGATCACACTAGCTAAAGATGTGGTATAGCTATTATCTTTTCCTGCCATCGTACCAGTGATCTCCAAGAGCCCTAAAGGTACAAGGAGGCAAGATTTTTTTAATCTAATTGGCACACTCAATAATTTCCCCTGCATGCTTGTAAATGTATATTCCCTGAATAGGGATGTAGTTACAGAATGTGACCGATGGTCAGGAGCCGACGGTCACATAACATCCCCCTGCATCCTTGACACTAATAAGACCGGCAGTCGGCATGCCGACTAGAAGGGACTATTCCCACTCGTGGGTGTCCACGACACCCAAAGAGTGGAAATAGAACCTGTGGCTAACGCAGCTCACCACCAAGCCTGCAAGGGGCATTGTTGCGCTCGCCCTGCCCCCCCAACCGGCATTCTGCGGCTGGAATCCCACCGTCCGGTAACGCATCCCCAACCCCCTGAATATAGATAGATGAACATACATTTTTCAAGAAGCTTGCCTCCCTGCTATCCCTGGTCCTACAGGGTGAAGTCATTGTAAGAGGTGAGTTTCTAAGCTTAATAGAGCTGCAACCCCAGTCCACTCACCTGACAGGAGTGGTGCCTTACACTCTAATTAATTCTATCACTGAGGGACTTCTGTGTTCTAAAGTCTTTGGAGACAAGTATTACAATTCTCCATAAGGAAGGCAAGAATTGATATAGTTGTGCAAGCTACTAGCCAATTTCCTTGTCTAAAAATGATCTTAAGCTGCATGCTAAACTTATTACCAATAGACTCAACATGGTTCTTCCATCCTTTTTATGTTATGACCAGGTGTAGTGTTTTACTGGTTAGCAGACAAGGAAGAGCATGAAGGGAGCTATTGACCTCATTCATCTGCTCAATTAGTAGAAAAACATCTTGATTATCCACTCTCTGGACATGGATATGTCTTTCAATTGGATCTGGAAGTTTATGTGTCATACAGTATAATGTAATGAAGCTTTCTCACTGGCGTTACTTCCCTCTGTTCCTTCCCAACGGCTAGCATTATGGTACATTTTTCTTATTATATCCCTGTAATTGGTATATGCCAGGGCTGTCCCCTGTCCGCTCTAATTTTTACACAGATCATTGTACCCCTGCCAGCAACCATTAGAGACTCCTGTGACACACTGTATAGCGTGCAGTTGCGGCACCCCATACAGTATATCAAGAAAGCAGATGATCGCTCTTTTGTAGATTACATTTTAAACATTCAGCAGTCAAAGGCTTTCCCTTCCCTGCCTGTTCAAAATTATGGAACACTATGGTAAGCAATTTGGCTACAAAACGTCTGACAAGTTCGCAAAATCGCTACGGTGTGTTAGCAGTGGCAGCACTGGACGGAAACCTCAGTATGGTATGATGACATTGGCATATCAACATTTCACAGCTGTGTTGTTGTCGATTTACGGCAGTCTCTTCCTGAGTGGGGTCTACTATTGTTTGTGTGTGTTTTGGCGTGCCGTTGCAAGAATGATGGAGCTTGAATTAGAGCAACGAACGAAAATAAAATGTATTCTTAAACTTGGCAATAGTGGAAGTGAAATCAGAACTGTTAGTGCAAGATCTAGTCCCTAATTACTTTTTTCTGTTCCCTAACATAAAGGAAATATTGAAAGGAAGGCATTTTGATGACATTGATAACAGCAGGAGTAATACGAAGGCAGCTCTAAAGGCCATTACACAAAACCAGTTCCAAAATTGATTTGAAGTTTAGACCAGGCACTGGCATCGGTGCATACAGTAGCGTCCCAAGAAGAGTACTTTGAAGGCGACCACAGTGATATTTAGCAATGAGGAATCACTTTTACTGCAATGAGTATACAAACTTAACTGTCAGACCTCGTAGAACAAAGTCTAAGATCTTCTACTTAACCTACTTCAAGAACGGCAAATCATTAATTTCCAATATCATTTTTGCTGGCAGTGTAAAAAATACACTGTACCAATCTCTTTGCAACAATTACATCTGACCTACTCTCCTGGGGCTCACTTATTATCTCATGGCTATGCAGGATTATTACCATAAAAAAATGTACTCCCTTGTCTCAGTAATCTGTTTATTAGACCCTTTATGTCTGTGTTCCCCTCTCTGAATTTTTACTTTTACAGAAATGCCTCGTTAAATTTGTCTGGCACAGTGGCTCTCTATTTTCCAGAAACCTGTATTCGTGGTGGATGTGATTTTTTGGGTGGCCTATCTCAGCCGCATTGTAGACTTCTTTGCTCTGCTGGTTTTCCCTCTTTTGGGAACAGCCCACTGCATATGGCATATATATGCAATACCCTGTTTAGGTCCTCACAAAACCTAACAGAACTGTCCTCCTGAAACATTTCCCCATGTTCACATTTTCAGCTGCAATCTGGAAGACCTGTCAAGGTCATCTGTTTCCAAACCTCCTTTCTCTATTTACCTCTTTGGAATAATCCTGAGTTTTTTAATAGGTTTGTCCTCTACTTACTACTGGCCTCTTGTCAGATCTGTTAAACAGTTTGTTGCCAATCTCCTGTTCCACGGGATCTATCCTCTCTTTTGAGGACTTCTGTACCAGGTGCCAAGATTTTATTCCCAAACCCTTTAAATACCTGTAATTTAGACACTTTGTGCTATCTGTGCACCAAATTTATTCCAAGATTTGATCTGGAAAATGTCTCACTTCTTGGCTTAAGAATAAAGCCTTCAGAAATATAGTCCTTCTTTTTTCTCGTTTGGTCTCCCAAAAGGATTTACAATATGAAAGACAAAAAGAAGGGGGGAAGGGATCAGTCCTGGAAGAACTTGACCTATTAGGTTAAGATAGGATAGAGGCTGTCGTGCAGTCTGGCAGGCAGGGAAGAGCAGAGCTGGAGGAGATGGGAGATACGGGTTACCGGCGGGCTTTTGTCTCTTTTTTTTGTATAAACTGTGTTTATTAAATTCGGTTCACATGAAATTAGCCATTTACACCAATAAAATCAACATTTGTTACAAAACCGAATTTGTGTATTTTTTTTGAATAACATGAAACAGTACTAAAGAGAAAGAGAAGGAAAAGGAAAAATCTAGAGTAAAATCCACAATGGGAGAAGAAATAATAGATGAAAATAGTAAAGAGAGAAAGGGGGATAGGTAAAGTAGAGGAACCCGAGAACCAGTGAGACAAAAGTAAGAGGAGTAAAATGAATTATCTGCTCTGCATAGCGGGGCCTACTGTATGTTGTAAAATCATCTATTTTATGAAGTTGGAGGACGAGTATTGTCTCTGTAGTACTGATATAATGGAGTACTTTGGAATTCCAGCCAAGGTGACCATGTTGTTGAAAAAACAGAAATATTGCCTGTTGGGAATGAAATAATATCTTCCATCTCCATATAGTAGTCAATCCTCCTAAACCAGTCTCTCATTGAGGGAGCCTTTGTCGATTTCCATAGGGAAGGAATGACTGCTTTAGCAGCATTATTGAGATGTCTAAGTATCGAGTGTTTGTATGCCATGGTGTTTGCTGTGGTAATGTTTAGCAACCAAAAACCTGGATCTTTAGGTACTGCGCCCTTCAATATTGCTTCAGTACATTTAAATTGATCAATCCAGAAGGTAGAGAGAACCGGGCATTCCACGAAATGTGTAGAAAGCTGCCTACAGCAGACCTGCATCTCCAACAATTATTGGATATGGCAGGGTACATTTTGTGTAATGTTACTGGAATCCTATACCAACGGTATATAATCTTATAAAGGGTCTCAAGCGTAGCTAAACACAAAGAACTTGCGTGAGTATTGGTGAATATTGCCACCCAATCAGTAGCGGATCTTGCCACGGGCAAGCAAGACTTTTGCCCGGGGCGCCGCCTTCCGGAGGGCGCTGGCGCCATCCGGAGGGCGCCGCACCGTGGCAAGATCCGCCACTGCTGCCCGCTGTGTCCCCCGTCCGCCTCAAATGCCCGCTGCCCGCTGCCGTCCCCTGTGAAGGGAACTAGACGCTATGCGTCTAGTTTCCCTTCGTGGAGAGTAACTTTGCTGAGCGGTGCGCGATGACGTCATCACGCACCGCACAGCAAAGGTCCTCTCCACGAAGGGAACTAGACGCATAGCGTCTAGTTTCCCTTCGTGGAGAGGACCTTTTGCTGTGCGGTGCGCGATGACGTCATCGCGCATCGCTCAGCATTCAAGCGGCGCTAGAATGTACAGGGGGCGTAACTGACCACGCCCCCTGTATTAGCCCCCGCCCCCTTTCCTGCCCGGGGCGCTATGCGCCCTTGAACCGGCCCTGCACCCAATCTAGATCAGAAACAAGTCCCTGTAGTTCATTTTCCCATGCCACTACAAACGAGGGTGGACTAGAAAAAAGCTTTTCAATAAGAGTTACATAAAGTTGTGAAATACTATGCGAAGGGGGTTGGGGATCAATACATAATCGTTCAAAAGATGTAAGATTCCTTGGTAATTTAGTATTTTTGCAGATTGAAAACAGGAAATGACGTAAATTGTAAAAATTGACAGAATTCGGTAGAGGCCATAGTGCTTGAATGTCAGAGAAGGAGCGCAACCCTCCCGGACCTAATCTTTGACCTACTCTGAAAATCCCTGCCTCCGCCCATAATTTGAAAGAGACAGTTTGAAGGCTGGGCGTAAAGTCAGGGTTATAAAGGAAGGAAGTCAAAGGTGATATTTTGGCATTTGTATCTTACTCTGTACGCTGACTGTGCCCAGGATTCATCACAGAGCTGGTGAAACACAATACCCGCGTGTGATTCTGCACTGTTTTGCAAACCGTTTTTCCCCCCATGCAGACAAATGAGGGAGAAACACTTGAAGAAAGCTCTCCCAAGAAACTGCTATGTGATTGATACAGCAGGGAAATAAATAAGCAGTGTGAGCATCCATCTGGTTAAATGAGTTCACTATAGTGAAGGTTGTTGCAGACCTTAAAGATACCTTTCAAAGATTACACATCTTTATATTAGAGGTGTGCGGCGGACACTTTTCAGGTTTTGTGTTTTGGATCTGGATCTCCGTTCATGTTTTGGATCTGGATTGGTTTTGCCAAAACCATCCTTTCGGGTTTTGGTTTTGGATCTGGATGATTTTTGAAAAAACAAAAGAACCCATAAAAACAGCTAAAATCACAGAATTTGGGGGTAATTTTGAACCTACGGTATTATTAACCTCGATAACATTCATTTCCATTCATGTCCAGTCTATTCTGAACACCTCACAATATTTATTTTAGGCTAAAAGGTTGCACCAAGGTCGCTGGATGACTAAGCTGGTCAGTGGGCGGCACAAACACCTGACCCATCTAGGAGTGGCACTGCAGTGACAGACAGGATGGCAGTTTTAAAAACTAGAGCCCAAAGAGCTCATAATGCGAAGAAATAAAAGGTGCAAGATGGACTTGCCCTTGGGACTTCCCACCGACCCTTATGTTGTTTAAACAGGACATGCACAGTTTAATAAACCCATCATTTCAGCGACAGGTAGTCCCCCGGAAAAAGCTTGCCAAGTTCTCCGAATCATAGCTAGCTACAACACATACCACCTCCTTCTTTGATGACTTTACACATTATGAGAAGAGGAAAGAGGAAGAGGACAGTGTCAAGAAGTTGATTAAAATTTAGAGAGGCAGACGCAATCAGGAACAATATACTGGCTTTCATCTCCACTCCTATATTGGTGTGGAACGGTAAGATCTTCAACCAAGCAAATATATGATTACCACATTACTGGACAAACTGAAAACTAGGGGCCAAAGCCTCTAAATTTGTACCCCCTTCTCCATTTTCAGGGATTCTGATAATCTTGGATTTAATGCTGAGATGCAAATAAACTGGTGTATACCACAGGACCACAGATTCTGGAGTCTTACTTTGTGAAAATGTCATGGGTTTCTTTTTTTCCATTTATTTTTATTGCATAATTATTTACATATTTTGTGGCAGATGCCTTATTTTCATTTTTCATAGTTCCCAGTTACACGCATGTGAGCATACCTCTGTGTCTTGATTATTTTATTCAGATTTTTTTTATTTTTTTTAAATAAAGCAGCCCCTTAGATGTTTTAGCAGCCCTTCCTGAGACCCCACAGCAGCCCCGGATGGGGCAAGTTGAGTTCGGGTGGGTTCGGTACAGTACTAAGTAGGACTGTGCAGTGAATTTTTTGTTATTGAGCCCCTGCTCTAGTGGAGCTTACCAATCTACAGTCGAAAATCATTTCATACTATAAGTAGGACTGTGTGAGGAAGCAATGCTAACCTGTGTGCTCACAGCATGCCTCAGCCTGGCAAGCCAGACATCTTCCTGGCTGTAAGACACCATGAGACTCCATACTGGGCCTTATTCAGTAACTTTTCGTGCCTCACAGGAGCTCCTGGCCCATCTAGTGCTGCAGTGCAATGGAAAGCTGATGCAATGCAAGATCATTGAAACTCTGTTCTTCTAACACTGCAAGGTCTTGCGATAACCCTACGCAGCCTTTAGGAAAAGAACCCTGTACAACAAATGCACATCTTGTAAATAAATAATCCCAAAATGTGGAACATTAATAATAAATCAAAATTAAGGTTGACTAATTGGAGCCATTAATTTGAGTGAGCCCTAACATGAAATAATTGAGAAGAACCGCTCTCTAATGTTTCAGCAGAAAATCTCTTTTTTTACCTCTCCGGCAGTTGCGCTGGATTAAGATTCTGTCTCTTCTGAGTCTGACTGACTGGCCACAAATGTGGTCTCATTGGAAAACACTTTGTCAAAATTGCAATTTCCATTTATACCTTTGCGGCTATGTTTTCACAAATCTGTTTGTGATGTTGAAGCTTGTTTCATATTCTGCTCTAGGCTTTAATTTAAAACTAGGATCAAGTACAGCAGCACCCCTGGACTTAAACAGCATAGGCAGCACCCCTGGAGAATTACACAACACAGCAGACAGGCAACAGCACCACTGGACTTAAACGGCAGTGGAGCAGCACCCCTGGACTGATAGGGCAGAGGGAAAGCTCCCCATATAGAGCAGCACAGCTGAAATGATGTGGCAAAGCAAAGACGTGCAAGATGGAATTGTCCTTAGGCCCTCCTACCCACCCATAAGTTGTATAAACAGGACATGCATACTTTAACAAACCAATCATTTCAGCGACAGGGTCTGCCACACAACTGTGGATGAAATTATCGCTTTGTTTGGGCCCCCACCAAAAAAGAAGCAATTAATCTCTCCTTGCACAAACTGGCTCTACAGAGGCAAGATGTCGTCCTTATTCCCTCCCTTCAGTGTTTACATCCTCATCCTCACAGAGAAATAATATTCAAACAAATCACATAATTTAGGTGTCAGTAGACTGCTTACGCTATATCCTAAAAGTTTCTGAATCTGACACTGATTTATGATGAATGTGCTACGGGTAACGTATAAGGGAGAATGTTCCTAGGGGGTTAATGTCCTTACCCCTACTTATTATGGATTGACAAAGGCAACACATGGCTTGAAACCTGTTGTCTGGATTTGTGGAGAAATAATTCCACACCGATGAGGTGGCTTTTTTGGTATTTTGCCCAGGCATGACAATGGGCTTTTTCATCCCATGGACAACATCGCCATCAGAATCCTCATAGTCAACTTTCTCCTAAGCGCCAGCTATACCAATATCCTCCTCATCCTGGTGTACTTCTACAGTGACATCCTCAATCTCAATATCAGCAACTGGACTGGCGGTGCTCCTCCCAGCGCTTGCTGAGGGTGTGCAAATGGTCTTGGATGTCCATCTAACCCTTTGCTATTTTAGTAACAATATGAATATAAATATCATGTGTTTGTGACATGGGATAGTGGAGAGGTTTCATATCTTGAAAACAATACTTCTCAGAGATATGAAAAACGTTGTGCACCTCCGCATATACTAGATCTCGCTTTGGGAAAGCTTATATGCATTTTGGGCATATGGAAATATATATTTTACTCCATATACCATGTCCCATATGATGTTCCCATAATCTAATTAGTGCAGTAAACATGTCTCAATACACATGTAGCCTCCTTTGTGAGTGGCAGAGGAGATCACAGAAAAACTAATTACCTTTGATGTGGTTCCTTCCAGCAAACTGGACCATTTGGAATGCCAGAGAGCCGACGGCCATCTCAGCCCTGCATTGCCTCTGCCTGATTGACAGGCAAAGGAGGGAGGGGGCAGGCCGGCGGCATTTGGCCGCCATTTTAGGGGCGGGCCGCGGTGGCTGCGTGAGGTCACATGCAGCCACTGCGACCCAAACAGCAATGAGTAGCTCCCTGCCAGCGCGCAGGAGCTGCACTGGTAGGGCGTTACTCATCAAGTACAAAAGCATCGCCGCTGTGCGATGCTTTTGTACTTGTGCGGCGGGAAGAGCCAGACATGTGATGCGGACTAGCCCTGTGCTGGGCGTCCCCCCGCATGTCTAAGTAACTGATCGTAGCTGTACAAAATTTTGCACGGCTACGATCAAGTCTGAATTAGGCCCAATAGGTATTAATTTATTGGAAGTGTCCTGTACCAGGTTAACTCTGCCGGAAACACATTTACCAAGAGACCTCCTAGGCATAAATCAACATCAGAATGCCAACGTTACCTTTTGTGAGCTAACAAGAGCTTCCCTGCATCTCCCGTCTCTGTTAATTGACAAGGCTGACTCCTACATATAAAGTAATCAATTTATAGATAAATTGGCATTAGATGCATACCCCCATTTAAACAACATAATTCCAACTACCTAAATATTTTTCCTAATAGATTTTGTCCTAATAGCTCTGAACCTCATAGGGGGTTAAATGCCTGTTATCTATGATTGTACGTAACATTAAATTAAAATGCAATATTGAATCATAAAGTAAGTGAAAATACTTCTTCTTCCAAACTAATGATACTACAGGAAAGGTGTGATTTATTTTTTTGTAGCAGAACACTGTGGAGCTCTCCATCCAATGTATATCTGACATAGGAATTTGGTGTTATTTTGTGCAGAGGATATGTTTACTAATTTCATTTTTTTTTCTTTACAAATGATAATATAATGGATGTTATTGTTATTATTATTATTATTATGTATACAGTACAGTTGAATACCAATGGTATAATGTTGAAATATCTATCTATCTATCTATCTATCTATCTATCTATCTATCTATCTATCTATCTATCTATCTATTTTTAAACTAGAAAATGTATGTATATGAAAAGAGCATGCAATGTTAATCTCTTTTCTGGTGTAAGGCCAGACAAAATAATTTGTCCTTTTCTGAAACAGTAGGGCATTACAGGGACACGCCTTGGGAAGATTCAAAGATGCATCGAAAACACACAAGTTCCCTCCAATATAAGCAGCCTTGCCTTAGTACCACTAATCAAGGTCAGACAACTCCCAGAAGCATTGAATTTGATGTTTCATTACTAATTAAAAAGTGTTGTTTTTTTTTATGGTTCAATAAAGCAAGGGTCCATCTTAAAACAGATACAGTATTGGATAACTACAGAACTACCAAGTTCCCTTGTTTTCAAAGAAAAATGCAAGTTTTTTATCACTAAAAATCCCCCGGCAGTGATGTAGAGGTCTGTGACCGCCAACATCACTGCCGGAATCGCAACCCAGAATGACTTGCAAACAGCACTCTGCGGTACTGTACATGCGCCAAAATCAGAAGTGCTAGGGGGAAACCTAATTCCCTTCCAAGCACTAAAACGTTGATCTCTGTGCGTGCAGAGACCATCTGCAGCAGGGGGGACAGCTGCTCTCTGTACTTTGGTGAGGGGGTGGGACTATACAATTACAATGAGGGCCTATGGTCACGGAGGGGTGTAAACCCCCCTAAGTATATTTAAATATATTTTAAAAAATACATTGTAACGTAATTCATTTCTAACCATCTGTTAAGTGGATTAGGCCTCAAGCTCAGCCCCTTGCTGGCTAGTGTTTGGGGAGGTTGTTGTGACCCACACCTCTGCACTGAACAGCCTTTATCTAATATCATTTGTAAATACTTTACCACTTCTGTCTTAAATTCTGACCTTGATGTGTTTTGTTGTCCTGCACTCTCACAAGAAAAAAATCTGCTGGATTCCTGCATGGTGACTTGAAGTTAACCCGCTACAATTTGGTATAAGAGTGGAATCAATAAGGCCCTGCCCTTGATGAGGCAACATAGAGTCATTTATGCAGCAAATGATGGTGCACCTCAAAGCGTACCAGCAGAAACAGATGGAGAAAACTGTTCATAGAGGAGAGATCGGATAAAAAAGCTTGTCTCCAAGAAGAGGAGATATATTTAACGGTATCCGGACTCCAGGTCGACAACAAAAAGGTCGACACACCTTAGGTCGTCGCCAATTGGTCGATACACCTTAGGTCAACATGGACAAAAGGTCGACAGGAACAAGGTCGACATGGAAAAAGGTCGACATGAGTTTTTCACGATTTTTTCTTTTTTGGAACCTTTTCATACTTAACGATCCACGTGGACTACGATTGGAACGGTAATCTGTGCCGAGCGAAGCGGTAGCGGAGCGAAGGCATCATGCCCGAAGCATGGCGAACGAAGCGAGCCATGCGAGGGGACATGGTGCACTAATTGGGGTTCCCGGTCACTCTACGAAGAAAACGACACCAAAAAAACATGAAAAACTCATGTCGACCTTTTTCCATGTCGACCTTGTTCCTGTCGACCTTTTGTCCATGTCGACCTAAGGTGTGTCGACCAATTGGCGTTGACCTAAGGTGTGTCGACCTTTTTGTTGTCGACCTGGAGTCCCAGACCCATATTTAACATATACATTGGCGTTTCTATAATGGGTGCAATGTGTGCGGTGCACACGGGCCCCTGGGTCCAGGGGGGCCCACGCCGCACACACTGCACCCATTTTAATACTTTCCATTCTGGAGTCCAGCGTTGGGCACTGCGGTCGCAGCGGAAATCATCGCCAAAATGGCCGCCGTGCAGTAGCAAAATTGGTCTCCAGATCATGTACCTCCCTATTTTTTATCCGATCTCCCAGCGTCGAGCGCCATGTTTCCGGAGACCTGCGCAGTAGACTCTGGCATAATGCCGGAGTCTACAGCACTGTACAGAGGAGGGGGCCCACCCAGAGGTGCACACGGGCCCCCTCCTCTGTTGAAACGACCCTGAGCATATATAAGTCAGTTAAAAGTTCAAACTTTATTTGTAAAACCTGTTAGAGGAAATGTTATTTTTGGTCTTCTAGTAACTCAAAATGCACAGTAAGTATGAGAGGTCCAGGTCCACTGTAAACACAGTGCCAGATACACATATGCCCCACAGTGCCAGATATGCATATGCCCCAATGCCCGATACACATATGCCCCACAGTGCCAGATATACATATGCCCCCAGTGCCAGATACACATACAGTATGCTCCACAGTTCCAGATATACATATGCCCCACGGTGCCAGATATACATATGCCCCACCTGGCCAGATACAGTATACATATGCCCCCAGTGCCAGATATACATATGCCCCACAGTGCGAGATATACATATGCCCCCAGTGCCAGATATATATATGCCCCACAGTGCCAGATATAGATATGCCCCAGTGCCAGTTATACATATGCCCACACTGCCAAATATACATATCCCCCAGTGCCAGATATACATATGTCCCATAGTGCCAGTTATACATATGCCCCCAGTGCCAGACATACATATGCCCCACAGTGCCAGTTAATCATATGTCCCACAGTGCCATATACAGTATCACAGTTTATATACCGCCACCCCCCCTCCCTCCCCCCCCTGCTCACCTGCTGCAGCTGTGTCAGGGAAAGAGAGGAGTGCGCAGCACAGTCCCTCAGTGCTCAGTCAGACTCTGGTCTCCGGCGGCGGCGTGTATCTTCTCAAATGAGGCGCCGGTTCGTTAGCCAATCAGTGCTCACTGACCGGTAGCCAATCAGGAGCTGCGGCTGCCAGTCCGCGAGGAGACCAAAGCTGTAGCTGCCAGTCCACCGCTGGAGACCAAAGTCTGACTGAGCATGCCACTGAGGGACTGCGCTGCGCTCTCCTCTCCTTCTCTGACAGATCAGCGGGCTGCAAGCATGGCGGTCAACCCGGCGGTGCTGCGTACCAGCTTGCAATTTCTTACTGGTATGCAGTACCGCCCCATACCGCCATACTTGCAGCACTGGACTAACACCCAAGCGTAATAGAAGAATCAACTAGTGAATGGTGTAGCTTCATTGCATTGGTCCTTAATTTAAACAATAGTATCTGCTTTTGAATAGATTTACGCATGGTGCAGTGAATGCAATTTAAAAGTTTGATGCAGATTTTTGACTGGCTTGTTCCTACATGTATATTTTCAAATAGCGTATAGGTGGTGTTGCGCTCCACTTGATAAACTTTATACTATAATAATAATAATAATAATAATAATAATGAAAAATTCTTAAAGTGATGTTTAGAGCCTGAACATATTCAAATATGAAAATATTTATTAACAAGAATCTATCACAATTTATAAAACGAATATTGCACACACAGACATAAAAAAATTACACACATAAATGTATAGAAAAATTGTTATTAATGCTCTCGTTTGGTATGAAATCACATCAATATGTCCTGTTATTCTTACATTGTGGAAATTTTCCTCATTGTGTTTCTGTCAGCGTCCGGAGTCTTACCGGTACGCTGGGGCCGCGGGGCTGGCTTCCTTGGCGATGTGCGGGCGGAGGTGGGCTGCTGCGCCAGATCTGTGGGCAGCAGTAGCGGCGGTGAGGGGATCCGCTCGTGGCGGCGGGACGTCGCTACAGTGGGTCGCTCTTGCTGAGCCATTGCTAGGAGACCAGGGGCAGTGAGCAATGTGGCTTTGCAAAAAGGTCTGCATTACTGGGCGCCGCCATGTTGTAGACCAAGTTTTGAGCATAGTTCCTGTTTCCTGTCTCTTCCAGCCAATCCAGGGGAAGCTCTCCTTATAAAAGGGGGCTGGTTTAGGACAGGGTTGCCAGTGCTTCAAGTTACAACCCTGTTGTAGGTGCTTTAGCCTGTGCTCCCAGGATTCCTGCTGTATTCTGGTTCCTCCTGATCCTGCTTGGTCGGTTCTCTGTTGCTGCTGCAGCCCTGCCGTTCCTACCCTGCTACTGCCTGTGGAAGCGCCCCTGGAAAACCCGGTCCAGTAAGACTCTTTTGGCACAGTCGGCCCCGGGTCTTCTGCCTCGTCTTTCAAGCCACACTCCACAGATCTCCTTCACCAGCCACGCCTTTGTACCACCGCCTGCAGATTATTATCTTCAGCCTCGTTTTCCAAACCACAGTCCACAGTCCTTGTCTCCAGCCACGTCTTCAACCCTCATCCACAGTTCCACAGTTCATCATCTACAGTCTCGTCTTTCAAATCACAGTCCACAGTTCTTTGCCTCCAGCCACGTCTTAACCATCGTGCTCCAGCCTCGGTTCTCTACCTCAGCCCTGTACATAATAAATACTTTCCATTGACTCTCAAACCCCGCCTACGTTCTTCATTGCTCCGTGTCCCATGCGAAGGAACTATATCTAGCCCCCTCATCTGGTTCATTCACAGCCTGCTACCTCCTCGGGCAAATCTCAGCTGCCGGATCCTCAAACTCTGCTAGATGTGACAGTAAGCACTGGCCCAATGGTTTCGACAGGTGATAAGGCCTCAGGAGGAGATTCAACTACAGATATCTGGTCTCGCTTAAGTATGCAGGAGGCCACACAATCTCAAATCGTGCAGTTCATGCAGAGTATGTCCGAACGTCTCGATTCTCTCTGTGTCACCATGACGGCCTCTCAAGTATCTACAGCTGCTCCCACATTAGCACCCCCGGTCCCGCTTCCTCCTGTACCAGTACCACTGTCACGGTTGCATTTGCCACCTCCCAATAAATTCGATGGGAATCCAAAACAATGCCGCGGGTTTCTTAACCAGTGCGAAATCCAGTTCGAACTACAGTCGGCCAACTTCCCATCGGCACGAACCAAAGTAGCCTATATAATTTCTTTACTTACCGGGCAAGCGTTGGAATGGGCTTCACCTTTGTGGGAGAGGATGGATCCCATCTTATCTAACTATACAGAATTCGTGGCCACCTTCCGAAAAATCTTCGACGAACCGGGCAGGACTTCAGCTGCCTCGTTGGAGACCCTGCGTCTGCGTCAGGGCACGCGTACGGTCAGTTAGTACGTGATCCAGTTTCGCACCCTTTCCTCGGAACTGAACTGGAACGAGGAGGCTCTCATTGCAGCTTTCTGGAGCGGTCTCTCCGAAAAGATCAAAGATGACCTCGCAACTCAGGACGTACCTGATAAGTTGGATACACTAATTTCTTTTTGCAATAAGTTAGACCTGAGGTACAGAGAACACTGTATGGAGAGGTTGCGGTCAGATCGCCCTAAGCCTAGAGTTGTTCTTCCACCAACACCATCATCACCAACTGCGGAAAAACCCATGCAGATTAATCGTTCCCGCCTCTCCAATGAAGAACGTCAGAGACGGCGACAAGGGAACCTCTGCCTGTATTGTGGTGCATCTGATCACTTTGTTAAAACTTGCAATCTACGTCCGGGAAATGCCCGCTCCTAGTTTGTGCTGGAGAGGTCAAGCTAGGAGAATTCTCAGAATTACATACCAAGAAAGAGTCTGTCCTGTTAACCTAACTGGAGCTCCCTCCTTCTTCTCTTCTCATCTCTGCACTACTCGACTCCGGAGCCGCCAAAAGCTTCATTACGTCAGCTCTGGTCAAACGATCTGGAATACAAACAGTTCCTTTGGATCGTACCATTTCTGTTACCGCAGTGGATGGAAGTTATATCCCTGAGGGTATTATATCCTTTCGTACTATTCCTCTCAAGATGAAGGTCGGAGTTCTCCATTCAGAAGAAATCTCTTTCCTTGTAATTCCTAAAGCCTCTCATGAACTAATCCTAGGGTTTCCATGGTTAATCAGACACAATCCCCACATAGATTGGCAAACTATGGATGTTCTCTCTTGGGGACAAGACTGTTTTCAGAACTGTTTACCTTCAGTTAGACCTCTCTGTTCTTCCAGCCCTTCCAGCCTTCCTGTGGAGTACCAAGCTTTTCAAGATGTTTTCAGTAAGCAAGGGGCAGACACCTTGCCTCTGCATCGTACTTGGGATTGTCCCATTGAGCTAGTACCGGGTAAGACTACTCCCCGAGGTCGAATTTACCCTCTCTCACTTCCCGAGACACAGGCCATGTCGGAGTATATCCGGGAGAACTTGAAGAAAGGGTTCATCAGGTCTTCTACATCTCTGGCTGGAGCGGGGTTTTTCTTTGTCAAAAAGAAAGATGGGGGTTGCGGCCCTGTATTGACTATAGAGGTCTCAATGACATAACAGTTAAGAACAGATATCCGTTACCTCTGATTCCAGAACTGTTCGACCGTGTTAAAGGAGCTACTGTATTTACTAAGTTGGACTTACGGGGGGCCTACAATCTTATACGTATTCGCCCAGGGGAGGAATGGAAGACGGCATTTAATACCCGCGACGGCCATTACGAATACCTGGTAATGCCTTTTGGCCTATGTAACGCCCCAGCCGTCTTTCAAGAGTTCGTTAACGAAATCTTCAGAGATCTTCTCTATGACTGCTTGGTAGTATATCTGGATGACATCCTCATTTTTTCTAAGGATCTGAAGACCCATCGGGAACAAGTCAAAGAAGTGTTAACCCGTTTACGAAGGAATCAGTTATTCTGTAAGTTAGAGAAGTGCACCTTTGAAGTACCCACAATTCCATTCCTCGGTTACATTCTTTCAGGACAGAAGATACAGATGGACCCCGCTAAAGTCCAGGCGAATCAGGATTGGGCACTTCCAGCTACCCTTAAAGGAATTCAACGTTTCTTGGGGTTTGCTAACTTCTACCGAAGATTCATTCAAAATTATTCTTCTGTCATAGCTCCTATAACCGCATTAACTAGGAAGAGAGCTGATCCTGCCAAGTGGTCTCCTGAGGCTTTGGAAGCTTTTTCATCTTTAAAGGAGGCCTTCACGACTGCTCCAGTTCTTCGACAACCCGATCTCAGCCGTCCGTTCTTGGTGGAGGTTGATGCCTCTACTGTGGGAGTGGGAGCAGTATTATCCCAGCTTTTTAAGGACAAGAAGGTCCATCCCTGTGCGTTCTTCTCGCGAAGATTCTTCCCCGCTGAACAGAATTATGCTATTGGGGAACAGGAATTACTGGCAATTAAATTGGCCTTTGAGGAGTGGAGGTATTTGTTGGAGGGAGCTCAGCATCCAATTTCGGTAACCACAGATCACAAGAACCTCCTGTATCTACAGTCAGCCCGATGTCTGAACCCACGCCAAGCAAGATGGGCACTCTTCTTTACCCATTTTAATTTTAAACTCAGTTACTGACCAGGTTCACGCAACAAAAAGGCAGATGCCTTATCTCGCTCCCTAAGTTCAGAAGAACCCTCTGACCGTTCAAAAGAGCAATTTATCCTGGAATCCACCTCTTTTTATGCAACTAATACCTCTCCACTTCCTCCTCCAGGGAAGATCTTCGTTTACCAAATCTGCGCAAAAAACTTCTCACATTGGCTCATTCCTCCTCCTTCATGGGCCATGCGGGCGGTCATAAGACACTTAAATTCATTCAGCGCTCCTACTGGTGGCCTCATCTCAGGACTGACGTTCAGGAATTCGTGGCTGCCTGTCCAAAATGTGCTCAGCATAAAAGTCCCAAAGGTCCACCAGCCGGGTTACTCCATCCTTTACCGGTACCACTAAGACCATGGACGCATATTTCTATGGACTTAATTACAGATTTACCTATGTCTGGTGGGCGGAACACCGTATGGGTCATAGTTGACCGATTCTCTAAAATGGCACACTTTGTTCCTCTGGCTAACCTTCCATCTGCATCCCAGTTGGCAAAATTGTTTATAGCAGAGATCTTTCGACTCCATGGTCTACCACAGGAAATCGTGTCTGATAGAGGTCCTCAATTTGTGGCCAAGTTTTGGAGATCCCTATGTTCTGTTCTTGGCGTGAAATTAAACTTCTCCTCAGGCTATCATCCCCAAACGGATGGTCAAACAGAGAGAGTGAACTAGGATCTGGAGACTTTTCTGCGTTTATTCATGTCCTCCTCACCGGACAACTGGCTGGACTTCCTCCCATTCGCAGAATTTGCCCATAGCAATCTTTATCACTCTGCCACAAAATCTTCTCCATTCTTCATTAATTATGGTTACCATCCAAGAATTCCAGACTTCCAACTTCTGCCTACGCTCGAGGTTCCTGCCGCAGAGTCAACACTTCGACAACTTACTGAAGCCTGGAAACAAGTTCACAAGACTTTGCTCATGACTTCCAAGAGATATAAGACCTATGCAGATCTGAAACGAAAAGCTGTACCAAGCCTTAAGGTAGGAGATCGTGTTTGGGTTTCCACACGTAACCTAAGATTAAAGGTCCCTACAAAAAAGTTTGCTCCCAGATTTATTGGGCCTTACCCAATCGAAAAAGTGTTGAATCCTGTGGCTTACAAAGTGAAATTACCTCCGCAGTTAAGAATTCCTAATGCATTTCATATTTCTCTCTTAAAACCATTGGTACTTAATCGGTTCAGAGCCGCTCTGCCTAAATCACCCAAGATCCAATCAGCACATGGAGACGAATTTGAGATTCACAAGATCCTTGATTCTCGCAGACGTTATGGTCGCATCCAGTACCTTGTCGATTGGAAGGGGTATGGGCCAGAGGAGAGGTCTTGGGTAGATGCAGAGGATGTCCATGCTCCAAGACTTCTTCGGACATTTCATGCCAAGTTTCCAACTAAACCACATAGGTGTCCGGAGTCCACCCGCAAAGGGGGGGTACTGTCAGCGTCCGGAGTCTTACCGGTACGCTGGGGCCGCGGGGCTGGCTTCCTTGGCGATGTGTGGGCAGCAGCGGAGGTGGGCTGCTGCGCCAGATCTGTGGGCAGCAGTAGCGGCGGTGAGGGGGTCCACTCGTGGCGGCGGGACATCGCTACAGTGGGTCGCTCTTGCTGAGCCATTTCTAGGAGACCAGGGGCAGTGAGCAATGTGGCTTTGCAAAAAGGTCTGCATTACTGGGCGCCGCCATGTTGTAGACCAAGTTTTGAGCATAGTTCCTGTTTCCTGTCTCTTCCAGCCAATCCAGGGGAAGCTCTCCCTATAAAAGGGGGCTGGTTTAGGACAGGGATGCCAGTGCTTCAAGTTACAACCCTGTTGTAGGTGCTTTAGCCTGTGCTCCCAGGATTCCTGCTGTATTCTGGTTCCTCCTGATCCTGCTTGGTCGGTTCTCTGTTGCTGCTGCAGCCCTGCTGTTCCTACCCTGCTACTGCCTGTGGAAGCACCCCTGGAAAACCCGGTCCAATAAGACTCTTTGGGCACAGTCGGCCCCGGGTCTTCTGCCTCATCTTTCAAGCCACACTCCACAGATCTCCTTCACCAACCACGCCTTTGTACCACCGACCACCGCCTGCAGATTATTATCTTCAGCCTCGTTTTCAAACCACAGTCCACAGTGCTTGTCTCCTGCCACGTCTTCAACCCTCATCCACAGTTCCACAGTTCATCATCTACAGTCTCGTCTTTCAAATCACAGTCCACAGTTCTTTGCCTCCAGCCACGTCTTAACCATCGTGCTCCAGCCTCGGTTCTCTACCTCAGCCCTGTACATAATAAATACTTTCCATTGACTCTCAAACCCCGCCTACGTTCTTCATTGCTCCGTGTCCCATGCGAAGGAACTATATCCAGCCCCCTCATCTGGTTCATTCACAGCCTGCTACCTCCTCGGGCAAATCTCAGCTGCCGGATCCTCAAACTCTGCTAGACGTGACAGTTTCCAAAACAAATTGTCAGAGTCATTAATTATACCGTTGGGGTGATCAGTCCTCCTGATATAATGTCCTTTAATTAGTCTTGACTCTGGTTCGTCTGGACTAAGGTTAGTAGCAAACGTAATAAATGGGTGATCTGACCCGGCTTCCAGGAACAGTTTAATAGTTCCGATCCTCTGTTCAGTGAGTCTGGCTGGTGTCCTCCAGTGTGAGCTGGGTACAGTGTCGTTAACCCTCACTATAACTCACTTGAGGGTAGATGGTACTTATACGCTGTAGCCCACTAGACCCAAGTAGTGCCTGTCTCATCTGGCGTCTCCGGTAGCTGTAGTAATGGCGCCTGCTTGTGCACAGCAGCATGGCCGGCCCGAGGCCAAATTATTTTGTAAGCGAATAAATATTTTGACAGCAGCCATGTCTAATGTCGGATAACTGCTTCGTTTAACGGGTTAGATGCGGCCGCTGTGCACAAGCAGATAAATTAGAAACAACAGCTTACTGATAGACTTTCTAATGAGGTCCAGCGCCCTAAGATTATGTGTTTTTGTTTTTTTATATATATATATAACATTTATTTTATTTTTTTCACCCTTACAAAAGGCAATTGGCATATTAAGTTGACTGAGGAACCCAAGCAGAAGACAGAATTTTATACCTATTTATAGGTTTGCATTAATTTTTAACTATGCCTTTTGTGCTCCATTGTTCATCTGCATCTTTTCAGCACCTTATGGACAAAGCCAAATCTATGTTATCACCATTGTCCTTGGTGTATCCGGCTGAAAAATCAACAGTAACCATTTCAACATTCAGAAGGATGGCACCAGACCATCAACATGATTCAAGCTTTCCTCAAACTGCCGACATCTAAAATGTCACCATGTGAAATGACGACAGTTTCAGGATGCCAACGGCTAGGGTTAGGCTGCAGGCAGGAGATATAGAGTTAGGCTTCGATGGGAGTTTAGGATAAGGCTGCGAGGAAGGGGGGGGGGGGGTTAGGGTTAGGTACTAGGAGGATGGTTAGGGGGAAAATTACTCATCAAAATGCTGCAGCACTGGAGGTCAGGGCAGAAGTGACTGTTACATGGCCGCTGGGACCTGGAAGATGATGCCTGCACCGCCACTGCTGCCGGGACAAGGTAAGAAGCCACTAGACGACCAGGAACTGTTGACAGATCATCATATAATCCGGGTAGACATAATGACTGTCTACAAGTCTTACCACACCTGTCCTTGAAAACACTGGGGTCTACGGGGGTCATTGTCACAGCGCAGCGATCAGGTCGGAACTGCACATTCGCTGGCGCATGCCAGTCGTCGGTGCCCAGCATTCGCCTCTAAGATAGAGCTAGGAGCTGATTGGTTGTTGCATTATCTCTGTCAACTGTATCTCTCTCTAAAGTCTTAGTACATGGGGCTCATGATCATCTATAGCGTACATTTGCAATGTACAAGTGTATCGCCTATGATCTGCCATTCTGTGGATGTTAGAGATGAAAGATGCAAAATATGTAGGGTACATTGTGGGCTTTAGTTGCTTTAAGCCACTCAATAATAAGGTTTAGGTCCTCAATAAAGCCCCAATTCCTGGAAAGACAAAACAGTTACTCTCTCTCTTAGGTTTAGTTGGATACTATAGGAGGTTTATTCCCCAGTTTTCTACTGTAGCTGTTGCTCTAGTGAATTTGCCGAAAAATAGTGATCCAAATAAATGAGCGTCAGTCTTTGTTGCTGTTAAACACATCAGAATCAGCTTTATTGGCCAGGTGTACTCACGTACACTAGGAATTTTTTATGGTACAATGCACTGCCAAGCAACAACATGAAGGCGGAATACACAGCATAATAAGGTGGAAGAACGTACCATTACATTACACGTATGAGTTCATACTGCACATTGCAACTGTACGATAGACTCGACACATTAGACATATTACACATGTAAAATTGAAGGCTGCTTGGCAGAGCAGCACCGAGGCAGCCATCCACGGCGCCATCTTGAACTTAAACAATGCACGTAGGCCCTCATTCCGAGTTTAACGCTCACTAGCTATTTTTGGCAGAGCAGCGATCAGATAGTCGCCACCTCTAGGGGAGTGTATTTTCGCTTTGCAAGTGTGCGAACGCTTGTGCAGCCGAGCGGGACGAAAAAGTTTTTTGCAGTTTCTGAGTTGCTCTGGACTTACTCAGCCCTTGCGATCACTTCAGCCTGTCCGGTCCCGGAATTGAAGTCAGACACCCGCCCTGCAAACGCCTGGACACGCCTGCATTTTCCCTACCACTCCCAGAAAACGGACAGTTGACACCCGTAAGCGCCCTCTTCCTGTCAATCTCCTTGCGATCGGTTGTGCGAATGGATTCGTCGCTAGAAGTATTGCACAGCAACGATGCTGTTTGTACTAGTGATGAGCGGGTTCGGTTTCTCTGAAACCGAACCCCTCCGAACTTCACCTTGTTTACACGGGTCCGAGGCAGGTTAGAACCTTCCCGCCTTGCTCGGCTAACCCGATCGCGCCCGAACGTCATCATCCCGCTGTCGGATTCTCGCGAGATTCGGATTCTATATAAGCAGCCGCGCGTCGCCGCCATTTTCACTCGTGCATTGGAGATGATAGGGAGAGGACGTGGCTGGCGTCCTCTCCGTTTATTGTACAAGACAGAACTTGATTCATTGGTTGTTTATTGCTTAATTGTGGGGAGGATTGGGGAGCAGCTGTTAGGAGTACACTGCAGAGTTTTGCTGATAAGTGACCACCAGTTTTTATTCGTTCTCTGCCTGAAAAAAACGCTCCATACCATATCTGTGCTCAGTGTGCTGCATAATATATCTGTGCTGAGTGCTCACACTGCTTAATTGTGGGGACTGGGGAGCAGCTATAGCAGGAGTACAGTGCAGAGTTTTGCTGACAGTGACCACCAGTATACGTTGTCTGCCTGAAAAACACTCCATATCTGTGCTCAGTGTGCTGCTTTATTGTGGGGACTGGGAGTGGGGACCACCAGTATAATTAATATTATATAGGAGGAGTACAGTGCAGAGTGCACTGCTGTACCTACCTCTGTGTCGTTATCCATTAAGTATACTATCCATCGACATTCTATACCTGTGGTGCATTTTAGTTTTGCAGTTTGCTGACAGTGTCCACCAGTATACTATATATAGCAGTACGGTAGGCCACTGCTGTACCTACCTCTGTGTCGTCACTCGTCATCCATTAAGTATACTATCCATCTACATTCTATACCTGTGGTGCATTTTAGTTTTGCAGTTTGCTGACAGTGTCCACCAGTATACTATATATATACTTATAGCAGTACGGTTGGCCACTGCTGTACCTACCTCTGTGTCGTCACTCGTCATCCATTAAGTATACTATCCATCTACATTCTATACCTGTGGTGCATTTTAGACAGTTTTGCCGTTTGCTGACAGTGTCCACCAGTATACTATATATATACTTATAGCAGTACGGTAGGCCACTGCTGTACCTACCTCTGTGTCATTACTCGTCATCCATTAAGTATACTATCCATCTACATTCTATACCTGTGGTGCATTTTAGACAGTTTTGCAGTTTGCTGACAGTGTCCACCTGTTTATTATATATATACTTATAGCAGTACGGTAGGCCACTGCTGTACCTACCTCTGTGTCGTCACTCGTCATCCATTAAGTATACTATCCATCTACATTCTATACCTGTGGTGCATTTTAGACAGTTTTGCAGTTTGCTGACAGTGTCCACCAGTATACTATATATATACTTATAGCAGTACGGTAGGCCACTGCTGTACCTACCTCTGTGTCGTCACTCGTCATCCATTAAGTATACTATCCATCTACATTCTATACCTGTGGTGCATTTTAGACAGTTTTGCAGTTTGCTGACAGTGTCCACCAGTTTATTATATATATACTTATAGCAGTACGGTAGGCCACTGCTGTACCTACCTCTGTGTCGTCACTCGTCATCCATTAAGTATACTATCCATCTACATTCTATACCTGTGGTGCATTTTAGACAGTTTTGCAGTTTGCTGACAGTGTCCACCAGTATACTATATATATATACTTATAGCAGTACGGTAGGCCACTGCTGTGTACCTACCTCTGTGTCGTCACTCGTCATCCATTAAGTATACTATCCATCTACATTCTATACCTGTGGTGCATTTTAGACAGTTTTGCACAGTAAATATAGTAGTAGGCCATTGCTATTGATACTGGCATATAATTCCACACATTAAAAAATGGAGAACAAAAATGTGGAGGTTAAAGGGAAAGATCAAGATCCACTTCCACCTCGTGCTGAAGCTGCTGCCACTAGTCATGGCCGATGAAATGCCATCAACGTCGTCTGCCAAGGCCGATGCCCAATGTCATAGTAGAGAGCATGTAAAATCCAAAACACAAAAGTTCAGTAAAATGACCCAAAAATATAAATTAAAAGCGTCTGAGGAGAAGCGTAAACTTGCCAATATGCCATTTACGACACAGAGTGGCAAGGAACGGCTGAGGCCCTGGCCTATGTTCATGGCTAGTGGTTCAGCTTCACATGAGGATGGAAGCACTCATCCTCTCGCTAGAAAAAAAAAAGACTAAAGCTGGCAAAAGCACAGCAAAGAACTGTGCGATCTTCAAAATCACAAATCCCCAAGGAGAGTCCAATTGTGTCGGTTGCGATGCCTGACCTTCCCAACACTGGACGGGAAGAGCTTGCGCCTTCCACCATTTACACGCCCCCTGCAAGTGCTGGAAGGAGCACCCGCAGTCCAGTTCCTGATAGTCAAATTGAAGATGTCACTGTTGAAGTACACCAGGATGAGGATATGGGTGTTGCTGGCGCTGGGGAGGAAATTGACAAGGAGGATTCTGATGGTGAGGTGGTTTGTTTCAGTCAGGCACCCGAGGAGACACCTGTTGTCCATGGGAGGAATATGGTCATTGACATGCCTGGTCAAAATACAAAAAAAATCAGCTCTTCGGTGTGGAATTATTTCAACACAAATGCGGACAACAGGTGTCAAGCCGTGTGTTGCCTTTGTCAAGCTGTAATAAGAAGGGGTAAGGACGTTAACCACCTCGGAACATCCTCCCTTATACGTCACCTGCAGCGCATTCATCATAAGTCAGTGACAAGTTCAAAAACTTTGGGTGACAGCGGAAGCAGTCCACTGACCACTAAATCCCTTCCTCTTGTAACCAAGCTCCTGCAAACCACACCACCAACTCCCTCAGTGTCAATTTCCTCCTTACCCAGGAAAGCCAATAGTCCTGCAGGCCATGTCACTGTCAAGTCTGACGAGTCCTCTCCTGCCTGGGATTCCTCCGATGCATCCTTGAGTGTAACACCTACTGCTGCTGGCGCTGCTGTTGTTGCTGCTGGGAGTCGATCGTCATCCAAGAGGGGAAGTCGGAAGACCACTTGTACTACTTCCAGTAAGCAATTGACTGTCCAACAGTCCTTTGCGAGGAAGATGAAATATCACAGCAGTCATCCTGCTGCAAAGCAGATAACTCAGGCCTTGGCAGCCTGGGCGGTGAGAAACGTGGTTCCGGTATCCATCGTTAATTCAGAGGCAACTATAGACTTGATTGAGGTACTGTGTCCCCGGTACCAAATACCATCTAGGTTCCATTTCTCTAGGCAGGCGATACCGAAAATGTACACAGACCTCAGAAAAAGACTCACCAGTGTCCTAAAAAATGCAGTTGTACCCAATGTCCACTTAACCACGGACATGTGGACAAGTGGAGCAGGGCAGACTCAGGACTATATGACTGTGACAGCCCACTGGGTAGATGTAATGCCTCCTCCAGCAAGAACAGCAGCGGCGGCACCAGTAGCAGCATCTCGGAAACGCCAACTCGTTTCTAGGCAGGCTACGCTTTGTATCACCGCTTTCCAGAATAGGCACACAGCTGAAAACCTCTTACGGCAACTGAGGAAGATCATCGCAGAATGGCTTACCCCAATTGGACTCTCCTGGGGATTTGTGACATCGGACAACGCCAGCAATATTGTGCGTGCATTACATCTGGGCAAATTCCAGCACGTCCCATGTTTTGCACATACATTGAATTTTGTGGTGCAGAATTATTTAAAAAACGACAGGGGCGTGCAGGAGATGCTGTCGGTGGCCCGAAGAATTGCGGGCCACTTTCGGCATTCAGGCACCGCGTACAGAAGACTGGAGCACCACCAAACATTCCTGAACCTGCCCTGCCATCATCTGAAGCAAGAGGTGGTAACGAGGTGGAATTCAACCCTCTATATGCTTCAGAGGATGGAGGAGCAGCAAAAGGCCATTCAAGCCTATACATCTGCCCACGATATAGGCAAAGGAGGGGGAATGCACCTGACTCAAGCGCAGTGGAGAATGATTTCAACGTTGTGCAAGGTTCTGCAACCCTTTGAACTTGCCACACGTGAAGTCAGTTCAGACACTGCCAGCCTGAGTCAGGTCATTCCCCTCATCAGGCTTTTGCAGAAGAAGCTGGAGACATTGAAGGAGGAGCTAAAACAGAGCGATTCCGCTAGGCATGTGGGACTTGTGGATGGAGCCCTTAATTCGCTTAACCAGGATTCACGGGTGGTCAATCTGTTGAAATCAGAGCACTACATTTTGGCCACCGTGCTCGATCCTAGATTTAAAACCTACGTTGTATCTCTCTTTCCGGCAGACACAAGTCTGCAGAGGTTCAAAGACCTGCTGGTGAGAAAATTGTCAAGTCAAGCCGAACGTGACCCGTCAACAGCTCCTCCTTCACATTCTCCCGCAACTGGGGGTGCGAGGAAAAGGCTAAGAATTCCTAGCCCACCCGCTGGCGGTGATGCAGGGCAGTCTGGAGCGAGTGCTGACATCTGGTCCGGACTGAAGGACCTGCCAATGATTACTGACATGTCGTCTACTGTCACTGCATATGATTCTCTCACCATGGAAAGAATGGTGGAGGATTATATGAGTGACCGCATCCAAGTAGGCACGTCAGACAGTCCGTACGTATACTGTCAGCAATCGGCGTACTAGGTTACTTCCAGAAAATGTGGAGAAGATGATGTTCATCAAAATGAATTATAATCAATTCCTCCGTGGAGACATTCACCAGCAGCAATTGCCTCCAGAAAGTACACGGGGACCTGAGATGGTGGATTCCAGTGGGGACGAATTAATAATCTGTGAGGAGGAGGATGTACACAGTGAAAGGGGTGAGGAATCGGAGGATGATGATGAGGTGGACATCTTGCCTCTGTAGAGCCAGTTTGTGCAAGGAGAGATTGATTGCTTCTTTTTTGGTGGGGGCACAAACCAACCAGTCATTTCAGTCACAGTCGTGTGGCAGACCCTGTCGCTGAAATGATGGGTTCGTTAAAGTGTGCATGTCCTGTTTATACAACATAAGGGTGGGTGGGAGGGCCCAAGGACAATTCCATCTTGCACCTCTTTTTTCTTTCATTTTTCTTTGCATCATGTGCTGTTTGGGGACATTTTTTTGGAACGGCCATCCTGCCTGACATTGCAGTGCCACTCCTAGATGGGCCAGGTGTTTGTGTCGGCCACTTGTGTCGCTTAGCTTAGTCATACAGCCAACTTGGTGCGCCTCTTTTTTTCTTTGCATCATGTGCTGTTTGGGGACTATTTTTTGGAAGTGCCATCCTGTCTTGATTGACACTGCAGTGCCACTCCTAGATGGGCCAGGTGTTTGTGTCGGCCACTTGTGTCGCTTAGCTTAGTCACACAGACACCTTGGTGCGCCTCTTTTTTTCTTTGCATCATGTGCTGTTTGGGGACTATTTTTTGGAAGTGCCATCCTGTCTTGATTGACACTGCAGTGCCACTCCTAGATGGGCCAGGTGTTTGTGTCGGCCACTTGTGTCGCTTAGCTTAGTCACACAGACACCTTGGTGCGCCTCTTTTTTTCTTTGCATCATGTGCTGTTTGGGGACAATTTTTTGGAAGGGCCATCCTGTCTTGATTGACACTGCAGTGCCACTCCTAGATGGGCCAGGTGTTTGTGTCGGCCACTTGTGTCGCTTAGCTTAGTCACACAGCCACCTTGGTGCGCCTCTTTTTTTCTTTGCATCATGTGCTGTTTGGGGACTATTTTTTGGAAGTGCCATCCTGTCTTGATTGACACTGCAGTGCCACTCCTAGATGGGCCAGGTGTTTGTGTCGGCCACTTGTGTCGCTTAGCTTAGTCACACAGCCACCTTGGTGCACCTCTTTTATTCTTTGCATCATGTGCTGTTTGGGGACAATTTTTTGGAAGGGCCATCCTGTCTTGATTGACACTGCAGTGCCACTCCTAGATGGGCCAGGTGTTTGTGTCGGCCACTTGTGTCGCTTAGCTTAGTCACACAGCCACCTTGGTGCGCCTCTTTTTATCTTTGCATCATGTGCTGTTTGGGGACTATTTTTTGGAAGTGCCATCCTGTCTTGATTGACACTGCAGTGCCACTCCTAGATGGGCCAGGTGTTTGTGTCGGCCACTTGTGTCGATTAGCTTAGTCACACAGCCACCTTCGTGCGCCTCTTTTTTTCTTTGCATCATGTGCTGTTTGGGGACTATTTTTTGGAAGGGCCATCCTGCCCCTAGATGGGCCAGGAGTTTGTGTCGGCCACTTGTGTCGCTTAGCTTAGCCATCCAGTGACCTCGGTGCAAATTTTAGGACTAAAAATAATATTGTGAGGTGTGAGGTGTTCAGAATAGACTGGAAATGAGTGGAAATTATGGTTATTGAGGTTAATAATACTATGGGATCAAAATGACCCCCAAATTCTATGATTTAAGCTGTTTTTTAGGGTTTTTTGAAAAAAACACCCGAATCCAAAACACACCCGAATCCGACAAAAATTTTTCGGTGAGGTTTTGCCAAAACGCGTCCGAATCCAAAACACGGCCGCGGAACCGAACCCAAAACCAAAACACAAAACGCGAAAAATTTCCGAATACCTCACACCTCACAATATTATTTTTAGTCCTAAAATTTGCACCGAGGTCGCTGTGTGAGTAAGATAAGCGACCCTAGTGGCCGACACAAACACCGGGCCCATCTAGGAGTGGCACTGCAGTGTCACGCAGGATGTCCCTTCCAAAAAACCCTCCCCAAACAGCACATGACGCAAAGAAAAAAAGAGGCGCAATGAGGTAGCTGTGTGAGTAAGATTAGCGACCCTAGTGGCCGACACAAACACCGGGCCCATCTAGGAGTGGCACTGCAGTGTCACGCAGGATGGCCCTTCCAAAAAACCCTCCCCAAACAGCACATGACGCAAAGAAAAAAAGAGGCGCAATGAGGTAGCTGTGTGAGTAAGATTAGCGACCCTAGTGGCCGACACAAACACCGGGCCCATCTAGGAGTGGCACTGCAGTGTCACGCAGGATGTCCCTTCCAAAAAACCCTCCCCAAACAGCACATGACGCAAAGAAAAAAAGAGGCGCAATGAGGTAGCTGACTGTGTGAGTAAGATTAGCGACCCTAGTGGCCGACACAAACACCGGGCCCATCTAGGAGTGGCACTGCAGTGTCACGCAGGATGTCCCTTCCAAAAAACCCTCCCCAAACAGCACATGACGCAAAGAAAAAAAGAGGCGCAATGAGGTAGCTGACTGTGTGAGTAAGATTAGCGACCCTAGTGGCCGACACAAACACCGGGCCCATCTAGGAGTGGCACTGCAGTGTCACGCAGGATGTCCCTTCCAAAAAACCCTCCCCAATCAGCACATGATGCAAAGAAAAAGAAAAGAAAAAAGAGGTGCAAGATGGAATTGTCCTTGGGCCCTCCCACCCACCCTTATGTTGTATAAACAAAACAGGACATGCACACTTTAACCAACCCATCATTTCAGTGACAGGGTCTGCCACACGACTGTGACTGATATGACGGGTTGGTTTGGACCCCCCCCAAAAAAGAAGCAATTAATCTCTCCTTGCACAAACTGGCTCTACAGAGGCAAGATGTCCACCTCATCTTCACCCTCCGATATATCACCGTGTACATCCCCCTCCTCACAGATTATCAATTCGTCCCCACTGGAATCCACCATCTCAGCTCCCTGTGTACTTTGTGGAGGCAATTGCTGCTGGTCAATGTCTCCGCGGAGGAATTGATTATAATTCATTTTAATGAACATCATCTTCTCCACATTTTCTGGATGTAACCTCGTACGCCGATTGCTGACAAGGTGAGCGGCGGCACTAAACACTCTTTCGGAGTACACACTTGTGGGAGGGCAACTTAGGTAGAATAAAGCCAGTTTGTGCAAGGGCCTCCAAATTGCCTCTTTTTCCTGCCAGTATAAGTACGGACTGTGTGACGTGCCTACTTGGATGCGGTCACTCATATAATCCTCCACCATTCTATCAATGTTGAGAGAATCATATGCAGTGACAGTAGACGACATGTCCGTAATCGTTGTCAGGTCCTTCAGTCCGGACCAGATGTCAGCATCAGCAGTCGCTCCAGACTGCCCTGCATCACCGCCAGCGGGTGGGCTCGGAATTCTGAGCCTTTTCCTCGCACCCCCAGTTGCGGGAGAATGTGAAGGAGGAGATGTTGACAGGTCGCGTTCCGCTTGACTTGACAATTTTGTCACCAGCAGGTCTTTCAACCCCAGCAGACCTGTGTCTGCCGGAAAGAGAGATCCAAGGTAGGCTTTAAATCTAGGATCGAGCACGGTGGCCAAAATGTAGTGCTCTGATTTCAACAGATTGACCACCCGTGAATCCTTGTTAAGCGAATTAAGGGCTGCATCCACAAGTCCCACATGCCTAGCGGAATCGCTCCCTTTTAGCTCCTTCTTCAATGCCTCCAGCTTCTTCTGCAAAAGCCTGATGAGGGGAATGACCTGACTCAGGCTGGCAGTGTCTGAACTGACTTCACGTGTGGCAAGTTCAAAGGGCATCAGAACCTTGCACAACGTTGAAATCATTCTCCACTGCACTTGAGACAGGTGCATTCCACCTACTATATCGTGCTCAATTGTATAGGCTTGAATGGCCTTTTGCTGCTCCTCCAACCTCTGAAGCATATAGAGGGTTGAATTCCACCTCGTTACCACTTCTTGCTTCAGATGATGGCAGGGCAGGTTCAGTAGTTTTTGGTGGTGCTCCAGTCTTCTGTACGTGGTGCCTGTACGCCGAAAGTGTCCCGCAATTTTTCTGGCCACTGACAGCATCTCTTGCACGCCCCTGTCGTTTTTTAAAAAATTCTGCACCACCAAATTCAAGGTATGTGCAAAACATGGGACGTGCTGGAATTTGCCCATATTTAATGCACACACAATATTGCTGGCGTTGTCCGATGCCACAAATCCACAGGAGAGTCCAATTGGGGTAAACCATTCCGCGATGATCTTCCTCAGTTGCCGTAAGAGGTTTTCAGCTGTGTGCGTATTCTGGAAAGCGGTGATACAAAGCGTAGCCTGCCTAGGAAAGAGTTGGCGTTTGCGAGATGCTGCTACTGGTGCCGCCGCTGCTGTTCTTGCGGCGGGAGTCCATACATCTACCCAGTGGGCTGTCACAGTCATATAGTCCTGACCCTGCCCTGCTCCACTTGTCCACATGTCCGTGGTTAAGTGGACATTGGGTACAATTGCATTTTTTAGGACACTGGTGAGTCTTTTTCTGACGTCCGTGTACATTCTCGGTATCGCCTGCCTAGAGAAGTGGAACCTAGATGGTATTTGGTAACGGGGGCACCCTGCCTCAATAAATTGTCTAGTTCCCTGTGAACTAACGGCGGATACCGGACGCACGTCTAACACCAACATAGTTGTCAAGGACTCAGTTATCCGCTTTGCAGTAGGATGACTGCTGTGATATTTCATCTTCCTCGCAAAGGACTGTTGAACAGTCAATTGCTTACTGGAAGTAGTACAAGTGGGCTTACGACTTCCCCTCTGGGATGACCATCGACTCCCAGCGGCAACAACAGCAGCGCCAGCAGCAGTAGGCGTTACACGCAAGGATGCATCGGAGGAATCCCAGGCAGGAGAGGACTCGTCAGAATTGCCAGTGACATGGCCTGCAGGACTATTGGCATTCCTGGGGAAGGAGGAAATTGACACTGAGGGAGTTGGTGGGGTGGTTTGCGTGAGCTTGGTTACAAGAGGAAGGGATTTACTGGTCAGTGGACTGCTTCCGCTGTCACCCAAAGTTTTTGAACTTGTCACTGACTTATTATGAATGCGCTGCAGGTGACGTATAAGGGAGGATGTTCCGAGGTGGTTAACGTCCTTACCCCTACTTATTACAGCTTGACAAAGGGAACACACGGCTTGACACCTGTTGTCCGCATTTCTGGTGAAATACCTCCACACCGAAGAGCTGATTTTTTTGGTATTTTCACCTGGCATGTCAACGGCCATATTCCTCCCACGGACAACAGGTGTCTCCCCGGGTGCCTGACTTAAACAAACCACCTCACCATCAGAATCCTCCTGGTCAATTTCCTCCCCAGCGCCAGCAACACCCATATCCTCCTCATCCTGGTGTACTTCAACACTGACATCTTCAATCTGACTATCAGGAACTGGACTGCGGGTGCTCCTTCCAGCACTTGCAGGGGGCGTGCAAATGGTGGAAGGCGCATGCTCTTCACGTCCAGTGTTGGGAAGGTCAGGCATCGCAACCGACACAATTGGACTCTCCTTGTGGATTTGGGATTTCGAAGAATGCACAGTTCTTTGCTGTGCTGCTTTTGCCAGCTTGAGTCTTTTCATTTTTCTAGCGAGAGGCTGAGTGCTTCCATCCTCATGTGAAGCTGAACCACTAGCCATGAACATAGGCCAGGGCCTCAGCCGTTCCTTGCCACTCCGTGTGGTAAATGGCATATTGGCAAGTTTACGCTTCTCCTCCGACAATTTTATTTTAGGTTTTGGAGTCCTTTTTTTACTGATATTTGGTGTTTTGGATTTGACATGCTCTGTACTATGACATTGGGCATCGGCCTTGGCAGACGACGTTGCTGGCATTTCATCGTCTCGGCCATGACTAGTGGCAGCAGCTTCAGCACGAGGTGGAAGTGGATCTTGATCTTTCCCTAATTTTGGAACCTCAACATTTTTGTTCTCCATATTTTAATAGGCACAACTAAAAGGCACCTCAGGTAAACAATGGAGATGGATGGATTGGATACTAGTATACAATTATGGACGGGCTGCCGAGTGCCGACACAGAGGTAGCCACAGCCGTGAACTACCGCACTGTACTGTGTCTGCTGCTAATATATAGACTGGTTGATAAAGAGATAGTATACTCGTAACTAGTATGTATGTATAAAGAAAGAAAAAAAAAACCACGGTTAGGTGGTATATACAATTATGGACGGGCTGCCGAGTGCCGACACAGAGGTAGCCACAGCCGTGAACTACCGCACTGTACTGTGTCTGCTGCTAATATATAGACTGGTTGATAAAGAGATAGTATACTCGTAACTAGTATGTATGTATAAAGAAAGAAAAAAAAAACCACGGTTAGGTGGTATATACAATTATGGACGGGCTGCCGAGTGCCGACACAGAGGTAGCCACAGCCGTGAACTACCGCACTGTACTGTGTCTGCTGCTAATATAGACTGGTTGATAAAGAGATAGTATACTCGTAACTAGTATGTATGTATAAAGAAAGAAAAAAAAACCACGGTTAGGTGGTATATACAATTATGGACGGGCTGCCGAGTGCCGACACAGAGGTAGCCACAGCCGTGAACTACCGCACTGTACTGTGTCTGCTGCTAATATATAGACTGGTTGATAAAGAGATAGTATACTCGTAACTAGTATGTATGTATAAAGAAAGAAAAAAAAAACCACGGTTAGGTGGTATATACAATTATGGACGGGCTGCCGAGTGCCGACACAGAGGTAGCCACAGCCGTGAACTACCGCACTGTACTGTGTCTGCTGCTAATATATAGACTGGTTGATAAAGAGATAGTATACTCGTAACTAGTATGTATGTATAAAGAAAGAAAAAAAACCCACGGTTAGGTGGTATATACAATTATGGACGGGCTGCCGAGTGCCGACACAGAGGTAGCCACAGCCGTGAACTACCGCACTGTACTGTGTCTGCTGCTAATATATAGACTGGTTGATAAAGAGATAGTATACTCGTAACTAGTATGTATGTATAAAGAAAGAAAAAAAAACCACGGTTAGGTGGTATATACAATTATGGACGGGCTGCCGAGTGCCGACACAGAGGTAGCCACAGCCGTGAACTACCGCACTGTACTGTGTCTGCTGCTAATATATAGACTGGTTGATAAAGAGATAGTATACTCGTAACTAGTATGTATGCATAAAGAAAGAAAAAAAAACCACGGTTAGGTGGTATATACAATTATGGACGGGCTGCCGAGTGCCGACACAGAGGTAGCCACAGCCGTGAACTACCGCACTGTACTGTGTCTGCTGCTAATATATAGACTGGTTGATAAAGAGATAGTATACTCGTAACTAGTATGTATGTATAAAGAAAGAAAAAAAAACCACGGTTAGGTGGTATATACAATTATGGACGGGCTGCCGAGTGCCGACACAGAGGTAGCCACAGCCGTGAACTACCGCACTGTACTGTGTCTGCTGCTAATATATAGACTGGTTGATAAAGAGATAGTATACTCGTAACTAGTATGTATGTATAAAGAAAGAAAAAAAAACCACGGTTAGGTGGTATATACAATTATGGACGGGCTGCCGAGTGCCGACACAGAGGTAGCCACAGCCGTGAACTACCGCACTGTACTGTGTCTGCTGCTAATATATAGACTGGTTGATAAAGAGATAGTATACTCGTAACTAGTATGTATGTATAAAGAAAGAAAAAAAAACCACGGTTAGGTGGTATATACAATTATGGACGGGCTGCCGAGTGCCGACACAGAGGTAGCCACAGCCGTGAACTACCGCACTGTACTGTGTCTGCTGCTAATATATAGACTGGTTGATAAAGAGATAGTATACTCGTAACTAGTATGTATGTATAAAGAAAGAAAAAAAAACCACGGTTAGGTGGTATATACAATTATGGACGGGCTGCCGAGTGCCGACACAGAGGTAGCCACAGCCGTGAACTACCGCACTGTACTGTGTCTGCTGCTAATATATAGACTGGTTGATAAAGAGATAGTATACTCGTAACTAGTATGTATGTATAAAGAAAGAAAAAAAAACCACGGTTAGGTGGTATATACAATTATGGACGGGCTGCCGAGTGCCGACACAGAGGTAGCCACAGCCGTGAACTACCGCACTGTACTGTGTCTGCTGCTAATATATAGACTGGTTGATAAAGAGATAGTATACTCGTAACTAGTATGTATGTATAAAGAAAGAAAACAAAACCACGGTTAGGTGGTATATACAATTATGGACGGGCTGCCGAGTGCCGACACAGAGGTAGCCACAGCCGTGAACTACCGCACTGTACTGTGTCTGCTGCTAATATATAGACTGGTTGATAAAGAGATAGTATACTCGTAACTAGTATGTATGTATAAAGAAAGAAAAAAAAACCACGGTTAGGTGGTATATACAATTATGGACGGGCTGCCGAGTGCCGACACAGAGGTAGCCACAGCCGTGAACTACCGCACTGTACTGTGTCTGCTGCTAATATAGACTGGTTGATAAAGAGATAGTATACTACTAATATTATATATACTGGTGGTCAGGTCACTGGTCACTAGTCACACTGGCAGTGGCACTCCTGCAGCAAAAGTGTGCACTGTTTAATTTTAATATAATATTATGTACTCCTGGCTCCTGCTATAACCTATAACTGGCACTGCAGTAGTGCTCCCCAGTCTCCCCCACAATTATAAGCTGTGTGAGCTGAGCAGTCAGACAGATATATAATATATATAGATGATGCAGCACACTGGCCTGAGCCTGAGCAGTGCACACAGATATGGTATGTGACTGACTGAGTCACTGTGTGTATCGCTTTTTTCAGGCAGAGAACGGATATATTAAATAAACTGCACTGTGTGTCTGGTGGTCACTCACTATATAATATATTATGTACTCCTGGCTCCTGCTATAACCTATAACTGGCACTGCAGTAGTGCTCCCCAGTCTCCCCCACAATTATAAGCTGTGTGAGCTGAGCAGTCAGACAGATATATATAATATTATATATAGATAATAGATGATGCAGCACACTGGCCTGAGCCTGAGCAGTGCACACAGATATGGTATGTGACTGAGTCACTGTGTGCTGTGTATCGCTTTTTTCAGGCAGAGAACGGATTATAAATAAAACTGGTGGTCACTGGTCACTATCAGCAAAACTCTGCACTGTACTGAGTACTCCTAATGCTCCCCAAAATTAGTAAATCAAGTGTCTCTCTAATCTATTCTAAACGGAGAGGACGCCAGCCACGTCCTCTCCCTATCAATCTCAATGCACGTGTGAAAATGGCGGCGACGCGCGGCTCCTTATATAGAATCCGAGTCTCGCGATAGAATCCGAGCCTCGCGAGAATCCGACAGCGTCATGATGACGTTCGGGCGCGCTCGGGTTAACCGAGCAAGGCGGGAAGATCCGAGTCGCTCGGACCCGTGAAAAAAAACATGAAGTTCTGGCGGGTTCGGATTCAGAGAAACCGAACCCGCTCATCTCTAATTTTAGCATCAGCTGTCTCTGCACCAGAGCAATGATGATTTGCTCCGTCACTCGCGGCGAGTCAGAATGTTAATTATCAGGTGCCGCCCTGCACCCAATAATTAACATGATTAATATTCCTCCTGTAGAAAAAGTTTCTATGACTTAAATTACCATAAATAGTAGCAGGCTATGTACTGACTGTGGCATCCCGATGCTTGAAATCCCGACAGGGGAGGGTAAGTATACTTACCTTCCCCCCTGGCCCCCTAACCCTCCTTTTCTGTAACCTACACCCTACCTGCAGCCTAAACCGGGATTACAGCGTCGGTATTCTGATTGCCGGGATCCCGACCGCCAGGATCCTAACCGGATCCCATTAGTATATTAGCTTGCTTTCTATTTAGAAAGGCACAGTCCACTTACTGGGATTCATTATTACTGTATGAATGAGAAATATTACAGCAGTTTGTTTACAGAACCCGTTAAATTATCCACTGCACAGGCATCGACTTTGAAAGATTGTAGAATTTAGAGCCTCTTTTCTTAAGCAATCGCTAACTTTACAATGCCATTGTATTGCTTACATCAGGCATGTCCAAACTGCGGCCCTCCAGCTGTTGTGAAACTACATATCCCAGCATGCCCTGACACAGTTTTGCTGTCAGAGAATGCTAAAGCTATGTCAGGGCATGCTGGGATGTGTAGTTTCTCAACAGCTGGAGGGCCGCAGTTTGGACATGCCTGGCTTACATCATTAGTTACCATATATATGGCTAATACTCTTGTACTTTACTCTTTAATAGTCTTGTGGTTTAAAAATTGTTCCTGGAACATTCTGAGTATTTTTTTTTGGGGCACATGATGCATACGCATATGTCACTTCGACTTTTGCGAGACTTTTAACTGTGACTTTTTTAATACATGAGATACAGTTCCAACACTCAGCAGCTGTGTTTGTTTACAGGCTTTGCAATTAACACTGAACTAATGGAGAGATTCCAACAACTTTCTTGGCACCATGTATATCATTTAAAATATATAGTCATGGACCCCAAATCATAAACTTGCCATTTGTGTTGTCTATGAATAGGACTGATCATGCACATAAATTAAAACTTCGCACCACTGTGAGGTCTACACACTATAGCGAGTAAAAATGTCACGTAACCACTAAAGCATTTTTCTCTAACGTCCTAGAGGATGCTGGGGACTCCGTAAGGACCATGGGGAATAGACGGGCTCCGCAGGAGATAGGGCACTTTAAGAAAGCTTTGGATTCTGGGTGTGCACTGGCTCCTCCCTCTATGTCCCTCCTCCAGACCTCAGTTTTACACTGTGCCCAGAGGAAGATGGGCGCACTGCAGGGAGCTCTCCTGAGTTCTTTGCATTAGAAAGCATTTTTGTTTGGATTTTCCTATTTTTACAGGGAGCACTGCTGGCAACAGGCTCCCTGCATCGAGGGACTGAGGAGAGAGGAGCAGACCTACTTAAATGATAGGATCTGCTTCCTCGCTACTGGACACCATTAGCTCCAGAGGGAGTGAACACAGGTTCGTCCTGGGCGTCCACCCCCGGAGCCACGCCGCCGTTCTCCTCACAGAGCCAGAAGAACAGAAGCAAGAAGACGTCTCAGGCGGCAGAAGCTTTCAGCGGGTTCACTGAGGTAATGCACAGCACCGCAGCTGTGCGTCATTGCTCCACACACCTCACACACTCCAGTCACTGTATGGGTGCAGGGCACAGGGGGGGCGCCCTGGGCAACAATAATAACACTTCAAAACATTGCAAAAAGATATATACATGAACAGCTGGGCACTGTACATGTATATAAAAGAGCCCCCGCCATTTTTACACAAATTTGAGCGGGACCGAAGCCCGCCGCCGAGGGGGCGGGGCTTCTCCCTCAGCACTCACCAGCGCCATTTTTCTCTCCACAGAACGCTGAGAGGAAGCTCCCCGGACTCTCCCCTGCTTACACACGGTGAAGGGGTGTTTAAAAGAGAGGGGGGGGGGGCACATAATTGGCGGATAAGATATTATACAGCGCTGCTGGGGAAAAACATTTTGTGTTGGTCTCCAGGGTCATTGCGCTGGGGTGTGTGCTGGCATACTCTCTCTCTGTCTCTCCAAAGGGCCTTAAAGGGGATACTGTCTTCAGAAAGGAGTTTCCCTGTGTGTGTGAAGTGTGTCGGTACGTGTGTGTCGACATGTTTGACGAGGAAGGCTCGCTTAATATGGAGGGGGAGTGTTTGAATGTCAGGTCACCGTCGGCAACGCCGACACCGGACTGGGTGGATATGCTGAATGTCTTAAATGCAAATGTGAATCTCCTGCATAAAAGATTAGACAAGGCTGAGGCTAGGGATCAGTCAGGTAGCCAGACCGTGCCTGTCCCTGGGGCGCCAGGACCTTCAGGGTCTCAAAAGCGCCCCATATCCCAGGTCGCTGACACAGATACCGACACAGATACTGACTCTAGTGTCGACTATGAGGATGCAAAATTACAGCCGAAGGTGGCAAAGGGTATTCGATACATGATTATTGCCATAAAAGAGGTTTTGCATATCACTGAGGAACCCCCTGTCCCTGACACGAGGGTTCACATGTATAAAGGGAAAAAGCCTGAGGTCACGTTTCCGTCCTCATTTGAGCTAAGCGAATTGTGCGAAAAGGCTTGGGAGTCTCCGGATAGGAGACTACATGTTCCCAAAAGGATTCTTATGGCGTATCCTTTTCCACAGAAGGATAGGATATGATGGGAATCTTCGCCTAAAGTAGACAAGGCACTGACACGCTTATCTAAGAAGGTGGCACTGCCTTCTCCGGATACTGCTTCCCTCAAGGATCCTGCTGATCGCAAGCAGGAAATTACCATGAAGCACATTTACACACATTCAGGAACTATCGTTAGAATGGCCATGGCGTCGGCCTGGGTTTGTAGTGCTGTCGTGGCATGGGCAGACTCCTTATCTACGGAGATTGACACCTTAGATAGGGATGCCATTCTAATGACCATTGAACATATCAGAGATGCTGCCTTGTATATGAGGGATGCTCAGAGAGACATTTGTTTACTAAGCTCCAGAATAAACGCTATGTCTATTTCTGCTAGGCGACTCTTGTGGGCCCGACAGTGGACGGGAGACGCGGACTCAAAGCGGCATACGGAGTCATTGACTTACAAGGGGGAGTAGTTGTTTGGAGAAGGCCTCTCGGACCTTGTCTCTACTGCTACCGCAGCATGCTAAGAAGGTACCGCATTATCAAATTCAGTCCTTTCGTTCCAATAAAAGCAAGAAGGTACGAGGATCGTCCTTTGTTGCCAGAGGTAAAGGCAAGGGAAAAAAGCTGCACTCGGCTAGTTCCCAAGAGCAGAAGTCCTCCCCTACTTCCGCAAAGTCCACCGCATGACGCTGGGGCTTTCCGGGGGGGTCAGATCAAGTGGGGGCACGTCTTCGTCTTATCAGCCACGTCTGGGTTCTCTCACAGGTGGATCCCTGGGCAATAGAGATTGTTTCCCAGGGATACAGACTGGAATTCGAAGACATGCCTCCTCGCCGGTTTTTCAAATCGGCTCTGCCGGCTTCCCCGTCGGAGAGGGAGCTGGTGTTAGCTGCAATTCACAAATTGTACATTCAACAGGTGATAGTCGAAGTTCCTCATCTCCAGCAAGGAGAGGGTTATTATTCATCCCTGTTTGTGGTACCGAAACCGGACGGTTCGGTCAGACCCATTTTAAATCTGAAATCCCTGAACCTGTACTTGAAGAGGTTCAAGTTCAAAATGGAATCGCTTAGAGCGGTCATCGCCAGCCTGGAGGGAGGGGATTGGATGGTGTCCCTGGACATAAAGGATGCGTACCTTCATGTTTCGATTTTCCCTCCTCACCAGGCGTTCCTGAGATTTGCAGTACAAGACTGTCACTACCAATTTCAGACGTTGCCGTTTGGTCTTTCCACGGCCCCGAGAATTTTCACCAAGGTAATGGCGGAAATGATGGTGCTCCTGCGCAGGCAAGGCATCACAATTATCCCGTACTGGGACGATCTCCTTATAAAGGCGAGATCTCGGGAGAAGTTGCTGGACAGCGATTCTCTGTCCGTGAAGACGTTGCAGAGGCACGGCTGGATTCTCAATTTACCGAAATCCCAGCTAGTCCCTGCACCGCGTCTGACCTTTTTGGGCCTTATTCTAGACACAGACCAAAAAAGAGTTTTTCTTCCAGTGGAGAAGGCTCCGGAGCTCGTAGCTCTGGTCAGGAACCTATTGAAGCCAAAAAAGGTTTCAGTGCATCATTGCACGAGGGTTCTGGGGAAGATGGTGGCTTCATACGAGGCCATCCCCTTCGGCAGGTTCCATGCAAGGTCCTTTCAATGGTACCTATTGGACAAATGGTCCGGGTCCCATCTACACATGCAAAAACGGATCACCCTGTCTCCCAGGGCCAGGGTGTCTCTCCTGTGGTGGCTGCGCAGTGCTCAACTCCTGGAGGGTCGCAGGCTCGGCATTCAGGACTGGGTCCTGGTGACCACGGACGCGAGCCTCCGAGGTTGGGGAGCTGTCGCACTAGGAAGAAATTTCCAGGGTCTCTGGTCAAGCCTAGAGACTGGACTCCACATCAATGTCCTGGAGTTGAGGGCCATATACAACGCCCTACGCCAAGCGGAGGAATGGCTTCGGAACAAACCGGTTCTGATTCAGTCAGACAATGTCACGGCAGTGGCTCATGTAAACCGCCAAGGCGGCACAAGGAGCAGACTGGCCATGGCAGAGGCGACCAGGATTCTACGCTGGGCGGAAGGCCATGTAAGTGCACTATCAGTAGTGTTCATCCCGGGGGTGGACAACTGGGAGGCGGACTTTCTCAGCAGGCACGACCTGCATCCGGGAGAGTGGGGACTTCATCAAGAAGTCTTCACACAGATCACGGATAGTTGGGGACTGCCTCAGATAGACATGATGGCGTCCCGCCTCAACAAAAAGCTAAAGAGGTATTGCGCCAGGTCAAGAGACCCTTAGGCGGTTGCGGTAGACGCTCTGGTGACACCTTGGGTGTTCAGATCGGTCTATGTGTTTCCTCCTCTACCTCTCATACCCAAGGTGTTGAGGATAATAAGAATAAGAAGGGTCAGAACAATTCTCATTGTTCCAGATTGGCCAAGGAGGACTTGGTATCCGGATCTGCAAGAGTTTCTCACAGAAGATCCGTGGCCTCTTCCTCTAAGGCAGGACCTGCTGCAGCAGGGGCCCTGTCTGTTCCAAGACTTACCGCGGCTGCATTTGACAGCATGGTGGTTGAACGCCGGATCCTAGCGGAAAAAGGGATTCCGGAGGAGGTCATTCCTACCCTGATCAAGGCTAGGAAGGACGTGACGTTGAAACATTATCACCATATATGGCGAAAATATGTTTCTTGGTGTGAGGCCAGAACTGCTCCTACGGAGGAGTTCCAGTTGGGCCGTCTGCTTCAGTTCCTTCAAACGGGAGTGAATTTGGGCCTCAAATTAGGGTCCATAAAGGTTCAAATTTCGGCCTTATCCATTTTCTTTCAAAGAGAATTGGCTTCTCTTCCTGAAGTACAGACTTTTGTGAAGGGCGTGATGCATATTCAGCCTCCCTTTGGGCCTCCGGTGGCGCCTTGGGACCTTAACGTGGTATTAAGTTTCCTCAAGTCACTATGGTTTGAACCACTCAAAACAGTAGAGTTGAAATACCTCACTTGGAAAGTGGTCATGTTGTTGGCCTTAGCTTCTGCAAGGCGGGTTTCGGAATTGGCGGCTTTATCATATAAAAGCCCATACCTGATTTTTCACGTGGATAGGGCAGAGTTGAGGACTCGTCCTCAATTTCTGCCCAAGGTGGTCTCATCTTTTCATATGAACCAACCTATTGTCGTGCCTGTGGCTACACGGGATTTGGAGGATTCCGAGTCCCTGGATGTGGTCAGGGCTTTGAATGGCCGGGAGGCTCACGAAAATCGGGTGGCCCTGCCATCCCCCCAGAAGAGCAGGCAATTCTCCCCATTTTTAATGTCCTCCCCTGCCCGGCTTCTCACTCAGTGAGTACAGTGGGCGGTGCGGGCAGTCAATGATGCAATTTATGGCCACCCCCCTCTGCAGTATAATGCTGGTAAAATCTGCATTACAGGGCGGGGTGTGTGGCTTCAATGATGTAGATGCGGTAACCACGGCCCCATTCCGCCTCCGCCCCGCTCCCTCTACGCATCATAGTCCTTCCCCGCCCACTGCTGAGTCGACCTGGCTGCTCTCTCCTGGAGAGAGAAGCCAGGATGTCGGCAAGTATGCTGCAATGTGATATGGTGGAACACAGTTCTCCATGCTTAACTACAGAGAGACCTGCATATGAAATTGTTTCAGCATCCCTGCACCGCTACACGGCTGGTGAGCTGTATGAAACTCTGCACCACTGTATCACAGTGAGTACAGAAGTACCTGCTATCTTCAATAAACCATCCTACTGGTTAAGGGTAGGGCCACACATAGTGACCAAGTGGGTCCGGCTGAACGGGACACGCTTGGCCGGGAGGGGGGGGGGGATGGGTTTGTGTGCACACGGATCCTGTTCTGCGAGATCCCACAGAACAGGATCCAGACAGTGACACACAGGATTTCAGTGTGGCACAGCCACACTGTGTGAACACATACATTGAAATGTATGTGTTAACTATGAAATCCCGCTGTCCTGCCATCCGGCCCGATCAGGACTGCCACACATGTGTGGGTGCCTGCATAGGTGCCCATGTGCAGTCTTCTTGCGGCCCATCGGGTCCCGCTGAACAGGACCTTCTTGGCCGCTATATGTGGCCTTAGCCTAAGCAGCTGGGCTGTTCATAGGTTGATTCATCCACAGGTGTGTGTCTATATAACTCTGCAAATAACACCAGCACACACATCATTCCCAACAGCCTACTTTCCTGGTATGCCCAAGTTCCACTTGGTATTAGCTGGCCATCCTGGTTCTCACCTACTTCCCCAGTATATCATACGGGATATAGTGATGTGCACCGGACATTTTTCGGGTTTTGTGTTTTGGTTTTGGATTCGGTTCCGCGGCCGTGTTTCGGATTCGGACGCGTTTTGGCAAAACCTCCCTGAAATTTTTTTGTCGGATTCGGGTGTGTTTTGGATTCGGGTGTTTTTTTACAAAAAACCCTCAAAAACAGCTTAAATCATAGAATTTGGGGTTCATTTTGATCCCATAGTATTATTAACCTCAATAACCATAATTTCCACTCATTTTCAGTCTATTCTGAACACCTCACAATATTATTTTTAGTCCTAAAATTTGCCCCGAGGTCGCTGGATGACTAAGCTAAGCGACCCAAGTGGCCGACACAAACACCTGGCCCATCTAGGAGTGGCACTGCAGTGTCAGACAGGATGGCACTTCAAAAAAATAGTCCCCAAACAGCACATGATGCAAAGAAAAAAAGAGGCGCAATGAGGTAGCTGTGTGACTAAGCTAAGCGACCCAAGTGGCCGACAAAAACACCTGGGCCATCTAGGAGTGGCACTGCAGTGTCAGACAGGATGGCAATTCAAAAAAATAGTCCCCAAACAGCACATGATGCAAAGAAAAAGAGAGGTGCACCAAGGTCGCTGGATGGCTAAGCTAAGCGACACAAGTGGCCGACACAAACACCTGGCCCATCTAGGAGTGGCACTGCAGTGTCAGGCAGGATGGCACTTCAAAAAAATTGTCCCCAAACAGCACATGATGCAAAGAAAAAAAGAGGCGCACCAAGGTCGCTGTGTGACTAAGCTAAGTGACACAAGTGGCTGACACAAACACCTGGCCCATCTAGGAGTGGCACTGCAGTGTCAGGCAGGATGGCACTTCAAAAAAATGGTCCCCAAACAGCACATGATGAAAAGAAAAAAAGAGGTGCACCAAGGTCGCTGGATGGCTAAGCTAAGCGACACAAGTGGCCGACACAAACACCTGGCCCATCTAGGAGTGGCACTGCAGTGTCAGGCAGGATGGCACTTCAAAAAAATTGTCCCCAAACAGCACATGATGCAAAGAAAAAAAGAGGCGCACCAAGGTCGCTGTGTGACTAAGCTAAGCGACACAAGTGGCCGACACAAACACCTGGCCCATCTAGGAGTGGCACTGCAGTGTTAGGCAGGATGGCACTTCAAAAAAATTGTCCCCAAACATCACATGATGCAAAGAAAAAAAGAGGCGCAATGAGGTAGCTGTGTGACTAAGCTAAGCGACCCAAGTGGCCGACACAAACACCTGGCCCATCTAGGAGTGGCACTGCAGTTTCAGGCAGGATGGCACTTCAAAAAAATTGTCCCCAAACAGCACATGATGCAAAGAAAAAAAGAGGCGCACCAAGGTCGCTGTGTAACTAAGCTAAGCGACACAAGTGGCCGACACAAACACCTGGCCCATCTAGGAGTGGCACTGCAGAGTCAGGCAGGATGGCACTTCAAAAAATTGTCCCCAAACAGCACATGATGCAAAGAAAAAAAGAGGCGCACCAAGGTCGCACCACAGGTGTAGAATGTAGATGGATAGTATACTTGACGACACAGAGGTAGGTACAGCAGTGGCCTTCTGTACCATACTGCTATATATACTGGTGGTCACTGTGTCAGCAAACTGCAAAACTAAAATGCAGCACAGGTATAGAATGTAGATGGATAGTATACTTGACGACACAGAGGTAGGTACAGCAGTGGCCTTCCGTACCATACTGCTATATATACTGGTGGTCACTGTGTTAGCAAACTGCAAAACTAAAATGCACCACAGGTATAAAATGTAGATGGATAGTATACTTGACGACACAGAGGTAGGTACAGCAGTGGCCTTCCGTACCGTACTGCTATATATACTGGTGGTCACTGTGTCAGCAAACTGCAAAACTAAAATGCACCACAGGTGTAGAATGTAGATGGATAGTATACTTGACGACACAGAGGTAGGTACAGCAGTGGCCTTCCGTACCGTACTGCTATATATACTGGTGGTCACTGTGTCAGCAAACTGCAAAACTAAAATGCACCACAGGTATAGAATCTAGATGGATAGTATACTTGACGACACAGAGGTAGGTACAGCAGTGGCCTTCCGTACCGTACTACTATATATACTGGTGGTCACTGTGTCAGCAAACTGCAAAACTAAAATGCACCACAGGTATAGAATCTAGATGGATAGTATACTTGACGACACAGAGGTAGGTACAGCAGTGGCCTTCCGTACCGTACTGCTATATATACTGGTGGTCACTGTGTCAGCAAACTGCAAAACTAAAATGCACCACAGGTATAGAATCTAGATGGATAGTATACTTGACGACACAGAGGTATGTACAGCAGTGGCCTTCCGTACTGTACTGCTATATATACTGGTGGTCACTGTGTCAGCAAACTGCAAAACTAAAATGCACCACAGGTATAGAATGTAGATGGATAGTATACTTGACGACACAGAGGTAGGTACAGCAGTGGCCTTCCGTACCGTACTGCTATATATACTGGTGGTCACTGTGTCAGCAAACTGCAAAACTAAAATGCACCACAGGTATAGAATCTAGATGGATAGTATACTTGACGACACAGAGGTAGGTACAGCAGTGGCCTTCCGTACCGTACTGCTATATATACTGGTGGTCACTGTGTCAGCAAACTGCAAAACTAAAATGCACCACAGGTATAGAATGTAGATGGATAGTATACTTGACGACACAGAGGTAGGTACAGCAGTTGCCTACTGTACCGTAATGCTATATATTATATACTGGTGGTCACTGGTCAGCAAAACTCTGCACTGTACTCCTCCTATATATATATTATACTGGTGTTACCCAGTCCCCACAATAAAGCAGCACACTGAGCACAGATATGGAGTGTTTTTTAGGCAGACAACGTATACTGGTGGTCCATGTCAGCAAAACTCTGCACTGTACTCCTGCTATATAATACAGCTGCTCACCAGTCCCCACAATTAAGCAGTGTGAGCACAGATATATGCAGCACACTGAGCACAGATATGGAGCGTTTTTTTCAGGCAGAGAACGGATAAAACTGGTGGTCACTGATCAGCGAAACTCTGCACTGTACTCCTACTCTGCACTGTACTCCTACTATATTATACAGCTGCTCCCCACAATGATATAAGCAAGCACAAATATTTGAATCAACTCAACAATGAATAAACGGAGAGGACGCCAGCCACGTCCTCTCCCTAACATTTCCAATGCACGAGTGAAAATGGCGGCGACGCGCGGCTGCTTATATAGAATCCGAATCTCGCGAGAATCCGACAGTGGGATGATGACGTTCGGGCGCGCTCGGGTTAACCGAGCCATACGGGAGAATCCGAGTATGCCTCGGACCCGTGTAAAAGGGTGAAGTTCGGGGGGGTTCGGTTTCCGAGAAACCGAACCCGCTCATCACTAATGGGATAGGAGCGTGATGACGAAATTTGCAGTGACCTGTATCATAGATTTGTCCCCTGCTGTGTGACACTGCGATTTGTGACATTTTGCAGTGGAGGGTGGAACTGTGATGATACAAATTGCTGGAAAGCTTCTAAGCAGTGGTATACTGTTGTCGACAGTAAGAAAAGCCAGGATTGATAAATAGGGGACAATCAGTACTTTTTTGTATTGCTGCAATATTCTGCAATAGAGAACACACCCACTGATCCACCAATGACATACCTCCCAACATGACTCTCTCCAGGAGGGACACAATGCTCTGCTTCTAGACTTTTCTCTTAATGTATGATTGCCCTCACCTGTGTTGAACAGGTTAATGGATAAGAAAGGCGTTTCAGCACAGGTGATAGCAATCATAAATTAAGAGGGAAGTCCAGGAGCAGAGCATTCTGTCCCTCCTGGATTGTCATGTTGGGAGGTATGCAATGATAAATAAACCCCTAGTCAGATTTGTGTCTCTGTTACTGTGAAACCACATTCACAATTTGTGCAGTGGTTTTCTGTGTTAATACATGGTAAGAGACTGAAGATACTATACACAGAGAACTGGAACTACAGTAGAAGCACTGCACTAGAATCCCAGGTGAGACTTATTTCTTACTTATATTTATCCACCCAACAACATTCATTCTTAGCATGGGAACATTTCAGTCAGGAGGGTTATATGCTTCGTGTTTGGAAAGTACTGGAACTTTTCTGCACGGGCAAAGCTGCATTATTTCATAAATGATATTGTCACTTGATGAGGGCTACACATGGCTACAGACAAGCAGCAATACAGTAGCCTGGAATGAGGATCATGAGAGCATGCAGCTAGGAGGCATTGGGGGATCTTGCTGGAAAACATTGTCTAATCGTTAGCTGACAGCTGAAGGGCATACTGTTTTGATTGTAAAACAGGTTGTATATGATGCAAATATATGACTCAGAAATGATTTCACATAAACATTTTAGCAACAGCAATCTGACTCATTAGCTCCAACACAGGGAATAACAAGTCCCCCAGAACATCTGTGCAGTTCTAGCAAATCGTTGCTGCTCCCCAGAAAGGCTGGGACATTAAAGGGCAATTGTAATATTGATATCATTTTGCTATTTTCTTCTACATGTTCTATTCAAGTACAGAATAATAATAATAATAATAATAATAATAATAATTTGTGTTTTATAATGAGTTCCTCTAATTAATATTCTACGCAGAGACAAGGTGGCCCTTATACTGTGGAAAGATATTTATCACGTGTAGTGTTCTCAGACAGATAAGGTGAAAAATAATGCTCTGTAGAGGGTTGTGGCTAAATTCAAGTGGCCCACAGTAGGCTGACCATACTATCCCTTTGGGACACTAATGAATCACACAGGTTCTGTGTCTGTCTGACTTCAAGTCTATATGTCACCTGGTTTTAATCGGCCCCAGAACCTGTGTCCCAGTTTAAAGGGATATTATGGTCACCCTAAAGGACATCTGACATCATAATGTGACCCGCGATGGCAGGGGGAGAAGAAAGTCAGCTCAGGTTGTACCCTCGTCACGCTTTGGGCATGGTTACTATTCCTAATAGATGTCCATGTGGAAAGTAAAAGTGCTAGCATGCCGACCTTGCCTCTCCCCTTGACATCACTGGTCACATGGTGGTGATGTCAGCGGTCCTTTAGCCTACTTAGATCTACTGTATCATCTGCTATACGACTAATGATGAGAATGCAAGCCCACAATGTTCCAGAAGAAGACCAGCATAGACATTCATCTTAAACGAAAACAGCTCAGCCTGACTAATAAACGAAATAGTGCACAATTTGGAATGCTTCAGCGCTAAGGGCTGCTGGGAGCTGTAGTTTATTTAGTGCGTCTACTTACCTGTAATGCGGCGCGTTGGGACACCGGCACTAACAATAGTGACTGGCTGGCAGGACTGACTGACTCGCTGAATCAATGTAAAAGGTAAGAGTGCTGTGCAGTGTCAGTGACACTGCACACCCACTGCACTGCACATCACTGTCACTTTGTACATTGATTCAGCGTCCAGACATTACCCTACTGTGTTGCGGAGTCAGGGCCTCTGGGGATCTGTGTACGGCTGTGGTGGGGAGGCACTTCTGTGACATCCCGCACAGAGGAGGCTCCGGGGCTCAGAGAGTATGAGGCGCAGGGAGGGATATAAAAGCCTTTCGCTGCGCCGCTTTCATACACATCTATGCCAGTGGCCGCAGCAGCTTTTGTTCCACCTGCGCCGCGACTAGGGAGTGGGGATTGTTGATGCCAGAGGGGGCAGGCGGACTGGCAGCAGGACATAGGGGGTTATTCTGACCTGATCGTAGCAGTGCTAAATTTAGCACAACTATGATCACTTACCTTGACATGCGGGTGGATGCCCAGCACAGGTCTAGTCCGCCCCGCATGTCAGGCCTCCCCCCACACACACAAGTACAAAAGCATCGCACAGCGGCTCTCCAAACTCCCACTGAAAGTATAGGAAAGGGAGCGTGGCCGCGTCACTGTACCCGTGGCCACGCCCCCTTTTTGAATTTGTCCCGATTTTTATGTGTAAATTGTTGGGAGGGCATGTTGTTGCAGATGCAGTGAGCCTATTTTGGAGTGTGGACCTGGAGCTGCAGCTCCATCAACCCCATTGTTAATCCTGCTCTGGGAACACACATTGTTAATCCTGCTCTGGGAACAGACAGCACTGCAGCAGCCAAAGGTCAGAGCCTCCCATTGGATGTAACCTCTGTGGGAGGGCATTTCTCGCCCAACCAGCTGTGGACTGGGTGTGATAGACCTGCTGCTAACCCAATGAGAGCTCCTAGCCACTCCCAGCATTATCCACACAGTCACAGAGTGACAGATCTGGGCTAATATATAGGAGATGTAATACAAATAAAATAGAAAAAAAGTTATAAAAATTATTAGTGGCAATAGCAACTGCTGCTAGAAAAACAGTGTTGCAGTTGTGGATACAACCCACAAGTCCCCCAATGTCACTATTTTTGGAAATCTATGTCATCTGTTTAGGATGGAATGGGTTGAGGCGCCTACCCAGAAAGAAAGGAAAGGAGAGAGGTTTTCCTGGCTAACCCAACACAAGAGAGAATTAAAAAATGCTTTCCCTCAATAAGGTGGTTGGAGAATGAGAGGTAATGGGAGACAGAGGAAAAAGGTAATAAGGATGGATGGAGAGGGAATAAGAGAGTGAGGTACAAGATGGTGATTTAAGTATGGTATGCCGACTGCCGGGCTCGCGGCGGCCAGCATACTGGCGCTGGGGTCCCGACCGTCGGCATACCGACAGCTGGGCGAGTGCAAATGAGCTCCTTACGGGCTCACAGTGGGCGTGGCCACACTCTATATTCTCCCTCCAGGGGGGTCATGGACAACCAAGAGGGAGAAAAGGTGTCGGTATGCCGGGTGTCGGCATTCCGGCGACGGTATGCTGTGTGCCGGGATCCCAACAGCCGGCAACCTAAATACCACCCAAAATAAACATATGTAGAGTTCAAGCAGATTAAAGTGACATTGTAGAAATGCATATGCCCTTGTCATCTTATGCAAATTACCAGGTTAATGTATTAAGGGCCTCATGGATCGCTAATTAGAGAATTTGCAAATGGAGGATTATCGAAAGACTGTACAGCGTTCTCATTGCGCACATGCATGGGGTAATAGCGGCAGAAAATGCTGTTTGTCTGACAGAAAGCCAGCGTTTCTGGGTGGACACCTGCCATTTAATGGGTGTGTCAGAAAAAAGGCAGGCATGCCCAGGCTTTTTTGGGGGAGGGTCTCTGACGTCAACGCAGACCACTTCCAGCCAGAGCCGGCCCTAACCAATATGATGCCCTAGGCAAGATTTTGGATGGTGCCCCCTAGCATCACCGCTAGTTCCACCTCTGACAGTACACCCCTTTCCCAGCACCATCACCCCTTACCCATAGCAGTCCTTATTTAGCATTTCCTACCTCCCATATTTTAAACAGGAACAGTGTGCACATTCGGTGCACGGCCAAAAAAGGGATGTGTTTTTGTTGGCAAGGGGCATGGCCACACAATAGTACCCCCAATTCAAATTATGCCATACAGTACTGCAACTTTATTCACATCTTATCATGCGATAGTGTCCCTTATTCACGTTACATCACACAGTAGTACCACTATACCTTATATACATTACTCCTCACAGTAGTGCCCCTTCTTCACATTACACCACACCATATTACTCTTTATTCACATTAGACCACGCAGTAGTGCCCTTTCTATACATTATGCCACACAGTAGTGCACCTTATACACATAATGCCACACATAAGTAATGCATTTACACACATAATACCACACAGTTATGCCCCTTGCACATATGACAAACATTATTAATGTCCTTATAAACAAAATGCACCTTACACATTATGACAACCTTTATTAATTCCCTAATGACACATATAATGTCCCTTACACATATGCTCTTATACACATAATCCAATATTAATGCTCTTATACACATAATGACACACATATTATTATTTTTATCATTACCAATTATTTATATAGTTCACACATATTCCACAGCGCTGTACAGAGAATATTTTGCCCATTCACATCAGTCCCTGCCCCAGTGGAGCTTACAATCTATATTCCCTACCACATGTACACACAGACACAGGGTTAATTTTGTTGGGAGCCAATTAACCTACCAGTATATTTTTAGATTGTGGGAGGAAACCCACGCAAGTATGGGGAGAATATACAAACTCCGCACAGTTAGGGCTGTGGTGGGATTCGAACCCATGACCTCAGTGCTGTGAGACAGTAATGCTAACCATTACACCATCCGTACTGCCCCAAATAGTGCCCCTTACACATTTGCTGTACATTATTAATGCATTTTTACACATGACACACAAAATGCCTCTTACACATATGCCAAACACTACTGCACAACCAACCCACTCACACCCAGCACTCACACAGCCGCTAACACTGTGACCTCTGCTTCTGCTTGGATACAGATATGTCCTCATAAATCTTGCCTCAATGCTAACGTCGGGCACTTTTTTTGATCCAAATGCATCTTATTTGCATTGCTGTGTGGTTAGGAAGCACGGGCGGCTTCTGCTGATTAAAATGATATGCAGCATGCCTATAAACTGTGTGAGACTGTGGCTGTATCTGCATATGAAATGCTACACACAGAATGTAGGCATGCCGCATGTCATTTTAATCAGCAGAAGCTGCTTGTGCCCCTAGGCATACCAAATGCCCTAGGCATTTGGCTAGTTTGCCAATATCTAGGACCGGCTCTGGCTGTCTAATCACTGACAGCCTGCCCGGAGTATTCAGCCAACCCAGCTCTCGGACAATTTCGTTGAAGCTTGTGGACCATGGGCTTCTGATTGAGCGACTGATACATTTCTATGGTCTTGATGGCACAGTCCTAAGCTGGTTCAAATCATTTCTCACAGGCAGGTCACAGAGAGTATCGTCTGGAGTATACTCATTACCATCAGTGCCATTGCCATGTGGTGTCCCACAAGGTTCTATACTACTATACCCCATGATTTTTGCAGTATACATGCTCCCATTGGGTGAAATAATCAGGCGTCATGGCCTGGTCTACCACTGCTATGCAGATGATACACAACTGTACTTGTCCTTTGCTCCGGGCACTGATAACCCAATAGCAACCCTAAATGGCTGTCTAGCTGAGCTCCAGGAGTGGATGAGCGCCAGTTGGCTGCGACTGAACCCGGATAAAACAGAGGTCCTTATGATATGACCGCAACATCAAAGGACAAGACTGCAGCATAGCCAACCAACTGGATTTACACTCGGGAATTCAGAATTATAGACCATTGATCATGTGCGGAATCTTGGCGTTGTCCTGGATGGTGGCTTGACACTTAAACATCAGATATCAGCCACAATCAAATCCTCATTCTTTCACCTGAGGAACATAGCCAGAATCAAGCATTTAATTCCCTCAGATGATCTGCCAAAAGTCATACATGCATTTGTATCATCTCGATTAGACTACTGTAATGCCCTCTACCTTGGTCTCCCAGCAAAAGAATTGCAACACTTACAGCTGGTGCAAAACACAGCTGCCAGGCTGTTAACCAACCAGCCTCGTTCTAGCAACATAACACCCATCCTCTACTCCCTTCACTGGCTGCCTGTAAGATGGCGAATCATCTTCAAGATTGGCTTACTGAGTTTCAAAGCATTACATGACCAGGGCCCAAGGTACCTGAAACAGCTTCTGACCCCATACTGCCCCACTCGATTACTGCAATCTGTAGATGAAGGACTTTTAGCAGTATCTAAAATCTCCCGTAATTCATCTGGGGGTCGAGCTTTTAGTCATGCGGCTCCGACTCTATGGAACTCACTTCCCCGCACAGTGCGAGAGGCCCCAACTATAGAATCCTTCAAAAGTAGACTCAAGACTTTCCTGTTTACTCAAGCATTTCCATAATGTCCATTTTAGTATCTCCATGCTTCTGTATGTTATGATAATGTACATCATTATTTTCTGTACTATATTATGCTATGTAACTGTTAAGCGCCTTGAGTCCTATTGGAGAAAGAGCGCTATAAAAATAAAATTATTATTATTATTATTATTATTATTACTTCACTTTTTCCACATTTTATTATGTTACAACCTTATTACAAAATGGAATAAATTAATTTTCTCCCTCAAAGTTCTACACACAATACCCCATAATGACAACGTGAAAAAAGTTTTTTTTTTAGATTTTTGCTAATTTATTAAAAATAAAAAAACTAAGAAATCACATTTATTATTATTATTATTATTATTATTATCCTTTATTTATATGGCGCCACAAGGGTTCCGCAGCGCCCAATTACAGAGTTCACATGTATGTAAGTATTCACAGCCTTTGCAATGAAGCTCAAAATTGAGCTCAAGTGCATCCTGTTTCCACTGATCATCCTTGAGATGTTCCTACAGCTTAATTGGAGTCCACTTGTGATAAATTTGGAAAGGCACGCACCTGTCTACATAAGGTCCCACACTTGACAGTGCATGTCTGAGCACAAACCAAGCATGAAGTAAAAGGAACTGTCTGTAGACCTCCAAGATAGGATTGTCTCGAGGCACAAATCTGGGGGAGAGTACAGAAAAATATCTGCTGCTTTGAAGGTCCCAATGAACACAGTGGCCTCCATCATCAGTAAATGAAGAAGTTCGGAAAAACCAGGACTCTTCCTAGAGCTTGCTGGCCGTCCGTCTAAACTGAGCGATTGGGGGAGAAGGGCCCTAGTCAGGGAGGTGACCAAGAATCCCATGGTCACTGTCAGATCTACAGCATTACACTGTGGAGAGAGGAGAACCTTCCAGAAGGACAACCATCTCTGCAGCAATCCATCAATCAGGAATGAATGGTAGAGTGGCCAGATGGAAGCCACTTCTTAGTAGAAAGTGTTCAAAGGCGAGCTACTAAATTGATTAAAGGCCTAGAAGGACTGGACTATAAGGAAAGACTTACTAGGCTGAATATGTATACACTAGAAAAGAGGCGCCTAAGAGGAGATATTATTAATATCTTCAAATATGTAAAGGGACATTACAAAGAGTTATCAGAGGAATTATTTATTAAAAGAACACAGTTTAGGACACGTGGGCACTCGCTGCGACTGGAGGAGAGAAGGTTCCGAACGCAACGGAGGAAAGGGTTCTTCACTGTTAGGGCAATCAGGATGTGGAATTCCCTGCCAGGGAAGGTGGTAATGGCGGACTCTGTAATTGGATTTAAAAAAGGAATGGATAAATTTCTGAATGAAAAAGCTATCCAAGGTTATAATACTTAAAATATCAACATGGTTAATCCGGGGGTAACATAGCTAACTAGTCGTAAAATATTATTTAGCAAGTATGTAGAATCATCACAACTTAAAACAGGTTGAACACGATGGGCAATTTGCCTATACTCAACCTCAAATACTATGTTACATGGCAGACCATCTGTAGTTTGCCAAAATGCACCTGAAGGACTCTCAGACCATGAGAAACAAAATTCTCTGGTCTGATGAGACAAAGATTGACCTCTTTGGCGTGAATGCCAGGCATCAGGTTTGGAGGAAACCAGGCACCGCTCATCACCAAGCCAATACCATCCCTACAGTGAAGCATGGTGGTGGCAGCATCATGCTGTGCGTATGTTTTTCAGCGGCAGGAACTGGGAGACTAGTCAGGATAGAGGGAAAGATGAATGCAGCAAAGTACAGAGACATCCTGGATGAAAACCTGCTCCAGCGCGCTCTTGGCCTCAGACTGGGGCGACGGATCATCTTTCAGCAGGACAACGACCCTAAGCACACAGCCAAGATATCAAAGGAGTGGCTTCAGGACAACTCTGTCAATATCCTTGAGTGGCCCAGCCAGAGCCCAGACTTGAATCCGATTGAACATCTCTGGAGAGATCTGAAAATGGCTGTGCACCGACGCTTCCCATCCAACCTGATGGAGCTTGAAAGGTGCTGCAAAGAGGTGTGCCAAGCTTGTGACATCATATTCAAAAAGACTTGAGGCTGCAATTGCTGCCAAAGGTGCATCAACAAAGTATTACGCAAAGGCTGTGAATTCTTATGTACATGTGATTTCTTTTAGTTTTTATTATTATTAATACATTTGCAAAAATCTCAAACTTTTTTTAACATTGTCATTATGGGGTATTGTGTGCAGAATTTTGAGGGGAAAAAATATTTTCTAAATATATATAAATTTTGGGATAAGGCTGTAACATAAAATATGGAAAAAGTGAAGTGCTGTGAATACTTTCCGGATGCACTGTATAGATGACAGGAAGATACTATTTAAGGAAACAATGAAGAGTACTCTAAGATTGTGTCACTACGAAAGTGCCTGTTCCACTGAGAAACCCAATTTTTGTGTAATCTAGCCATAATTTTATTAATCTCTTCTTAAATCATATGGTTTTGTAGTTTTGTTTTTGTCATACCTTATTCTCTTGGAAAACTACATTGCAGATTTCAAATTTTTTTTTTTTCAACTCATTATGGATTTTCCACAAAGGACGAGATGCAATTGTTATCCCACTGGCAGCCACTAGATGGCTTCCAAAAGGAGCAATTCAATTTTGTTCTTGCACGATGGTTGCTTGGCACCTGCATCTCAGCTCACAAAAAGTGACCCGTTTGGGTGCCCAAATGACACTTTTCGCAATCGCACCCAGCACTTTGGCCAGGTTTAGCTGCTTTACACGGCTAAATCATCTTACCTCTATGGGTGTTGTCAGCGCAAAACACAGATACAATTGAATATTGCCCCACAATCTACCGTCACTTTAGACAGGAGATCGGGCACAATAATCAATAAATACTGCCCCGTGATTGTAGTGAATACATTTTTAGCTAGCTGATTTTAGTCATGTCATTACAATAAGAATAGATAAAGCTAGCTATGCACTTTGACCGATTTGCCAATAATCGAGTGATCGGCCTGTTTTATGGAGTAGTGTGTAGGCAAGAGTGTTTCAGCTTAGAAAATGGTCAAAAAACTTGTTCTGCTTCAATTATCGAATCGATCAGTCTGACTCTTGACATAAGATATCGGGCAAAGGTCCCAATATCTTGCTATGGTTTATCCTGATTACCCCATCATACTTGTGGGCGGACATATGCAAATTTAGTGTGGTGTGTGTAGCAGAAAATGTAAACATATATTTAAAAAATAAAAATCACTTTGCGTGTGCTGCCAATTTTGGGCCCTTCCACTTGCAGAAAAATTGTGTCTTTTGTCAGGATGAACAAAACATGGAGAGGTTTCCAAACTCGGTCCTCAAGGCAACCGAACGGTCCAGAATTGGCCACAGGTGACTTAAATTAGAAATAAGTATAATGTGCAGGGGGAGCGGTAGACAGAAGCGGGCAGCGGTGCTCCTACTGCCTGCTCACAAAGAGAGCCGGCACAGGGTGGTTGAAGTGGGTAGAGGGAGCTTGGACTCCCGTTACTCGTGGAGCGGGAAGTTGGCGGTAGCAGGAACATGTGTTTAACAATGAGTATGGGAAGGTTAAAGCTACGGGAGGCTGCAATACACATTGCAGCAGTGCCACGCTAAGCAGCCTCCCGCAGCAAGGATGGTTGAGGACACATCTGTAGCAGTGGCGGAACTTGTGAATGGTGGGCCCAGGTGCAAAACTATGCTTTGAGCTTCCCTTTTCCACCCCAAGTTCACAATATGCCACAAGACAGTGAGTGTCAGGGAGAGGTACAGGGTGGTGGTGAGGAGCAGAGGATGATGCGGATGAGGCAGAGGATGACAGGGAGATGAAGAGTTGGTGAAATGGAGAGGCAATCGGTGACTGGAAAAGGGTGAGAGGGAGAAGCAGTGGGTGCCAGGTAAAGGCATTGGAGGATGGAGAGGGTGACAGGGAGAGGGTAACTGGGAGAAGTTGAAGAGGAGAGGCAGAGGGTATGAGAGGTCTCTGTGGGAGGGAAAGGGTTTACTGGGACATGGAGAGAAAGTATCAGTAGGGAGATAGGCAGAAAAAAACATGTGGCTTTAACATGAGAGCTGAGGAAAGACAGTGATACTGTAGTGGAAGAATTTACTAAAGGAATTATGTTAGGGAAGCGGAGAGAGCGTAAGAGAGGGAGATATGGGGGGGGAGAGGGGTGAAGAGGAAGGAAAAGAGGTGTAGTGGAACAGAGTGAATGAGATAGGAGATGGAGGGAGAGAGAGAGAAGCAGAGACGGAGAGCGAGAAGGGGTAGACAGAGAGGGGGTAGACAGAGCGAAAAGGGGGAGACAGAGAGAGAGAAGGGGGAGACAGGGGGAGACGGAGGGAAGGAGAGAGAAAGTGGTGAAGAGGAAGGAAGAAACGTGCAGGGGAACAGAGAGACACAGAGGGAGAGAGTGAGAGGGCGGAGACGGAGAGAGAGAGAGGGGTGGAGATGGAGAGAGACAGAGGGGAGAGACAGAGAGAAAGAAAGGGATAGAAGAGAAAAATTATATTCGGGAATAGGCGAGAGAGTGGGGGAGGGAGATATGTGGGGAGAGAGAGGGTGGTGAAGCGGAAAGGAGAGGTGCAGTGCAACAGAGAGACACACACACACACACACACACACACACACACACACACACACACACACACATACAGGAGATTGAGGGAGAGAGCAGTGGAGAAGGAGAGAGAGGGGGCAGAGAGAAAGTGAAGCAGAGACTGAGAGAGATAGACAGAGAGAGGGGGAGATGGAGAGAGAGGGGGGGGGAGAGGGGGTAGACAGAGAGAGAGAGGGGAGATGGAGGGAAGGAGAGATAGAGTGATGAAGAGGAAGGAAGAAAGGTGCAGGAAAACAGAGAGAGAGAGAGATGGAGAGAGAGAGAGAGAGGAGAGACAGAGAGAGGCAGACAAAGAGGGTGGAGATGGAGAGAGAGAGGCATAGAAGAGGAATTATATTAGGGTACATAACCCTTGGTTTTCTGTATATACCCTGTACTTGTCTGAAACGTTTTTTTTTTCTTGTTTTGCTCATTTGTTTATGTACTCTAATGTCCTTTCCTTGAGGCACCATAAACAACAACAACAAAATCCTTATTTAAGTCAGTCCAGTATTTACTGCAGCTGTCGCTGCTCCCCTCTTTACCCTTCCCCAAGGACAGCATAAGATCCTAAAATAACCAGGGGGCGCAGATAGTGCAATATAATTTTAACGCCAGGCCGGGGTAGATAACGTGGCAAAAAGCGCAGTGTCCCCCTTCATACAATAGGTATGGTTTGCCTTCCTATGCACACAGCGCGGGATACGTTACAGTCCTGAGCGCAGTGTGCATTCGTTAAAACTACGCTGACCGCCGATTCTTTCATCAGGGAGAAGCGGAGAAAGCAGTACAGCGCATGTTCTTACATCTGCCCCAAAGTTCTCTCACATCAGACTCCATTGCGCTTTACAATTGGAAACAGTAATAAAACAAAACTGCGTAATAACAAACAGCAATAGAGGTAGGAGGGCCCTGCTCGCAAGCTTACTATAAGATATATAGCTCAATCTTTATTAGCGACAAAAGCTATACATTCAACCCACGGGGCTGGACATAATGCAGTGTGAGACGGTCGGAGCTCTGAGATTCCGGAGGAACTCGTACGTTTTTTTTAAAAGTGGCAATCGTTTACAAGGCAAAACTAAACTGGTTTTGCCTTGTAAATATTTGCTGCTTTATAAAAAAAATGATGGGTTTTGTCGGAATCTCGGAGGTCCGGCCGTCTCGCACTGCATTACGGGGGTCATTCCGAGTTGTTTGCTCGTTATTTTTTTTCGCAACGGAGCGATTAGTTGCTAATGCGCATGCGCAATGTCCGCAGTGCGACTGCGCCAAGTAAATTTGCTATGCAGTTAGGTATTTTACTCACGGCATTACGAGGTTTTTTCTTCGTTCTGGTGATCGTAATGTGATTGACAGGAAGTGGGTGTTTCTGGGCGGAAACTGGCCGTTTTATGGGTGTGTGTGAAAAAACGCTACCGTTTCTGGGAAAAACGCGGGAGTGGCTGGAGAAACGGAGGAGTGTCTGGGCGAACGCTGGGTGTGTTTGTGACGTCAAACCAGGAACGACACTGACTGAACTGATCGCAGATGCCGAGTAAGTGTGGAGCTACTCAGAAACTGCTAAGAAGTGTCTATTCGCAATTCTGCTAATCTTTAGTTCGCAATTTTGATAAGCTAAGATTCACTCCCAGTAGGCGGCGGCTTAGCGCGTGCAAAGCTGCTAAAAGCAGCTTGCGAGCGAACAACTCGGAATGACCACCTACGTCCGGCTCCATGATCTGAATTGTGCATAGCCTCTCACTAATGAGGTGTGTGGAAATGGAATAAGGGAGATCCCTAACAGGTGGCAATGATGCAAAAAATAGAAAGAGACAGGAGATGCAACCAAACACTTTTACAAACTCTAAAAAACAGCAACAAATTCTGCCACTGACACCCACAAGCGATGCTGCACAGAAGAAAACCTTTTTTAAAAAAAAAAGAAATACAGATTAATTAACATATTTGAGTTTACAGTCACATATGCACATAAAAAAAAAACATGTAAATGATAATCCATCAATTTCCTACCAGGGGCTGCTGCTGCGCGGGGAAATGGCTGACTGTCTGTGGCAGTCACACACACTCACAGGGCATGATCTGTGGCTCCTCCTTCCCTCCCATTATGACAGTAAGCGCCGGGGACGGTCACATGCGTGACGCTGTCAAATCCCTGGCGCCCAAAAACAGAGAGAGGAAAAGGATGCCGAAGGGGGGTGGAATATAAACAGTAAACGGGAGGTGCTGAGACAGCTGCCCCTCTTCCCCCTCCGGACAGACTGTCCTATACTCAGCTGCTACGGCTGCACTGACCGGGGTGGGGAGGGACTTGAGAGCGCGGCCCCTCCTTCCCCATTGGAGGGGAACGCCACTCAGTGCCAGCAGCACTTCTGTGAGGCTGAGGCGCTGGAGAGGGGAGGAGATGGGAGAGCGTCCACTCCTCACCCTTATTAGCAGCAGTGATTGACATCCAGGGCACGCACGCCAAGGTTAAGTTTGTGGGCCCGGGGCGGAGACGGGAGGAGGCGCTCGATAGAGGGGAGGGGAGGGAAGAACGTCCCCTCCTCCCTCTCCGGCTAGACTACCGCTTATTAATAGCAGGAGAGCCAGGAGCGGACAATGGCAGCGGGCGAGGGTCTGGCAGCGGCGGCGGCATACAATGAGTCTATGTGACCCTGCACCGCTGTAAGTTCCGCCACTGATCTGTAGATTCATTAGTTTCATGGACAAGACTGTGCAAACTGAATAATGCCGCACTGTCTCTCAGCCCCATTAGTAAAGAGCAGCACACTAACCGTACGCATACAGTACATCCCAACATGACCCATTCCAAGAGGGACAAAATGCTCTGGTCCTGGACTTCCATCTTAATTTATGGTTGTCATCCCGTGTTGAACTAGTTAATTGATAAGAAAGTATTTCACTTTAAACACAGCTGATGCAAATCATAAATTAAGAGGGAAGTGCAGGATCAGAGCATTTTGTGCTCCTGGAATGGGTCATGTCGGGAAGTATGCTTATGTGCTGTATTACATACTTGCCTACCTGACCCTCTCCATGAGGGAGAAAATGCTCTGTTCCTGGACTTTCCTGGTAATGTATGATTGCCATCACCTGTGGTGAAACACCTTTCTTATCAATTAACTATTATTACCAGTTATTTATATAGCGCACGCATATTCCGCAGCGCTGTACAGAGAATATTTGCCCATTCACATCAGTCCCTGCCCCAGTGGAGCTTACATTCTATATTCCCTACCACATGTACACAGACACATTCACGCTAGGGTTAATTTTGTTGGGAGCCAATTAACCTACCAGTATATTTTTGGATTGTGGGAGGAAACCGGAGTACCCGGAGGAAACCCACGCAAGTACGGGGAGAATATACAAACTCCGCACAGATAGGGCCATGGGGGGAATGGAACCCATGACCTCAGTGCTGTTAGGCAGTAATGCTAACCATTACACCATCCGTACTGCCATTAACTAGCTCACCACAGGTGATGGCAATCATACATTACCAGGAAAAGTCCAGGAACACAGAATTTTCTCCCTCATGGAGAGGGTCAGGTACAGTAGGTAAGTATGCTGCATACCTCCCAACCTGACCCTCTCCAGGAGGGACAGAATGCTCTGCTCCTGGGCGTCCCTCTTAATGTATGATTGCCAACACCTGTGATGAAACACCTTTCTTATCCATTAACCTGTTCACCACAGGTGCCAGCAATCATAAATTAAGAGAAAAGTCCAGAAGCATAGCATTTTGTCCCTCCTGGAGAGGGCTATGTTGGGAGGTTTGATGCTGTATTATTGTTTTTAAAGTGCATTACATTTGTTCTGATTGTGAAAGGACATATGCATTACTGGTGTGCCATATTTGTATAACTGTATTTGATGACATTATAGACTGTTTAACATAATCAGCTTTGTACTTATACAATTTTTTTTCGTTATCAATCTAAATGTAAGGACCGGTGCTTCTTTTCATTCCTGGCCAGCCCTGTACAGTATATATAGAAACGTACTTGCATCTGCCATTCTCCATTCAGCCAATTAAAACTATTAAATAATTGGTGTAGAGCTATAAACTGCTAATGTTTACACGGTATTGTGTAAAATAAGCACTCAAGTTTTCCCCTGAAATGTTGTGTAATACTTTTGTTCCCCAATTAACACAGCTGGGTTGACATAACACTGATGTGTGTGTCACCACTTTCTATGAAACTTACACTGACACAGCCCATCAGGAAGCAGCTGGTAAACATGTGAAGAAAATCTAATGAGCGCTTGCTGGCAGCCAGTGCAGTTCATTTTAAGGGGGATTTCACCTTATAAGTCCCTTATTCATAATCTGCCCTCCTATGGATACCTTGGTGTGCCGACAGTGGGGGTCATTCCGAGTTGTTCGCTCGCTAGGTACTTTTAGCAGCATTGCACACGCTAGGCCGCCGCCCTCTGGGAGTGTATCTTAGCTTAGCAGAATTGTGAACGAAAGATTAGCAGAATTGCGAATAGAAAATTCTTAGCAGTTTCTGAGTAGCTCCAGACTTACTCCTACACTGCGATCAGTTCAGTCAGTTTCGTTACTGGTTTGACGTCACAAACATGCCCTGCGTTCGGCCAGCCACTGCCCCGTTTCTCCAGACACTCCTGCGCTTTATCCTGGCACGCCTGCGTTTTTCCGCACACTCCCAGAAAACGGTCAGTTTCCACCCAGAAACACCCACTTCCTGTCAATCACACTCCAATCACTTCAACGATGGAAATTCTTCGTTCGGACGTGAGTAAATCTACTAAGTTTTGTGCTAATATACTTAGCGCATGCGCACTGCGTACCATGCGCATGCGCATTTTCGCCTTAATTGCTCCGTTGTGAAAATCGTCAACGAGCGAACAACTCGGAATGACCCCCAGTATCTCCACTTTATGTAGGACTCATTTTAAACTTGAATCTGGGGAAACAGTGGCCAAGGGGATGTAAAACAATATTAATTTAAAGATCAGGATAAAAAGAAAATAGTTTGCCCATGCCATGTTTAAGACTATTTTGAATTCTTTAAAATCAATTATTTAAAAATAAAAATATCTTGTCTTACTAGGATACTTTGTGCTGTGATCCATGTTACTTTAAGTCCTCTCCTAACAAGGCTGAAGTAAGCCTAATGGTGTAACCTACAGGCATGCTCCTTATGTTCTCCATGTTATTGCATGTGTTCCCTCCAGGTACTCCAGTTTCCTCCCACAATCCAAAAACATGTTGAAAGGTTAATTGGATCCTGACAAAAAATGAACTCTAGTGTGTGTGCATGTGATTGGGAACATTGGGCCTAATTCAGACCTGATCGCAGCAGCAAACTTTTTCTCTAATGGTCAAAACCATGTGCACTGCAGGTGGGGCAGATATAACATGTGCAGAAAGAGTTAGATTTGGTGGGGTGTGTTCAAACTGAAATCTAAATTGCAGTGTAAAAATAAAGAAGACAGTATTTACCCTGCACAGAAACAAAATAACCCACCCAAATCTAACTCTCTCTGCACATGTTACATCTGTCCCACCTGCAGTTCACATGGTTTTGCCCATTAGAGAAAGATTTTGCTGCTGCGATCAAGTCTGAATTGGGTCCATGGATTGTAAACTCCACTGGGCCAGGGACCGATGTGAATGACCAAATATTTGGCCTAAATCCAATATGTATGGTAGTGCACAGCCTCAGGGAAGTGACTACAATACCGTGCAAAAATATGTAGGAAAAAAATTCCTCCTGCCAGCATCTGCGATCCAAGTGCTGCGTCCGAAGAGTGCTGCATCTATCAAGACCATCGGTCATCTGTGGAAGCCAAAGCCTATTCAGACTGGCCGTCAAAATTCCTCTGCTGGGTCCAGGAAGTCTGTGGACACGCCTAGAAAACGTGGATGACACAACCCTGTTTTGTAGAACAGTCCCAGTCACGCCCCTTATCAAGATGGCTTCACTATAGTCAAAGGTCTATCAGTTACTTAGCAGGAATTGGACTTGCCTGGCATAAAGCCATGATGAACTGTTAGATGTATATTTTAATTACAATGGCGAACTGGGCCACCGGAAGCATGGGACGTTTCCTGTTGAGCTGGTACATGGCCGTGCCCCACACTCCCCCCAGTGACTTACCACAGCCCCTGGCTTTCCCCCCACTGGGCTGATTCATACCTGCCACAGTCTGAGCTCAGCTCCACTTGGGAAGCATTTGGCACAATGCTCCAACCCGTCACGTTCAGCCGGCACATGCCTAATAGCTGGGTGTCTGCTGTTATGCATGATAGGTAGTAGTACGCGGCCCTGGCTCTCTTTATCCTGATCTGGACGGCTCCACCTCACACATTTTGTGAAGAGACTAACATGATGTATGACATCATGAAGTCTCATCAAGAAATGCTTTTCAAGGCGTCTTACAGACTCTAAATATCTCACAGACTTAAACACAGGGGATTCTTCCTTGCATGGTAAATAAGAACCAAAAAGTTCCATTACTATCACTAAATGAACAGAATGATATATAAGAAAGAAACTATCTAATGGTGCAAAAGGAAACTGTGTGTGAGTTGGTAATGCCATATATAGTTGATTTCTTTCTACAGTCACATCTATCCGTTCACAAGTTTTATCTTGCACCAACCACAAGCTGTATCCACAACATAGTTACTGTGGTGTGCAGCTGCTTGTCACTGTTACACAGCCTCGGTTTACATCACAACCATTGTGGACTTTCTATCAGATAAACTATCTACATCAATTGGAGTGCTCAGCGGTCCAGAAACTGCTCCTGCTGTTAGCATATTGGCTTTACACTTGGCACCAGTGTACATGAAGTGACTCTTGATTATAATACCTTCTTCCTATATAGTGGTCCGGGCATCGATCTCCCTCCCCCAAGGTATTGACTGTCATCATATGCAATTCATTAGCAACCACAGTACCAACCTTGGTTTTCATCTAAAGTACTGTAACTATCAGACAATGACAGCCGGCATCCCGTCAGCCGGTCACCCATATGTATTCCCAGACAACAACTATCAGTGGGCTTGTGCAACTTACAGTAACTTTATGCACAAAACTACTATAGTGTGGCAGTCAACACAGGTATATTTAGATCTCTACTAGACCCTCCATAGGGGTACAGAGGAAACCCTTGGTGGGCCCAACTGCCTGAAGGCCCACCCCCTCCTCTAGGAATCAGGTATTAGACTGTGCACTTGAATTAAGCATGGACCCTTCATGTCCTAGCCCAACACTGGTTGTGGTATGTTCTTTCTTTACAATCTATTCTTGGGGAATGGAAACTAACCATCAAGATGCAGTTACAAGGGTGGATCAATAAGTAAGGTAACAAGACCTCTAATATCTGTAATGTTCTCTATTTCATTATAATTTCCCAACAGGCCCTAGCAGGTAGACCATTGCTTCCCCTTATGGCCATTAGACTGCGCCTCACATCACTCATACTGTCCCAAGAATCAGATGTAAGATGGCGTGGCTGGCAGATACATGGATAAACATTGAGGTGTGATCAGATTTCTGCGTCCATAGGGCACATCAGTAGCTGAACTTCATTGCCAACTTGTCAAGGTGTATCATGATAAAGTCACGTCATTGGAACAGGTTTGGGTTTGGCGGATGCGCTTCGTCGGCTGGATCGCTGCTCATATTGAAAAGCTGTCCTGCATTTATCAAAGATAGTTCACAAAAGTAAATCCTGTTTCCGTGACATTACGTTACCACCGTACAGCTTGACAAGTTACCATTACCTTTACCTACTGCTATGCCATGACGTTTGGCACTTTAGTGTATACAGAGATATGCAGATGGAAAAGCAAATGTCTTAAATACTGTGTATTACATTCAAGTTATGCCAATTGCTAGGAGAACTTCATGATACTGTAGTTAATGCAACTAATTCGTAAGCTACTAATTATCAGGTTTCAGACCTGATCAGGGTTGGGCTCGCCCACAGGGATACAGGGGAAACCCCCGATGGACCCCACTGCCCGAGGGCATACCTCCTCCTCTAGTGATCAGGTTCTAGACTGTGCATTCGAATGATACATTATGCATATGTTAAATTATACTGCACAGGGCTATGGAGTATTTTCTACAGTGCATTGCTGTTATTATCTGGTACATAATCATGCATGGACTAGCAGTATTTACTATACACACATATATATATATATATATATATTTATCAAATAACCCTGATCATGCACTCTCTGTTAGCCAATCTCCTGTGGTGGCTGGCCACAGCCAAAAGCATGGGCCTCTACCACTGTATTCCACCGGTGGGCCCTTCATGCCCCAGTCTGACACTGGACCCAATAATTATAGTTGCTATAGTGTGCTATTCGCGGCAATATGACATTTATATATCACTGTATTCTTCACATGCAGGGAACAAGTGCAATGATCACAAACATGATGCTGTCAGATTTACCAAGCTCCAGAATGCAAAATGTCTTTAGCAACTAATGCCATCTTCAGTTGGTATTAGCCGCTGTAGACTGTAAGCTACATTTTGCAAAACTTATTGGGATAGGTATCCTTTGGACCCCTCCATGGCAATGGGTGCAGTACATGCATGGATAGCTAACCATGCAAGCACAGAACCCCAAAGAAGAAGTGAAAGTATCTTGTATAATATATTATTGACGTGAATAGTAGCGATTAGAAACTGTAATTATCGGGTCTGAAATCTGATCATTAGTAAATATGCACCTAAATGGTGCTATGTCCTGTTCTCTTCACAATGATGGCCTTTAACATGCTGGGCCAAATGTAATAGAGTGAGAGTTTCAGAAAGTGAGAGATTTGGTAAGGTTTTCCAATTTTTTTTAAAGTGGCAATCATTTACACTGCAAAACCAGGTTGATCTTGTTGTGTAAATGATTGCCACTTTAAAAAAAAAAAATGAAAAACCTTACCAAATCTCTCACTTTCTGAAACTCTCACTCTATTACATTTGGGCCGCTGTGTTTGGCTCTGCTTTACTGATTACTGATAATTCTCTCCTGAAACTTCCTCTTCATTAATTAATCACCTCACATTGTCATCATTCACACGGCTGAAGTTAGCTTCTTATTCGGCCAGTTTATTATACAGAACATCATGTTACATTAAAACAATGAAATCCAGTTGGATCACTATGTTAACAATGTATAAACAAAAAAGCATATCGCTTACACAAAATGCAATTGTATTTTGCTTGGCCCTAGAAGGTTTTGGGCATGAAACAGGGTGGCAAAGTGGGCACAGTTACTAATTTTATTGATCTGAATAAATAGCTGTAGTTTTGCAAGGGTTAAACAGCGTTAGGCCACAAATGTAACATTTGTAATCACCAGATGGTAGTTACTAACATATGACCCACTTGTAAGTTGCCTGGCCTAAGAAGGTTTTGGTTACATCTTCTACAGCCTATTTTCAGTGAAAGTTGGTCTGGCCTACGCACAATGTGAATATTTTTAAAATTAAATATAGGAAATTATATTTAATGGATGGAGAAGATTTCCAGTATTATTCCCTCCACACGGTATATACCAGTGCAGGAGGCAGCTTCTTACTCCCAGACAGGGCTACTGAGTCATCTCGTGAGCCACTTGTGCTAAATAGGGAGCATAGCCAAGGATAGGGACATGCCCATGACCACTATGAAAAATAATCCCAGAGAAGATTTTGCATGGCACTATGTCGAGGTGGGTTTCCTTCATGGCTGTCTGGTTTCGTTCAGGTTCCCTAGTCAACCTCGGGCCAGGTGATCTATACTCGTCCCCACCGCCCCTCTCGGTGTTATTGCATATATAGATATATTAAGTAACTTTCCACAGTATCCGGATGATAGATCAACAATGTATTGGTCTACAGTCAATAGGTTGATACCATATTATCGACATGCATTAGGTTGACAGGTACAAAAAGTTGACATATGAAAGATTGACAGTGCATAAGGTCCACAGGTACAAAAGGTCAACATGACAATGGTTGATGCATGTGTTTTTGTAAATTTTTTCACATATTTTCCCAACTCTTGCTTGATTTATTATCCAGGTGGACATCTATTGTGAAAAATGTGTCGAGAGAAGCGAGCCTGCGATGGTAGACATTTGTACTGATGGTTGTCACATAACATGGAATATACAAGATCTGGCCTAAACAAAAACTTGTGTTGACCATTTCACCCTGTCGACCGTAACCACTGTTGACCTTTCATCCATCAACCATTTGTACCTGTAGACCTTCTGTAGTTGTCTGTTTATTCATGTCGACCATATATTGTCAACCTAATGACAGTCTACCTAGACATTGTAGATCTATTATGCTACACCCACCTTCAAAGTAGGTACCCATTTCTGTAGTGTTTATGGAGGCTGATATAGATGACTCTTTGGGGATCCTTAAAAATCTACTTTAATCAGAACCTCCTTTAAGCTCAACTTCATATCTATGAGGAACACTTTCAAGCATTGTGCAGTGCATAGTCTTATACAATACATAAGCTAGTATCCAATTGTTGCCGATAATTTAATGCACGGCAAAAACGGGCTACAACAGCCCTATAGTATTATTGGGCTATCCGATTACAACCCATTTTTATCATGCAGTAAATGACACGTTTTCAGCCAATAACACATGGGATCCAGGATAAGTTCCCAGATCCATGCGTTATCAGGCAAAAAAAAAAAAAACAGGTATGCTGGGGCTGCATATGGGGGATTCTGCTTCCCCAATAAGTGCTGGCAGTCAGGGGCTAATTGGATAGCCCCGGGGGGGACCCACCATGGACAGCGAAAGGCTTACTATAGGTGCTTAGTGATCATAACCAGTGGCATTTGTCCAGAATTGCCCATGATACCAGACAAGCAACACATGTTCAAATCACATCCACATTAAATGCAGGAGATACTAGGTACCAAATCCAGCAGGTTAGTGCAGGGTTCTTTAGCTTCCATAGGATATAGGAACAGAAGACCCACCAGAGTGACCCTATTGACACTACGACACCGGACACAGCACCTCACCTGGGCTTGTAACATTGCTAATTGGACCATGGAGGATTGGACACCACATTCATCCAACATCAATACAATCGAGCATTTATGGGATGTGTTAAAGAGGTCCATTTGCCCCCAAAGATCCTGCACCTACAAATATCAGGGAGTTGTGGGAAGCTATCCAGATGGCATGGGCCAACATCTCTCCAGAGGTGTTCTGTCCACTTGTGGAAGCGATACCACGTCAAGTTGCTACACTTTTCTTGGCTAGAGGGCATCTATCCCATTACTTTTGGCTTCTCAGTGTATATTTATACAGATGACAATTTCAGAGACTGAAAAGTAACCCCTTAAAAGAACAAAGTCAAAATCTGAAATAAATATTCCAATTTTTTATATACTCCACCTGGCCCCATACCTCAGCTTTGGAAAAGTCGAAAAACAAAACACATTTGATGTGAGCTTTTTTGGCTTCAGTTGTCAAGCGTGGTGAATTCGTTACATCATACTGCCTTGCTAAAGCCGGCGACTCCTTCCAGGTTTGCTGAAGACCACCAGGTAATATACCAGAGTGTGTCATCTACAGAGGGAGAAGTCTCCTGTCGTCAGGGACGAATTAAGCCCTGGGGGTGCCTGGGGCACTTAAGACAGGGGGGCCCTGATGGAAGGTGGGGGATGTATTTTAAATTGTACATACCTCCCAACATGTCCCATTCCAGGAGGGACAAAATGCTACGTGGACTTCCCACTTAAGGATGGTCCAGGTAGAGAGCATTTTATCCCTCCTGGAATGGGTCATGGTGTGAGGTATAGATTGTGTATATTAAATTTAAACCAATGGTGTATATTAGTTTTAACTAATAGTTTAATAATGCCTGGGTACTGTTTATAGCTCCATCTAATTGAAAGACAACTATTTTGTAAACTTTTTTTGTAGCGGAACAAAGACAACTTAACCTTAAAATACACATAGAAAAATAAAATAAATTATCTTGTCACATGCAAGAACAGCAACAGCCTCTGTACTACTTACACACTGGGACAGGACTCAGGAGGACTCTCTGTGTGTGTCTCTATCTCTAGACCCAAATGGGTTACTTGCATAACAGTGTACACAGGACTCAGACACCCAGGTGGGGAAGAGTAGAGGCTGGGATCCCTGTGTCACTTACAGCTTTCTCCACCCTCCCATCTCTCCTCTGGTCAGAAAGCTCTGTCGGTAGCTCATGAAACATGGTATTCCTGTGTCTCTGCCTGCACTGTATACTGTCCTGCTCACATTCTGGCTGGAGGTTCTGCTACAGAAGAGGGAAAGCTAGTGATGTCAGTGTGCTCTGGCTGGGGACACCTGACAAAGGGGGCCCGGGGTACAGTATGCCCTGCATCCCCCCTTTAATCTGGCTATGCCTGTCGTTGCAGACACCGCTACACCACTACCCTATAGAAACAATTTTAGTGGCAATTTGTATTCTTACCCAAAAAATCTAACTGGTGGATTTATATAATATATACTGCTACCATACCCAACAGAGATTTATTTCAGCAAAAGAGCTATTTATATGGTATTTGGTTTTTATGTCTATACAATTTTCCCATCGTATACACTACATCTGAACCTCACATTATAATTATACAAATAACACTTCCAAAATCCTATATAACTACCATATTTTTTCAGATATAGGAAGCTGCTGTCAGGAATCTGCATTTGCTTCATGTCACTTACCGGTGCTCTGATGTGCTGGGTCTCCAGAGGTCATATCCTCAGCCTGGCAGCATGTTCCATGATTGCTTGCAATGTGCAGAGACTCTCTCCAGTGTGTACCCCGCTTGCCATACAGTGTGTACCCCAATGTATTCCCACCATCTCCAGAGTATGGGCGCTGCCATGACACCTGCAGTCAGCTGACTTGGTGCTACCCACTCCTGTGCACTGGAGCACTCGCATGACTTGATTCTCCAATTCCTGCTGACCAGGGGGTATATAGCTAGAGTTCCTGCTCAGTATCATTGCCTTGAACAACGCATCACATCCTGTGAACAAGCATCTCCTGGCTCCAGTCTCCTATCTACAGAGATTTCCCAGTGTCAGTGCACTGTGGAACTACAGGCACCAGCCATCCAGTTCAGTTGCAGCTCCATCTGCATTCTGCTCCAGTATTTACTAGCAGTCTCCTGAGACTTTCCTGTGTCAGTGTTCTGTGGAACTACAGGTATCAGCCATCCAGTTTGTCTTCAGCTACACTCTGCTCCTACAACCACTTGCAGTAAGAAACTCTCTCCAGGTGCTGCATATCATACTCACCTGTTTGTTATTACCCTACATCAGCACTGTGCTATTCAACCTGCACTAAAGTATCCAGCTTAAAGTTCAGCTGTCTCCTGCAATGACCTAACCTGGTTTTGTTGTTGTATGCAAGCATTGTCTGTGTAGCTCTGTTTCAAGTTCCTATCGGTTTCTAGGCCGATCATCATCCTGCATTTTCAATTGCCTGTATAATCCTGTTTCAAGTTAGCATCGGTTTCCAGGCCATTCATCTGCATTACCAGTTGCCTATACAATTCCTGTTTCAAGATACCATTGGTTTCCAGGCGATCATCAATATGGCCAAGTATCTGTGCAAATAGCCGCCACTGCCAGTTACGCGGCAATACATGAAAGCGGACACGGAGCAGACAGAAGGGGGTGGGGCCGGTGGGGCTAAGTGGGAGGTGCCGACAGGAGAGGGAGCGGTATGCGCGCAGAGCAGACAGTGAGGGGAGGCGGGAGTGAACATACTCTCGATCTCCTCCCCTTCCAAGTTCCTCCCTCTGCTGCCGTGGAGACAAAAACTGACTGACAGCACAGGACAGCGCTGTTAGTCAGAGCGCGTCATGAGGGACCCGGCGGTTTATTATTTTTGAGTCCCCACCATCAATAATGGGGTAAAATACGCGCCATAGCGCGTTTTTGCGATCACTGGTGACTGTTTATTTCAGAGACTCTATCAGCTTCCATGCTGAATCATACGTTTACATTTACATTGCTCCAGTTACTTATGTTTCCTGTGTGTACTCAATAAATACCATTTGCGCACATGCGCAGGAACTTACTTCAGCCTCCTCGTTTCCTCCATCGCACCACCACTTACCCACTAGTGACTCCTCTGGGAACAGACACAGACCTGACAGTTACTTTGTCATTTAGAAGTGCTTCAAACACTCTCCTATTGCCGTAATAGGTATTTTCATATTTTAGCAACTCTCACCTAGGGCCAGTCCGAATTGGCCGGAGGTGCGAGTTCCCGACCATACTCAGACTTTTTTTTAAAGCGGCAATCATTTACAAGGCATGGTTTTGCCCTGTACATGATTGCCACTTTAAAAAAGGTGATATTCCACACATTATTTTTTTTATGTGTCTGATGCCTTCTCTATCACAAATGGTACTAGACATTGTTTCCCTTTGTTCCCCTTTTTATTTGTGTTGGCTACTAAGTTGCACTCCTAGGGGGACTTCCCTGAGTTTTGATTGCAATACTTGCCATAAATTATTTCTCTTTGTCTGGTGATATTTCATTGTTTGTTACTACTCTGGAGACTACATTTCCTATTTGGGGATACAAATCCCATCTTCTGTTTGTATATGTTTGATCTGGAGGCATCTCTGTCCCCCAAATTCCCCATGGCGTATCGCCTATAGTACTTTATGTCCTTACACAACATCTCTACTAACTTACATTGTGGACTCCCTGAAAATGTGGGACTAATTTGTGAGCCACTGTGAGGACCTGGTGCTCCCTACCCATAACCTCTCTGTTAAGGTCTTAGCTAAAACGAATCACCATATGAATTTGCTGTTTTGGCACACATAGTGCTGGAACAGCTGTCCTCTGTAAACGCCCTTTATTCTTCTCAACATTTAAATGAAAAGTATTCTTTACCCACTTGGGATATGTTTCAATACTACCAAATTCACCATTGGTTTGCAACCTTGTCTAAATTATATGACCCTCTCAAGGCTCCACCTTGCCTACTTCTGTTTTTGCTTACATCTGACACAGCTAAAGGTAGTATATCGTTTTGATATTAACAACTCCTCAATTTGACCCCAATTGACAAAGACCCCACCAATTTCACTGAGAAGCTGCCTAACATAGAACGCTCTCCATTGCACAGTGGGAACACTGCTGATAATATGCCCTAATGTCTCAATCACTGAAATGCTAGTCAAATTGTTATACCATTTGTATCTCTCCCAAGAGAGACTCCACATGATATGGCCCACTCAGTCTAAATATTGTTGGCGCAACTTTGCTGAGCAGGGCCACATCCTTTTATGGCTTCTGGTCCTCTCCGGTCACATAGCTCTCTTGTAATTAAGTATTTTTATTGCAGAATAAGGTTCTACATTGTGATCTCACATTCTTGCCTGAAATAGCTTATAGCACCTATATCCTCCCAACCTACCACTTACCATAGGACGGTATGTGTACGAGCTTTAGCCACCATTGGCCAAGGTTGTAGCTACTGTAAGATACAGTATATTTCCATTTCAAAACAGAGACAGCAGGAGTCCCTTATGTGACCTCAGCTACTTCCCCTATGGTAAAATGGTTTTGCTGGAATGATTATACTATTGAGGGTGATAATACTTCCATTCCTCCTGATATACTGATTGTTCCCTTACATTTCAGTGTCCATTAACCTCCATAGAGTTGACATTTCCTGTGTGATTTCATGTATGTTGGACAAGCTACTTTTTTTTTTTTCTTGCTATTAAGTCCTGATCTGTGTTAAGGTGGGTACACAATAACAGATATATCTGCAGATCAATTGATCTGCAGATATATCTATGGACGGATCGAGCAGTGTGTTCAGCATACACACTACTCGATCCGTCGGGGACTGACGTCATGAACTGGGCGGGCGTGTATACACGCCCGCCCAGTTCACCTCTCAATCACCGCCGGCCGCCGCAGCATGTGTACGGGCGGTCAGCCGACTGCCCCGTACACACACAGCGACGCGCCAATATATCGGTAGATATATTGGCCGTCGGCTGTGCTGCGCGGCCGACGCGATATGTCTGTGAACGACGGAGTTCACAGACGTATCGGCCGTACACACTGGCCGACGGTCCCGCGATATATCGGCCGTTCAGGAGAACGCCCGATATATCGACCAGTGTGTACGGGCCTTTAGAGACTCCTTACATTGTCCGATAGTACTTTGGGAGTAATTCAGACCTGATCACTAGGGTGCGTCTTTTGCATCCCTGCGATCAGGTAGTCGCTGCCTACAGGGGGAGGAGGAATTTGCTGTGCAGGTGTGCGATCGCATGTCCAGGAGAGCTGCACAAACAGCATTTTGTGCAGTCTCTGCACAGCACAGGACTTACTCACACGCTGCAATGATCTGGGCCAGAGCGGACGTCATGAATCCTCCCACAAAACGCTGGGTCCCTCCTGCATTTTTCCGGACACTCCCTAGAAAGCTCAATTGCCACCCACAAACGCCCTCTACCTGTCAATCTTCTTGCGATTGGATTTGTCGCTGACTGGTGCTCCCCATCGCTGCAGACCGTCACACCTGCGCATTGCGGTGCATGCGCAGTTCAGATCTGATTGCCTGCTGTGTGCTTTCCCTTCTTTATTTTCTGTACCCTATTCATTGGATAAATTGTTTCAATAAAAACTATTTATGGAGAAAAAAAATGATTCATATTCATGGCATGCTGTTTTATGCCAAATAAAATCTGTTCTTTTATATAAAATTATTCAATTAATATAATTGTGCTTATTATTGTTGTGTAAACTGCATTGCAACATCGCATGTGTGGGAATATAATAAAATAGTAAAAAAATTTTGTAGTTTTATATTGAGGTTTGAACTTCTGATAAAGTGGAAACAGAACTCTACGTACATAACTTGCTTCTATTCTTTAGCACGGAGAACAAGTGGCAGTTTACTGAAAATATCAGTAGTCTTGTTCTGAGACCGTGTGATATATCAAAGACAGGGACAAAAAGGAGGTGGACACAAGCGAGATAGAGGTGTGATAATTATGATTTGCTTTTGAGGTAAAATAGACTATTTTTTATACTCTAACAGACAGCCTATTTGAACCTTCTCTTCTAGAAAAAAGTGTGAGGGTCGGTGAGTTTCTCATAAATGTAGTGACCGCAATGATTCTAGGTATGATCAAATAGGTGACAGGTATATAACAGTGTTGCATGTTGACCATAGGCACTGGAACAGAGGGGGGCAAGGCGGTGGCTCGCAGCCCCCCCCTTCCCCCACAAATATTTGAGAAGCGCCAGTCGAAGTAGTATGGTGCAGTATGGCAGCCATGTACAATTAATATGGGCAGTCTCAGGACGGAGATAATACCCTTTCCATCTGCTCCATCACCTACCTCCCCACTGCCCTTCTCCGCCTGTACTTTCCCCCAGCACCCAGCTCCAACCCCTACAGTGTGTGGCTAGTTACTGAGGGCTGGCCCCTCCTCTGGGACCAGCCCTGTTGCCCTTCTCACCTCCCACATTAGATGTTCCTCGCCTCAAAGATATCTGCTGCGCTTTCCCTGTTTCCCATCGCTACATGGTCCTCTATGCTGTGTTTTACATAAATGAGTGCATATGTGGGTGCCTGTATATATAGATACTACATAGATAGATAGGGGTGTTTAGGAGAGGAGGAGGCCTGTGTGCAGACCCCGGGAAGGCCCCCCTCCTCTCCACGGTGCTGTAGGCTCTGGTATTGCGCGTGCTCCGGTCTCCGGAAACATGACACCTGCCATGGTCTGGGGACTAATTACCTACTGTGCATGCGCGGCACCCATTTAGGGAGGGATTTTTGCCACGGCGGTTGCTGTGGCTGCAGCGCCCGTTTCAGGACTCCAGAAAGGTAAGTGTTAAAATAACATGGGTGCAGTGTGTGCCCCCCTGGACCTACGCATTGCACCCATGATAGAAACGCAGATGGATGGACGGATAGATATCTGTCATCAAGTAGGTGGTGTGGCGGGTAAGTCCAGCTGCCCATTAGAGGCCGATATAGAGGTGCCAAAATGAAATGATATGTTGCCCCCTAACCAAAAAGGTTATGTGGTGCACTAATTGGAGTTCCTGGTCATGTTATGGACAAAACAACACAAAAAACATTAAAAAACTCAAGTCGACTTTTTCATGTGTCAACCTGTCTCGAGTCTACCTTTTAAGTGTTGACCTTTTTCCCACGTCTCTTTATCCATGTTGACCTATTGACTGTTGATCTTATCCAGTTCGACCCATTGATTCATAACCCCAAAGAAAATGGCCTTGCCTTTGTGGCATATTCAGTTACTACATATATAAATGTGTTTATTTAAATATAGCTACACATATTCCCTTTACATTTTTTATCTCTTTCTACATTATTTAGATTTTCTCAAATTTCCATCTTCTAAATTCCAGTTTCTAGTCAGCTTGATTTGACTCATCGTCAGTATCAAGAGCAGCTTGAATGCTCTTGAGGGCATTATGTGGTTGAAGGGCTGCCAGCTGGACTGGCCAGCTCACACAATGGGAGGTCCCATTTTGTAACTGTGATGGAAAGGTTGAGAATACAAGTCTTGCAGTTCAAGTTTTAGCAATAAAGACTTAATGCTGAGAAACAATGTCAAAGTCTTGGAAAGACCTGCAGCTATGACATAATCCAACTACATTCCACTTTAAGAATGTATTTATTTTCATAAGACCATCATGTAGCAATGGAGAAGAAATGATACACCAAAACATGTAACCAGAACAATGTTAAGTAATGCGGTATATATTACTAAGCCTTTAAATGGGCGATTGACAGTTACATTACATACTAAATTGTATTTCCATTATAAGAATTGTGCACAGAATGCCAGAGATGTAAGAAGAATAGGTTCAGGAACGCAGGGTCTGGGGATGGAGCTATTAAAATATCTATCTATTTATCTATCTATCTATCTATCTATCTATCTATCTATCTATCTATCTATCTATCTAGCTATCTATCTATCTATTTATTTCAAATCTCAAAAAGGAAACCAGCACATCCAGATAAATGCAAAAAGATTTATTAAAGAAAATCACAGCATCTCAAATGACGCAAATAAAGTGCATGACGCAAGGCAATAAACAGAGGACTTAAATAGGCAACATTATATACCATTAAAGAACGCCAGGGTGGTTAGTCAGCGTCCTCATGTTAAATAAATGCCCTTAATCCCTAATGCCCTTAAGGCCATTCATTTAACATGAGGACGCTGGCTGACCACCCTGACGTTCTCTGCAAAATTTACCGGGAGAGGTTTCTATGCATCCCTCCCCAGCAATGTCCAATTCGAATGCGGGGTCAGTATGCCTGCTCCCGATAGAGGAGTGAAGAGACTGCTGATGTGGTCTCTTCACTGTGAACACATCACCGGGACTGGTTCCTTTCATAGCCCCTGTGCCTGCATGTGCTCTCTGATCTTTACAGGCAGTATAACTGCATACTGCAATGTGATTTTGGGCACTAATATTACACCCAGATCACACTGCAAATGTGATTATTGATAAATGGGTCCCTATGTACATCAACTTATTCAGGAATTAGGATACTAATTGTACCCACCACGCACTGTGCCCATTGTATGTGTGTAAGCAAGCAGGTAGAAAGTTTTGGATCAAGGACATACAGTACCTAGTAATATATAAAAAGTGCCACATTTATTGCATTTTAAAATAAAACAAATGCATAATAATATCAGAATAAAAATTCAAGAGTGAAAATAAGTTAAGAAAATAAAATGTTTACCAAACTAATTAAAATAAGCATCAGTGAAGATGTAAGAAGTAGAAAAGATAGTTTTGAAAACATGATGCGTATTCAAAAGACCATAATTTGACCAGTTTACCATTCAGCAACATTGCTGTGCCAGGTCTTTGGGCAAACTGTATTACTGAGGATGCTTCGAAAAAGAAGATATTCTATCACTGCTCATTACAGCGACGAAAAAGTTACCGTGGCAGGCGAACGATGCTCTGCCCCTAGTAACACTTTCCGGCAGCAGTAAAAGGAGTCTGATAGCTCGCCAGTCCAGGCAGGTGCCAATCAGCCGTCTTACACAAACGCCCGGAACTGGAAGCTATACTCAGGTTTCCAGATCCAGATCCCACAAAAATATACCTGTGATACAATATGACAAAAACAAAGGTGCGGGGTACTCTCTCACACTGCTGCTGCTCTGCATGCCCTCAGCGTGATGCACAATGAGGCATTGATAAGAGGTCATGTATCCCTTTTTGGGCACACATTAAAGGGACAATGTCACAATCCTGACTGTAGGTTTTATATTTGGTGACTTACCCCTGCCATCTGTCCTGGATCCTGTGTCTTTTCACTCACGGAGTTAAACAGCTTGTCAGTTTTCCTGAGTTCTCTGCCTGAGAGGTAATAGTTAATTAGCTCCACCTGTGGTGATCTCCTGTGTGAGGCTGAATTCAGTAATCTGAAGTTCAGGCTTCAGTGTTCTCTCGGCCTGCTAGGCCTCGCTGCACTTCACAGCCTCCTCTAGAGTAGTCACATGACAGTGACTTCACCTGACCCAGAGTTGTCCAATCCTCTGCCAGCCTGAGACTCTCTACATCACCTAATCCTGCCCACCAATCATCAGGGACCAGGAAGTATAAATCAGGAGGCTGAGTTGGAATCTGGGCCAGTTCCTTGTGTCACATACAGCCTTGTGTGGGTCTTAAGCTGAGCTCCCTAAAGGTAACCTTTGTACCTAAGTTCCTGTGGAAACTCTGTTCCCTTGTTACCGTTTGGTTTATTTGTGTGTTGCCTTTTGATTTCACCATTTCCCTGAGTCTCAATGTAAAGGTACAGCTGCAATGTTTCGTCTTAAAGGCACAGTATTGAATTCCGTGTTCTCCACTGAAAACCACAGCTGTCGTGTTTCAGTTTTACTACTGTTGTAGTTGGGACCTCCGTGCATCAGTACCTCCGTGCTTCCAGCACCTCAGTATCTCCGTGACTCAGCATCTCCGTGCCTCAGCACCTCCGTGCTTCCAGCACCTCAGTATCTCCGTGCCTCAGCACCTCAGTGCCTCAGCATCTCCGTGCCTCAGCACCTCCGTGCATCAGTACCTCCGTGCCTCAGTACCTCCGTGCCTCAGTACCTCCGTGCTTCCAGCACCTCAGTATCTCCGTGACTCAGCATCTCCGTGCCTCAGCACCTCAGTGCCTCAGCATCTCCGTGCCTCAGTGCCTCAGTACCTCCGTGCTTCCAGCACCTCCGTGCCACAGCACCTCCGTGCCTCAGTACCTCCGTGCCTCAGCATCTCCGTGCTTCCAGCACCTCCGTGCCTCAGCACCCCTACGCACCCCAGTGTCTCTACGCACCCCAGTGCCTCCACGCACCTCAGTGCCTCCACGCACCTCAGTGTCTCCACGTACCTCAGTGTCTCCAAGCACCTCAGTGTCTCCAAGCACCTCAGTATCTCCAAGCACCTCAGTGTCCCCAAGCACCTCAGTGTCCGCAAGCACCTCAGTGTCCGCAAGCACCTCAGTGTCCGCAAGCACCTCAGTGTCCGCAAGCACCCCGTGCCCTTTAGCACAATTATACCTGGTATTCTTCACTGATTCATCAGTGCCTTTCCAGTTCTGTCTTTCAGGAGACCTTCAGCATGCCTCCTGTCTGCCCACCTAATCCTGCATGAGGAGAACCTAGATTCGGCCATCTCTGCTGCGGTTCCTCTTCCCAGTCACCGGAAGAAACCCAGAGTCCACAACATTTCCAAACCAGGTCAGTGGTAGTATTCACATAATCCTCCAGTCGCCCGCACAGACTTTACTACACCGGGTTCACAAAAACCTCAGTCATGACAGTAGGAACTGGCCACATGGACCCGGCCGAAAGTGTTTGTCTGACGCATGACCTCCTAAGCAATATTGCAGGACGCTTGGAAGGTCTGGAGTCGACTCAGCATCGATTGGCACAGTGTCTGCAGCGGAATTCGTCCTCCAGAGATTCTATGACCTTCTGCTCTAAGACTCCTGACCAACTGCAGATTTTCTACCAGATGTTACTACAGTTACAAGAACTTTTGCCTAGTATTCTCTCTGTGATGCCTGATCTCCTCAGGAATACTACCAACGTTGTTGATCCTGTTTTGTCCCATCCAGTTAATAGAGTCTCTTCCTCTGCGCAAGGGAAAGTTTTTCATCAGAGCTATCCACGGCCCAAGCTCTCTGAAGCTGAACGTCAGCGGCGTAAGGAGCTACATCTCTGTCTTTACTGTGGAAATTCTGGTCATTTTGTTAAAGACTGCATTCTTCGCAAGCCAGGTAATAGTGACAAATCTCAGTATCATAGTGCTCATGACTATAAGTCATCCACAGTATCCGATCCTTCTGCTGCTGACGGGGGTATCAAGAAGGCTACTCTTCTGAGAGAGACTCAAATTTATGACTGGGGTCCGGTGGTTAAAAGACCTTATCCCAAGTTGGGTGTCCAGAGAAGAATGTTCAAGCCATTTACAGTCACAGAGGAGTCCGTGTCCACAGCCCCAGGAGGGGCGTTTTCAGAGCGTCCAGCCCCAGTGAGGGGTTCAGAGCGCCCAGCCCCAGAGAGTCTACAGAGTGCTGCCCAGCCAGTGAGTCTTCAGAGTGCTGCCCAGCCAGTGAGTCTTCAGAGTGCTGCCCAGCCAGTGAGTCTTCAGAGTGCTGCCCAGCCAGAGAGTCTACAGAGTGCTGCCCAGCCAGAGAGTCTACAGAGTGCTGCCCAGCCAGAGAGTCTACAGAGTGCTGCCCAGCCAGAGATTCTACAGAGTGCTGCCCAGCCAGAGATTCTACAGAGTGCTGCCCAGCCAGAGATTCTACAGAGTGCTGCCCAGCCAGAGATTCTACAGAGTGCTGCCCAGCCAGAGATTCTACAGAGTGCTGCCCAGCCAGAGAGTCTACAGAGTGCTGCCCAGCCAGAGAGTCTACAGAGTGCTGCCCAGCCAGAGAGTCTACAGAGTGCTGCCCAGCCAGAGAGTCTACAGAGTGCTGCCCAGCCAGAGAGTCTACAGAGTGCTGCCCAGCCAGAGAGTCTACAGAGTGCTGCCCAGCCAGAGAGTCTACAGAGTGCTGCCCAGCCAGAGAGTCTACAGAGTGCTGCCCAGCCAGAGAGTCTACAGAGTGCTGCCCAGCCAGAGATTCTACAGAGTGCTGCCTAGCCCCGTGAAGAGGGGGCTCTTGCCTCAGCCCAGCCCAGTGAAGAAAGGGCTCAGCCCGTCCCGGTTCCAGCCGGTCCAGCAATACTCCAGGCCCTGCCTGGTCAGTCCGTCCCGGTTCCAGCCGGTCCAGCAATACTCCAGGCCCAGCCTGGTCAGTCCGTCCCGGTTCCAGCCGGTCCAGCAATACTCCAGGCTCCGCCTGGTCAGTCCGTCCCGGTTCCAGCCGGTCCAGCAATACTCCAGGACCAGCCTGGTCCGTCTCCTTTGGCTCCAGCCAATCCAAGTATCCTCGGATCCAATCCAGTCCTACTCGTCCAGCCAAAGCTTTCTTCAGTTTCATCCTCTAAGCTTTCGTCTGATGGTTTTCCACCTATTTACTTTGATGGAGATTTATTGCAATATGCCGCTCTGGTTGAACAATTTCTCTCTCGGATGGAGTCTGATCCTTCAGGTGCAGTAACTCTTTCCAACGTTACTCGATATCTGTTCCTGGCATTCAGAGGAAGAGCTTTGGAGTGGGCCAACATGCTCTTTGAGAGTAATGATCCTGTGTTCCATGACTTACAGACTTTCAGTAACGCTGTAGTTAAAGAATTTAGTCCTAAACCTTTGGAATCTGCATCAACGAAGGTCCTAAATTCTTCTGTATGAATTTCTCAAGTTCCTCTAAGATTCAAGATGGGTGTCCGGAGTCCACCCTTGAAGAGGGGGATACTGTCACAATCCTGACTGTAGGTTTTATATTTGGTGACTTACCCCTGCCATCTGTCCTGGATCCTGTGTCTTTTCACTCACGGAGTTAAACAGCTTGTCAGTTTTCCTGAGTTCTCTGCCTGAGAGGTAATAGTTAATTAGCTCCACCTGTGGTGATCTCCTGTGTGAGGCTGAATTCAGTAATCTGAAGTTCAGGCTTCAGTGTTCTCTCGGCCTGCTAGGCCTCGCTGCACTTCACAGCCTCCTCTAGAGTAGTCACATGACAGTGACTTCACCTGACCCAGAGTTGTCCAATCCTCTGCCAGCCTGAGACTCTCTACATCACCTAATCCTGCCCACCAATCATCAGGGACCAGGAAGTATAAATCAGGAGGCTGAGTTGGAATCTGGGCCAGTTCCTTGTGTCACATACAGCCTTGTGTGGGTCTTAAGCTGAGCTCCCTAAAGGTAACCTTTGTACCTAAGTTCCTGTGGAAACTCTGTTCCCTTGTTACCGTTTGGTTTATTTGTGTGTTGCCATTTGATTTCACCATTTCCCTGAGTCTCAATGTAAAGGTACAGCTGCAATGTTTCGTCTTAAAGGCACAGTATTGAATTCCGTGTTCTCCACTGAAAACCACAGCTGTCGTGTTTCAGTTTTACTACTGTTGTAGTTGGGACCTCCGTGCATCAGTACCTCCGTGCTTCCAGCACCTCAGTATCTCCGTGACTCAGCATCTCCGTGCCTCAGCACCTCCGTGCTTCCAGCACCTCAGTATCTCCGTGACTCAGCATCTCCGTGCCTCAGCACCTCAGTGCCTCAGCATCTCCGTGCCTCAGTGCCTCAGCACCTCCGTGCATCAGTGCCTCCGTACCTCCGTGCCTCAGTACCTCCGTGCCTCAGTACCTCCGTGCTTCAGTACCTCCGTGCTTCCAGCACCTCAGTATCTCCGTGACTCAGCATCTCCGTGCCTCAGCACCTCAGTGCCTCAGCATCTCCGTGCCTCAGTGCCTCAGTACCTCCGTGCTTCCAGCACCTCCGTGCCACAGCACCTCCGTGCCTCAGTACCTCCGTGCCTCAGCATCTCCGTGCTTCCAGCACCTCCGTGCCTCAGCACCCCTACGCACCCCAGTGTCTCTACGCACCCCAGTGCCTCCACGTACCTCAGTGTCTCCAAGCACCTCAGTGTCTCCAAGCACCTCAGTGTCTCCAAGCACCTCAGTGTCTCCAAGCACCTCAGTGTCCGCAAGCACCTCAGTGTCCGCAAGCACCTCAGTGTCCGCAAGCACCTCAGTGTCTCCAAGCACCCCGTGCCCTTTAGCACAATTATACCTGGTATTCTTCACTGATTCATCAGTGCCTTTCCAGTTCTGTCTTTCAGGAGACCTTCAGCATGCCTCCTGTCTGCCCACCTAATCCTGCATGAGGAGAACCTAGATTCGGCCATCTCTGCTGCGGTTCCTCTTCCCAGTCACCGGAAGAAACCCAGAGTCCACAACATTTCCAAACCAGGTCAGTGGTAGTATTCACATAATCCTCCAGTCGCCGGCACAGACTTTACTACACCGGGTTCACAAAAACCTCAGTCATGACAGACAAAGGGCGTTCAGCATGGAACACAGGTATGATGGTGTTCGCATGCTGGGGCTTTTTGAAGTGTGTGCAAGCGCAGAAGCTGCACTGCACGTACGCACACTGTAAGATGCGACGGCATCACATATGAGAACGTCTTTGCCTGATTGACAGCTGTCACAACTGCACCATTGCAGAAATCGACAACAGACTACAGACCACTAGATGAGGTTGTCTGAGAGATGTAGTTAAAATGCATATAATGTAAATATGCTTCTTAATGAAAGGATGACAAATAAGAAAGGTGCCAATCTATCGATCTGACATGGAGATGTTACCATGCTCAGTATGTTATTGAAATGCCTCTTCATAGTTAGGACACGTGTTAGGTTCCTGGTGCTCAGAACAAGGGAGATGTTATGAAGTGAGTCCAGAGCACCAGGACGTAATACTGGATTTGGTGAAATGGAACGGGAATAGCCCCTGGCACCCTACCTCCGTTGTTTTACCCGTGTTGTCAATTCACGCTTGCAGGACTATGGTTTCTTGGGCCCATGGCAGCCACGTTTGAAGAGCGGATTAGGTCTGCCCAACTCCGATGCCCCCTCAGGTCTTAAAGAGAGACAAAGCGTGAACTGAGACAGGGTAATAACAAGGGGCCCTCTAACTGAAACAACCAAAGCCAGGGGCTACTAACTAGGCTAAAACTAACTGTATGTGCGGCTTGCCGCCAAAGGAAAAGAACAACAAAGGAAATGCTGACCACACGCCGACACAATACTTTTGTGTACCGGCGGTGACAGCATAAGCAGAACCCTCTGCAAAACACCAGTGACAGATACAACCAAGGAATACAGCGGCCTAGGCCGACGGACGCGGCAAAGCCGCTACTCACGGAACCGGTACAAACACTGGCAAACAGACAGGAACCCCCAATGCTGCCGACGCACAGACTCTCAGAACTGGAGGACAGGCAGAATCCCAAACGACAGACCGGTGGACACCAAGAAGCCAGAAACTCGACCAGGCATAGGCAAAGCCACAGGACTTCTGGACAGGAACGCTTCACGGCAGGACACGGGATCAGACACAGGAATCGACACAGGGACTGACACAGGAATCAGCTAGACAGACACTGCTAGACAGGAGCTCAGGAACTGGCAGGAACAAGCTCAGAACACAAGCACTCTGGAAGACTGGAAACCTAGAAATATCACCAGCGTCTGTGAATTGCACTCAGCCAGCATATAACAGAGAGGCCTAATTAATTATGTCATGCAGCTGCCCTGTTGCATGACTCCAAACTGACAAGATGCAATTAGCAGCCAGGTGAGGCTGAACACATGGGAACAAGCTGCAATTACACAGACTCACCACCGGCAGCAAACAAGAGTATTCTTAAACAGAGCAACGGGAAATCCTGGCCTGCAAGACAACTAATAAACATAAAATAGGAATGAACCACTACCTGTGGTTCATAACAGTATCCTCTCCTTAAGGGTGAGATCCGAGCACCCCATGACACCCACGGGGAACATAAACAGAAGTATAACATAAAATACATAACCAAAATGCAAAAATGTAAATGAGCCACAGCCGTGGCTCATAACATTACCCCCCCCCCTTGAGGAGGGGTCAAAGGACCCCAAAATACAGACTTTCCAAAACAAGGTATACATTAAACCTGGCACTGGAATAAACATACAAAGACAAGAAACAGCAACAAGCTGTGGCCACAGCTTGTAACAGTGCCCCCCTCTTGACGGTGGCCACTAGACACAAGACAAGGAAAAAAAATCTTTTTTTTTTTTTTACACCACAAGGCAAGAGTCAGCAATATTTCTTTTTCTTTTTACCCTGTGCTTGCTTGGAGACACCAGGAAAGGAAGAAATCTCTGACTCAAAAAATTCTTCAAAACATAAAGGTCGAGCAATCAGATGCTTCCTCCGTCTCCTACCAGAGTGCCCCGGCATATAAGAAACCTCATCAGTTTCGGAATCTGAAAACAGACCATAGATTGGTTCCATTCCCCTAGGTACCGAAACTTTAGAAGATTTCCTGTAGGGAGAAGACAGAAAAGCACATCCAGTAGCCAAAGCAATGGGCTGAGATTTTTGTGCCGAGTTTACAGTATACAGTGGACTCTCAGCATATAAGACGGGTGACCTAGGGAACCTGAACCAATTTCTTTGGAACCATATCTCTTAATAACTGCATCACTGAATGCCGGGGGATCTTGAAGAATGGGATCTTCAGCTTTCATTAGACTGGTTGCCCACTCAAAAGGCTCTCCTCTAAAGGAATAAATCAGATAGAGCACAATGTTCTCTGAAGTGATGCCCAGAAATGGTCTAGACAACAAAATGGTGTAATAGTGTTTGTAAAGCGCCAGAAATTGGACTAAGTCCCCATCAAAGATTATAGATGTTGAGATATCAACAGAGTCAGGATCTGCTTCCTTCCCATCTGACTGACTAGAGTGCTTAGCTAGGACCTGGTCACTATTGACCTTACTTGAGGCTGAGACTTTCTGAACCCCACCTGGGGCAGTGACTTTCTGAACCCCACCCGGGGCAGTGACTTTCTGAACCCCACCTGGGGCAGTAATTTTCTGAACCCCACCTGGGGCAGTGACTTTCTGAACCCCACCCGGGGCAGTGGCCTTCGGGAACCCCGCTGGGGCAGTGGCCTTCGGGAACCCCGCTGGGGCAGTGGCCTTCGGGAACCCCGCTGGGGCAGTGGCCTTCGGGAACCCCGCTGGGGTCAGCACCTCGGATTCTTTTACTGGGACCGAGCCGTCGGCCTCCCCCACTGGGACCGAGCCATCGGCTTCCCTCACTGGGACTGAGCCATTGGCCTCCCTCTCTGAGTCGATAATTATCGAAACTCCTCCCGGGACTATGACTTCCGGGACTTTTGCTGAAGCTATAACCTTCAGAACCTCCACTAATGCTATGCCTCTTAAGTTCTTTCCTGGGGAAGCGACCTCTAGACCCTTCTTTGAGGCTGCGTCTCTCGAGACCCCACTTGGGGATATTACTTCAAAGATCCCTTCTTGGGTTTTGCTTCTCGAGTTCCCTTCTAGAACTATGGTTTTAGATACCCTTTCTGGGGTTGCGATTTTCAAGTCCCTACCTGGGGTAACAGCTTCTGAGACCCCTTCTGGTATGGACACCTGAGCTATAATATTTGATGTCCCACTATAAGCTAGAGCATCGGGTACTGCTCCAGCACTCTGGGCATCGGGTACCGCTCCAGCACTCTGGGCATCGGGTACCGCTCCAGCACTCTGGGCATCGGGTACCGCTCCAGCACTCTGGGCATCGGGTACCGCTCCAGCACTCTGGGCATCGGGTACCGCTCCAGCACTCTGGGCATCGGGTACCGCTCCAGCACTCTGGGCATCGGGCACCGCTCCAGGACCCTGGGCATCGGGCACCGCTCCAGGACCCTGGGCATCGGGCACCGCTCTAGGACCCTGGGCAACGGGCACCACTCCAGGACCCTGGGCAACGGGCACCACTCCAGGACCCTGGGCAACGGGCAACACTCCAGGACCCTGGGCATCGAGCACCACTCCAGGACCCTGGGCATCGAGCACCACTCCAGGGATGTGCAACTCTGCTTGAACAGGAAAATCAAGAGAGGAGAGAAACATTCTCTTTTGATTCCTGAATCTATAATGGGGCTCCCTTGCCCAAGGACCCCAATTATAGGACAGAGAGCTTTTTAGTGTGGGTTGTGTGACAAGTACCTCTGCCACAGTAGTGACAGGAGTAGGTCTTGTATCCTGACTCAACTTGGCCAGAGGACAGGACTTGTCACCACACTTTGGCTTGCGCAACTCACAGGTCTGCAGAAAGTGGCCTAAACCCCCACAATATAGGCATAAGTTTAAGTTTCTGCGACGCAGACGCTCCTCTTCACCATACTGTGAACAAGAGTCTCTTTAGAGATAGATGTACTCTCAACTAGTGATGTGCACCGAAAATTTTACGGGTTTTGGTTTTGGGTTCGGTTCCGCGGCCGTGTTTTGGATTCGGACGCGTTTTGGCAAAACCTTACCGAAAATTTTTTGTCGGATTCGGGTGTGTTTTGGATTCGGGTGTTTTTTTTCAAAAAACCCTCAAAAACAGCTTAAATCATAGAATTTGGGGTCATTTTGATCCCATAGTATTATTAACCTCAATAACCATAATTTCCACTCATTTTCAGTCTATTCTGAACACCTCACACCTCACAATATTATTTTTAGTCCTAAAATTTGCACCGAGGTCGCTGGATGGCTAAGCTAAGCGACCCAAGTGGCCGACACAAACACCTGGCCCATGTAGGAGTGGCACTGCAGTGTCAGACAGGATGGCACTTCAAAAAAATAGTCCCCAAACAGCACATGATGCAAAGAAAAAAAGAGGAGCAATGAGGTAGCTGTGTGACTAAGCTAAGCGACCCAAGTGGCCGACACAAACACCTGGCCCATCTAGGAGTGGCACTGCAGTGTCAGGCAGGATGGCCCTTCAAAAAAATACTCCCCAAACAGCACATGATGCAAAGAAAAAAAGAGGCGCACCAAGGTGGCTGTGTGACTAAGCTAAGCGACACAAGTGGCCGACACAAACACCTGGCCCATCTAGGAGTGGCACTGCAGTGTCAGGCAGGATGGCCCTTCAAAAAAATACTCCCCAAACAGCACATGATGCAAAGAAAAAAAGAGGCGCACCAAGGTCGCTGTGTGACTAAGCTAAGCGACACAAGTGGCCGACACAAACACCGGGCCCATCTAGGAGTGGCACTGCAGTGTCAATCAAGACAGGATGGCCCTTCAAAAAAATACTCCCCAAACAGCACATGATGCAAAGAAAAAAAGAGGCGCACCAAGGTGGCTGTTTGACTAAGCTAAGCGACACAAGTGGCTGACACAAACACCTGGCCCATCTAGGAGTGGCACTGCAGTGTCAATCAAGACAGGATGGCCCTTCAAAAAAATACTCCCCAAACAGCACATGATGCAAAGAAAAAAAGAGGCGCACCAAGGTGGCTGTGTGACTAAGCTAAGCGACACAAGTGGCCGACACAAACTCCTGGCCCATCTAGGAGTGGCACTGCAGTGTCAATCAAGACAGGATGGCCCTTCAAAAAAATACTCCCCAAACAGCACACGATGCAAAGAAAAATGAAAGAAAAAAGAGGTGCATGATGGAATTGTCCTTGGGCCCTCCCACCCACCCTTATGTTGTATAAACAGGACATGCACACTTTAACGAACCCATCATTTCAGCGACAGGGTCTGCCACACGACTGTGACTGAAATGACTGGTTGGTTTGGGCCCCCACCAAAAAAGAAGCAATCAATCTCTCCTTGCACAAACTGGCTCTACAGAGGCAAGATGTCCACCTCATCATCATCCTCCGATTCCTCACCCCTTTCACTGTGTACATCCCCCTCCTCACAGATTATTAATTCGTCCCCACTGGAATCCACCATCTCAGGTCCCCGTGTACTTTCTGGAGGCAATTGCTGCTGGTGAATGTCTCCACGGAGGAATTGATTATAATTCATTTTAATGAACATCATCTTCTCCACATTTTCTGGAAGTAACCTCGTACGCCGATTGCTGACAAGGTGAGCGGCTGCACTAAACACTCTTTCGGAGTACACACTGGAGGGAGGGCAACTTAGGTAGAATAAAGCCAGTTTGTGCAAGGGCCTCCAAATTGCCTCTTTTTCCTGCCAGTATACGTACGGACTGTCTGACGTGCCTACTTGGATGCGGTCACTCATATAATCCTCCACCATTCTTTCAATGGTGAGAGAATCATATGCAGTGACAGTAGACGACATGTCAGTAATCATTGGCAGGTCCTTCAGTCCGGACCAGATGTCAGCACTCGCTCCAGACTGCCCTGCATCACCGCCAGCGGGTGGGTTCGGAATTCTTAGCCTTTTCCTCGCACCCCCAGTTGCGGGAGAATGTGAAGGAGGAGATGGTGACGGGTCACGTTCCGCTTGACTTGACAATTTTCTCACCAGCAGGTCTTTGAACCTCTGCAGACTTGTGTCTGCCGGAAAGAGAGATACAACGTAGGTTTTAAATCTAGGATCGAGCACGGTGGCCAAAATGTAGTGCTCTGATTTCAACAGATTGACCACCCGTGAATCCTGGTTAAGCGAATTAAGGGCTCCATCCACAAGTCCCACATGCCTAGCGGAATCGCTCTGTTTTAGCTCCTCCTTCAATGTCTCCAGCTTCTTCTGCAAAAGCCTGATGAGGGGAATGACCTGACTCAGGCTGGCAGTGTCTGAACTGACTTCACGTGTGGCAAGTTCAAAGGGTTGCAGAACCTTGCACAACGTTGAAATCATTCTCCACTGCGCTTGAGTCAGGTGCATTCCACCTCCTTTGCCTATATCGTGGCCAGATGTATAGGCTTGAATGGCCTTTTGCTGCTCCTCCATCCTCTGAAGCATATAGAGGGTTGAATTCCACCTCGTTACCACCTCTTGCTTCAGATGATGGCAGGGCAGGTTCAGGAATGTTTGGTGGTGCTCCAGTCTTCGATACGCGGTGCCTGTACGCCGAAAGTGGCCCGCAATTCTTCTGGCCACCGACAGCATCTCTTGCACGCCCCTGTCGTTTTTTAAATAATTCTGCACCACCAAATTCAAGGTATGTGCAAAACATGGGACGTGATGGAATTTTCCCAGATGTAATGCACGCACAATATTGCTGGCGTTGTCCGATGTCACAAATCCCCAGGAGAGTCCAATTGGGGTAAGCCATTCTGCGATGATCTTCCTCAGTTGCCGTAAGAGGTTTTCAGCTGTGTGGCTATTCTGGAAAGCGGTGATACAAAGCGTAGCCTGCCTAGGAACGAGTTGGCGTTTGCGAGATGCTGCTACTGGTGCCGCCGCTGCTGTTCTTGCTGCGGGAGGCAATACATCTACCCAGTGGGCTGTCACAGTCATATAGTCCTGAGTCTGCCCTGCTCCACTTGTCCACATGTCCGTGGTTAAGTGGACATTGGGTACAACTGCATTTTTTAGGACACTGGTGAGTCTTTTTCTGAGGTCTGTGTACATTTTCGGTATCGCCTGCCTAGAGAAATGGAACCTAGATGGTATTTGGTAACGGGGACACAGTACCTCAATCAAGTCTCTAGTTGGCTCTGAATTAACGATGGATACCGGAACCACGTTTCTCACCGCCCAGGCTGCCAAGGCCTCAGTTATCCGCTTTGCAGCAGGATGACTGCTGTGATATTTCATCTTCCTCGCAAAGGACTGTTGGACAGTCAATTGCTTACTGGAAGTAGTACAAGTGGTCTTCCGACTTCCCCTCTGGGATAACGATCGACTCCCAGCAGCAACAACAGCAGCGCCAGCAGCAGTAGGCGTTACACTCAAGGATGCATCGGAGGAATCCCAGGCAGGAGAGGACTCGTCAGACTTGCCAGTGACATGGCCTGCAGGACTATTGGCTTTCCTGGGTAAGGAGGAAATTGACACTGAGGGAGTTGGTGGTGTGGTTTGCAGGAGCTTGGTTACAAGAGGAAGGGATTTAGTGGTCAGTGGACTGCTTCCGCTGTCACCCAAAGTTTTTGAACTTGTCACTGACTTATGATGAATGCGCTGCAGGTGACGTATAAGGGAGGATGTTCCGAGGTGGTTAACGTCCTTACCCCTACTTATTACAGCTTGACAAAGGCAACACACGGCTTGACACCTGTTGTCCGCATTTGTGTTGAAATAATTCCACACCGAAGAGCTGATTTTTTTAGTATTTTGACCAGGCATGTCAATGGCCATATTCCTCCCACGGACAACAGGTGTCTCCCCGGGTGCCTGACTTAAACAAACCACCTCACCATCAGAATCCTCCTTGTCAATTTCCTCCCCAGCGCCAGCAACACCCATATCCTCATCCTGGTGTACTTCAACAGTGACATCTTCAATTTGACTATCAGGAACTGGACTGCGGGTGCTCCTTCCAGCACTTGCAGGGGGCGTGCAAATGGTGGAAGGCGCAAGCTCTTCCCGTCCAGTGTTGGGAAGGTCAGGCATCGCAACCGACACAATTGGACTCTCCTTGGGGATTTGTGATTTTGAAGAATGCACAGTTCTTTGCTGTGCTTTTGCCAGCTTAAGTCTTTTCTTTTTTCTAGCGAGAGGATGAGTGCTTCCATCCTCATTTGAAGCTGAACCACTAGCCTTGAACATAGGCCAGGGCCTCAGCCGTTCCTTGCCACTCCGTGTCGTAAATGTCATATTGGCAAGTTTACGCTTCTCCTCAGACGCTTTTAATTTTGATTTTTGGGTCATTTTACTGAACTTTTGTGTTTTGGATTTTACATGCTCTCTACTATGACATTGGGCATCGGCCTTGGCAGACGACGTTGATGGCATTTCATTGTCTCGGCCATGACTAGTGGCAGCAGCTTCAGCACGAGGTGGAAGTGGATCTTGATCTTTCCCTTTAACCTCCACATTTTTGTTCTCCATTTTTTAATGTGTGGAATTATATGCCAGTATCAATAGCAATGGCCTACTACTATATATACTGCGCACAACTAAAATGCACCACAGGTATAGAATGTAGATGGATAGTATACTTAATGGATGACGAGTGACGACACAGAGGTAGGTACACAGCAGTGTCCTACCGTACTGCTATATACAGTATACTGGACCTGGTGGACACTGTCAGCAAACTGCTAAACTAGTCTAAAAAAAAGGCACCGCAGGTATACAATGTAGATGGATGGATAGTATACTTAATGGATGACGAGTGACGACACAGAGGTAGGTACACAGCAGTGGCCTACCGTACTGCTATATACAGTATACTGGACCTGGTGGACACTGTCAGCAAACTGCTAAACTAGTCTAAAAAAAAGGCACCACAGGTATACAATGTAGATGGATGGATAGTATACTTAATGGATGACGAGTGACGACACAGAGGTAGGTACAGCAGTGGCCTACCGTACTGCTATATACAGTATACTGGACCTGGTGGACACTGTCAGCAAACTGCTAAACTAGTCTAAAAAAAAAGGCACCACAGGTATACAATGTAGATGGATGGATAGTATACTTAATGGATGACGAGTGACGACTCAGAGGTAGGTACAGCAGTGGCCTACCGTACTGCTATATACAGTATACTGGACCTGGTGGACACTGTCAGCAAACTGCTAAACTAGTCTAAAAAAAAGGCACCACAGGTATACAATGTAGATGGATGGATAGTATACTTAATGGATGACGAGTGACGACACAGAGGTAGGTACAGCAGTGGCCTACCGTACTGCTATATACAGTATACTGGACCTGGTGGACACTGTCAGCAAACTGCTAAACTAGACTAAAAAAAAGGCACCACAGGTATACAATGTAGATGGATGGATAGTATACTCAATGGATGACGAGTGACGACACAGAGGTAGGTACAGCAGTGGCCTACCGTACTGCTATATACAGTATACTGGACCTGGTGGACACTGTCAGCAAACTGCTAAACTAGTCTAAAAAAAGGCACCACAGGTATACAATGTAGATGGATGGATAGTATACTTAATGGATGACGAGTGACGACACAGAGGTAGGTACAGCAGTGGCCTACCGTACTGCTATATACAGTATACTGGACCTGGTGGACACTGTCAGCAAACTGCTAAACTAGTCTAAAAAAAAGGCACCACAGGTATACAATGTAGATGGATGGATAGTATACTTAATGGATGACGAGTGACGACACAGAGGTAGGTACAGCAGTGGCCTACCGTACTGCTATATACAGTATACTGGACCTGGTGGACACTGTCAGCAAACTGCTAAACTAGTCTAAAAAAAAGGCACCACAGGTATACAATGTAGATGGATGGATAGTATACTTAATGGATGACGAGTGACGACACAGAGGTAGGTACAGCAGTGGCCTACCGGTCTGCTATATACAGTATACTGGACCTGGTGGACACTGTCAGCAAACTGCTAAACTAGTCTAAAAAAAAGGCACCACAGGTATACAATGTAGATGGATGGATAGTATACTTAATGGATGACGAGTGACGACACAGAGGTAGGTACAGCAGTGGCTACCGTACTGCTATATACAGTATACTGGACCTGGTGGACACTGTCAGCAAACTGCTAAACTAGTCTAAAAAAAAGGCACCACAGGTATACAATGTAGATGGATGGATAGTATACTTAATGGATGACGAGTGACGACACAGAGGTAGGTACAGCAGTGGCCTACCATACTGCTATATACAGTATACTGGACCTGGTGGACACTGTCAGCAAACTGCTAAACTAGTCTAAAAAAAAAGGCACCACAGGTATACAATGTAGATGGATGGATAGTATACTTAATGGATGACGAGTGACGACACAGAGGTAGGTACAGCAGTGGCCTACCGGTCTGCTATATACAGTATACTGGACCTGGTGGACACTGTCAGCAAACTGCTAAACTAGTCTAAAAAAAAGGCACCACAGGTATACAATGTAGATGGATGGATAGTATACTTAATGGATGACGAGTGACGACACAGAGGTAGGTACAGCAGTGGCTACCGTACTGCTATATACAGTATACTGGACCTGGTGGACACTGTCAGCAAACTGCTAAACTAGTCTAAAAAAAAAGGCACCACAGGTATACAATGTAGATGGATGGATAGTATACTTAATGGATGACGAGTGACGACACAGAGGTAGGTACAGCAGTGGCCTACCGTACTGCTATATACAGTATACTGACCTGGTGGACACTGTCAGCAAACTGCTAAACTAGTCTAAAAAAAAGGCACCACAGGTATACAATGTAGATGGATGGATAGTATACTTAATGGATGACGAGTGACGACACAGAGGTAGGTACAGCAGTGGCCTACCGGTCTGCTATATACAGTATACTGAAACCTGGTGGACACTGTCAGCAAACTGCTAAACTAAAATGCACCACAGGTATAGGAATGTAGATGGATAGTATACTTAATGGATGACGACACAGAGGTAGGTACAGCAGTGCACTCTGCACTGTACTCCTCCTATAATATATTAATTATACTGGTGGTCCCCAGTTCCCACAATAAAGCAGCACACTGTGAGCACAGAAATGGAGTGTTTTTCAGGCAGACAAACGTATACTGGTGGTCACTGTCAGCAAAACTCTGCACTGTACTCCTGCTATAGCTGCTCCCCAGTCCCCACAATTAAGCAGTGTGAGCACTCAGCACAGATATATCATGCAGCACACTGAGCACAGATATGGTATGGAGCGTTTTTTTCAGGCAGAGAACGGATAAAAACTAAACTCTGCACTGTACTCCTCCTAACAGCTGCTCCCCAATCCTCCCCACAATTATAGTAATAAACAAGCAATCAAATCAACTGTCTTCTACTAAACGGAGAGGATGCCAGCCACGTCCTCTCCCTATCATCTCCAATGCACGTGTGAAAATGGCGGCGACGCGCGGCTGCTTATAGAATCCGAATCTCGCGAGAATCCGACAGCGGGATGATGACGTTCGGGCGCGCTCGGGTTAACCGAGCCATACGGGAGAATCCGAGTATGGCTCGGACCCGTGTAAAAAAGGTAAAGTTCGGGGGGGTTCGGTTTCTCGGAAACCGAACCCGCTCATCACTACTCTCAACGACTTCTGGCAAGATGAGCAAGATTTTAGTCAGAAGGTTTTGCAGTTGCTTTAAGGATTGCTGCAAAACTTCTAGTCGATCAGGTCTCAAAGCACTGAAAGCAGAGTTCAGGGCTCAGAGAGATGCCTGCAGGGCTTGCATAGTAGACATAGGAGGATTTAAAACTAGACAAGACAAGGCAAGACTAGACAAGGCAAGACTAGACAAGGCAAGACTAGACAAGGCAAGACTGAATTTATTAAACTAGACAAAACAAGACTGGATTATTTTTTTTAAAATACCGGATTGGATTCTGCACACTGAGTTCTAGACAGGACTGGATTTCTAAACACCGGACTGGATTCAGCACACTGAATTCTAGACAGGACTGGATTCTAAACACCGGACTGGATTCTGCACACTAAGTTCTAGACAGGACTGGATTTCTAAACACCGGACTGGATTCAGCACACTGAATTCTAGACAGGACTGGATTCTAAACACCGGACTGGATTCTAGAGTAGACACTGGACTGGGCCAAAAAAGAAAAAGTTTTATTTCTTTTTTGTGGTATGGCTGGTGATAATGTTAGGTTCCTGGTGCTCAGAACAAGGGAGATGTTATGAAGTGAGTCCAGAGCACCAGGACGTAATACTGGATTTGGTGAAATGGAACGGGAATAGCCCCTGGCACCCTACCTCCGTTGTTTTACCCGTGTTGTCAATTCACGCTTGCAGGACTATGGTTTCTTGGGCCCATGGCAGCCGCGTTTGAAGGGCGGATTAGGTCTGCCCAACTCCGATGCCCCCTCAGGTCTTAAAGAGAGACAAAGCGTGAACTGAGACAGGGTAATAACAAGGGGCCCTCTAACTGAAACAACCAAAGCCAGGGGCTACTAACTAGGCTAAAACTAACTGTATGTGCGGCTTGCCGCCAAAGGAAAAGAACAACAAAGGAAATGCTGACCACACGCCGACACAATACTTTTGTGTACCGGCGGTGACAGCATAAGCAGAACCCTCTGCAAAACACCAGTGACAGATACAACCAAGGAATACAGCGGCCTAGGCCGACGGACGCGGCAAAGCCACTACTCACGGAACCGGTACAAACACTGGCAAACGGACAGGAACCCCCAATGCTGCCGACACAGACTCTCAGAACTGGAGGACAGGCAGAATCCCAAACGACAGACTGGTGGACACCAAGAAGCCAGAAACTCGACCAGGCATAGGCAAAGCCACAGGACTTCTGGACAGGAACGCTTCACAGCAGGACACGGGATCAGACACAGGAATCGACACAGGGACTGACACAGGAATCAGCTAGACAGACACTGCTAGACAGGAGCTCAGGAACTGGCAGGAACAAGCTCAGAACACAAGCACTCTGGAAGACTGGAAACCTAGAAATATCACCAGCGTCTGTGAACTGCACTCAGCCAGCATATAACAGAGAGGCCTAATTAATTATGTCATGCAGCTGCCCTGTTGCATGACTCCAAACTGACAAGATGCAATTAGCAGCCAGGTGAGGCTGAACACATGGGAACAAGCTGCAATTACACAGACTCACCACCGGCAGCAAACAAGAGTATTCTTAAACAGAGCAACGGGAAATCCTGGCCTGCAAGACAACTAATAAACATAAAATAGGAATGAACCACTACCTGTGGTTCATAACAGTATCCTCTTCTTAAGGGTGAGATCCGAGCACCCCATGACACCCACGGGGAACATAAACAGAAGTATAACATAAAATACATAACCAAAATGCAAAAATGGAAATGAGCCACAGCCGTGGCTCATAACAACATGGGGGTAGATTTACTAAGATGGAAGTTCCATGATTTAAGATGAGATGTTGCCCATAGCAACCAATCAGATTCCAGGTATTATCTTCTAGAAGGTGCTAGATAAATAAGAAGTACTGTAGAATCTGATTGGCTGCTATGGGCAACATCCCATCTTAAATAGAATTCCCATCTTAGTAAATTTACCCCATTGACTGATTACAATAGCCAATGGAAATTATATTATTACATTGGGCTCCTACACTGTGGAACCATGTTAAGTATGACTATTTTGGTAAATGAATGCTCTGCTGATAGTACATCACATTTTATTGCTAGCTTGTTTCCAAAAAATACATATCTTAATTTTAAGTATTGTCAACTCGAACATATTTGTGACCAAGGAGTTGGAAATCAGATTACCATCTGAATGTCACAATATGAACTATGTTATCCACTCTTTTTATTCAGATGTCACCCTGCTATAAGTAGCCATTTCAGAGTGGACAAATTCCCACAATTTGCATCCTTTCGGCCACTTGCAAAGGAAATGTACAGTAATGCCCCTTTCAGACCAGAATCCCTGGTCTGAGCTGGGGTAATGAACACGGTTTCAACCCATGTTGTTACCCCTTTCACACCATGACAAGGAATGAGAAAAACCCAGGTTGTTTGTCGGTGTAAATTGGGTCAATCTGGGTTATGTGACCTGGGTTTTTTCCAAACCAATTATAAAAGATAAAATTAATCTTCATATTTTAGGAGTGCGAACATGTTGTTGCCAATTTATGTTTAAATTATACTTGCCTACTCTCTCGGAATGGCCAAGAGGCTCCCGAAAATTGGGTGGTGCTCCCGGCCCCTCCCGAGAAAGTGGGCAAAGTAGCCCCACCCCCAGTTTTACAATGCCTGTAATATATAGAAGATTATAAATGCCATAAAATTTTCATTTTTATTAAATATCAAAGCATGCAGGAGGATATTATTGATGTAGTGATGTTGCAATTATTTTTTGTGATAAAGATCATAGAATAGTTATATGCAAGAAGGGGATATAAGTTATTTTGGGACACTATAATTCACACATAGGTGATATTTCCTCCTCCATATTAGCATCTGGAATGACTTTCAGAGTGTTCCGCCCAGTGTTTAAAGTTTATAAGCCTTGAGTATAAAATAATAATTTGTCAGACTTTGGAGATGAATCTGAGAGACTGCACTTTCGTTTCCAGCTGTGCCTCCAGCCAGAATAGGCTGTGTCATATTCTATGTTTTTCTTTTCTATTTGAATTGCAACACAGCTATTGTCTGTTTATATTGTAACCCTTTTAATCATTTTGTAACTAAGCATTGAACACAAGTTTGTAAATTCAGTGATTCTTTATTAGTCTATTTCATATATGTTCTAGAACAGTCATACCAACCTTGGTCCTCAAGCCACACTAACAGTCCTGATTTTAGTGATATCCACGCTTGAGCTCAGGTGACTTAATTAGTACAGTACCTCAGTTGTTTTAATGTAACCATCTGTGCTGAAGCATGGATATCACTAAAACCTGCACTGTTAGTATGCCCTGAGGAGAGAGGTTGGGAATGCCTGCTAGGGGCTTTTGTTAATAAGGGGGGGGGGGGGGGAGTAATGTTTATGGCCATAATTAACTCATATTATTCTAAGCATGACGCTAATGTAGCACTTAAATATTTTGATTCAAATATTACATCATACTGTCATTTTGCTACATATATACAGATTTGCAAAAGAACAGGCTCTGACAATTACATCTTTCGTATGTATTCATACGGGGCATGTAGCTCGCAGCCGCAATCCGGGTCGCTCGACCGGTCCTTGCTGCTGCCGCTGCCCAACTTCAAGAGGGGAGTCTCTAGCACTCCTCCGCAGCAGAGGAGACAGACGCTAGAGGTCATACTTGACCTCTAGCTCAGCGTTTCTCAAACTGTGCGCCGCGGCACCCTGGGGAGATCCAGTCACTGCGCTGCCGCTGACACCTTGGTGATCGCACAGTTTTTGCTGAGGCTGCAAGTGAAGACTGAAAGCTGGGGCGGGCACAGGCAATGACTGATTGGCTTGCCCGCCTCTTACCTTCCCCCAGCTCAGCTGCCTATCAGATTGGCTGGAGAGGGAGGAGGGGTGGTCAGCGGATGAACCAGCAGGAACCTGCAATTGGTCACATTCTGAACTGTGGGTCTCTATTTGAATAGGAGGCGCAGCTCCTCCTCTGCACATGTTGCACTGCCTGTGATGAGCTCCTTCTTTATAGAGCTGCTCTGCTCCAGTTTCCTAATAGTAATCACCCTTCCCTCCCCCAGGCCAAATAGTGTATGCCACCATGTTGCACACAGGCCCTAGTTTGAATCACCAGGCTCCAGTGTGTATGAGTGTCACCATGTCATCACCCAGTGTGTGCTGTCACCATGCCTCCCCAGCCCCAGTATCCAGTGTGTGTGTGTGTCACCATGTCACCCCCCACCAGGACCCAGTGTGTGTGTCACCATGTGCCCCCCCCCCCCCCCTCTAGGACCCAGTGTGTGTGTCACCATACCCCCCAAGCCCTCAGTATGTGTATCACCGTGCCCCTCTCTCAGGGCCCAGTGTGTGTGTCATGTCATTGCCTCCCCCTCCAGGACCCAGTATGTGTGGCAACAAGACCCCTGGCAACGAGCATGACATGCAGAGCATAACACCCCTGGCAACAAGCATGACACGCAGAGCATTACACCCCTGGCAACGAGCATGACTCACAGAGCATTACACCCCTGGCAACGAACATTACACTACTGGCAACAAGACCCCTGGCAATGAGCATGACACCCCTGGCAACAAGCATGGAACCCAGACAATGACCATTATTATTTATTAACAGTTTCTTATATAGCGTAGCATATTCCGTTGCGCATTACAATTAGAACAACAGTAAGACCAAAACTAGGTTAAAACAGACAGACATAGAGGTAGAAAGGCCCTGCTCACAAGCTTACAATCTATAGGGAAATAGGCATTGATACACAAGGAAAGATGCTACCTATTGCATAATGGTCCACCAGATTGCTAGGTTCTTAATGGGTTGTATGATATGATCACCCAGCAATGTTGGCAAAGGGTCAGAAGGGTGTGAGAGTAAAGAAAGACAAAATATGTGAGGCTATGTGTTCTGTACAGAGAGGATGTAATTAGATAGGGAAGCACTGAAGGTTATGTGGGTGGGTCTGGAATTTGATAGGCTTGTCTGAAGAGGTGAGTTTTCAGGGAACGTTTAAAGGTTTGGAAACTAGAGGTGAGTCTTATTGTGCGTGGGAGGGCATTCCACAGAGTGAATGAAGTCTGGATAAAGTCCCGTATTTTTACACTCCTGGCAACAGGCAGGACACCCAGAGCATGACACCCCTGGCAACGAGCATGAAACTCCTGGCAATGAACATGAGATCCCTGACAAAGAGCAGGAAATTTTAATTTAATTAGAAGCCTTACTGTGGGGCGTAATGTGTAATGGGAATTACGGATTGTGGCATAATGTATCACGGGCATTGCAGTAGGTGGCATAATGTGTCAGGCAATACGGTGTGGGGCATAATGTATCATGGGCATTGCAGTGTGTGGCATAATGTGTCAAGAGCACTGTGGTGTGTGGCATAATGTGTAACGGGCATTACGGTGTGTGGCATATTGTGTAAGTGGCATTGCTGTGTGTGGTATAATGTGTCACGGGCATTATTATAACAAAGAAGAATGACAAATAATGTAAGGGGCATGAATCAGGATTTTTTTTTTTTTAACCTGTGGTGGCCAATGTCTGGGCGTGCAGGTTGCAAAACTGGGGTATAAGGTAGTCTTTTCCTGCAATACCATGGCCCTTGCAGTGAGTCACACCCTCTTTTTGGAGCAAGCGCGCTAACTCTTTACTTTTAATATAGCAATGGGAGGGGCGCCAGAAACTTTTTTTGGCGGGAGGATGCAAAATATATAGCTACGAAACTGCCCACGAGTCCAGTCTTAACACTGAGAGAGCACCAGCAACCATTCAAGAACAGCATTTTTTTTTTCAAAAACTTTAGTAGCTCCTCAGGAGGTTTCATTTTTTTCGAGTAGTTCACATCCCAATTTGAGTACAAATAGTTAGATAAGTGCCTATTGCATATGAGTCTGTATACTATTACTGTGTTTTCTTTCGCTATGCGTCTGAATACGGTAGATCTGTTTAAACATGATTCAGTAATATGTTCTCCTACATACTTGAAATGTAGTTGTAGTTGATGATGTGCTCATATTGCTTATTATACTAATGTATAACATGTGACTGACTGCTAGTGTGATTGCTGACTTTACTATATATTCTGTCAGGTTTTTTTTCTATTCCGATCCTCAATGCTGGTGCATGGGTAGGGTCGGATTGTATGTCACTTTAAAAAGCTTAAAGTGATTACAGTCACAAATTGTGTAGTACACTGTGAAAGTATGGATTATGAATCATGTCTAAGAGCGGCAAAGGTGAGGAAGATACACTCACAGCAACACCAACACTCATATCATGTTTGTCTTGCAAAGCTGGGTTAACCTCTCAGGATCTGGTTAAGGCTGGTATGTGTGCAAATTGTTTTAGCTTTCACCAGGGTCTCTAGAAAAATAAAAGGCAGATTCATGTGCAGGTTGATCCACCTTGGGCTATGTTTGCAGACATTATCCAGTATAGCTGAACGGATAATTCCAACTCCTGTACCAGGGATAGGTTACATGATTAACCCTTACATGCAGCTTCCTACCTGTGGTTTATTGCTTCCAGCGGCAACCTCTCAAAAAGAAACATGCTGATAAGCCAGTGGTAAGTAAATCTTCATCCTCACAGGCTACACATGTTTCGGATGAGGATTCATAGGAGGATGAAAGCTCTATAAACTCTGCTTCAACATAAGAAGAGGAGGAGGAAGGTCTCAGCTCAGTGGATATAGCTGAGTTAATTATAGCAATGAAAGCCATTCTATCCTTAGAGGATTCAGCAGAGCCTGTGTTAAACACCAAGGCACCTGTTTTTAAACGTCCCAAAACAGTTAAGACTGAGTTTCCGGGGGTCAGATCAGCTAACGGAAATCATGGATGAGGCTTGGGCTACGCCCAATAAGAAGTTTAGAATTATTACGAAATGGAATTCCAATTATCCTCTTCCAGCTGGGAATTGTTTAAAAAGGGAGGTGGCTCCTAAGGTAGATACGCATGTGATTCGATTAGTGCAATAATCTACATTACCTTTGCCTTCAACATCATTAAATGATGTCACGGATAGGAGAGTGGATGGTTTTTTTAAAAACATTTTTCCCTGTCTGGGGCAGTCAAAAGGCCAGCCATGGCTACAGCTTGGATGGCAAAGGCAGTGGCTGTCTGGGCTGATGCATTGGAGGGGTATTTTTCAATGGAATCTAGAGAGCAAACATCCCATACTGCACATGTAAAACAGGCTGCAATGTTCTTGGAAGAAGCAGCATTGGATATGGGTACTATTGCCTCCAGGGCATAAGCTTCAACAATAGCTGCTCGCAGAGCAGTTTGGCTACGTATGTGGAAAGCTGTTTCAGAATCTAAGAAGGTTTTGGAATCTTTGCCTTTTTCTGGAGATATTCTTTTTGGAAAATAATTGACAGATATTTTGGAGTCAGAAGCAGACTCCAAAAAGGTAAAGTTTCCTTCTACATACAAATTCAAACCTAAAGTTCCAGCTTTTCGGCCCTTTCGGTCTGAAGGAAAAGCTAAAGGAAAAAGTGATGGCAGGCAGTCCCAATACAACAAGTCTGGTGAGACTAAAAAGCATTGGGCTACCAGAGTAGCGGTTGGTAAAACAGATAATAAGCTATTAGCCTGATGGTGCAGGCCTCCACCTGGGGTACCCGGGGTGGGGGGCCGACTTTTTCAGTTTGCACAGATCTGGCAGCAGTCTACAACAGATCCCTGGTTGCAGGAAGCGGTATCTCTACATTATGCTTTTGCCTTCAAGAAGCACCCTCCTCAAAGGTTTTTTTTGTACCAGCCCATCTCGGGTAGAGACGAAGGCCAGGGCTTTGCAAGAGGCAGTTCAAAAATTGCTTCAGTCAAGAGTAGTCATTCCAGTTCCTCCTGCACAACAAGGACAGGGTTTTTACTCAAACCTGTGTCTAGTTCAGAAACCAAATGGGTAATTCTGGCCCATTCTCAATCTCAAAGTGCTGAACAAATATATTTGGGTACCTCGGTTTCATATGGAGATTTTACGTTCCATCATTTTGGCTATGGAGCCAGGGCATTATATGGATATCCAGGATGCTTACCTACATGTTCCTATAGCACTGTCCCATTAGTGTTATCTCAGGTTCGCTATCCTCCAACAGCATTTTCAGTTCCAGGCCCTACCTTTTGGGTTAGACACAGCCCCCAGAGTATTTACCAAAATTATGGTGGTAATGGCAGCTTATCTCCGCCAGCAGGGGATCATAATTTTTCCATACCTCAACAATCTTTTAATCCTGGCACAGTCGCAGGAATTGCTCCTATGTCATCTGCAACAGACAATAACATGTCTGCAAAGGCACGGGTGCCTCGTAAATTGGGCAAAATCGTCTCTGGTTCCGTCACAGCAGATGACTCACTTGGGGGCTGTACTGGATTCAAGCATTTAGAGAGTGATTTTACCTCTGAACAAGATATCTAAGGTTCAGTCAAGGATTCAGGAGTTGCTACACAGTCAAAAGGTATCCATTCACCCAGCAATGCGCGTGATGGGATTGATGGTGTCAACATTCGATGTGATGGAGTATGTACAGTTCAACTAGAGGCCTCTGCAGCATCTGATCCTTGCCAAATGGAATGGATTGCATCAGATGATAAAAACACAGACTAGGGGCCTAATTCAGCAAGGATCGCAAAGCAGCAAAAATCGCAGGAAAATGCGGAAAATTGCAAAATCTGCACCATATACCACAAAAACTGAGCAAAATAAATGCAACTTCTGAGACGAAGCAAAAACTGCATATGCACTATGAAAAATAGACATGTAGGGCATACTTGCCTACCTGACCCTCTCCATGAGGGAGAAAATGCTCTGTTCCTGGACTTTCCTGGTAATGTATGATTGCCGTCACCTGTGGTGAGCTAGTTAATTGGTAAGAAAGGTGTTTCACCACAGGTGACGGCAATCATACATTACCAGGAAAGTCCAGGAACAGAGCATTTTCTCCCTCATGGAGAGGGTCAGGTAGGCAAGTATGGTGTAGGGGGCGTACTAAAGTGCTGGACTTGCAAAAACTACAAGCAGGGGCGTGTTGTGGGGCATATGCTGATGTTCGGTAGGCGGTGAATACGCAATTTTTACAACTGATCGCACATTTATGTTGTGCAGTTTCTGAGTGACTACAGGTCTACCTCATACTTTTTGTGAGTACTTTGTACCATCAGCGCGGCGTTTGTACGCTAAGTCCATACACAGCACGGGACTTTGTACGCTAATAGCGTACAAAGTACGTAGAGTGTGTATTAAGTACAGTGGCCACAGCGGCTCCATGGTAAAGTGTATTTAAGGTGTGTTTAAGGCACCCATACTTTGCATACTCTCTCACATTGTTGCCATAACATTCAGATTGCTAGATTCATTTAGACCTGTGTGAAACCGGAGATATTTGTTGCTATATAGTTAAAACTAAAATAAGTATTTAAGGAAGTAAGAGTAAAATCACAAAATGCAGTTCTGGCCCAGTAGTAAAGAGGGTTAAAACGGAACAAGTGTGGATTGTGTTTAGTGGGCAATAGTAGTTTTATTGCTCACATTTATAGAATTGTATGATTTGTACTATTGCGGACGTACGGTTTTGTACACATGTCTCGGACAAAGTACGGAACTGCACACGCAGCGTAAGAGACACGCATGGTCGCGTGTTTACGCAAATTGCGTAAGAATACGGTCGCTAAGTACAAATTACACAATAGTTCGTTTAATTTAAAGGTGGGACAGTAGCCACGCTACAATAGCACCAAACTACCCGGTTTCTAAAGAAATTTAGTATAAAAACAAAATTTAGTATAAATATTCTTTAAATTGCCTCTGGGGGTAAAGCTGCCAACTTGAATGAATCCAAATTTTCTGTACAGAAAAACAAAGTATACCTGAGTGAGCGAACGTAGGAGTGAGTGAAATTCGAACCCAGTAATTCGGGATCCCGTTTGGTACATCAAGTGAGTGGAGACTTGGTGGCGTGAGAAGGCTGACTCACGTTAGTATAAGGTTTAATACGTAAGTCATGAGGAGACTTACAGGAGCGTGGTAGGGAATTGTGAATTGTGTTGTGACCCATATGTTTTTTTTTATATGCTCCGGCTGAGGTTTCGCAGCTTGAAATTCGATTCCAGTGGTCGTACGGCAGATAAGTAACAAGTACCTATATGCTGTGCGATTGGACCGCGCGTTTGTGGGTGTGATATATAGCGCAACGTGATATCCTTTTTATGAGCTTTTGCGTAAAATCGCGGTATCATCAGCGCTGTATAGAGCATACGCAAGTGTGATTTGTGTATAATAAAGTGCATAGGGAGTTTTCGCTGGTCTCTCTCAGGAAATTCTCCAACGGCCGATGCTTTACTGGAAAGGGTAAGTTATTCCTAAAAACTTCCAGTAAATATAGGTCACATAGGGCCCTAAGTTGGGTACATTGCCTTCGCTATCGACAGTGTATGGTAGTACTGGCCAATGTGGGCAGTGAGCGGGTGAAGAGCGCTCAGAGAACTTTCACCGTTGCCTTATATTGAGTATTTTGGTGTTTATGGGAAAAAGCCCACAATAATGGGAGCCAGTTGCTCAAGTAAGGGACGTTTTGTAACCAGGGTTCAGGTTGAAGAGCCGTGGCCCAGGGGGTCAGCGAAGTTTAAAGGAAAAAGTATTGAAAACTTTTTGTCTGAATGGGAACGTGTGACTGACAAAGATAGGGTACCATACCCTAGGGTGGGCAGCTTTGAACCAGAGGTACTGCAGAATGTAAGCAGTAAAATATGTCTTCTTAAATCCAGAAAACAAAGTATTAGACATAATGATTGTTTAAAATTCTGGCAGCAAGAGGGGGATCTGCAAAGAAAACAAATTTGCAAAACAGGTTCAAAACCTAGCGGGAATGAGAACACAAACACACCATTGTCGACACAGGTCGAAGGGGAAGAGATGGCTATAATCAATTGTATATCCGTAAATGATAGTAGTATGCAAAAACAATGTATTAACCCTAATTTTTGCAAGATGTATCCTGTTTTGAAGTCTTTTCAAGGTTATATGTCACAGGAAGATGAAGGATCCAGCCAAATCACAGCTCTCCTCCAAGCAGTCACTTTGCAGGAAACTCAGGTGGGGCCTGTCCAACCAGGTAGAGCAGTAACAATATTCCCCAATGAAAGAACTGGTGAGGTCACAGCTACCGGTAAGTATGAGACAGTTCATAGCACAGAGACAACAACACCTCACAGTAAACAGATTAGGAACGGAATGGTAGAATTACACCCTGTCTTGGAAATAGTAACTCCCAGTGGGGGAACCGATAGTCAGGGAGTAATACTCACTAGGAATAATGCAATGTATTGCCCGTGGCCCAGAGATGAGCTGCGATCAATCATTTCAGAATTCCCCGACCCTCGGAAGCATTTAGCCAGATGTCAAAAATGTATCAGAGATCTGGGTAATGCGTATGAACCGACAAACAAACACTGGCGGATATTTTTGAAAGCGTGCCTACCCCCTAATATTGACACCCAAAAATGTATCACTGATTGTAGGTTAGAGTCGGATAGTCTTATGACTGACAAACACAATCAGGAGAACTTAGAACGAATTAATAGACAACTAGAGTTGTGTTTCCGCATTAATGTTAAGTGGAGAAGAATTTTCTCCATAAAACAGAGGGAAAATGAAATGACATCTGAATATTTCCATCGGGCCCTGCAAATAATGGATAGATACACTGGGGTATCAGATACAGGGAACGATGCGAATTATAGGGAAGTGGCTGTCTCTGTGCTAATGGACGGACTCAATAAGACAGTAAGGGACAGGGTACAAACATCTTTGCCTAATTGGAAAGGGGTCACAGTAGCTTGTCTTAGAGAGTGCGCAATTGTACACCACAAGAATATTGTTAGGTGTAGAAAACAACAGGAGGAGAGGCTGAGGATTGAAAGTATACAGGCTCTTACACCAAAGTCTCATCAGCCTAAACTCCAGACCCCTGCTGTTTGGAAAAGACAGAGAATATGTTACAGTTGTAAAAAGGAAGAGCATTTTGCCAGAGATTGTAGGTATAGTAGAACACATAGTCAATATAGACCCCTTGATAGAGAAAACAAGCCACGTTATTAAACACATAGACGGGATCAAGGGACATATAGTAAGGAATCACGAGCCATATAGAAAACACAGATTCGGTTAATGGAAAGAACAGAATAAATGCAACTTTACTCTTTTGACAGAACTTACTGGGGTTTTCAGGAGGTCTCTAAACTTCTGCTTCTCTTTCTAGCAGAAGTGACCTCTAATTAACTTAACAGGAGTTTTGTTAGAGATGGTATACATATAGAGTGCTCCCACCCAGGAAGCACAAAGTATGTGGGATACCCGCGAAGACTAACGTTGCATTTCACTGTTCTAGATGCATGTCCATCACAGGTAGAGGAAATTATCTCAAAGATACTGGGTTCCCTATGAACTTAGAATGGACAGGACACTGGATTGATGGCTGGGATAGTCCCAGTAGAGATATAACACACATAGAATTTCTTTTAGGGGAGCAGACCGAGTAGAGAATCATTCCCCCGTAGTGCCCAATCCAGATGTCAGATTTTGTAAAATATTCTTTGCCTCTACAAAATTATCTGTTACTAAACTCTATGTGATTTGTCTTAAAAGTTTCCTCTTCATCTCTTATGTTCACCGACAGGATTACAGTTCAAACGCCACATGCCTACTCGGTCTTTCAGAGCTCTGCCCAAATCCAGTATATCTCACCAGCATAGGGACACCAGTATTAACGCAGCGTGCCTGGTCATGCACAAAGGGTGGAGAATGAGAATACTGGTGAAGGGAGACTGTGCATAGACACCGATATGCATGATGGTGTGACAGCCTGATGGTGAACGCAAATCTGATAAAAAAATTTTTTTTTTTATTTCCCCTCTCTTTTCATTTTCAACAGACGGTTTACTTCACACAACTGATAATACACAACAGTTAAACACAATTGAAATGCAAGATTTGTGTTCATTACAGGAAAAGGCAGTCTGGAGGTCAAAGGGATATGGCCAGGAATCCTCGGGACTGTGGACAGGTGGACAAGGTAAGCCAGTGGCCCCCAGAGCATATCTTCCAAGCTTAGCTGAGGCGGCACACGGTCTGACTCATCTGGGTAAAGAGGGTATGTGTAAGCTGGTGAGAGCCTACTGGTGTGCGCCAGGATTCTCTTCTCATGCAGGTAAGAGAGCAATGACATGTTTTACTTGCTTGAGGAAGAATATTGGAAAGTCAATACCACCAGAGCCATCCCATATCCCTCCGACAGACGGACCTTTTCAGGTAATACAAATCGATTTCATACAGTTGCCACCCTGTAGGAATTTAAAATATGTGTTAGTTTGTATTGATGTATATTCTAACTGGGTAGAAGCGTTCCCTGCTGTCACAAATACTGCTACGTTCACTGCAAAGAAAGTTGTGCAGGAATTCGTGTGTAGATATGGTATCCCTAGAATAATTGAAAGTGATAGGGGTACCCATTTTTCAGGTGAAGTCTTTCAGGTCATGTGCAAGCTGATGGGAATTAATAGCAAGCTGCATACTCCGTACCGTCCACAGGCGAGTGCAAAGGTGGAGAGAGTTAATAGCACTATTAAGAACAAGCTGAGCAAATTAATGGTTGAAACTGGATTGTCGTGGCCAGAAGCTTTGCCACTAGTGTTGTACAGCATCAGAACCACTCCCAGGTCTCCCCTTAACCTATCACCCTTTGAAATTATTTTTGGTCGACAACCTCATGTAATGATAGACCCCCAGGATGATTTGAAATGTAATAATGAAGTGACTGTGAAATATTTGGTTGGGATGAGCCAGCAGCTCAGAAATCAACAAAGAAATTTAAAGCTGGTGATTCCTGACCTACCGAACAGTAATTGTCATGACATTGAACCTGGGGATTATGTGATGATTCGAAATTTCTTACGCTCAGGTTGCCTCATAGACAGGTGGGAAGGACCATATCAAGTCTTGTTAACCAGTACAACAGCATTGAAGGTCGCCGAAAGAGAGACATGGATCCACTCGTCCCACTGCAAGCAGGTCGCTGACCCGGAGAGAACTGCAGTTTCATCAAGTTTGTGTGGTGTGGTAACTGTGTGTTCAAAGAGCATAGCAAAGAGACACTAGAGTGTTTGTTCCGGGAAAGTTGAGAGGCAGGACTGTTGAAGGGCATCTGAGAACAGAGAGTAACAAGAGCTAGAACGGTTGTCGTACCACTTTCTTTTTTCACCTCCCCCTGCATTTTTCCTTTCTTTTCTCCTTCTTATTTTCCTCCTTTCCCCTAACGAAATGGATCGATCACAAGAGACTGCGTTTCGGGTTCTGTTAGTAATTCTGGTTTTGATAAGGACAGTGTGTTTTGGTGAGGGTCCCAGAGAGGTCGAGCAGGGATCTGGAATGGGTTCTGATGGCAAGTATGAATTTGTAGGATCTCAGGATCAGCACATCATTTTGGTAAAGGCTGGCATCAGTAAACGCTCTGGTAGTCAGGGAGCTCGGAGGCACTGTGAGGGGTTATTGTCTGATGAATATTGTATTTGTAGGAATTGTGAGAATATAGTTGAGGATGGGTGCATCCAGAGATGTCAGTCCAACGTTAATATCGACATGGACCGTCATCCATTGAGTGATTACCACTCACTAGTGGGTAAGGTCTTAAACCAGACAGAATGCTGGGTGTGCTCACAGGTATCTCAAGGTCAGAGCAAGTCAGGATTAGTACCATACCCTTTAGCAATAGATGAGGTACTCGAATTACGGTGTGGGAGACCGGTGGACAAGAAATTCAATATTTCTAGGCCCCCTAGTTTGAAGCTCCACCAGTATCATGTAGACAGGTCCTTATTGTGTTTCAATATTTCCAATTACCGAAAACCGGGAAATTGGGAAGTGACGTGGAATAACCAGACAATGACCTTTTCACACAGAGCTGATAGAATACCCATAGACTCTGAACTTGTACGCCAAATAGCCAACAGTGGGAGGTATTTTCGGTATAGGTATACTCGTGGAAGCAAGACCATGTGGGTTGGAAAAGTATCGCCAGGGTATTGTGCCCATATCATCCAGCCCGATACTTGTACTGAGCAGATGGGAGAACTAGGGATAGGTTTCTTTACTTGGAAAGTTTGTAATATGGTGATGTCATATTTTGTCCCCTATGTTCTCCCTGATGATGCCTATTTCGTATGTGGGAGGAAGGCGTACAAGTGGCTTGGCCGGAGCTCAGAGGGATTGTGTTATATTGAGAGAGTACTGCCAGAGGTCATGACCATAACCCATGATAAGATGAAAGACGTTCACCGCAGTGCTCAGGCTCCTTATACTCATACTCACTATGAACACATCATCAAGAGACACCTCATAGATAGGACAGAGCACGCAGCCTCTGATTTGATCCACGAATCCACCGGGATTCAATTCCTTCTCGCATTAGACATCACCCGTACTGCCAGAGGAATTATAAATTATAGGTATATCCATGCGCTAGCGAACTTGATAGATAATATCACTGAGATGTATGACGACACCATCAGGTATACGGGAAGGGAGTTACAAGCTTACAAGAAGGAACTGATTCAGCACAGGATGGTCCTAAATTATATCACAGCAGTGACAGGTGGGTACTGTGTTACTCTGGCAACTCAATATGGGGTGAAGTGCTGTACGTATATTACGAACAGTACTGATGACCCAACGGAGATAATCGATCAAAAGATGGACGATATCTTGCAGTTGAAGTGGGAGTTCAGGAGGAAACACAACCTTACCTTGGCGACTGTGAGTAATGAACTGACCGGCTGGGTCTCATGGTTGAACCCACTAAATTGGTTCTCAGGTTTAGGAGAGTGGGCTTAAAATGTTATTATGAGTGTAGGGAAGTTTCTCCTTTGTATCCTGGGAGTCGTCATAATTATTGGTTTGATATTTAGGTGTGTTCGAATTCTGACGCAGCGCAAGCACGGCACAAAGTTGATGAGTCTAAGGAGTGAGGGGGCAGTTATAGCAGCAGATTTAATTTATGACCCATCCATAGAGACACTGTTATGATAAGGATTGCAAATGAATTTCATGGCCTGTTTCTTTCACCCGTTTTTCTTTTGTCTCCCCCTCTGCCCAGATATATCCATCCGGAAAAAGACATCAGCCCTACCCAAAATGTTTATGTGAATGTATTTTATTTATATGTCTTATCTTCATCTCTGCAACCTTTAGTTAATAGCACACATAGTCGACAGGTGATATCCACATATACTAGCACTCACTTATGTTTCCCCTCCATGTATCATCAACTAAATGTGCACCCCATTTGTTTTAACAAGAAGCCGAAAAGAGCTCGGTAGTGTTTGTTGGCCCATTTACAGACCCTAAGTACGGGATGAGAAGGATTTAATGTATACTTCACAATACCTCGAAGCTTATTTAGAACATATTCGGCACGATAATACATGCCCCTCAGACATGGATTCATACATACATGCTTTCTACTATCCCACTAGGTCATACATTTCCCACCTACAACTCTCCCCCGACCGTCCAAAACTTCTGTAGATATTGTATAGTTATTTTTCTGTTTAGTGATTAGATAGTGGCAGTTATTGGTGACTGCCAAAGGGTGGACTGTCAAAGTCGAAAAATATTGCAGTACACACATCACATACAAACTACACACAGATGGCCTCCGTGCGCGTAATTGCTCTGCTGTGCGTGCACATATTCGCAATTTGCGTATGGTCGCTCTCGCGGTCCTGCGCATTAGCGCGTGGTATGGGTATTTATGGTAGAGTTTGTGAACGTATGGAAGGCTATCAAAACACATTACATATTTAATCAAAATAGTGCACAATGTACACATAGTATCCCTGCACCACATCAGAAAGTAACAGCAGTTAAAATGGAACAGAACAAAGGGATTCACCTTTACAGGATAGGAGGGGACAGAACAAGGTTATAAGGTGGTGTTTGGTATCCAGCTGTAGGGTATTTTAAGGGTAACATTCCGGTGTTGGTTTGAGAAAGATCGCATGTTCCTGCGGATAGTTATGTGCAGGAGCAGTATATAGATATAAACTGTATTTACTGTACATTATGTATGCGGCGGGAATCCAGAGGAGACCACCCACAAGAGCAGTTGGAAAAGACATTGCCTACCTATTCAAACCGACCTATGACCTCTCCTGTACTGTAAATGACCATCCCTGTGTCCAATGGACAAAGAGATTACAGTATCCATTGTGTTATGTTTTGGATGAAGTGTATAAAGAGAGCCTGCAGCAGGCCTGGTCAGACACAAGACTCACAACGTTATCTATCAGATGACGGAGGACCAGACTGGGTAGCGTGGCGAATCCACTTGCGTATGTAACATTGACTGTAGCCATTTACTCTGTTATGTTGTATTGTATTGATTGTATTGTAACCCCCTTTCAGCAATAATACGCTGTGGTGTCGGAACCCAGCGGTAAATTACAAACCGGTGTTGTGTCTTCCTTTCCCTGCTAAGGTTTAAAGGTGAATTGCTATCGCATTGCATTGCTGTATAAGGTTTAAAGTGTATTAGTAACGCATCACATTGCTGTATAAGGTTTAAAGTGTGTTCATTGGGTGTGTACGTGCTGTGAGTACTTTGTACCATCAGCGCGGCGTTTGTACGCTAAGTCCGTACACAGCACGGGACTTTGTACGCTAATAGCGTACAAAGTACGTAGAGTGTGTATTAAGTACAGCGGCCACAGCGGCTCCATGGTAAAGTGTATTTAAGGTGTGTTTAAGGTATATCTTTCATTCCTAAGGATAAATCAGCATTATCAAGTGGCATGATAAAGTAATTCAGCATCATTAGAGATGCTTGCAAAACCCATCCTACATACCATTCCCACATTATACCCAATGGTATCCTACACCATTATAATCAACATTATACTCAGTAGACCTGATCATTATACCTAGACCTAGATCATTCCCACCACACATATACCACTGTATTACTGTGCCCCAAATACATTATACCAGTCCTTTGTCTTCTTTCATCCGTTCAATGCTCATTTATAACTCTCTCTCTCTGTTCCCTCCATACCACCATCCATTACCGTTTACATATGCCTTTATAAATAAACCAGTCCTGTGTCACCAATGATTATGGCAGCTGTGTGTTTCAACCTATTTTAGGATATTAATGTTTAATTTCTTTGATTTGTTATATGTTGTACAGTTTGCAGTTTATATGATAAGCTATTCACTTCATTTTAATAAATGTTTTATGTTAATGACTTGGATTAGCTTTCCATAATTAAAATATTAAATAAGCCATTGTTTCAAAGGAAAGAAGGAGGTCTGTCAGAGAAATGATCTGTTTGAGTTGGTGTCTTAAGTCTGCTTAATCACTCTGTAACTGCTTGGCCCACGCAAAGGAAAATGGGCAAGTATGGCCAATCTTTGCACAAAAAGAATATTTTCATTTTACAGATGCGAATAGAATATTTAAGTGTACACGAATCCTTTACGCATGTCAAAACTGTATTTTCTTTGTAAATATTATATAGGATTTATTTGATGTTTAAAAGCTATAAAGTATAGTAACACCTAATGACAGGAAGCGTTTCATGGCTGTAATGGTCAGCAGGTTTGTCATTAAATGATTTAAATTTGGCTTATTTATTTCTCACTCACAAAACGTAATATGGCACCTTGGCCTCCCTGCTGTTGCTGCAGCACACTAATTGAGTACATCTAGACCTCTCAGAACTTTGATCTAGGTTTCTGTTTTTAATGTTCCCTGTCAGTCACCAGTGACTGAGTTTCAATAGACATTATGTCACCTCTTTGGCAGAAGTAAACATAATGTCTAACACCTAAATAACTTGTGCCAGGCAAGCGTAATGCAAATGATGACAAGATAAGTACACAGTTTTGCACCTGCAGGAAGAATTATTCAAACGGGTGAACATGGACAAGATGTGTGCTATGTACCGCTCCTCCCTGTTTCCAGATGTTTATTCCTGAGCTAAATACTGTCACTATGCAATGCAGCTTTTATTGATTCTAAAAAATATATATATTTATATTTTACATAAATGTTAAAAAAGAAAATACAAACTGATTATACAAATAATGTGATCATTGAATTATTTTGATTAATTTCATCTCATGAAACAAGAACATTTTCTTTATGCTTTATTTGCTTTCTTGAAAAAAATTAAACAATATTGTTTAAACAGTAAGAATTAAACGACATTTAAGCTAGGTATTTTAGCAGTAAAACATTCATTTAGTACACTAGAGAATAGAAATTGATTCCAACACCCTTCAAGTTCCTGTTGTGAGACAAGATGTACAAGTATTGCACAATTCCGCTATTCATACGCTGAAGCAGGAGGAGGCACCTGGTGAGGTCACATCCATTGATCTGTCATTGCATGTATCACAAGGAAAAGCACTAGTATACAGAGGCATATTAATAGAGGGGGAGGCCCGTGTACAGTTTCCGCCTGGGGCCTCTGTGCCACCCCACTAATTATAGCTGACTAACCAGCCAAGAAAGGGTTAATGCTGTTCACAGCCAGAAGCCCAGGGGCTGCAGGGATAACAATACAATGTTGCTAGCTGCAGAACTCCTGACCTGCACCTGATTGGGTGCCCTCAGGGCGGGAAGACAAGATTTGGAGTATTACCCTGGAGATAGAACTTTGCCCTGGATTGGAGGAGGGCTTGAGATAGCTCCTACTCAGGGCTGGAAGTGAAGTGTGTGAGCCCGCACAGGGGGAAAGAGAGAGCTCTGAGGGAATAAGGAACTGGTGTGTGCTCTGAGGAGACAGTGGTGAGAGGGTTGCTGTGAAGAGAGAGAACACGGAGACCCCACGGACCGGCGGCATAGGGATGTGCTGAGCAGAGGACGGCTGTGTGTGCGGCCAGAGGAGAGCCTGCAGATGCTAATGATGCTGAGAGAGGCTGCAGAGAGAGAGTAGACTGAGTGTCCCGTGGAGTGCCCCTCTGAGTGATTTAACAAGAGCTTGGTAAGAGATATACCCCTGCACCATACACAGCACCAAAGTAAGACGGACTAGTAACATTCAGCCAGTTTAACAGCATACAGCCTCAGGACAGGTAGTCAGGCTCACCCTGTCACCTACTGCATAGTTGAAAGAGTTTAGGACAAAGAGAGACTTTATTACCATTCACCTAGGACAGTAGCTTCACCACCCCGTACTCCACTGTGAATGATTGGCTATCCAAAAGGCAGGGTACTGCAGAGAAACTCTGACAAGCTAAAACCAAGGAGGAACTGATTAGCCTATTTCTCACACCCCTTAAGGAACTGTGTTGTTTCTATCACTCTGCTTTCAGAACTACTCCATCATCCCTGTCACACAGAGGGATTGAAAGTGCAATTGTTATTTCTGCTCAGAGTCAGGAGATAGTGTCAGCCATACACCAGGGGGGCTGGGATCATCCTGCATGTTGTTAGCCACAGTGAGAGAAGAGACATTGCTAAGTGTTTCTGCCAAGAACTGTATTATCTTCTGCTTGCTTAACAACAAAGGAAGTGAGAAAGGATCCTGCTTTGCCTGTTTATGCTGAGAGACTGAATTGTGTGCTTTTGTTACCCATTGTTCAAAGGCAAAGGTAATGCTTGCAGCTACTCACTTCCTTGTGTGCCTTCATCTGTACAGACAGTGATTGTTAGATGGCAGCATTTATGAGGAACACCTTCCTGCCAAACACACCGCTTGAGCTACTATTGTTCCAACTGCGAATTGTGAGCTGGGGCACTGATGTATAAGACACTGTTCGAACTGCTTGCCCTCATCTCTGCTAAAGCTTATGGAATAACTGTATGCCTATTGCATGAACTATCGGATGGCCTAACAATGCTTGCTGCTCTTTACCCCGCTTAAGTATTGTACACAGGAGAGATCTCGACAGGTGCAGGGATTGTGTTATCCTGACTCTCATTACACCACTTAGTGGTTATTCTCTATACTACTGGTAAACTTTATTCCTTTGCTAGAATTGTATTTCATACGTCACCCGTTCCGAGACTCCTTCACCTATGGCTTTAACTCTGACTAGGGTTAACTGTGGCTCCCTTTTGGCAGCAAAGAGTTGGCATGAGGTGCACTGAATCGCTGTGAGAAGAGTCTACAAGTCTAGAGACTATAGGCATTGAGACTGAGTTTAGTGAGGTACAGACTGCAACTTAGTGTACACTGAAAGTTAATGCTAAGGGACACTTTTTTACAAGTTTATTAGTGAACTACGTATTTCTATGTTATGCCTAATCGATACGTTTGCCACCTAAAGTGAAGATATTTGCTTGTAAACTCAGACCATGCCAGTTACAATGCCCTATTACTTTAGGGCCCCGTGGCTACCCACCTACTCAGGAGATATATGTTACCAAGCACCAGCTCCTTTAAAGAATTTAAGGAGAAGTTACGGTCAATGTTCCGGCTGTACCCGCTTGGAGAGGAACAAAGAGCGGAAATTGTAATTGGCCAGCTGAAAGGCTCTGCATTACGAGAAGTTAGGTCATGGTCCGATGAAGAACGGAAGTCGGTCAAAGGAATATTGAATAAACTAGTCGTCATTCTCAATCTGCAAATCGTAGATGAGGTAAAGGGGCGTCTGTATACTCGAAAACAGCAACCTCAAGAATCTTTGCGGGAGTTCACCATGGGCATGCAGGAGGCTATGGGGCAATTCAAGCTTGGGACTCACGAGAGGTAGAGCAGGTGGATGAGACACTGATCAACTTATTAATTGAAGGCGTGAGAGGAGAAGCGACAAGGGCCCAGTTACAGATGTGGAGGTGAAAGAATCCATTATGCACCTTTGCTGAGTTTAAGGAAGCCATAATGGATATACTCGGGCTGAATCAGAACACTGACATCGAGTATGGAGCAGTTTCAGAGCAAACCGATAGTAGGAAGTATGAGGAGGCCCAATCCTATCAGTTGCCAGAACCCCTAATGTCTAGGGGGACGGTCACTCAGCAAGTGCATCCTGGTCAGGTCCCATTGGGACTCTTACAAATTCAGTTGCAGAATAGATGAAGGAAAACACAGAGTTCCGGCTAGAGCAGGCCAAAGCAAAGCACAAAAGATGGTGCTGAGATCAAGGCGGGAAGAGTCGCCAACGCTGGGATGTTCCACGGGAATTAGAACGGCCCACCGATCAGTTGATACTCAGGGAAGGCCTATATGTTGGCGTTGCAAACAGAGTGGTCATATTGAAAGAAACTGTGACAGTGATGCTGTAAACGATGCAGTCTCAAGGCGAGGGATCGACCCTCAGGAAGAGATATGCCACTAGGTCCATCGATGCAGGTGGTGGCATTCGATATGTCTGCGAGTGTCCCCACTTGAAGATCCGAGTCAACGGGGTGGAAGTATCAGCTCTCCTGGATACCAGATCTCAAGTGACTACCATACAGCTCACTGAATTCCAATGACATTGGGATGAACAAGAAATTATAACCCAACCAACTACATGGCTACACTTACTGGCCAGCAATGAGCAACAGATAATGTTCCGTGGCTACTGGGAGGCTGACTTAAATCATCAGCAAGGCCAAGCTTGAGCAACAAGGGTTGTTACCACATTCCACTCATTATCACCATGTACAAGTAACTACCTCCTGTCATACTAGGGATGAATGTCCTGAAGAATTGTCCGGATGAGTTAGTGGAGGCTCTTAGACTTGAGATGCGGTCTGCAGCACCAAAGGAACAAAAGACTCTGCACCTGATGGTGCGATTGCTCGAGGGGCAGAAGAGGTTCACTAACCCTAAGGGGGAAGTTGGAAAAGCCATAACTACTGACCGTCGACTCATTATTCTACGGCCCAATTCAGAGCATGTCATATGGTGCAAGGCATGGATCAGCCCATGTGGGCAAAACTATGATGCAAGCACTAAAACCTGCGATTCTGATGGCCAGCAACTATTCACGGTGGCACGGACGCTATAGGAAGTGAAACATGGAAGAGTGCCAGTTTGGGTGTTAAACCCACACAGCTACCCGATCCGACTGTTCAGACATTGTCCGGTTGCCAGTGATACTAGTCAATTTTCAGGATATGCTCAGAGAAGTCATAACCAAGGCCCAGCAGAGTGCGGTGACTGGCCAAATGAGTATGACCACTGATGGGACCCCATGGTGGGGTGAAATTCAAATTGGAGTCTCTGACACCTCAGAGAGTCAACAAGAAGGTGTGCTTCAGGTCGTGCACAAGAATGCTGAGGCTTTCAGCCAACATCCATCCGACTTTGGAAAAGCAGACAGTGTCCATCATCATATCCCTACAGGGACAAGTCCGCCCATCAAAGAAAAACATCGGCCGTTAACACCAGCCATGTATCAAAGAGTGCAAAAAATGATCAAAGAGATGAAAGACGCCAGTGTGATCCGCGAGAGTCACAGTCCATGGGTGGCGCCAGTTGTCATAGTGAGGAAGAAAGACGGCAGTCTCCGGTTCTATGTCGACTATAGGAAGCTGAATGCGGTGACACACAAAGATGCCTACCTATTGCCCCGTATAGAGGAATCCCTGACGGAATTAAAGACGGCCCAGTACTTTTACACTCTTGATTTGACCAGCAGATATTGGTAGATCCCGATGGCTCCTTCACAACACCCATGAGCCTCTTTGACTTTGATCGGATGCTATTCAGGCTCTGCAATGCACCTGCCACCTTCCGAGTCATGGAACACTGCCTCGGACACCATAACTTTGAGATGGTCCTCTTATACCTGGACGATGTCATCGCCATCTTCTCCAAAAACTACGACGAGCACCTGAAGCACCTGGATGAGGTGTTTACCCAGCTGACCAGATCCGGATTGAAACTCAAGCCATCTAAGTGTCACCTGTTGAAGCCAAGAGTGCAGTATCTTGGGCATATAGTCAGCACGGAAGGGGTGACACAGAATCCCGAGAAAATCCAGATGGTGAGAGACTGGCCTGTGCCCCGAACAGTGAAGGATGTTCGTAGCTTCTTAGGATTCAGTGGCTACTACAGGCATTTCATTTAACACTTCGCAAAGGTTGCAGCCCGCTCCATGAACTCCTACGAGACAAGTCAGGTCAAGAGAGGCGAAGTAACTCCCTTCTTTTGAGCAGTTGACATCTTCTTTGAATGAGGCTCCACTCCTAGCAAATACTACGAAAAGCCCTTTCAGGTCTACACTGACACCAGCCACCGTGGGCTAGGAGCCAATCTATTGCAGATACAGGGTGGTTGTGAAAGGGTCATCATATGCCAGTTGAGGCCTAAGAAAAAAGGAGAGAAACTGTGAAAACTATAGTACATTTAAGTTGGAACTTCTCGCTCTCATCTGGGTCATCAGAGAAATTAAAAAAACTACCTGGCAGCTACCCCTTTCGTCATTGTAACTGACAAGAACCCACTGGAGCACCTGCCTACAGCTCGCCTCGGAGCATTGGAACAGAGATGGATGGCATGCCTCGCTAACTTCCGCTACACAGTGCAATATAGGAGCGGAAAGTCCAATGGTAATGCAGACGCCTTGTCCCGTCTACCCACCGCCGATGTGGCTGAAGAAGAGAAAGATTGGGCCGAAGACATTGAGACCTCCATTTTCAAGCCACAGAGAAAACAAAGATGAATCGTAACGTCAGATCCTGTTTCTGCCTCCTCAGATCCCAAGTCTGATAGTTCTATGCATGACAACCTCGAGTTCGACTGGGAACAAATACAAAGAGAGAGTACCGTCATACAGAGTCTAATTGATCTGATCCACCGAAAAGAGTCAACTGACCAAGTCACTGATTCAGAGCTAATCAAACTATTGAGACACAGGGAATGAATCAGCCTTCAACAGGGGCTTGTAGTCTGCACTAGCTTGGATCACGGACCACACCAGTCCATTTGCCAAATTGTTGTCCCCAGAGAACAAGCCAACTTCTTGCTCACCGCCTACCACAATCAATCTGGACACTTTGGGACCGAAGAGACTGAAGTGGTCTTATGACGAAGATACTTCTGAGTGGGGATGAGATCTGACATCGAGAGATGGTGTCACGAGTGTGTGACCTGCAACCTGAAGAGGCCAGCTGAATCCACTAAAAAGGATCCCCTGCATCCGATTCAAAGTTGTCGTCCACTTGAACTTGTCGCCTTGGACCACGTCAAGCTTGAGTCTAGTCCCAGCGGATTTCAATACGCCTTGACCATAACAGATCACTATAGCAAGTTCCTGGTGGTGGTCCCAGTGAGTGATATGACTGCGAAGACAACAGCTGAACTGTTCATGAAACACTTTGTCCACCTCTACGGGTATCCCGAACAGATCTTGATGGACCAAGGCCCAGCGTTTGAATCTCAGCTATTCCATGAACTTTGTGCTTTGTATGGCCTATCACCCTCAATGTAACGGATTATGTGAGAAGGCGAACCAGAACGTGATCGGAATGCTAAGTAGTTTGACAGCCGAAAAGCGCTCTCAATGGCCTACCGTACTACCTGAATTGACCTATCTGTGCAACAACAATGAGCACTGCTCTACAGGCTTCACCCCATTCTACTTAATGTTCAGAAGACAGGGCTAAGTTCCCAAAGACCTGGAATTGACACCAGAGGTGAATGAACCTGTCACCACGCAGACTGACTGGGTGCAAGAGCACCAACAACGGATAGAGACTGCCCGACAGCTTGTTGAAAAGCAAATGGAAACTGGAGAGGAATTACAATGCCGACGCCAGACCCATACCATTACAAGTGGGAGATAAAGTCTGGAAGAGAGAGAACCCCAGATCAAGGAAGTTGGACACTATGTGGGAGAATGTCCTATATACTGTAGTTGGTGTTCCAAGTGATGGACTTTATGCCTATCAGATCCAGAAAGAGAGTGGGCAACTCAACACCATGCCACGTGACCAACTGAAACTCTTCCCTGTAGAAGTCCCAGCAGCGGGGAAGGACTCACCTTTGGCAGAAGGACAGGGAACCCCAGGAGGCAATCCACTACATGACCCCATAGAGCTCCTGCTATTCATGGGCGGTACAGCTCCGCCGGAGCTCAGTAAAGCCTGTAACTCCAGTGCCCTTTGTGGAGGTGTTCAGAGAAAGTGATGATGTCCCCTGCATTGGCCATAATCAGGCTGAGGATGAGACACCTGCCCCAGCAGTTAGAAAATCAGAACGTAGCACTAGAGGCACTTTGCCCCTACGGTACCGTGAATAAGCTATTCTGATATACAACATACACGTATCCACTGCACTGTAATTATTTACTGAAATTGAATTTAATGTTTTTATAACTACCTTACATGTAAAGCTTATGTTGACAACTGTAATATTGAAGTAAGACATCTGAAGAACTGTTGTTTGGGACTTTCAACAGTTGGTAAAGTTGCGTGAGGACAAGCATTGTTTTAGCAGGATGGTATGTGGCACCCCACTGATTATTGCTAACCAGCCCAAGAAAGGGTTAATGCAGTTCACAGCCAGCAGCCCAGAGGCTGCAGGGACAACAATACAATGTTGCTAGCTGCAGAACTCCTGACCTGCAGCTGAGTGGGCGCCCTCAGGTCAGGAGACCAGATTTGGAGTATTACCCTGGAGATAGAACTTTGCCCTGGATTGGAGGAGGGTTTGAGATAGCTCCTGCTCAGGGCTGGAAGTGAAGTGTGTGAGCCCGCACAGGGGGAAAGAGAGCTCTAAGAGAAGATGGAACTGGTGTGTGCTCTGAGTAGACAGTGGTGAAAGGGTTGCTGTGAGGAGAGAGGATGCGGAGACCCCACGGACCGGCGGCATAGGGATGTGCTGAACAGAAGACAGCTATGTGTGTGGCTGGAGGAGAGCTGGTAGACGCCAATAACACTGAGGAGAGTGGCTGCAGAGAGAAAGTAGACTGTCCCGTGGAGTGCCCCTGTGAGTGATTTAACAAGAGCTCGGTAAGAGATATACCCCTGCACCATACACAGCACCAAAGTAAGAGGGACTAGTAACATTCAGCCAGTTTAACAGCATACAGCCTCAGGACAGGTAGTCAGGCTCAGCATAGTTGCTAGAGTTTAGGACAAAGAAAGAGAGACTTTATTACCATTCACCTAGGACAGTAGCTTCACCACCCGTACTCCACTGTGAATGATTGGCTATCCAAAAGGCAGGGTACTGCAGAGAAACTCTGATAAGCTCATTTGACGTAGTATTGGAATCCGTACAGGAAACGAGAATATAGCCTATCAAGTATCTACAGAAAAACTTGCATTGTATTTGTGTATTTACTATTGCCTTATTACAAATAGGTTTTTAGAAGCAAAGATTTTTAAATACATTTATGTATCCTTTGGGGACAAAAAAGACCGATGCTATTTTACTCGTTTATTAAAATAATATAAGAAAGTTACCAATTCATGCATAGTAGACTCTAAGGGTTAACTAACACTTAGAACTATATAAATATTAGGTGCACCCCAAAGAAACAACACATTTAGGTTTCTACAAAAGGCCCTTCCAGGTAGAGAACCAATCTTTGGAGTTGCTGCCGACTAGTATGTAAATAAACTGAAGTGTATTATAACATTTTAGATTTAATACGTTTTATTAAGCGCAATACTAGTTAAATAACTACTTTTGAGATAGATATATATATATATATATACACACACACATACATATATACTGTCATACAGTATATCTATGTGTATATATCTATCTGTATATATCATATCTTATACTGTGTGCCTCTCTCTCTCTCTCTCTCTCTACACACATATATATATATATATATATATTTACAGATACAGTATATATAGATATAAAATATATAGAACAGGAGGGGGCAGGTAACCTGAAGTCAGCGCCGCAAGGGTCTGTCCATCTGTGCAGCCTTCATTGAGCTGAAGCCTGCCCCTTGAAGTCCTGTCAAGCTGGGAACACTGAAAAAGGAGGCGGCGGCGCTGGGGCTGGGAGCATAGCAGAGTGTAGAAGTCAGCCCCGGTGAGGAGAGTGTAAAGGCCACCCAGCGCCAAATAGTGGAAAATCCTTAGTGCAGTGCTGTCAAGTGACTGCCGCCACTGCTACCGGTCCTACCGCTTCCCCTGACGCCGAGTGCCCGAAGCTTCTCTCGGCCGTAGCACAGGAGAGCTATGTTGAGCAGCGCTCTCTATCTATAGGAGCTGCTGGCAGCGCCATTCATGGCTGCGGGAATCACTAAAGGAGTTGGAGACAGAGGTGTCCCCGTCTCCCTCGGGAAGGGGGGGTTCTGAATTCTCACTGCAGCGGTGGGAGGCTGTAGGTAATGAGAGTGGGCAGCGGCCGTGCGGGTGGTGCTGCCAGATGGTACGCCCACAGTGCAGTTGTGCTGTGTGCATGGCACCACTGGCACACACCTAGTTACGGCCCTGGCTTGAGCTACTTTAACTCTACTATTGTTCCAACTACGAATTGTGACCTAGGGCACTGATGTATAAGACACTATTTGAACTGCTTGCCCTCATCTCTGCTAAAGCTTATGGAATTACTGTATGCCTATTAAATGAACTGTCGGATGGACTAACGATGCTTGCTGCTCTTTACCTCACTTAAGTATTGCACACAGGAGAGATCTCAACAGGTGCAGGAATTGTGTTATCCTGACTCACATTACGCCACCTAGTGGTTATTCTCTATACTGCTGGTAAACTTTATTCCTTTGCTAGAATTGTATTTCATACATCACCCGTTCCGGAACTGCTTCACCTCCGACTAGGGTTAACTGTGGCTCCCTTTAGGCAGCAAAGAGCATGAGGGGCACTGAATCGTTGTGAGAGGAGTCTACAAGTCTAGAGACTATAGGCATCGAGACTGAGTTTAGTGAGGTACAGACCGCAACTTAGTGGACACTGAAAGTTATTGCTACGGGCCACTTTTGCCAATTTATTAGTGAACTACGTATTTCTGTTATGCCTAATCGATACGCTTGCAACCTAAAGTGAAGATATTTGCTTGTGAACTGTATTGGCTATATATTTATATATCCATTCTGATACATACTAATTGATGTTGAACATTTAATGTGATTATCACTTGCCTTGTGAGCCGTAAATTGTTTTATTGTTCTGAAAATTAACCAAAACTTAAAGTTGCAGCAGTGACAACCCTTCTCCCTGTTTAATAAATGTATTGTCACCGTCCTCATGTGTGGTAACTTTGTGGGGGTTCTTGGGGTTTCCCTGTCCTTCTGCCTGGGGTTTCAGCAGTGAAGTTTGGCTAGAGAGGTGAAGTCAGCTGAGGAGTTCAGGTACGACCACCCATACCACCATCACGCTACCTACCTACTTCCCTGTTATTACACCTCTCCTCTCATGCCGATGGCGCAAGTGAGTAAACTCTGGCGATGTGCCAGAATCTACTGCGCATGTGTTAGTTTCTGGGAAAACTGATTTTTGTACTGCGCATGCACAAATAACCAGGAAAATGGCATTTTGTGATTTGTGCAGCACTGCTGCTGCCGATAGGACTCTGGAGCAGTGCCGTTTCTTGCGGCGGATGTGCCGTGCAACCGCACGGGGCACCTGCCACTGCACTTTGTGTCCTTACAGCCTCCCCTGCTCCCCCCTCTTCCTGAGTACTCCTTTCGGGAAGCGGACTTTCGCGGAATGACACGGTTTTGCTCCTCTGCCGTCCTGTAACCCCTATGTGAGCGCTCACTGCAGCCTCCCTCCTCCTCCCTGCCTGGTCCCCGACAGTATTAAGCTGCGCTCCCAGCCTCAGCCTCTCATCTAGAGCCTCTTCAGGATGGTGCTGATTAGCCCCGGGGTTCTCAGCCTGCTACTGGCCCTGTGACTCTTAAAAACCAGTGTCATCCTCTTACCCTGGACTGATGGTTTTATTTTCCCACAACAGCACACGTGAGTACCAGTATGTACTATGTAGGTACTGGCGTATCTATAATAGATAAAGTGCACATGGGCCCCTGGTTCCAGGGGGCCTACAAACCGCATACCCTGCACCCACTGAAGTATACTTACCACTCCATCGGCCCACCTCTGGCTGTAGAAATCACTGGTAAAATGGCCACCGTGCAGTGGCGTCATAAAGTGGGTGCGGGGGGTGCGGCCCGCACCTGGGTGTCGCCCTCAGAGGGGGTGACACCAAAGTGCTTGCTCCTCCACAGTGACAGGAACCAGGTGCTGCAGTGTGACAGCCTCGTACAGCACCTGGCTACTGTCATTGATGAGGAGCCATCAGCGAAGGAAGAGTGTCTCCGGGGGCTGGCCAGTATAGCACAGCATCTCTGGAGATGCTGTGCATGTCCCCGGAGTTACGAGTTCGGGATCCCTGCGAGGCCACGCCCTCTATGCATGTGGCCATGCCCCCTTATATGAGGCCATGCCCCTTTTCGCCACGAGCGCGCCTCCGGCATGCAGGGAGATCCAGGATGCGCACCGGGTGTCACCACGCCCGGTGACGCCTCTGCCACCGTGGCCATTTTATGGTGATTCGCGGATGCACAATAGAGATGTCCCCGGGAAAGTGTCCGGGCCCCATGTTCCTGGAGACCTGTGCATGCATAGTAGACTCTGGCACAATGCCAGAGTCTACTGCACCCCCGAAGATGAGGGGACCCAATCAGGGGCTATCACAGGAATTTGAAACATCTCTTCAGTTTACTATTGCCCTTTTAACTCCAAAATCTGGTAGGAGGCCAGCTTCAGGAATACTGGATGTGATACTGTATATATGTGAAAGCTATACTGTGAGTCTTTTCTTATTAAATACTGCTTTTCTAACTTTTACACTTGAGTATCTTCTTGTTATTTGACATATAATAAGGAGACACTCTGCAGTAAGATTCTTTATATTTGTGTTTTTACATGTATCAACACCTGGATTTTGGACCTTATTCAGAGATGGATGCAGATAGCTGCATACACAGCAAGATTTGCGTCCATCTCCTCACATGCTGGGGGCTGCCCAGCACACGGCAAGGCTGCCCAGCATGTGTGAGGCCGCCTTACGATGCATCTGCAATTACACTGCGGACGCATCGAACTAAGGTTGACCCCTTGCAGTGTAGCCTGGCTGCACTGTCAGGCGGTCCGCCGTCATTTCTAATCGGAGCAGCTGTGTGTGATGTCAGGCCAAGCCTGTTATACACATTGTGCCTGGTAGCCCCTTATACACATTGCACCAGGTAGCCCATTATACACATTGCACAAGGTAGCACCTTATACACATTGCACCAGGTAGCCCATTTTACACACGACACCAGGTAGCCCCTTATACATCTTGCACCAGCTAGCCCATTACACACATTGCAGCAGGTAGCCCATTATACTGTACACATTGCACTAGGCAGCCCCTTATAGCATTGCACCACGTAGCCCCTTATACACATTGCACAAGGTAAACCCCTATACACATTGCACCAGGTAGCCCATTATACACATTGCACCAGGTAGCCCCTTATACACAATGCACCAGGAAGAGCCTTATATACATTGCACCAGGTAGCCCCTTATACACATTGCACCAGGAAGCTCCTTATAGCATTGCACCAGGTAGCCCATTACACACATTGCAGCAGGTAGCCCATTATACTGTACACATTGCACTATGTAGCCCCTTATAGCATTGCACCAGGTAGCCCCTTATACACATTGCACCAGGTAGCCCATTACACACATTGCACCAGGTAACCCCCTATACACACTGCACCAGGTAGCCCATTATACACACTGCACCAGGTAGCCCTTATACACACTGCACCAGGTAGCCCCTTATACACATTTCACCAGGAAGCCCCTTATAGCATTGCACCAGGTAGCCCAATATACACATTGCACCAGGTAGCCCCTTATACACATTGCAGCAGGTAGCCATTATACATGTTGCAGCAGGTAGCCGATTATACACATTACACTAGGTAGCTCCTTATAGCATTGCACCAGGTGAGAACGAGAAAGAGAGTGTGAGTGAGCGAGTGAGTGTGTGCGCTGGCTCCTGTCCCTTGGCTCACAGCTCTTCCTGCCCAACGTCAAGTGAGTAGCTGCGGGGGAGGGGGGTTTGCGGGCAGCGTGTGGACAGAGGGGAGGGATGCGAGCAGTGGGAGGCTGGGGGGGTTGCGGGCAGCGGGAGGCGGCCAGGGTGGGTGACTAATAGCGCAATGTTGGGTTTGGTCAGCAGGCGGGAGCTGATGGCACTGGCAGGGTGACTGCCCGCCCTGCTAATCCTGCCGCACTTAGGGGGGGACTGCTGTGCTGCTCCTCTAGTTTGAGGGAGGGGAACTGCTGTGCCACCCCCAGCAGACCTCATGTGCCTGGTGGGAAATCCGGCACAGGTGGTGACATTTATAGAAGATGAGTGAAGAACTGACATACAAATATTGACTTTAAGTAGAGACTCATGTACTGTATGACCTTGTATGTTATTAAGTAAAGCTCATTTGGTGATGTAATTATGGAAAGGAAAGAGACCTGTTGTGTGCTTGTATGAGGTGTAGTTCTTTAGTTTTGCACAAAATTCGCAACTTAAAATACTTTGCTACAAACATGGAAAGCATGACGAATAGACTGGGAAATCAGCATGAAGGGAGTGGTGCAGAATCACACTTGAAGTTTCTAATTCTATTGCTCAAAGCAAACCCTGGCTTTTCTTATTATTAGGATAAGCAAATGACCTAAAAATATGACACAGCCAGATGAGGCCAGCTCCACGGTTAGTTAACATTTGAAGCACAGTAACATCCTATAAGTGGGTAATGGCTCTGAGTGGAGAAGGCTGGTGGGAAACACAGAGGGTCTCCAATATTGTGAAGACTCATTGCAACATTGAATGGCTACTGTTAGGGGAGCGTTCTTATTTTAAAACCACAAATAGTTGGCCAAAGCAAAGATACAGTATCTCCTGCTTTCTGGCTACCAGCACTCGCATCAACCATCCCCAAATTTTTCTATGGGGACAGTATTTAACAAGAACTGCAAGGATAATGCCCTTTTCAGATGGCTTTAGCCCGATATCCTCAATAGTACAGCTCTGCCGGAGAGGCATTTTGCCATTCCTCTTGGGTGGGCTGCAGAATACCAAAGCACACTCAGGGCCGGCAACAGAAATCGTGAGGCCTGGTACAGTGATATCTACGGGCCCCCTTAGATTATATATATATATATATATATATATATATATATATATATTAAAGCTCAATGGAATATGCTGCGCTATATAAGAAAATGTAAATAAATATATATCTATTTATTTATACATATATAGAAATATGTATTTCTCTTACGTCCTAGAGGATGCTGGGGACTCCAAAAGGACCATGGGGTATATAGACGGGATCCGCAGGAGACATGGGCACACTAAAAGACTTTGACTGGGTGTTAACTGGCTCCTCCCTCTATGCCCCTCCTCCAGACCTCAGTTAGATTCTGTGCCCAGGAGTGACTGGACACACACTAGGGGAGCTCTACTGAGTTTCTCTGGAAAGACTTTTGTTAGGTTTTTTATCTTCAGGGAGACCTGCTGGCTACAGGCTCCCTGCATCGTGGGACTGAGGGGAGAGAAGTCAGACCTACTTCTTCTTAATTCAAAGGCTCTGCTTCTTAGGCTACTGGACACCATTAGCTTCAGAGGGTTCGATCACTTGGTGCGCCTAGCTGCTTGTTCCCGGAGCCGCGCCGTCACCCCCCTCACAGAAGCCAGAAGAAAGAAGCTGGGTGAGTATTAGAAGAACAGAAGACTTCAGTGACGGCAGAAGACTTCAGTAACGGAGGTACAGCGCAGCGGTCATGCTGCGCTCCATGCTCCCACACACACCAACAGCACTTACAGGGTGCAGGGCGCTGGGGGGGGAGCGCCCTGGGCAGCAGTTACTGAGGGTCTTTTTCAACTGGCCAGAGGCATATTCAGTGCCCGGGCACCGTATACGATACCCCCGCCATTATAAATATTTTCAAATTTGAGCGGTACTACAGTGCGCCGGGAAGGGGCGGGGCTTAGCCGCACAGCTCACCAGCGCCATTTTCTCTCTCCACAGCCGCTGCAGAGACGCTGGCCCGGGCCTCCAAGCTCCTTACAAGTAACAAGGGAGCAAAACGGGGGGGGGGGAGGGGGAGGGGGGGGGAGGGTACAGGCAATCTGGTGCTTTATATGTTATATTTTTACAGTGCCAACAACATATATTATTTGTTTGTAGTATATGGGCGCTGGGGTGTGAGCTGGCATACTCCCTCTGTGTTCTCTCTACAGGCTTCCCTGTGGGTCTGTCCCCTTTCTTTGGCCGGTGTGAGTGTGGGTGTGTCGGTACTGCATGTTGACATGTCTGAGGCTGAGTGTTCCTCCCTGGAGGAAGTTACAGGGGTCGCAGAAAAAGATTTGGGAATGACTCTGTCGGCGCAGCTGATTGGGTGAATAAGTTGAGTACACTGAATGCAAATGTGGCATTATTGTCTAAGAGGTTGGATAAATCTAATTCTCAGACACAGACATGGAGGAAATCCATAGAGGACGCTTTGTCTCAGGTACAGACCACCTCAGGGTCACAAAAACGTTCATTTACCCAGATGGCAGATACAGATACTGACACAGACTCTGATTCCAGTGTCGATTTCAATGAGGCTACTTTACATCTAAAGGTAGTTAAGAGTATTCAGTACATGATTATGGCTATTAAAGATGTTTTGCATATTTCTGAAGAGCCCCCTGTTCCAGATACACGGGTTTGTTTATTTAAAGGGAAAAAACCTGAGGTGAAGTTTCCCCCCTCTCATGAACTGATCGCTCTTTGTGAAAAGGCTTGGGAGTCGCCTGACAAAAGGTGGCAGATTCCCAAGATAATTTTTATGGCATATCCTTTCCCCTCTGACGACATGGAGAAATGGGAGTCGTCTCCCAATGTGGACAAGGCTCTATCCCGATTGTCCAAGAAGGTGGCGCTTCCGTCTCCTGACACGGCTGCCCTCAAGAATCTGGCGGATCGCAAGCAGGAGACGACATTGAAGGCCATTTTCGTTACTACTGGCGCGTTACTCAGACCTGCTGTGTCGTCGGCGTGGGTGAGTAGTGCTATTGCTAAGTGGGCTGATAATTTAGCTCCTGATATGGATACCCTTGATAAGGATAACATTCTTTTGACACACACATTTCAATGAGGCTACTTTACATCCAAAGGTAGTTAAGAGTATTCAGTACAAGTCGGCCTTGCCAGTTTCTCTTCCAGAAAGGGAAGTAGTAAATGCTGCGATACAAAAGCTGTGTCAACAGAGGGTCATTGTACCGGTTCTCCCGTCCCAATGGGGGGATGGGTTCCATTCGAGCCTCTTTGTCGTGCCGAAGCCGGACGGCTCGGTCAGACCGATTCTGAACCTAAAATCCCTCAATCCATACTTGAAAACTTTCAAGTTCAAGATGGAATCTCTTCGAGCTGTGATCTCCAGTCTAGAAGGGGGGGAATTTTATGGCGTCAGTCGACATAAAGGATGCCTACTTACACGTCCCGATATATCCTCCTCATCAGGCCTTCCTAAGGTTTGCGGTGCAGGATTGTCATTATCAATTTCAGACGTTGCCGTTTGGGCTTTCCACGGCCCCGAGGGTTTTCACCAAAGTAATGGCGGAAATGATGGTACTCCTTCGCAAGCAGGGGGTCACAATTATCCTGTACATGGACGATCTCCTGATAAAGGCGAGATCAAAGGAACAGTTGCTAAGAAATGTGGAACTCTCCCTGTCGGTTCTGCGACATCACGGTTGGATTCTAAATTTGCCAAAGTCTCAGTTGATCCCGACAGCTCGGCTGCCCTTCTTGGGCATGATCCTAGACACGGAACTACAGAGAGTGTTTCTTCCGGCGGACAAAGCTCTGGAAATACAGACCATGGTCAGGGAGCTTCTGAGACCAGCAAAAGTGTTGATTCATAAATGCACTCGAGTGCTAGGGAAGATGGTTGTGGCTTACGAAGCCATTCCGTTTGGCAGGTCTCATGCCCGAGTGTTTCAGTGGGATCTGCTGAACAAATGGTCCGGGTTTCACCTGCACATGCACCGGAAAATAAGTTTATCTTCCAGGACCAGGATTTCTCTCCTGTGGTGGCTGCAAGGTTCTCACCTTCTAGAGGGACGCCGATTGGGAATCCAGGACTGGGTCCTGCTGACCACAGATGCAAGTCTCCGAGGCTGGGGTGCAGTCACACAAGGAAGAAGTTTCCAGGGAAAATGGTCAAGTCAGGAATCTTGTCTCCACATAAATGTTCTCGAGTTAAGAGCCATATACAAAGGCCTCCTGCAAGCGAAGAACCTTCTTCAGGGTCTCCCTGTCCTGATTCAGTCGGACAACATAACAGCGGTGGCGTACGTATACCGCCAAGGTGGAACAAGGAGCAGGGCGGCAATGGCGGAGGCTACAAGAATTCTCCGCTGGGCGGAACAGCATGTGAGCGCTCTGTCAGCAGTCTTCCTTCCGGGCGTGGACAACTGGGTAGCAGACTTCCTCAGCAGACACGATCTCCATCCAGGAGAGTGGGCTCTTCATCAAGAGGTATTTGCAGAAGTGACAAGGAGTTGAGGAATTCCTCAAATAGACATGATGGCGTCTCGCCTCAACAAGAAGCTTCCGAAGTATTGTTCCAGGTCGAGGGACCCCCAAGCCAGTGCAGTGGACGCTCTGGTAACTCCGTGGGTGTTTGAGTCGGTGTATGTGTTCCCTCCACTTCCTCTCATTCCAAAGGTGTTGAGGATCATAAGACGAACAAAGGTTCAGACAATACTCGTCATTCCAGATTGGCCACGGAGGGCCTGGTAACCGGATCTTCAGGAATTACTAGTAGAAGATCCTTGGCCGCTTCCTCTAAGAGAGGACCTGTTAGTGCAGGGTCCCTGCATGTTCCGGACTTACCGCGGCTGCCTTTGATGGTGTGGAGGTTGAACGCCAAATCCTAGCTCGGAAAGGTATTCCCGGGGAGGTCATCCCCACTCTCCTTAAGGCTAGGAAGGAGGTCACGGCAAAACATTATCACCGTATTTGGAGAAAATATGTGTCATGGTGTGAAACCAGAGCAGCTCCTGCGGAGGAGTTTCACTTGGGTCGTTTCCTCCACTTTTTGCAGGCAGGCGTGGATGCAGGCCTGAATTGGGTTCCATCAAAGTGCAGATTTCAGCTTTATCTATTTTCTTTCAAAAAGAATTGTCCGCCCTTCCTGAGGTTCAGACTTTCGTGAAGGGAGTGCTGCATATCCATCCTCCATTTGTGCCACCCGTGGCACCGTGGGTGTTACAGTTTCTTATGTCTCACTGGTTTGAACCTTTGCGTAAGGTTGAGTTAAAGTTTCTCACTTGGAAAGTGGTCATGCTTTTGGCCTTGGCGTCTGCCAGACGAGTGTCAGAATTGGCGGCTTTGTCTCACAAGAGCCCATATTTGATTTTTCATGTGGAAAGAGCGGAACTGAGGACTCGTCAACAATTTCTGCCGAAGGTGGTTTCTTCGTTTCACATAAATCAACCTATTGTGGTACCTGTGGCTACGGATGCTGTGGCAGTTCCAAAATCTCTTGATGTCGTAAGAGCTTTGAAAATTTATGTCGCCAGAACGGCTCTGGTTAGGAAAACGGAAGCTCTGTTTGTCCTGTATGCTTCCAACAAGATTGGAAATCCTGCTTCCAAGCAGACTATTGCACACTGGATTTGTAATACGATTCAGCACGCTCATTCTTCAGCTGGGTTGCCGTTGCCGAAGTCAGTAAAGTCCCATTCTACCAGGAAGGTGCGCTCTTTTTGGGCGGCTGCCCGAGGGGTCTCGGCACTTCAACTTTGCCGAGCAGCTACGTGGTCGGGGTCAAACACTTTTGCTAAGTTCTATAAGTTTGATACCCTGGCTGAGGAGGACCTCATGTTTACTCAATCGGTGCTGCAGAGTCGTCCGCACTCTCCCGCCGGTCTGGAGCTTTGGTATAGACCCCATGGTCCTTTTGGAGTCCCCAGCATCCTCTAGGACGTAAGAGAAAATAGGATTTTAATACCTACCGGTAAATCCTTTTCTCCTAGTCCGTAGAGGATGCTGGGCGCCCATCCCAGTGCGGACTGTTCCTTGCAGTTGTATTGATACTTGTTGTTTTCGGTTGCACAAAGGTTGTGTAGCAGTTATATTCAGCTTGTTGCTGTTGTTAGTCATACTGTTGTCTGGTATTCCTGCTAATCCAGTTGTACGGTGTGTTTGTGGTGTGAGCTGGTATATCTCTCGCTCTTAGGCCCTCATTCCGAGTTGATCGGTCGCAAGGCGAATTTAGCAGAGTTACACACGCTAAGCCGCCGCCTACTGGGAGTGAATCTTAGCTTCTTAAAATTGCGACCGATGTATTCGCAATATTGCGATTACTAACTACTTAGCAGTTTCAGAGTAGCTCCAGACTTACTCTGCCTGTGCGATCAGTTCAGTGCTTGTCGTTCCTGGTTGACGTCACAAACACACCCAGCGTTCGCCCAGGCACTCCCACCGTTTCCCCGGCCACTCCTGCGTTTTTTCCGGAAACGGTAGCGTTTTCAGCCACACGCCCCTGAAACGCCGTGTTTCCGCCCAGTAACACCCATTTCCTGTCAATCACATTACGATCGCCGGAGCGAAGAAAAAGCCGTGAGTAAAATTACTTTCTTCATAGTAAAGTTACTTGGCGCAGTCGCAGTGCGAACATTGCGCATGCGTACTAAGCGGATTTTCACTGCGATGCGATGAAAAATACCGAGCGAACAACTCGGAATGAGGGCCTTAGTTTAACAAAAATCCTTTCCTCGAAATGTCCATCTCCCCTGGGCACAGTTCCTATAACTGAGGTCTGGAGGAGAGGCATAGAGGGAGGAGCCAGTTCACACCCAGTCAAAGTCTTTTTAGTGTGCCCATGTCTCCTGCGGATCCCGTCTATACCCCATGGTCCTTTTGGAGTCCCCAGCATCCTCTACGGACTAGGAGAAAAGGATTTACCGGTAGGTATTAAAATCCTATTATCTCTGCTTCCTCCCTCACAAACACCACAGTCTTTATCTACCTCTCTCCTTCCTCCCACACACCCCACAGTCTGTCTCTCTGCAATGACTCCATGCTGCATTCCCAGCTCTCCCAACCCATCCCAAAGCCCTGTATCCCCTCACCAATCCACTCTTACCCTGCGGACTCACCTGTGCTGCACTGCTCAGTATCCAGACCCAAACATCGCACAGCACGTACCACGTGGCCCTCACACCCCATTAGAAGAGGCTGGCGCAAGGCAAGGGAATCCTGGCCAGTGGAGCTGCTGCCATGTCCCGTAACTGTCTGCAATAGAGCTGGACCAACACAGGCTCCTGTCACTCTGAGGCTGCGCCCACACCGCCTACAGCTCGCTGCTCTATTTGGACAAGACAGCTCACATCCCTGCCAGGCACTTAGTGACGTATCCTTGGGGCCCCTCTGATCCTTGGGGCCTGGTACAGGTATACCATTTGACCTCCCCTGTTGCCAGCCCTGAGCACACTGCAGCCTTTTCCGCATTGTGCAAGCAGTGCTTGTGCAGAAATAAACCTGTGTCCAAAGGCAGAAGCAGAGGTGTAACTCCCAGAGGCAATGAAGATGCCTGCCTTCGTGCTCCAATCCCTCGGGCACCTGCATATACAGCAGCACCTGTGTGGTTCACGGCAGGATCCAAGTCTGACTGCTTCTCATTCAATGGAGCTCTGCGGCGCACCTGCTGCTGCTGAAGAGTTAGTTGGCACTGTCCCAGCAGCCCTACTAAGACCTGCAATAGGGGACAGGAAGGCTCCTGCCTGGTACTGCTCAGTCTGCTCTGCAGCAAGCAACGGTGCACCCGTTGCTGCTGTTGAACTGTGAGATGGGACCTGCCAGTGAACGCTGATTCTGCATGCTGCAGACAGCTGAATAACAGCATGCAGATGTATCTACACTCATCCGCCCTGCGCTTAGCCGCGGTGGCGACTCATTGGCGTAATGCATGCATATGTCGCGATGCACGAATCTAACTTGCATCTGTGACCACAGGTTCTTTATGGAGCCGATAGCGGCTATGACTAGCCGCAGCTTGGGGTACTAAGTCGCACCCACAGGATGGATGAGCGTGGTTATGTCTGTAGCTGGTGCCCAGCCAACTCACTGCGATCCCTGTAGACCGACTAAGGGGGCAATTCAGAGTTGATCGCAGCAGAAAATTTGTTAGCAGTTGTGCAAAACCATGTGCACTGCAGGTGTGGCAGACACATAGGCGGATCCAGGGGGGGGGGCAGTCGCCCCCCCCCCCCCCCCCCCCCCGTCGTTTCTTACTTTTTTTTTTCTCAAAAGGAGAACAGCACCAGCACTACTGCTATTTCCGTCAGTAAGATTTGATCAAAGAGCCGGCAGGCACTAGGACCCGCCGCGGCTCTAACAGCAAGTCCATGTGCTCACACCGCAACCTACCTCCCCCACTGACAGCCGGCCATAGTCCAGGCCAGGCACGGGGTTCAAATGCCAGCATCGAGTAAGACTGTTACTTATGACGGCACAGAAGGCTTCATTAGCCCTCACTGCACCGCACAGTTTCCCAGCGCTTCCTCCTCCACTTCCTTTACCACCATGCTAGGTGCAGTCACACTCAGCCTCAGCTTTGAGAAGGCGGCCCGTGTGATTGTGACAGGGCTGTCCTGCAGATGACTTATGCTGCTTGTTGGAGATCCAGCTGGCTGCTTCTGCTAATCAAAGATGGGCAGTTCGTGTCCTGCAGTCTGAGTCTCACTGCAGTGCCCAAATCAAGGTATGCTGCACCTGCCACCATCAACTAAAAACTATAATAATTATATTGTGCTGGGGTGCCTTCCAGGCTCCCATAACTAATGGAACAGGTGACCAACATTTCAAGGCCCAATCAGGGTGAAACATTGGCAATAAACCAGGATGCGCTCCTACAGCCAACCATTACCTGATGGCGTATTCTGTGAGGCCACGCCCCCTGTGATACCACACCCCTTATCTGGGAGCACGCGTGCCTTAGGTGCATGTAAATATAACTATTACCATTCCCCTATCATGGTGCCCCCCCTTTCATTTTCTTCTGGATTCGCCCCTGGGCAGATATAACATGTGCAGGGAGAGTTAGATTTGGGTGGGTTATTTTGTTTCTGTGCAGAGTAAATAAGGACTGCTTTATTTTTACACTGCAATTTAGATTTCAGTTTGAAAACACCCCGCCCAAATCTAACTCTCTCTGCACATGCTATATCTGCCCCCCCCCCCCCCCCCCTGCAGTGCACATGGGGGGGTCATTCAGACCCGATCGCTGCTGTGCGTTTTCGCACAGCAGCAATCAGGTCAGAACTGTGCCTGCACCAGCGCCGCAATGCGCAGGTGCAAGGCCCCACCAGCGATGGGGAACGCCGGGTAGCGATGGAAGGACGACAAAAGCGATTGCACCGGCAATTGCAAGAAGATTGACAGGAGGAGGCCATCTGAGGGAGTCAACTGACCGTTTCCAGGGAGTGTCCAGGAAAACGCAGGTGTGTCCAGACGTTTGATGGAAGGGTTCCTGACATCAGCTCCGGACCGGATCGTCGCAGTGGAAGAGTAAGTCATGAGCTGTGCAGAGACTGAACAAACTTTTGTTTGTGCAGCTCTCTGCAAAAGTGATCACACCCCTGCACATCGACTACCCCCTCCCCCTGTAGGTGGCGACTACGTGATTGCAAGGATGCAAATAACGCATCCTATCTATCAAGTCTGAATTAGGCCCATGGTTTTGCCCAACTGCTAACAAATTTGCTGCTTCGATCAACTCTGACTTAGGCCCTAAGAGCGCTATCCATACACTTCTGTAAGTGGTGTTTATCACACACACACACACACACACACACACACACACACACGCGGCATATTTGTTTTTATTTTATTTTAAAGGGGGGGGGGCACTGAACTCCATATTGCCTCAGTGCAACTGGGATGAACTTACGCAGAAGTAAAGTGATCACATACTTTTTACAGATCATCAGAATGGGCTCTTATCTGAACCCGTGTCCCAGCGATTTAAAGTGGTACATAAAGAAAATCTATTGCTGCGATATGCGGTGAATAGGATTCTTCATTTTCAGGAGCACACCACATACTATAAAACGCATGTCTGTAAGTAACATAGTTTCTCTTTACATATCAATTCATTAAGCCCAGGTTACAGTAACAAAACAAAAAAAGTTATACATTCTATATGCTGGAGTTTAGGGTCATATTGAAAGTCATTTTTTTAAATACTGGGGAAGGCTTATATAAAAATGACTATTACCTCATGATTGAAGACTAGAAGAATTTGGATCTCCTATTTTGAATCAAAAGAGTTTAAATAAAATAGAACCTCAAACATTTGCTTATGAATGCAGTAAGGATTACTTAGATAAACATAAGCTTGGGGTCAACAACTGAACATGGCGGTATGGCTCTTAGCAGATTGACTAAATCTCATGATCTAATTCAATTCCACAGACAGGTGGTAGATGATCAAGAAGAGCATCACAGCAATAAAAGCACACTTCCATCTCCCCAAAATGAATGGTGCCCCCACACAAGCCAACTGTTAGTGCATCCATAGAAAGTGGCGTCATCAAGGGCACCAGCCGACCGAACACGCTTACTCTGGCTGCGTGAGAGAAAAACCGGAGCAGAATGTCAAGGAGCGCGCAGGCCACCCGGACTGCCAGAGGACAAGGTAGGGTTATATAGGGACAGATAGCTACTGCAGGTCCTCACCCCAGGCACGGGAATACTGCACTATATTATCCACAACCAACACCCACTACAAAGTCTAGAAAGACTACAAACATTCTCTTTTATATTTTACATTTTAATAAAGCCTTGCACACACATTTAATGCTCACATTCTACGTTTCTGGAATTGATCACCGCTAAGGAGATCCTGAGTGCGTGGTCCTGCTGAAAAGGAGGTTCAGTCACCAGGTTAGCCGCACATCACAGCTCATTTCTATTACATCTCTTGGCACTTGTGACCCTGCTGTGAATTCAGAAACAAGTGTTAACCCCTGATAAGCCGGACTGAATGGTGACTTTAAGAATATTAAGTTATTGTGCTCAGTTTTTGTTTAAGACACATCTATCTCATCATTATTTCAACGTTTTCAACTTTATCAACATGAATTGTATCTAACCTTCTGGTGAGGAACTATAACCAATATGTAAGCAGGACTGATTCCTTATTAATAATATCCACTTGCCTGGCATGGTCACATCAGATGCCACCACCCCAGCAAGTGCTTTATCTGATCTGGTCTCACAGGATGCGACCAGTCAGATAGATAGCGTGTGCAACTGCAGGGAAGAGAAGCTTTCCCCTGCTACAGCTTCCGGTCCCTTTGCCTCCCCGCACCCACTTCAGTGTTTGCCGTGCTGCCGATCACTACTGATCAGTCAGCATGGCAGGAACCCCCACCCAGCCGCTGCAGACAATAGCAGCCGCTGTGGAAGTGAAAATGAACCCCCTCCCCCAAGTTTCTCCAGCGTACCTGGTGGCTGCCCCTGCTTTTAAAATGAAAGCCGTGATAGTTGCGATGTTTCCAATGGTTGTGATGTTCCGATGGTGACACCCGATGTTCCGATGTTAAAAACTATGTATTTTTTTACAAAATCTTTTTTTATTTAAATAAAAACACTTTGGAAAAGGTGAAATACGTGTTCCTCATCTAATTCACTAAAAAGAAAAAAAAGACAATTTCTGAGCGGTTTTTGGAAACATTTGTCAGTTAAGTGGTTAAGGGCTGAAGGTAGGATAATTTATATGTGTCTTGTTGGCAGGAGGTTCTTATGGTTTGTTTTTTTCAGTTGTTTTGAACACATGAATTAAGTGTATGATAGCATAACTGTCACTTATTTACTTGGATTTTTGATATATTACTATATTAATAAAAATTTACAATTTTATTATAACTACATCATTATCTCCCATATTATAATTTTTTAAAGCTTGTTGAATGCAGTGCTGTTTATTCTTTCTTTAAAAAAAACAAAAAACATTGAGCTTAACTTGATTTTAGCCTTCACACTGATAGGAAAAGGCAGTATCTCCTGTAGCATATAGCACTCCATCGCCCTGAAGCAACCAGCCTTTTGAGAAGAGTCATTCTCACTAACACGTCATTATGGAAAAGTTTGTGCCAAGTGCACCAAATAATTAATATGAGACAGAAAGTAGCAGTTGGGCTGGGAAAACATTAATGGTGTTATTTATTTGCACTTTACACAAGTCTTTGATCTGGTAAGGCCCAAAGAGTTCAAATATAACACTTAAAGGATATAACGTGGTACAGTCTGACTCCTAAACTACAGTACAAATATCACATGTGGTAAAGTATTGAGGTGTGACCGACCCAAAATCCACTCTGAGCTAAAGATAGCCATATGAAAGAGCAGCCTATTTCCAAGCATGGGCTAATAGTGATATTTCTATGCTTTTCGGTAGTGGAGTCATCTTATTTTGATAGAGAAAATGCCAAATAGAATGAAAAAATTTTAATCTTATACACAAAATACTGTACAGAAGATTGAGTCATATTTTTGATACTTCTAGAATAGAATTCTAATCAGGTATGTTAAGTATTCTGATTGTCTAATCAATTCAACTGCGATGGTACAGATATACCCACATGTTGGTAATACATTACTGAGTGAGTTAATAATAGATTATGATTATTACATTTCATGCAGTAAATGTATTATATATTGTTATATCAAACTAGAACAATTTTTCATCTGGTGTCCTGCATTTATCATGCAAATGAAATCCATGTATACTGCAAAGGTAAAGTCATTTTTACAGAATACAGTTTTACTGTAAAATAAGTCAGCCAGTGTGGAAAAATCAGCTAGTATTCTCAAACCACCATGAACCGATGAGAAGCACATTCTGCCACACAAATAATAATCCTCAAAATATGACCTTAATATTCAAATGAATTGAATACTAATTTAATCTAAATAGAGATACTGTAGATTTGAGAGCTGTCTCTCCGAAAGAAGGAGTCATCTGCATCCATAAGTTATTGTTACTATATGATAACTGCTCCTCAATATAAATGATTTTTATAATGTAGTTATTCTCTCATCAGTCCTTGCTCCATTGGATCGTACTATCTATATTCCTATGCTTCAATTTGTCAAAAGCCAATTAACTTGCCAATATTTCTTTGGATTGTTGGAGGGAAACTGAGGACCCATAAGAAACTCATACAAACTCAGGGAGAACATACAAATGTGCTTGAAATCAAACCAATGGCCTCAACAACTACGTAGTCCCATGATATCCAAAATGTAAATTTACATAATGGGGGGAATTAAATTGTTAGCGCCGGCAGCTGTCTCTCCTGCATGCCCGACAAAGCTATTCAATTGTTGCTTAAACTGCACTTTTCGCGATCACGCACATTAGTTAAGTCAGGTTTAGCTGCTTTAAGCGGCTAAATCCGATATGATAGGCAGCATCAATTTAAAATCGCCCCTGCGATCTCCCATCACTTTAGACGGGAGATCGGGCACCGATTGCAATTGAATTCCCCCCACTCAGTGAAAATAAAGACAGGGCAGAATACTCTATAGACTTAAAATCTTTTTTTGTGATGTGCAAACAGAGAAACACAAGTGGTGTACTTGATTATTGTAATACTAGCTTTTGGACCTGTCCTTCGCATTAATTACCTGTTGTGCTGTCATTCCCCTGCCCCCTTCTCCTTTCCCATCTCTTTCTCCCCAATTCCTCCTTTCCCATCTCTTTCTCCCCCACTCCTCCTTTCCCATCTCTCCCTCTTTTCCCATCTCTTTCACCCCTCTCCTCCTTTCCCATTTTTCTCTCATTCCTCCTTTATCAGCCCATCCCCACACCTTTCCCAACTCTCTTATCCCCTCCTTTTGCACTTGTCTCCTCCTGGCAATGCTGGCTCGCTTGCAGGGGGCGGTGCAAGGAACAGAAATTCTCCTAGCGTGGAGTCGCACAGCCATAACTTCGCCAGGGAGAAAGGATCCTGGCGCTTCCTTTTCACTGTGTCTCAGACTCTCCACCCCTCAACAAGAGCACATCCAAACAATCAGCTCTTAACTGTCATTTTTCAAACACAGAGAAACAATGGAAAGAAAAATCATGAGACAAAATTACAAACATTACACAAAAATAAAATAATATCTGTTATTATTTTATTTTTGTGTAATGTTTGTAATTTTGTCTCATGATTTTTCACATTGTCAGGTATTTTATCCATATGGAATTAAAAGTTAAATTTTAAATACTCATTCTTCTTCTTATAGTGCGCCAACAAAGAGACAATCCTTTTCTTTCCATTGTTTCTCTTCTAGCCCATTGTCTATGGCGGCACCCCCACATATCATTGTCAATTGATTTATAATACAGGTTGAGTATCCCTTATCCAAAATGCTTGGGACCAGAGGTATTTTGGATATCGTATTTTTCCGTATTTTGGAATAATTGCATACCATAATGAGATATCATGGTGATGGGACCTAAGACTAAGCACAGAATGCATTTATGTTACATATACACCTTATACACACAGCCTGAAGGTCATTATAGCCAATATTTTTTATAACTTTGTGCATTAAACAAAGTGTGTGTACATTCACACAATTCATTTATGTTTCATATACACCTTATACACACAGCCTGAAGATCACTTAATACAATATTTTTAATAACTTTGTGTATTAAACAAAGTTTGTGTACATTGAGCCATCAGAAAACAAAGGTTTCACTATCTCACTCTCACTCAAAAAAGTCAGTATTTCGGAATATTCCGTATTTCGGATATTTGGATATGGGATACTCAACCTGTAATAAAATTGGGGAATCATATTAGATTATTATTAGCATCACTAATTGAATAAGAGTCCAGTGCGGAGGATTGTGTTCCCTTTTCCCCTTCTCCCTGAATCTATATTTTTCAAACACAGCCTGTAACATGGCAGTTAAGAGCTGACTGGCTGGTACTTTATCTCTCTCCACTTTATAATTATCCAAGGCTTAGTACACCTCCCCTAATGGTCTTCTTCCATCAGTGGGACTGCCTTGCTTGGGATATGCTTCCGATGTTGTTGTTTTATTTATTTATTTTTTTTGGGGGGGGGGGGGTGCTGCCATCTATGGGCAACCAATGCAAGCTGTGAGGGGAAGGAGGGGTCGGGTATGTCATTATACAATAGATATTATGTGCAAGCCACTGTAAGCTGTTCCATTTTATTATGTGAATGATGATTAGCATATATTGGGCCTGATTCTGTGTCACGCACAGATGCACACACAGCAGTGTCTACTGTCACACCACAGAAACAGGCAGCTAAACCATTGGCATGTGCAGTTTTTCTGTATGACCATGGCCTCCTATGCCTGGGAATGCAGCCGTATGCATTGACACACCCACGACACTCTCTGTAACAAGCCCATTGAACGGACCATTTATGCATTTATTTCTAGTCACATCCCAGTCACTGCCATTCACTTTTTATCAAAAAAATGTTTGTGCGTACATTCTGCGTAGCTCATGCATCATGGACTTTTTAGAAATTTTGCGCATACGCAACTGTAAATAATAGCTTAACTACGTGAGCATCAGCATTGTGTGCATGATAAAATAGTGTATAAATGAAGACATAAAAAGGTATCTTAATGCATATTTAATAATGGACAGTTTGTTTCGAATTGTAGCTGAAGGCTATACAATTGATCATGTACAATGGCAATGCTTTTACTAGCCGTGACTTGCTGGTAGGAGCACTGTCCTTTTACATACTGGGTATAAACACAATGAGAAGAGCTGCTTCATAAATATACCCCTTAGTACCTGTATATTCCATGGCAGAGATAGGAACAGTTTAGCATCCCCTCTTTTTATGAGTGGATCACAAGCCTGTGTAGAAACCCTACCTTGCAGTTCTACAAGCACCAGCATACCCAAGCACTTTTGACATAATTTGCTTGCTGGGACATGTGGTTCACTAGCACACTTTCTATTGCCCCAAAGCCCATTGCAAGGGGTGTTTAGAAGGTGGGTCCACATTATTTTCTCCAAATCACCTACTGAATTCAATCCTGTGCTGATCAGATGAGGGTTTGTAAACATTACGATAGGGTGTCACCTATACACTGCATTCTCTCTCTCTGTTAAAGCCTATTGCTGTCTATTTCGGTGGTGTTCCTCGCAGATATTGTTATGTTTTCTTATGGCCAAGGGCAGCATTATGTAAGTCCCCCCCCTTCCTTCCCCAATAGTTATTACTATATCAGATATGTCCATATGCGGGGCATCCCATTGTGTCAACTTTTCTCCATTTCATGCCTATTTTTGTTAGACTTATGATGTGATGCATTCCTGACATTCTCTCCAAGTTACCATCGGAATGAACAATGTATATCTATAAAAGTCTCATCTTCATTTTCCATTTGTTAGTAAAATAAAGACCTATATACGTATATGTGTGCATACCTTAGAGTCATGGTGAAACAAGACATGATTCCTCTGCAGGAGGCACTTCTTTGGACCAACATTGCACTGTGGACAGCACTATCGCTAGGGGTGGTCGAACAGTACCACCACTCAGGGGGCAGGGCCTAGGGCGCAGCACCGTTGCTCCCCCAATGAGCCACAGCAGAGCTGTCTGGGGCATCTTTAGGATGTTCCGGGCGCTCAGCTTCTTTCTAGTGGGAGCAAATTCTCATCCCGCTATGGTGCTGTCTGGGGCTCTCATCCATCTCAATGATACCCCTTTTCCACTAGCTCAAAAAACAAGGTAAATGCACGGGGGCGCACATTTACCCGTGTTTTTGCTAGTGTAAAAGGGTCCCCCCGCAAAAACCTGGATCAAGTGACCCATAAATCCTACCCAGGTAACTACCTGGGTAGGACACGGGAATGATCCGGGTAGGGTTGTACTGTAAACAGAAGCTGTGTCGATGCGACGTGGCTCCCGTTTACACTGTATGGAAGGGCGGTGCTGGGAGATCATGTGATCTCCCAGTGCCGCCCTTCTGGGTTGGTGAGCGCAGTGGGAATCGTGATCTCCCAGCGCCACAATATGCTGGGTTGGTGAGCGCAGAGGGAAAATTAGATTTTAAACCTACCGGTAAATCTTTTTCTCGTAGTCCGTAGAAGATGCTGGGGACTCCGTAAGGACCATGGGGATAGACGGGCTCCGCAGGAGACATGGGCACCTTAAGAAAGAACTTTAGGTATGGGTGTGCACTGGCTCCTCCCTCTATGCCTCTCGTCCAGACCTCAGTTAGAGAAACTGTGCCCAGAGGAGACGGACAGTACGAGGAAAGGATTTTTGTTAATCCAAGGGCAAGATTCATACCAGCCCACACCATTCACACCGTATAACTTGTGATATACTAACCAGTTAACAGTATGAAAAACAACATAGCATCAGTCCGAGACCGATTAAACTATAACATAACCCTTTAGTAAGCAAAACTATATACAAGTCTTGCAGAAGTAGTCCGCACTTGGGACGGGCGCCCAGCATCCTCTACGGACTACGAGAAAAAGATTTACCGGTAGGTTTAAAATCTTATTTTCTCTTACGTCCTAGAGGATGCTGGGGACTCCGTAAGGACCATGGGGATTATATCAAAGCTCCCAAACGGGCGGGAGAGTGCGGATGACTCTGCAGCACCGATTGAGCAAACAGGAGGTCCTCCTCAGCCAGGGTATCAAACTTATAGAATTTTGCAAAGGTGTTTGAACCCGACCAAGTAGCAGCTCGGCACAGCTGTAGTGCCGAGACCCCTCGGGCAGCCGCCCAAGAAGAGCCCACCTTCCTAGTGGAATGGGCCTTGACCGATTTTGGTAACGGCAATCCAGCCGTAGAATGAGCCTGCTGAATCGTGTTACAGATCCAGCGAGCAATAGTCTGCTTTGAAGCAGGAGCGCCAACCTTGTTGGCTGCATACAGGACAAACAGTGCTTCTGTTTTTCTGACTCTAGCCGTTCTGGCCACGTAAATTTTCAAAGCCCTGACCACATCAAGGGACTTGGAATCCTCCAAGTCTCGCGTAGCCACAGGCACCACAATAGGTTGGTTCATATGAAAAGATGACACCACCTTAGGCAAAAATTGAGGACGGGTCCGCAATTCCGCTCTATCCATATGGAAAACCAGATAGGGGCTTTTATGAGACAAAGCCGCCAATTCCGACACTCGCCTAGCCGAAGCCAAGGCTAACAACATGACCACCTTCCAAGTGAGATACTTTAACTCCACCGTTTTAAGTGGTTCAAACCAGTGTGACTTAAGGAAACTCAACACCACATTCAGGTCCCAAGGCGCCACTGGAGGTACAAAAGGAGGCTGAATATGCAGCACTCCCTTCACAAAAGTCTGTACTTCTGGAAGAGAAGCTAATTCTTTCTGAAAGAAAATGGATAAGGCCGAAATCTGAACCTTAATGGAGCCTAATTTTAGGCCCAAATTCACTCCAGTTTGTAGGAAGTTAAGGAAACGGCCCAGATGGAATTCTTCCGTAGGAGCATTCCTGGCCTCACACCAAGAAACATACTTTCGCCATATACGGTGATAATGTTTAGCTGTCACGTCCTTCCTAGCCTTTATCAGAGTAGGAACGACCTCATCCGGAATGCTGAGAATTGTCTGTACTCCTCTTTTTCTTATTATTCTTAACACCTTTGGGATGAGAGGAAGAGGAGGAAATACATAGACCGACTGGAACACCCACGGTGTCACTAGGGCGTCCACAGCCACCGCCTGAGGGTCTCTTGACCTGGCGCAATACCTCTGTAGCTTTTTGTTGAGGCGGGACGCCATAATGTCTATCTGGGGCAGTCCCCACTGACTTGCAATCTGTGCAAAGACTTCCTGATGAAGTCCCCACTCAACTGGATGCAGGTTGTGCCTGCTGAGGAAGTCTGCTTCCCAGTTGTCCACTGCCAGAATGAACACTGCTGACAGTGCGCTTACATGATTTTCCGCCCAGCGCAGAATCCTGGCGGCTTCCGCCATCGCCACTCTGCTCCTTGTGCCGCCTTGGCGGTTTACATGAGCCACCGCGGTGATGTTGTCTGACTGAATCAGAACTGGTAGGTCGCAAAGTAAGGTCTCCGCTTGACCAAGGGCGTTGTATATGGCCCTCAGCTCCAGGACATTGATGTGAAAACAAGCCTCTTGACTTGTCCAAATCCCTTGGAAGTTTCTTCCCTGTGTGACTGCACCCCAACCTCGGAGGCTCGCGTCCGTGGTCACCAGAACCCAGTCCTGAATGCCGAACCTGCAGCCCTCTAGAAGGTGAGCACTCTGTAGCCACCACAGGAGAGATACCCTGGCCCTGGGGGACAGAGCGATCAACTGATGAATCTGTAGATGTGACCCGGACCACTTGTCCAGTAGGCCCCATTGGAAGGTCCTCGCGTGGAACCTGCCGAAGGGAATTTCCTCGTACGATGCCACCATCTTTCCCAGGACACGAGTGCAGTGATGCACTGACACCTTTTTTGGCTTCAATAGGTTCCTGACCAGGGTCATGAGTTCCTGAGCCTTTTCTATCGGAAGATAAACCCTTTTCTGGTCGGTATCCAGAATCATGCCCATGAAGGTCAGACTAGTCGTAGGAACCAGCTGCGACTTCGAGATATTGAGAATCCAGCCGTGTTGCTGTAACACTTTCAGTGAAAGTGACACGCTGCTCAGCAACTCTTGATCTCACCTTTATGAGGAGATCGTCCAAGTACGGGATAATTGTGACATCCTGCTTGCGCAGGAGCACCATCATTTCCGCCATTACCTTGGTGAAAATCCTCGGGGCCGTGGAAAGCACAAACGGCAACGTCTGAAATTGGTAATGACAATCCTGTACCGCAAATCTCAGGTACGCCTGATGAGGTGGATATATGGGAACATGAAGGTATGCATCCTTTATGTCCAGGGATACCATAAAATCCCCCCCTTCCAGGCTGGCGATGACCGCTCTGAGCGATTCCATCTTGAACTTGAACCTTTTCAAGTATAGGTTCAGGGATTTTAAAATTTAAAATGGATTTGACCGAACCGTCCGGTTTCGGGACTACAAATAGGGTTGAGTAATATCCCCTCCCTTGTTGAAGTAGGGGAACCTTGACCACCACCTGTTGAAGATACAATTTGTGAAGTGCATTTAACACTAACTCCCTTTCTGGGGGAGAAGCCGGCAGGGCCGATTTGAAAAACCAGTGAGGAGGCACCTCTTCGAATTCCAGCTTGTAACCCTGAGAAACAATTTTTATTGCCCAGGGATCCACCTGTGAGTGAACCCAGATGTGGCTGAAAAGTCGAAGACGTGCCCCCACTGGGGCGGACTCCCGTAGCGGAGCCCCAGCGCCATGCGGTGGATTTTGTAGAGGCCGGGGAGGACTTCTGTTCCTGGGAACTAGCTGTGTTGTGCAGCTTCTTTCCTCTGCCCTTACCTCTGGCAAGAAAGGACGCTCCTTGTACTTTCTTTTTTCTCTGTGACCGAAAGGACTGCATTTGATAATGTGGCGCTTTCTTAGGCTGTGAGGAAATATAAGGCAAAAAATTGGATTTACCAGCTGTAGCCGTGGAGACCAGGTCCGAGAGACCTTCTCCAAATAATTCCTAACCCTTGTAAGGTAAAACCTCCATATGCCTTTTTGAGTCGGCATCACCTGTCCATTGCCTGGTCCATAGGACTCGTCTAGCAGAAATCAACATAGCGTTGACTCTAGAACCCAGCAAAGCAATGTCTCTTTGAGCATCTCTCATATATAAGACAGCATCTTTTATATGTCCTAGGGTCAATAAGATGTTATCCTTATCCAGGGTTTCAATTTCCGCTGATAAGGTATCTGTCCATGCTGCTACAGCGCTACACACCCAAGCCGACGCAATAGCCGGTCTGAGTAAGGTACCCGAATGTGTAAATGGACTTCAAGGTAATCTCCTGCTTGCGATCAGCAGGATCCCTGAGGGTAGCCATATCTTGGGTTGGCAGCGCTACCTTCTTGGATAAGCGTGTCAACGTTTTGTCCACCCTAGGAGAGGATTCCCACCGTATCCTGTCCGTTGGCGGGAAAGGATACGCCATAAGAATCCTTTTGGGAATCTGCAGTTTTTTGTCTGGAGATTCCCAAGCTTTTTCTCATAACTCGTTCAGCTCATGTGAGGGAGGAAAGGTTACCTCAGGTTTCTTTCCCTTATACATGTGTACCCTCGTGTCAGGGACAGGGGGTTCCTCTGTGATATGCAAAACATCTTTTATTGCAATAATCATATATTGAATACATTTAGCCAATTTTGGCTGTAACTTTGCATCATCGTAGTCGACACTGGAGTCAGAATCCGTGTCGGTATCTGTGTCTACTATTTGGGATAGTGGGCGCTTTTGAGACCCCGAAAGACATAGGGACAGACATGGGTTGACTGCCTGGCTGTTCCCTAGCTTCCGCTTTGTCTAATCTTTTGTGCAATAAATTTACATTAGCACTTAAAAACATTCCACATATCCATCCAGTCAGGTGTCGGCGTTGTCGACGGAGACACCACATTCATTTGCTCCTTCTCCTCCCTAGGAAAGCCTTCTACCTCAGACATGTCGACACACGGGTACCGACACACCACACACTCAGGGAATCCTCTTATCTGAAGACAGTTCCCCCACAAGGCCCTTTGGAGAGGCAGAGAGAGAGTATGCCAGCACACACCCAGCGCTATATGACCCAGGAAAAAACACACACAATATGTTTACCCAGATAGCGCTGTAATCTTTATTTTTTCGCCAAATTATGTGGCCCCCCCCCCCTTCTTTAAAACCCTCTTTCACTGTGGATAAGCAGGAGAGAGTCCGGGGAGCTTCCTCTCAGCGCTGTGCTGTGGAGAAAATGGCGCTGGTGAGTGCTGAGGAAGAAGCACCGCCCCCTCAGCGGCGGGCTTCTGTCCCGCTAAAATATATAAAAAACTGGCGGGGGCTCTTTATATATACAGTGCCTAGCTGTATATATCTACTTTTGCCAGAAAAAAAGAGGTTTTATTGCTGCCCAGGGCGCCCCCCCTGCGCCCTGCACCCTTACAGTGACTGCCGCTTGTGTGTGCTGTGTGGGAGCAATGGCGCACAGCTTTACTGCTGTGCGTTACCTCAGTGAAGATCTGAAGTCTTCTGCCGCCTCTGAAGTCTTCTTTCTTCTCATACTCACCCGGCTTCTATCTTCCGGCTCTGTAAGGAGGACGGCGTCGCGGCTCCGGGTTGAACTCCAGGGTGAGACCTGTGTTCCGACTCCCTCTGGAGCTAGTGGTGTCCAGTAACCTAAGAAGCAGAGCCTTGAAACTCACAGAAGTAGGTCTGCTTCTCTCTCCTCAGTCCCACGATGCAGGGAGTCTGTTGCCAGCAGGCTCCCTGAAAATAAAAAACCTAACAAAATATTTTCTTTCAGGAAACTCAGGAGAGCCTCCCTGTAATGCACCCAGTCTCCTCTGGGCACAGTAGTAAACTGAGGTCTGGAGGAGGGGCATAGAGGGAGGAGCCAGTGCACACCCATACCTAAAGTTCTTTCTTAAAGTGCCCATGTCTCCTGCGGAGCCCGTCTATCCCCATGGTCCTTACGGAGTCCCCAGCATCCTCTAGGACGTAAGAGAAAGGGGGCTGAGCATGGGCCACAGCCGGGTAGCACCCGTGTCAGGCTCCCGGCTGCGACCCGTGCTTAGTAGGTGGAAAAGGGGTATTAGTTGAGCTAATTGTCTTTACTGAATAAACTGCTAGCTACTATAACTTACCTGACTTTCTCTGTTTGCCTTACTACTACTTCATCTATTACCGATACCTTGCTTACAGCTTTGTGACTGAGCTCTCTTATGCTACTAATATCAGAGTGTTTGTGACCCATACTTTCCGTTGTGTTATCACTTGCTGCATACTAACCCCATGTATTCCTGAAAGTTTTAATGATTTGTGGTGCTTGAGGCTTTATCCAGTAAGCTGCGGAATGTTTACTAATCAAGAATGTTTCTCATGATTAACTGCTATTCAGCAACATGAATACTGGTGGAGCTTTTGCTTTACAAGGCCTGCAGTGTGCTAATGTAAATTATTTATAATTACATGTATTGATAGGTTATAATGAAATAAATATTTTTTTACAAACGTGGAAGGTCCCCATTACATTGGTTAAAGTTTATGAGTTCAAGCAAAAGATTGTAATTATACTAGTGGAATTAATTCTGGACACTTTCAATAAAAAAATGTTTTATTTGATATTTATGCAGAAAATTCATATTCTGTTATACCAAATCAGTACTTTAATGTTTTTATTTTAATCTATGATGTTTCTACTTAATATTTTTAACATGATTTGTCATGTTAATGCTTTTAAATTATTTTATAAAAACAAATATAAACTGTTATTAGTTAAACCAAGCAATATTCGGGTTGAAATTTTCGTGTACTAGCAACAAATAACGGTGCGTAATTTAAATAAACCAATTATGGGGTGCATGGGGAGCGATCGTTCCAAAAAATGTCATCATTGTTTTAGTCAGCTACTGTGTTTTGAAAAGTGAAGACGTGAGTTTAATTGATTTTTATGATTTTAACTACTGTCAAAGTGTGAATAAGGACTAAAATGGCTACGAATACCTCAAAATGATTGGTTGCCTGGGAAGAGAGGCAAAGCCATGACGCTTCTTGAGGAAGGGTATACCTACGAAGAAATTGCGAAGAAGTTGGGCGGTGGGGCAACAAAGTCAGGTGTAAAGAAACACTGCATAAGGGTTGCGAGCAGTGGATCGATGAAATCAGCAGCAAGAACTGGGAGAAAGCCCACGCTTACAAAACAAGATGAGCGCAGAATCTGTCGCCTGGCCTTGCATTACCGTCGAAGGTCTGCAAAAGACATCAACACATAATGAAAACATCTGGTGTCCAAGTTTGTGACCAAACCATACGGGAAAAAAACTTTGTGACAATGGTTTGCGAGCTAGGACCCTGAGAAAGAAGCTGTATCTAAACCAGAAACAGAGGCAGAAACATATAGATTGGGCTCTGGCACACAAGGAGTGGACAGAACAAGACTGGGACAAGATTATTTGGAGCGACGAGACCAAAATCAGCATTTTTTGGAGTGATGGAGTGAAATGTGTTCGGCGTCGGCTTGGGGAAGATCTTTTGCCCAAGTGCACCATGGCAACTATGAAGCATCCAGTGAGTGTGATGGTGTGGGGCAGCACGGCCAGCCGTGGTGTGGGACGTTTGGCTGTCATTGATGGCAATATCAATGCCAAAAAGTATCAAGAAGCAGTGCTGGAGGTTGCCCACAATCGAGGATTTGTTCGAAGGTGACCCACGGAAGTGTATCTTTCAGCAGGATGCAGCACCATGCCACACCGCCAAGAGTTCCATGAAGTGGTTCGGTGATCACCAAATCACTGTCCTGCCTTGGCCAGGAAATAGTCCAGATTTAAATCCGATAGAAAATCTTTGGTCAAGGCTTAAAGTGATGGTATCATGAAAAAATCCAAGTAACAAAACAGAGCTGATCGAAGCCATAATCCAGGCCTGGTACCACGTGATTTCACCTGAAGATCTGGGACGTCTGGTTCACTCGATGCCTCCACGAATCAAAGCTATTCTTAAAAACAGAGGATATCCAACTAAATATTAATTTTGTGTATTACTGACATTGCATTATTTTTTTCCACAATAAAAGCATACCTGTGAAACCATGGTTTTACTGAATTTTTCACTGGAAATTTGACAAATGACAACTTAAAAATAAATAGTAATGATTAAACTCACATATACTTCGAATGGAATATAAATTATAAGTGATTATAATGTAAAAATAATGAATAAACGCCAAATTTAAAAATGTCCTAAGTGTCCAGAATTAATTCCACTAGTATATACATAGAGCACCACCGACTACAGACATGAATCAGGAAACGAATGTGTTACAGAAAAGGAGACACAGACAGAAAAATGTCCTTTTACAATCCCAGAGACATAAAATAGACAGATGATGGCCAAAATTCTAGAGCTGGAAGATGAGGAACTGTGATTTATGATGTCATAAGACTCCTTGATATACTTTGCAGATCTAGTTTGTTCATTTGCAGAAAGTGGATTCTGCATGTTGCTATTCAGAGCTCATGGTTTAGCAATGATGGTAAACTATGTAACGTCTGCTTACAAATGTACTACATGAATGAAACACCTCAAATCATTATACCTACAGTAACTATCAAACCTCATATAAATAATGAAGTATCTGCTTGCACAAATAAAAAGAAAATGGCATTTTGCATATCCGATGTTCTGCCTGAACATTTCCTGCTCTCAGTCTACACAACTCACCAGTCTACCACCACCTTGTGTTTTAACTTGTACACAGTAACAAGGAATATGTTTTGTATTTATCAGAAACACATTTGGTGAGATCTTACAAACTGGTAATATAATAACTCGGCAATATACGGCAAACAAAATAGAGAGGCAAAACGGAGTTAAGTCGATTGCCACAATAACCCCCCCCCCCCCCGTAACCTAGCTATAGATATTGATGTGCGCTAGGATAACCGTGTTTAATATAATATCCCTAATAATAGTGAGACAGGAGATCATTTATAACTTCATCTCTAATATGAATTGCTAAAATAAATTATAGTTTGCTGTGCTAGTTAGATATGAGAGCAGCAGTGAAGTTAGGAGGTCATAAGCAAATTACAGCCTTTAGGCTGAGCCAAACGCTGAGTGTAATGTGCCTTGATGCTGGGCAGTTTGGAAAATATGGAATTTAAAAATAATTATAAATACTAAAAATAAATATAAACCATTTTCATTTGAGTCATATTAATTTTTATTATTATTATTTTTAAGTTCCGTATTTTGCACACTACCCAGCATCAAGGCACACTACACTTGGCTTGGCCTAAAGACTGTAACTTTCTTATGATCTCCTAATATGAATTGACCAAAAGATTATTGTAACATGTATGAGAGATAGATATTGGGATAGAGGCACCGACACCCAGTGGCGCAAGTAGAAAAAATGTCTTACAGGTACTGTGTGCGCGTGCCGAAGGCGCACGCGTAGAAAAAATGGGTGTGGCCACATGGGGCGTAGCCAATGAAAATGGGAGCATGATACACATATGGGAGACCAGATACACTTATGACACCAATAGTGCCAGATACACATATGCCCCCACAGTGCCAGATATGCCCCCCCCACTACGCCAGATACACATATGCCCCCACAGTGCCAGATACACATGCCCCCACAGTGCCAGATATTCCCCCACAGTGCCAGATACACATGCCCCCACATTGCAAGAGTTGCCTCCAAAGCCAGATATGCTCCCACAGTGCCAGATACACATGCCCCCACAGTGCCAGATACACATATGCCCCCACAGTGCCAGATGTGCCCCCACAGTGCTAGATATACATATGCCCCCACAGTGCCAGACACACATGCCCCCACAGTGCCAGATATGCCCCCACAGTGCCAGATACACATATGCCCCCACAGTGCCAGATATGCCCCCACAGTGCTAGATATACATATGCCCCCACAGTGCCAGATATGCCCCCACAGTGCCAGATACACATGCCCCCACAGTGCAAGATTTGCCCCCACAGTGACAGATATGCTCCCACAGTGCCAGATACACATGCCCCCACAGTGCCAGATATGCCCCAACAGTGCCAGATACACATATGCCCCCAGAGTGCCAGATATGCCCCAACAGTGCCAGATACACATATGCCCCCAGAGTGATAGATATGCCGTCACAGTGCCAGATACACATGCCCCCAGAGTGCCAGATATGCCCCAGCAGTGCAACTCACCATTGTTGCTGCTGCCTGGGGCTGACACTGTCTTCTGCTGCTGGCCTGCTGCTGGGGAGAGGAGAGCGCAGCACACGCTCCTCCTGCCCCTCTCCTGCCCTCAGTCCAGTCTCCACTAAGAGGAAGAGAGGAGACAGGAAGCAGAGGCCAAATAGACTGGAGTAGCTGAGCCTCACTTTCTCACGCATCTCCCATTCCATGTCCAGCTCCCTCTGCAATCCCTGCGCTCTGTCCTCCGCATCGTCGGCCTGCTGCTGAAGAGAGTGGATCTTCCTCTTCACTGCTTCCAGGGATGTGAGCACGGCCATTCTCTCCTCTAGCACAACGCACTGTACTGTAAGTATGGGGATGGTAATGCGGCTGCTGTCCGGCCCCGGCGTCCAAGTTCCCTGTGCTGCTCTGCCCTGCCTATACACACCACTGCAACTGACAGCAAACAGGTGATTATTGCACTAAGGCTTTCGGGAACGAGCTAGGCACCAGTGCTGCACTTCATAGGTCTGTGACTGCTGCTGGCACCGGAGTGTAATTCAAGGATGGATGAATACAAACAATTGGGCTGTAAAAAGGGCAGATGTCTGCCCCCGGTGTGCAGTGTAGAGCTACACTGGGGCCTGAGCACTTGTACAGGGAACTTGGAGAGAGACTGCGGAGCTCTGGCTGCTGCTGCTGCTGCCGGGCTGCGAGACTCCTGTATATTAGAACTGGTGCTGGTCCACGAGCCATTTAGGGCTCGCGGTCCGGCAGTGGCTGCTCCTGATTGGCTGCCGGTCCGCGAGCTCTGATTGGCTCACGGACCGGCTCAGTGCATGCCGCTGGGCTCAGGGGACTCGGGCAGGCAGGAAAGGAGAGACGCATGCTGTGCTCTCCTCTCTCCAGCACCCAGTGTCTGCAAGTTGGCGGCCATACTTGCAGCACTGCCGACACCCTATACGAGGGTCTTAGAATACCTCTGCCACATATTCTGCCTTCTAACCAGTATTCTGTCTTTACTTCCCACTGTTGTTTTATTTTAGTTTAGTTGATGCTATCTTCCCCAACATTATATGCAAGGGGTAGCTACCATAGTGCAGGGAGTACAGCTGCTATGGGACCAAGAGATGAGGCCCACCTTCCCTGTCACAGTTACATGTGTTATATACATTTTTCACCATTGGGTGGTACATTGGGGCCCTGCTCATTGTAATGTGTTATAAGGGGCATAATGTTACATAATATGAACTGGGGCACTGTAATGTGGCACAATATTAATTGGAGGCACTATGGTGTGGCATAATATGAACTGGGGGCACTTTAATGTGCCATAATATGAACTGGGGCACTGTACTGTGGTATAATATGAAGTGGAGGCACTGTAATGTGGAACAATATTAATTGGAGGCACTATGGTGTGGCATAATATAAACTGGGGGCACTGTAATGTGCCATATTATGAACTGGGGGCATTGCAATGTGGCATAATATGAAGTGGAGGCACTGTAATGTGGCATAATATGAAGTGGAGGCACTGTAATGTGGCATAATAGGAACTGGGGACACTGTATGTCATAATCTAAATTGGGGGTACTTATGTTGCATCACGTGTACTGGCAGCCCTACAATGTGACATTACGTAAATAGGGCAATACTATGGTTCATAAAATAAATTTAGGCGCTACTATGGGGCATAAAATGATCAACTGCTGCAGAGAAGTGTCTCTCTAGAAGCATTGGGACAGGGGCCCTTTCAAAATGTTACTATCTATGGGGCCCACACAGTTCTGAATATGTTCCTATATTACCTTTTATTAAATAATATCATATTATATACAATAGTCTATTAGTCTATGTACACAGTTCTACTGTATGAGAAGGTCTTTTTCTGTCAGAGTAAAAGTGTATATACATACGTAAGTATATCTAGTGAAACAAGACTCAGAATTAGTTTATGTTAACATTTCAACATTATTTAACATTTTGGAATCAATAGAATGTTCGTCATGTAATTCTATACATAAAATTTCATTTCCTGGTGGAAAAATTGCTAACAACGCAGAATTCAATGGTAGTTTATTATTAACAAATAAAACAAAACATATGCTTTACAGGTAAGATATAAATAAAATCATTGAAGGGTTGGTCAGTGGGTGTTGAAATCAGGCACTCAATACAAATTCTAAGAACATGCTAACACCTTTTAGTCCAGTAATGAAGTGAATAGACATGTGCACATGCATGTAGTCTCACTTGGAATCATTGCAATGTAACAGTTCCTAACAGTGGGGGTCATTCATGTGCGGATGCGAAGCGGTGATTGTACGCATATCTATCAATGTATTTGCACTGCGCATGTGTATGCGCTGCACTGTGCACTGCATAGCGTTGATTCGAACATTTTTATTTGCAAAGTGAGTGACAGGAAGTCAGCGTTTGGGGATGGTAATGGGGAGTGGTCATGCAAACGCAGGTGTGTCATGGCCTTTCGGACGCCGTTTTCTGGGAGTGCATATATTAGCAGCTGTGATCACACTTGCTACTGAAGAGTTCTGTGCATCCTGGAAGAGCAGATCAGCCTACGTGTCTTCAGAGGCACTCTGCGTGGTGACCCGATGTGCAATGATGTTGCCAATGTTTCTGCAATCATGCAGTTGCCGTACACAGTGGCCGTCCTTTTGCAAGGTCTAGCTTCTGTCCATATTAGCGTACAATTGCAGTTGCATAAGGCAAATCATTGCAACAGTAGTAGGAAGAACAACCGCACATGAATGACCCACAGCTGTAAAGGTTTGAAGAGACATTCAAATGCTGTTACAAAACAAAGGGGCAAATTCAGTATTAATCGCAAGTAGCGATTCGAACTGTATTTTTGCTGAGGGGCCGTGGGCGCATGCGCAGAAGGCCCTACTGCGCATGCCCCTGCAATTTCTGCGGGGGGCCGCAGAAATTACGATCGCCTCAGTCTGTCAATCAGACAGAGGCGGACGCGGGGCGGCAACGCTCCGTTTTCTGGGTGGAAACGGAGCGTTGCGGGGGGCGTGCCAGCCCAAACGGTGGGCTGGTACGCGCGAACGGGGGCGTGATGGGGGTGCGGCTGCGTGGTGTCACATGCAGCCGCTGCGACAACAAAAATGGCACCGGGACTCCTGCGGCCGCAGCTAGGCTGCGCCGGCAGGAGTCATCCTTAATTTCTGCTAACAAGCAGAAATTGCGTGCTGTTCGCAATTTCTGCTTGAAGCAGGGGGGGGGGGAGGCGCCGGTCAGCATGCTGGGCGGCCTTGCCCAGCGCTGGGCCGCCCTCAGCATGCATGCTAATGGTTAGCAAATTCTGCTGATTAGCAGAATTTGCTAACCTTACTCAATTGGCCCCTAAGTACAGCTCCTGCTGTTAACTCTGAACAGGTGACCACACACCCTTATAATGCAAATGTGTTCACCGTAAGTAGCCCCCCCCCCCCCCAATTTGGGTTTGGATTATTAGATATACACTCAAAAGGTCTACAGTCAATAGGTCTACCACTAATGGTAAACATGCATTAGGTCGACAGGGTCAAAAGGCCGACACGGAAATGGTCGACACAAAAAAGGTAGACACCTTTTTTATGTTTTTGAGGGTGTTTTGTCACTTTTCTGCCACAAACAAGCCCCATTAGTCTACCACATCCGCTCGCCATGCTTCGGGCAAGGTGACTTGCTTCGCTACCGCTGCACTCAGCACAGGTTACTATTCCCAATCGTAGTCCTCGTGGATGGTAAAGTGTGAAAAAGTTGAAAAAAAATTAAAAATAAATATATAAAGTAGTGTCTACCATATCTGTGTCAACCATTGTCATGTCGACCTTTTGACCCTGTCGACCTGTTGAACTGTCTACCTTTTACATGTTGACCTTTTGACCCTGTCGACCTAATGCATGTCTATCATTAGTGTTAGACCTATTGACTGTAGACCTTTTTAGTGTAGATCTATAGTCCGGATACCCCCAATTTATACCAAATGGAATGCTAGAAGTTATTTTAAGAGAGTAGCAGTAGCACCCTGCGGTTTATCTGTCACTTTTTCCTGTGCATAGTCATGCTGGGTACTGGGACCCAGAGTCTGCGGGGAGCTGCAAACTTTGAGCTGATGCAAATGCAAAGACTGCAGCCATGTTTTTACTGTATAGAGTGGTACTGTGCTGTGTAGTCACACACTACTTAGCTCCTTTTGTGTGAGACCCATATAACTGATATTTACTACAGTTTATGACCACTGTTAACCCCTGTATTATCCTTACCAATAAGCCTAGCAGCACTCTCTGTGTGGCCTGACAGTCATTGAGACTGACATGCACATTCTGAGAGGGGGCCCATGCTAATGGCTTCCACTGTGTTAGTGTAGGGGTGGAGGGTGGATGGCAGAGGAGAAACCCCCTCGACCAGTAGTAACACATGCTTCTATGTAACTCTACCATCTTATAACTTGGTCTCTATACGAATACAATGACTATACAGCTCTACAGGGTGATTCAAAAGTCGCAGCACATCCTTGTCAAAGTCGCAGTTTCAAAAACTGTGCAGAAAATGGGAAAACTGACTTAGATACAAGATGGCCGATTTCAAAATGGCGCCCATGTTCGGTGCATACCCTAAAAGATAGCCCACCTCACCCATACTTTACTGGAGTATTCAGTTTTCCCATTTCCTGCACAGTTTTTGAAATAAAAGGGTGTACTGTGACTATTGAATCACCCTGTATTTAGTAAAAATAAGTGTAGAGCAGTACAAAAAATGTGGCAATTTTTGCCATTTCTCATAGAATATATATTTTCATATTTATATTAGATCACATGCCAGGGCATACCGTACGTTAAAGGACTATCTTAGTGAGGAGAAAACTGCTAACTGTAACATCTTTCGTAAATGTACTCAACCATGCTCATGCACAGACTCCCCAATAATGATGTCAAAGATGAGACAGTATTGAATTATGGGAGAAAGCAGGAGGACAGCCTTTCCCAACTTTTATACTTCTACCTACTAAATATGCACATAACACCACCCAGGGATGGCGGTAATGTTTCCAAGAAAAGATGAGAGAAGATTTGCTTCACTCATCATAATAAATACTGATTCCGCATTGTTCAAATTGAAACCAATTGAGTCCACTGGACTCTGCAGGGAGAAATGAAAAGGAAGAGAAATAAGCAATGGAAAGGCCAATCCCAAAGGTTTGGTGCTGTTGTTGGCAGTGGGGAGGAGATGATGGTATAAGCGAGGGAAGGAAAAACACATTATGGAAGATGGCCTTGCACGTGAGAGCATACATTCCTTTAATGAATCCACAGGTGATTTAGGGGTCTATTTATAAAGCAGTGAAAAGTGTGGAGAAGTGAGCAAGTGGAGAAGTTGCCCATGCCCACCAATCAGTGTTAAGGTAACATTTATAAAATGCATTCTATAAAATTATACGTAGCAGCTGATTGGTTGCCATGGGCAACTTCTCCACTGGTTCACTTCCCCATACATTTCACTGCTTCATGAATAGCCCCCTAATTGGTATTCGGAGTACATATTCCTGACCTCTAGACCCCATTCATCCTCTGATGAAGTTACCTGGTATAACAGAACACATCAAGAAGGATTTGTTTTGGACTGTTAGCAAAGCAGTAACACTGGTAATTTTCTAGATTCAATTACCTGTTTTTCTATTGGATTTTCAATACCACTGCTCTTCTTCCATCACCTCTTCTGGATCCTGAAGCCAAATTCAAGGTGAACTTCACAGGACTCCCTCTGACTGGACCATCACATGGTCTGTCATTGGACAGTAGCTGAATGCACCTTTATATTATCTCCACACACATTGTGGACATCTGGATCTATGGGACATTTATTTGCTCAATAATGGCTTTTGTTGGTGTGTTTTTTTCCAGGGAATTTCATAACAACACTTTATTCTGTCAAGTGTAACCAGCTGTTCTCATCCTTGCCCATCACATTTTTATACTGCAATTTTAATTTTAATTTTTTATTTTATTGAAGCATCAAGTGTCGTTCAAATAGTCATTGTAAGGTACAAAAGTGTGATTACTAAAGACATCAATTACAGACAATAGTATAATGCATGGTGTACATAGAGTTAGCAAGACAACACAGCAATGAATCAATAGGCTCACTTATATGGAAGTCCATTACAAATGGTTAAGATGACATATCTAGGTAGTTAAAACTGCAGAGAATAGGTGCCTCGCCGTCTCCCCCATCCCATGCCCGGCCCAAAAGAAACACATCAAAATTTTGCTAGTAGTGTACTATGGTCAAAAGTATTGTAAGTATCTCTTCACAATTGTATCGGAGGATCATTGGCAGCAATTTGCAAAAGGTACCAGGATGAATTTCTAAAACCTATTGTAGATTTTGGTCCTCACTCGGGTTGGCAGTGTAGATCTCCCACATAAGGAAAACATTTTCAGTTTTAAGTTCTTTATCCAAGATAACCTGAACCCATTTCATTCTAAACAAGTAATGTAATTTAGGTTTAAAAAGTGAAAGTGAAGGTGGGTGAGGATAGATTTGCAAGCTGCTGCGCTTATTGCCAATAAAAGGCGTCTACCACCCTGTGTGATATGAGTGTGGGGGGGAAGCATCCCAAACAAGGCCCATTATGGTGTAAAAGGGATATAATTGACTATAAAAAAAATATCCAAAATACGACCATACCTTACACATGACACTGCAAAAGCTGTAATCCATAATCTCATTATCTCCCGCATTGATTATTGCAATAGTCTTCTTACTGGTCTTACCAAAAAGAGACTCTCACTACTACAATACATTCTGAATGCAGCTGCGAGGCTAATCTTCCTCGCTAGATGTTCATCGGATGCATATCCGCTCTGTCAGTCCCTCCATTGGTTACCTGTATTCTGCTGTATTCAATATAAAATACTTTTACTCACACAGAAGGCCATTAACCAAACTACACCAATGTACATCTCTTTGCTTATCTCAAAATATCTCACAACCCGACCTCTCCGCTCTTCACAAGATCTACGTCTCTCATCCACACTCATTACTCGCTCCCATGCACGATTGCAGGACTTTCTTCGGGCTGCACCCACTCTGTGGAATGTCCTACCACACACAATAAGTCTCTCCTATAGTCTCCAAACCTTAAAGCGTTCCCTGAAAACGCACCTCTTCATGCTAGTTTATCAAATTCCAGAACCGCTCACTCAACCTTCATAAGCTTTCCTATCCAATTATATCCCCACTCTACAGTCCACACATATCCTCCACATATTTTCTCTTTCTTTACTTTTCCTTCCTTCTGACCCTGGTTCATCAATACTGTGATGTGATATCAGGCAGCCCACCTAGAACCTTTGCAATCCGGAGGACAACTATGCAATAGATAGCACCAATCCTTGTGTATCAATGCCTATTTCCCTATAGATTGTAAACTTGAGAGCAGGGCCTTCCTACCTCAATGACTGTTTGTTATTACCCAGTTTTGTTTAATCATTGCGTACAATTGTAAAGTGCAACGGAATTTGCTGTGCTATATAAGAAACTGTTAATAAATAAATAAAAATAAATAAATATAATAGTTACGAATCTAGAGCCAAAGGCTTTGAATTAGGGGGCATGCCCAAAGGCAATGGTACAGATCCGCAGACTGAGTTCCACACTTATAGCAATTGAATAGGCTCTGTGTGCAGGTTTTAGCATGAAACCAAATAAATTATTTGCTGGTACAGGGCCTAATTCACTCAGGATTGGAATCCTTTGCAATGCAAATGCAGGAGGAGATGCATACCACCTCCTTCCTGCAGTTGCGATGCAATCACATCTGTGATGCCCGATGGTTTCGATGTTCATCTGTGATGGCAGGCTGAGCTTACTCAGGCTTGCCGTCGAAGGCGGTTTGCAGGGCCAAGGAAACTGCGTACACCCGGTTTCCCCAACGCCAGTCGCCCCTGCCCCATCTCTCCCTTGCAAACGCCTCTGCCTGCCAATCAGGCAGAAGCATTTGAATCCACGTGATGCGATCGCAGGACCTGTTCTGTACATCGCAAAACTGCAGTAAGGATCACTTGCGATCCTTACTGAGTTAGGCTTGCAGTACATTAAAGAGTTGAGGAAGCCAAGTGATGAGATTTCTTCGGAGAGTTATGATATGGAGACAAGCATACATTGTTGAAATGGCTCTAGCTAAACTTTGTAATAGAGTATCTAACGGATTATTATACTGCAATTTTAAACTTTCTACTACTTATATGTATGAATTTTTCCTTAACTACCTGGGAGTTTTCACATAGTGCTGGCAGCACCTTGTTTGTTGTATCTGAGCTCTCCTTTTCATGCAACCCACCCTTTGAATTGATTGTGGTGCCCCCCAAAGTTGAAAATGAACATATATGGAAGAAAGCTGAGAGATCAAATCATTGTTTTCATTTTTTCAAGCACAATGAACATTGATAAATGATGGCATAGGTTTCAAAAGTAGACTAGTAATTTATTTAGCTTTAAATAATTTACACCAAGCCCTGAGATAAATTGCATAGCTAGTGTAATGTGAAATAAGATTATAGGATTTTAAAATAAATGATGTTTCATGTTATGATGATTAAGATGAATGTGTTTGCATACTGTATTCACTGATTATGCATGCTTATTTAAAAGTATTGTGATCCTAAGGGGCATATTTATCAATTTACAGGAATTGGTTTTGATAATTCGATTTTCATATTGCAGCAAAAAGAAATTCTGTATCATCCTACGAGAGCCCATACCTGCTGCGATGTATTAAAATTGATTTTGCAGAGATTACTGCGGGGGGATCCAATGTGGTGTATGTAGCCCACAGAATACAATAGCTAACACCATCTAAAGCTGTTTGATGAATTTCACAGTTAGCAGCCCCATAGAATCCTATGGGGCTTTGTTTTTGTGAATGAACGCAGCAGATCCAGTATCTCTCCCCCTTTCCTAAAGCCTGGAGATACTTTTTGCAGGTAACCTCTGAAACTGCTGTCTTATCGGGGACCTTCTGGCAAAATTCCTTTGCTAAATATGAGGCTTAATGTTTATTTAGAAGACATGGGAATTACTATACAGTATGACAAATGGTCAATCTGAAGCTATTGTTTTTGGTTGAGATACTGTAGGTGTTGTTTTTGCAGAGCTGTGTGCCCAGAAACACGTGCTCCTTCAGAATGCAAGGGCTCCTAGTTAGACCTACGGGTGCTCACTAGAGAAAAATGTACAGTATACAGCGACTTACATTATTCAGCACATATGCAGCTGGTAAAGAGACACTTCTACTGCTCTACAGCTTCCAGTGGTGACTTGCATGGAGACCACTTTACAAAGCATCTGTGGTTAATGCATTATCATAATGTTTAATGAACTATAATAACATGGTGTATCAGTTTGTAATACGTTTCCTAACTTGGTCATAAGTACACCATCACAGTGCCACTCGTCTTAGTCTTCATGTCAAATGTAATTCTCAGAGTTTGTTTTAATGCTGTGTCAGAAAACTACACAGTGTCCCATTTTGCATTATCCCTCTTTGAGAAGCCAAAATGGGTTGGGTATGGCGTGATCCCTGGGGATCACACCGCAGCAGAATGCTGGTGGCGGGGGGTTGGGGAGGGAGCAGTGCAACGAAGCCCCTTGCGGTCTCGCTGCGCTCGCTACAGGTTCCATTCCCACTCTATGGGTGTCGTGAGAAGCAGCATGTAGAAATACACCTGCCCAGCAGCAGAGTGTCCCTAACAGCCTAACATACTGTTACTGTTATATAGAACTGTTCCAGTTTGTCTAATTAGAGGCTCTTAAAGGGGACTGTAGCTTTAAGGAGGAGTTCTGGTCTAGCATTCCTCAAGGATGTAAACAACTTGCTTATTGTGTGAGCAACAAATGATAACATCTGAAACCAGAAACCAAATCTCATATGAAAAGCAGGAAACCACAATAATGAAATATATGGCATAAGGGCAGTCACAGGCAGAATCGCCCCAGGAAATGAAGGTCAGCATCTGTCTTCCTTTCAGCAGTTTTCTTATCAGTACTGGAGACCTGGGAAATATACGCTCAGTATGAGCAAATGTGAACATAATTTTTATTATGTTTGTAGAATTATTCTGTGTACTCTTCAGCTGCTGGCACAGATTAGACTCTAGTACCATTAACGTTTATTTCTTATAGTTACATGATGTAGCTTACTCTGTGCAATGTGCATATGGACAGCACTGCAATATAAATGCACATACATTGGGGGGTAATGTAAAAGAGTGCGAGAGCCAGGAAGTGCGGGACTTCGTCCGAGTTCTCAAGTAATTTTTTAAAGCGGCAATCAGTTACACGGCAAAACAAGGTTGGTTTTGCTGTGTAACTGATTGCCACTTTGAAAATACTTGAGACAAAGGTGGTCATTCCGAGTTGTTCGCTCGTTGCCGATTTTCGCTATGCTGCGATTTGCTGCTAAATGCGCATGCGCATGGTACGCAGCGCGCATGAGCTTAGTTATTTAACTAAAAACTTAGCAGTTTTGCTGTTGTTCGTGCGGCGCTTTTCAGCCGCACTGCTGATCGGTGAGTGATTGACAAGAAAGGGGCGTTTCTGGGTGGTAACTGAGCGTTTTCCGTGTGTGTGCTAAAAAACGCAGGCGTGTCAGGCTAAAACGCAGGAGTGTCTGGATAAACGGGGGAGTGGCTGGCCGAACGCAGGGCGTGTTTGTGACGTCAAACCAGGAACTAAACGGACCGAGCTGATCGCAATCTAGGAGTAGGTCCGGAGCTACTCAGAAACTGCAAGGAATTATTTAGTAGCAATTCTGCTAATCTTTCGTTTCGCAATTCTGCTATGCTAAGATACACTCCCAGAGGGCGGCGGCCTAGCGTGTGCAATGCTGCTAAAAGCAGCTAGGGAGCGAACAACTCGGAATGACCACCAAAGTTACGCACTTCCTAGGTCTTTTACTCTATTACATTCCCCCCTTGACTGTAATGTAGGATATACAGATGGAACCGCACTCATCTATTGCGGCTCCATCGCATAGTGCACTCCCGGCGTGACTAGGCAATCCGTCCGCCTAGTCACGCCAGGAGCGCACAGAGACGCTTCCATTCTAGTAGATGTGCTGTGTGGCACATCTGTAATGTAGAAGGGATCAGTATGATATCCCGGCGGTCAGGAGACCGACACCAGGCTCCCGTCAGCTGGGATACCGGCGGCAAGCGCATCGTGTCCCTGTGTGGGCTCGCTGCAATCACCACGCTTCGGTCCCGATGGCAACCGTTACATTCCCCCACGGGTGGTGGCATGCACCACCATCCTAGTGGACATTCCAGCCGCCGGATGGGATTCCGACCGCCGGTATTTCACCGGGGTGTCGGGATTCCGCCGTTGGTATCCTGACAGCTGGGATCCAGACACCCGGTAAATTGACCGCCTCCCATATAGAATAAGGAAAGTAAGTAGGGGCAGAAGCAGTTGTACAATACAAAAGTTGTCTGTAATTGCTCTTGTGTACATGGAATTCAAGGCAAATATTCACCTGTAAGCAAGTTTGTACACATCTCTGTGGTCAGACAGTCCCCTACACTTGCACTAGCCCTACATATGGGGCCTAATTCAAATGTTGACGCAGTAGTTATCACTGTTGCTTACGTGAAAGTAGCATCAATGCACTAGTGTGAATAATGCAGAAGTAGGCGTCTATATAAGTAGACGCCGCCTGCTTGCATTGGTGATCCTTCGTGTCCTAGGTCACCTGCGACACCATTGGATGGCTGCTTGACCCATGGGGTCATGCAAGATGGCCGCCACAGATCCTACAAAGATGTCAGGAAATCTTTGTCTTCCAACGCAGATCCTGACCTCGCCACTCCCGTGTTTGAAAAACGGAGGCTGTTGTCACTTACGTGTCCCACAGGTCAAGTTTTCTAGCTGTACTTGTATTGTGAAGCTGATACATGGGTGCCGCCATGTTGGATCTTGTCAGTTGACTGCATCTCCTCCAGTCAGAATTACTTCCTTACCTCAACTGACTCTGGTAGCCAATCTGTGACCTTCAGCGGCACTGTAAACCCTTTATGTTCACCAGCACACTGCCAGTTTTACAAATCACATTGCTGAAATCCTGGCTCCTGTGCATCTACTCAGCTAAGCCTCAGAATTCCCAAGCTCTGTACCGCCTCCAGCTGCACTAGACTGATTATCAGACTAAGGGGTCTGTTTACTATTACTGGAGGCCGGGATCCCGCTGTTGGGATCATGATGACAGCTGGCGGCCGTAAAAGGTATGTACACATATATATATATAAACTGGTAGTCTTCTAGAGAGGGGTATGCATCCTTCCACTCTCAATGCATAAAGAACCAGGCGGCACTCCAGAGGACATGTGAATAACAAGGTGTAATAAGCAAATTAGTCAAAGAGGTGGCATAACTCCGCCAACGTTTCAGCGCCACGCAGGGCGCTTATCTCAAGGCTGTATGCAGTGGTACAAACAAAACGTGTATATATATATATACACACACCAGTACTGGCACGTGTAAGCTCACCAGTCCACGCACAGCTCCTGGCCAGTTTTGGGTGCAGAGTATGCTGTACATGGTGGGAGCAGTATATGGAGGAGGGGATGCCACATGTATGTAAGGGGTATTATATGGAGCGGTATGGGGTTACAGTGTGTATATAGGGGCAGTATATTGTGGGGGTGCAGAATATGGAAGAGGATGGAGGTGCAGTGTATATAGGGGCAATATATGGTAGGGGGTGCAGTGTACATAGGGAGTGTGTGTCCCTGTGTCACGCAGAGGTGACTACATTGAAAAAAATCTGCATCTCTTTCTCACTGCATCTCTTTCTCACTGTCCCTATCTGCCACTACCACTCCACTCTCTCCCCAGTCCCTATCTAACCCAACCCCTCCCCCTCTCTCTCCCCCCATGTCCTATATGCCTCTACCCCACTCTCCACCCCCCAGTCTCTATCTGCCCCTTCCCCCACTCTCTCTCTCCAGCCACCCTCTTCGTATGCAGCAAGTGTGAAACAGTCAGATCAGTATTATTAATATTATTAGCAGCAGGTTACAGAGCTTTAACATCTCCCTGCAGTTTCACTTTCAGTTTGAGCTGTGTCAGCTAACAGAGATGAGGAGCAGACTTGGCTTCTACTATATACATACCCTCCAGCTGTACCTTTTTGGCAGGTACAATACCTTTTTTTTATGGTCTGTACCTGCCTTTTTGGCAGGTACAGACCATAAAAAAGGTACTATACCTGCTTTGAAAGTATAGGAAAGGGGCATGGCAAATTAGGAAAGGGAGCGCGGCCACGCCCTCTTTACCCGTGGCTGAGCTCCCTTTCCTAATTTGTACCGGTTTTTATGTGTAATATGTTGGAGGCTACATACACAAACATATATATATATATATATATATATATATATAAAATTCCCTTTGAGAGGATTTAGATTGGCAGATCTGCATTAACAATAAACTCCTTAGGGTTGCTTGTCTGTATATGACTAGAACAACTGCATATACTGTGTGTATGTCCTCCCTCTCTAGCTGCAAAAGTATAGGTACGACTGTTGATTTTAGTTGCAGCTATGCTTCCTCCTCTGTACTCTCCACTTAATGTTTAATGTGCTGAGCTTCGCTGCTACTGACTGGCCAGCTGTAGCAAATGAGTGGTATTCAGTATGCCGGCTGTTGGGATCTCGGCGCTCAGTATATCGGCGCCGTAATCCCGACACCCGGCATACCGACAACACTTCTCCCACTTGGGGGTCCACGACCCCCCTGGAGGGAGAATAAATAGCGTGACACGCGTAACACGCCACCGTGCCCCTAGCATGGTGAGCGCAGCAAGCCCGTAAGGGGCTCATTTGCGCTCGCCCAGCTGCCGGTATGCTGGCGGTTGAGATCCCGGCGTCGGTATGCTGGCCGCCGGGATCCCGGCCGCCTGCATACCATACTACACCTGTAGCAAATGTGTATTAGCGAGGGCTCTATAGTTTAACTTCCTAACTCCGCTTCACTGTGTGTATGCAGTGCAGTTTTACAGACTGCTCTGGATGTCCCTGAATGGTCATAGCCACTCTCTACAGGGCCGGATTAAGCCTTGGGGTGCCTGGGGCACTTAAGACAGGGGGTCCCTGGTGGAAGGTGGGAGGTGTATACCTCCCAACATGTCCCATTCCAGGAGGGACAAAATGCTCTCTTCCTGGACTTCCCACTTAATATATGATTGGCGTCACCAGTGTTGGACTATTTAATTCATAAGAAAGGTATTTCAACACAGGTGATTACAATCATAAATTAAGAAGGAAGTCCAGGTAGAGAGCATGTTGTTGTTCCTGGACTGGGTCATGGTGGGAGGTATGGATTGTGTATATTAAACTTAAACCAATGGTGTGTATTCATTATAAACTAATACTTTAATAATGGTTGTGTACTGTTAATAGCTCCACCTAATTGAAATACAATTATTATATAACATTTTCAGACAACTTAACCTTAATTTACACATAGAAAAATAAGATAATTTATCTTGTCACATGCAAGAATAGCAGCAGCCTCTGTACTACGTACACACTGGGACAGGACTCAGGAGGACTCTATGTGTGTGTCTCTATCTCTAGACCCAAATGGTTTAGTTGCATAACAGTTTACACAAGACTCAGACACCCAAGCAGGGAAGAGGAGAAGCTGGGATCCCTGTGTCACTTACAGCTATCTCCACCCTCCTATCTCGCCTCTGGTTGGAAAGCTCTTTCGGTAGCTCATGAAACATGATACTCCTGTACCTCTGCCTTCACTGCATACTGTTCTGCTCACATTCTGGCTGCTGGTTCTGCTGCTACTTCAGAGGGAAAGCTAGTGATGTCAGTGTGGGGGGCCTGCTGACAAGGGAGGCCTGGGGTACAGTATGCTCTGCATCCCCCCCTTAATATGGCTATTACTCCATTGTATTAGCTGCTGCCACTGGCCTCTATCCTGTCAGCTCTGTCTTATGCCATCACTCAGTTCATGGAAACAAGAGATCTCTTATGCTGAGGTGACTCTCCTCCAGCCGCAGTACCTGTACATTGGGTGGAATTCAATTGGTTGAAAAGTCGGTTGGGTGTCTGTTTTTTCCTGTCTAGTAGACAGGAAAAAACAGACACCCAACTGACTTTTCAAACAATTGAATATCCTCCATTAAGTTACTTCACACGCTGACAGGCATCTAGAGATAGGGACTTCCTTGAAGTGAGGTGGCAGAAAAGAGCATCTAGGCAGCCCCTACAGGCAGCTACTGACAAGTTCTCCCCAGCTAATGACACTCTGGAAATGCACTACGGATGTTACACACCCACATCTAATAGTGACGCTGTGGGGAGCTGGAGCTGATGGTGCATGCTCTGTCCAGTGGTGCAAGTAGAAAAAATGTCTGACAGGTACTGTGTGCGTGCGTAGAAGGAGCACGTGCCAAAAAATGGGTGTGGCCAAATGCCACATAGGCCAATTAAATGGGAGCGTGATACACATATGGGGGGCAGATACACATATGACCCCAATAGTGCCAGATACACGTTGCCCCACAGTGCCAGATATACATTGCTCCACAGTGCCAGATATACATTACACCACAGTGCCAGATACACATTGCCCCACAATGCCAGATACACAAATGCCCCCAGAGTGCCAGAGATACATTGCCTGACAGTGCCAGATACACATTGCCCCACAGTGCCAGATACACATTGCCCCACAGTGCCTGATACACAAATGCCCCCAGAGTGCCAGAGATACATTGCCTCACAGTGCCAGATACACATTGCCCCACAGTTCAAGATACACAAATGCCCCCAGAGTGTGCCCCCACAGTGCCAGCTATGCCCCCAGTGCCAGATACAGAGATTTGGGGGAATCTCTGTATCTGACACTGGGGGCATCTGGCTCTGGGTGGTGCCAGATACAGAAATGCCCCCCAGTGCCAGATACAGAGATGCCCCCAGTGCCAGATACAGAAATGCCTCCCAGTGCCAGATATGCCCCCAGTGCCAGATACAGAGATGCCCCTAGTGCCAGATACATATGTTACCCCAGTGCCAGATACAGAGATGCCCCCCAGTGCCAGATACAGAAATGCCCCCAGTACCAGATATGCCCCCAGTGCCAGATACAGAGATGCCCCCAGTGCCAGATACAGAAATGCCTCCCAGTGCCAGATATGCCCCCAGTGCCAGATACAGAGATGCCCCTAGTGCCAGATACATATGTTACCCCAGTGCCAGATACAGAGATGCCCCCCAGTGCCAGATACAGAAATGCCCCCAGTGCCAGATATGCCCCCAGTGCCAGATACAGAGATGCCCCCAGTGCAGATACGGAAATGCCCCCCAGTGCCAGATATGCCCCCAGTGCCAGATACAGAGATGCCCCCAGTGCCAGATACATATGTCCCCCCAGTGCCAGCTATGCCCCCAGTGCCAGCTATGCCCCCAGTGCCAGATACAGAGATGCCCCCAGTGCTCGATACAGAAATGCCCCCCAGTGCCAGATACAGAGATACCACCAGTGCCAGATACAGAAATGCCCCCCAGTGCCAGATATGCTCCCAGTGCCAGATACAAAGCTGCCCCCAGTGCCAGATACATATGTCCCCGCAGTGCCATATATGCCCTCAGTGCCAGATATGCCCCTAGTGCCAGGTACACATGCCCCCCTCTCCCCCCTTCCCCTGCTGCTTACCTCGCTGCTGCTTCCTGTCTGTGAGGGGAGGAGAGCACAGCCTGCGCCTCTCCTGCCCCTCAGTGTCTACCTTGAATTAGGCGCCGTTCCGTGAGCCAATCAAATCAGGAGCCTTGGCTGCCGGTCCGCGAGCTCTGATTGGCTCACGGGCCAGCGCCGAATTGAAGGAAAACACTGAGTGGAAGGAGAGGCGCAGACTGCGCTCTCCTTCCCTCATGCAGCAGCGGTGGTAAGCAGCAGCACGGGAGGGAGGGAGCGGCGGCCCGGTGGCATGGGTACGGCGTACCCACGGCTAAATTCTTAAGGGTACGCCGTACCCACGCGTACCCGCCCACTTGCAGCGCTGGCTCTGTCCTTGAATAAAAACAGGAACCACAGCACTTCTTTCCCTGACAGGACCAATCACTCCCCAGCTATATCACTCCGCCCCTCTCTTCTGTCACCAATATCTGTGAAATGTATATGTGCAGTGTGCAGCACTAAAGTCCACTGCCGCCAATACAATAAAAGTAATGGGGGTACACACATCTCATCATAATAGACCTTAAATAATAAATTTTACATGTCACTATACATATATATATATATATATATATATAGAAGAAAAGGTCGCACTCACGTTTTAAATCCTCAATTCAGCAGCTGGGGTGTCATCCACAGATCCCCTCCAGAAGATCCAATTAAAGAAAAAAGCAAATGGAGCACTCACCAGTCTTTTCATAGATATGAATATCAAAACGAAATTTTATTTCTCCAGACAGCATTTTTTTTAAACGTTTTCGGCCATATCCAGACCGTCATCAGGGGACACAGAGAGCATCAGAGAGCTGTCACATCATATTTAGAACATCAGCAGCCTAACTGACCAAGCCTCACCGGCTCCCTAAATACCCATCATTCAAAAAAACGCGCCAAAATTGCGTCATTATTACGTCATTATATGGGCGGAGTTAGCCCATTGTATTCGTTATTGTATACAAGAACAACCGTGATATCAGTACATATAAGTGCTAGTACAAATCACCCTTTTCCCAACAATATCACCAGTCTTAAAACAAAGGAGTCTCACTTTTTTCTTTACTTTTACACCTAGAATGTACCTGGATGGACAGACATCACATCTCGTGGTGGTTGCATAGCAACCACCACCGGGCCATCCCTTATCTGTCAGCCGCCAATGAATGCCTGAGCGGAGATGACGTATCGGACCGGTTGCCAAGCAACCTTCCGAGCGTCACTCCACAATCTACAGATGACTATCCGGGCGGAAGTGATGTAAATGACCGCCTGGACGGAAATGACGTATCGGACTGGTTGCCAAGCAACCTTCCGAGCGTCACTCCACAGTCTACAGATGACGATGTAAATCACTGGTTGCCGGGCAACCTTCCGAACGTCTCACCGCACTGATTACATATGGTTGCCACGCAACCAGATGCAAGCGGGCGGAACTACAGCCTCCCGCTGGCAGCAAAAACCATATTGTATAGTAACATGATCATAACAATATGGGACAAAAACTCATACTTGGGGATCAGGAGGAGAAGTGCTAGCTTACAAACTAGAAATCAATCACCCAAATACTAGTTTACGGGTGACCAATTAGGTTGTTCAAATAAAATGAAGCTGTGGGCAGTAAGGAGCCAGTGAGGTACGGACAACAATCAATCATGACAAACAACAACAAACAACACGAATACATAGACATACATACATATCTGTATGCGTCTAAAACACATACACATATGGACATCTGTTAAAAATTTATAAATTTATAAAGTGTATTTAATTAACACTTTACAGTGCACTGGTCTTAAAGGGCAAAAGCCCCTTTTCCTTATCTGAGGAAAATCCCAAGATGATTATTCTCATTTAGTCCATTAGGGGCTAGGGTTCCCAATCTGAAGATCCATCTTGCCTCCAATTTTCTCAATATAAGGGCACGGTCTCCGCCCCTCTCGGGTTCCGGGACCCAATCAATCATGCGACATCTAAGTGCTGAACCCTGATGTCCCGCTTTTAGGAAGTGCTGTGCAACCGGTTTGTCGGATGAGCCAGATATAATTGCTTGGTGAATCGAGCTCCTGTGGTTTGCCATCCGTTCTCTAAAAGTGCAGGTCGTCATCCCAACGTATACCAGGCCACATGGGCATAAGAGCATATAGACTACATGGCTTAACCTACAGTGAAGCTTATATCTGATGTTGATCAATTTGCCAGTGTGGGGGTGTGGAAAAGAGGTGCCCGGCAGCAGCGAGCGGCACGTCACACATCCAACACATCTGAAACAGCCTGGCTTCTTAGAGTTTAGCCATGTACCGCTTTCCTTGGCATTAAGACGTCGGGCAGGTTGCATAAGGATCTGCTTCAAGTTTCTACCACGTCTATAGGCCATCATTGGTGGATTCTCCAAGGTACCCTTAAACTTCGGGTCAGATCTGATGCTGTCTGGAGAAATAAAATTTTGTTTTGATATTCATATCTATGAAAAGACTGGTGAGTGCTCCATTTGCTTTTTTCTTTTATATATATATATATATATATATATATATATACGCATACATACATACTTACTTACATACATACGATATATACATATATACACTGTGTCTAACATATGGCATGAATGTCTAATATACTTATTGTAACAAGTGGTTACATTGGAATAGTAACAAGAAGGGGATATCTGACTCGGGATCCGGACTGAAAGTCGACAGTAACTAGGTCGACAATGTCTAGGTCGACCACTATTGGTCGACAGTAACTAGGTCGACAGGGTGTCTAGGTCGACAGGGTCTTTAGGTCGACATGTTCTAGGTCGACAGGTCAAAAGGTCGACATGAGTTTTTCACAATTTTTTTCTTTTTTTTAACCTTGTCATACTTAACGATCCACGTGGACTACGATTGGAACGGTAATCTGTGCCGAGCGAAGCGAAGGCACCATGCCCGAAGCATGGCGAGCGAAGCGAGCCATGCGAGGGGACGCGGTGCACTAATTGGGGTTCCCGGTCACTCTACGAAGAAAACGACACCAAAATAACATTAAAAACTCATGTCGACCTTTTGACCTGTCGACCTAGAACATGTCGACATAAAGACCCTGTCGACCTAGACACCCTGTCGACCTAGTTACTGTCGACCAATAGTGGTCGACCTAGACATTGTCGACCTAGTTACTGTCGACTTTCAATACCACACCCTCTGACGCTGGAACATCCAGGACAATGCACTTGGGAGGTATATAATGTCCTCTGCAAAAGAGACCCATCAACAACCGCAAAGTGACTGCCTGCAGTGTCTTACAACGTAACATCACCTGCAGGACCAGCAATTATCTCAATTTTGATTTTTTTGCACCAAAGTAATTTATGTTTTGATTCACAATCATTTCTAAAAGGTGATTTGTTTAGAAATAACCTGTCATCTATTCTTTTTGTTTTACATTCTATTTATTGTCAAATATAGTAATACAATTAAGTTACTAACATTTTTTATTTTTTATGGTATAACTGACTGGATTTTAATTTAGCACAGTATTTTTATACAGGTCGAGTATCCCATATCTGGAATGCTCGGGATCAGGAGCATTCCGGATATGGGATTTTTACGGATAATGAAATACCCGGTCTGGCTGTCGTCACGGATGGTCGGCGGGGGGTCCAGCAGTCATTGCTGTTGGGGTCCAGCAGTCGTTGCGATCGGTGGGGGGTTCAGCAGTCATTGTGGGGGTCTGGGAAGGTCAGTGAAGGTCCAAGGTGAGGTCAACGGGGATTCAGTGGTCACTGCGGGGGATCCAGCATGCACTATGAAGCAAGGGAATGGTTGCAAAGCCACTCCCCCGCTGCCAGCCATTGGTCACAGTAGTAGTGACGTCATGACGTTGCGGCACGTCATGACATCACTACAGGTCTGGGACATTCCGTTTTCTGAAATATTCCGGATAACAGGTCTCCGGATAGCCTGTAAAGCACATTTTAGGATTAGCAACCTTTTAATAGGATCCCAAACAGCATAGATTTACTGAGAGTAGACCATGTCAAGAAAATCGTATTGCCTTTTCTTGACTGGGTGACTAAAGTAATAGACCAAAGGTGGGAGGGGATACACATATTAAGCTTTTCTAGACTTTAGTAATGCTTTTGACGGTGACCCACATCGCAGACTGCTAAATAGACTTGAAAGCTTGGGATTGGATTCTAAGATGGTTGAATGGATAAGATCTTGGTTGCAGGATAGAGAACAGAGAGTTGTGGTAAATGGAGTGCACTCACTGGAGGGAAATGTTACCAGTGGAGTACCCCAGGGATCTGTACTTGGACCAGAGCTTTATAATATCTTTATTGGTGATATTGTAAATGGTGTTGAAGGTAAAATATGCCTTTTTTTGCAGATGACACAGAGGTGTGCAACAGTGTGGCACCTACAGTTTAATGCCTACAAATGCACAATCATGCATCAAAAATCCAATGACTAAACATAGTATTAATGGCACTACATATAATAAAAACTACAGAGAAGGAAAGGGATCTAGGAGTCACTATACAAGTGACTTAAAGGCAGGTGAGCAATGTAACAAAGCAATGAGGAAGGCTAGTCAGGTTCTTGGTTGCATAGGGAGAGGAATGAGCAGCAGAAAGAAAGAAGTTATAATGCAACTGTATAGGTCATTGGTATGGCCTCATCTAGAATACTGTGTTCAATTCTGGAGACTTTTTTTTTTATCTCCTGAAGGATATTAATACATTAGAGACTGTACAAAGAAGGGCAATTAAAATGGTGCATGGCCTACATCACAAAACTTACCCAGAAAGACTAAAAAATCTCAATATGTATAGTTCGGAGCAGATAAGGGAAAGGGGGGACATGATAGAAACTTTCAAATATATTAAGGGTTTAACAAGGTACAGGAGGGAAACATTTTTCAAATTAAGAGCAGTGTTAGAACACGAGGACATGCACTGAAATTGGAGGGAAGCAGGTTTCTGGGAAATCTGAGGAAAAATGACTTCACAGAAATGGTAGTGGGCAAGTGGAATAGCCTCCCATCAGAGGTTGTAGAGGCTAATACAGTAGACCAATTTAAGCATGCTTGGGATGGGTGTAGTATGTAAGATCGACAGTAAGTAGGTCGACAGTGTTTGGGTCAACCACTATTGGTCGACAGTAAGTAGGTCGACAGGGATGCTAGGGCGACAGGTCAAAGGTCGACATGAGGTTTTTAAAAAACTTAGGTGTCGTTTTCTCCGTACAGTGACCAGGAACCCCAATTAGTGCACCGTGTCCCCTCGCATGGCTTGCTTCGCTCACCATGCTTCGGGCAAGGTGCTTCGCTGCGCTCGGCACAGGTTACCGTTCCCAATTGTAGTCCACGTGGATCGTAAAGTATGAAAAAGTAATAATAAAAAAAGAAAAAATTGTGAAAAACTCATGGCGACCTTTTGACCTGTCGACCTAGAACATGTCGACCTAAAGATCTTATCGACCTAGAAACCCTGTCGACCTACTTATTGTCAACCAATAGTGGTCGACCAAAACATTGTCCACCTACTTACTGTCGACCTAAAGACCGGATGCCCTTGGGATAGACATAAGTATATCCTTACAAAGAACTATGGCTCTAATAGTTTTTGATGTAACAATAAGGTAAAAAAAAAGGGGCAAACTAGATGGGCCCAGTGGTTCTTATCTGCCGTCAAATTCTATGTTTCTATTTATGTAGCAATATAAAAACAAAAAGTATTAAAATCATAGTACAGTGGATAGTAGTACCATGAAATTAGCACATTAATCCAGTATGCTCTTTCACAGTGTCATGGAATCATGTGTTATTTAAAGAAAGGTGGTTTTCCAAAATACCTAGGATGATTTGCCATTGCTCATAGGTCTAGTTAATTTGCAGTTGTGTGCTGTATTTTCCTGCCACCAACAAGTTTCCAGGATGCACTGGGGAGAACTGCAGTAGTCTCATGATGACAACAACCAGCAGCAAGTAATATGCAGACCTGCTTTTTCAAAATAGTAATGCAAAGTACTTAAAATACATAACATTTCCATAACTAAACACATCAATTATACCAAATATAAATCTTTAGAATTACAGGCTCTGCCTTACCAAACCATGTTCACAGAGGTTTACATATGTATCAAGGCTACTATGACTTTTTTATTCTAATTTCATTGAAGATTAAACATTTATGGTTAAATGTTTCCTTTGTTTGCAACAATAATGCAGATATTTTCAGTTAACCCTTTAAGTAATGTTCTGATCTACACAAACACACAGAAACAGAAGCCTTAGTATGGGTGTACTTGGAACCTCACAATGATAAATTAAATTCAACTTTTATTTAATAAATTCCTTAAAAATATTTTTCTGTTCAGCCTAAGTGAAATATTAAAAATATATAGAAAGAGTGAAAAGTAAGAAAACTGTGTACTAAAATCGAATTAAATCTATATGACAGAGACTGCTAGGTACTCGTTCGGAAAAAGTTCTTCCTACAGTATTAGGACATTATAGTCCCCGCTGAAAAGTCCACCTTTTCTTGTATTGATATATATTAACTTTGTATTGGTCTTTTTCCTGCAGTAATTATATATCTCTAGCATAAGTTCTAATCTTTATCATACATACTCATCATTCTCTTTATTCATGCTATAATAAACATTGTGTGGAATGTATTTCTTCTAATAAATGTATCATTGATTTTGACAAGTGAAATGTCCAATTGTGTCTATATTATTTATTGGTAGTTACTGCTCTATTCTCCTAGTTCTTTTGTGTAGGAGTGTAAAGAATTGATGGTCTTAAAATATCTGTAGAATATGTGGGGTTTTCAAGGAGGTATTGTGACAAAATTTTGCGCCATTTACACCATATTCGTGTCCAGCAGGTCCGCTTATGGCACCATGTCCTATGGGATGTGATACGTCAATTTATTTTATATTCCTCCCATTAATATTCCCACACTTTATCTTTCTTATATGAGCTATTGAAATATAGCAATGCACCTTTAATGAATGCCCCTCTGTGGTGCTGCAGCGGCTAGTCTACACACTGATAATCGGATCCTATGTGGGAGCCTCAGTTTCAGGCTTATATGTGTGCTGTTAAAGTAATCCAAATAAGGGGTTCCTTCTCATCTCGGTATATATAGATAATTCAATGGGCCCGAGCTAGATATCCCTGAATATATGGGCAATCTACATACACTGCGCAGCTTATTTACTGACCGCTGACTCCTATGTAACAGGGTCTGACCATATGTGCTTTGTTAGCAGTATTATGCTTAGATGCAGATTCCTCTTATATCGGTGCTCTCACCACCGTTGCCCACATAGGCATACTACTGTTCTGCTGCAAAGTGAGTGTTAGTGTGAGTGGTTATTGAACAAAAATGTATTATAAACATTTGTTCAATTAAGGGTCTTTTCATAGAATAGTGTTGAATAGCTCTTAGATTTGTAGCAATCAGCGTTCCCTGCACGGTTTTCCACAAACCACTAATTACTGTGTAACAGGGTCAGACCACGTGTAATCCCGCCGTGGTAGTAAGCTATAATGCAGCTCCCTCTCCTACCGGTGCTCTTACCGCCACTGCCCACATAGGCATTCTATTAATATGCTAGACACACCGGACTTTCAATCTTGAATTATACAGTATGAACAATATGCATTATTTCAATTGGACATATTACAGCGGTTCCGACTGGTACCTGCAGCCCCTGAAATGCCTACGTACGTTTCACGGTTGCTTCGTCAGGGCCAATGCATGAATTGGCCCCATTGGGTGAAGAGGATTTTAGAAGAATACTATTCACACCATGCTGAGTTTGTAAAGTCTTTAGGCCGATTCAATTCAACGCACGCTGAATACCGCTAGGAAAGAGGACCCAGAGCTATTCAATTCAGCAAAATGTTATACCCAACTAAAGGACTTCATCTTGCACCCCTCCTAGGTCCATGATGCTGTTTTGTGACCTAGCGTGGAATTATTTGCCATGGCAGTGTGTCTGCTGCCTCTGAATTGGTCATTGCGTTTTACGCTGAAAATCTCCTTGTTGTTAGAGCAACCATGTTTTTATTTGTCACCTGTCTATTACCGCCTTTTCCTCTTTTTCCCTCTGTACTTTTGTTCGGGTTGAATCATTCTGGCATGTCCTGGAATTGTAAATACACATGAAAGATTGGTCAGCCCATGGACAGTATGAACATGACACTCAGTCGTGTTCTACACAATACAAAGAGTACCTGACTTTTGAACCCAAAGGCTAAATATAGTATCATGGGTACTATAATGGAAACTACTGTGGAGGAAATGGATTTAGGCATCATTATTTCAAGTGGCTTAATGGCAGGAAAGCAATGTAACAAAATAATTAGAAAGGCAAGTCAGATGCTTGGTTGCATAGGGAGTGGAATCAGCAGCAGAAAAAAAAGTAATACTGCCACTGTATAGGTACAGCCTCATTTGGAATACTGCGTCCAGTTCTGGAGATCATATCACCAGAAGGATATAAATACATTAGAGAATGTAGAAAGAAGGGCAACTAAAATGTTGCATGGTCTACATCACAAAACTTACCCGGAAAGACTTAAAGATCTTAACATGTATAGTTTGAAGCAAAGAAAGGAAAGGGGGGACATGACAGAAACATACAAATATACCAAGGGTCTTAACAAAGTCCAGGAGGGAAACATTCTTCAAAGGAAGAGAAGTATTAGAACTCGAGAACATAATAATAAAAATAAAAATAATAAGTATTACTATTATTCTTTTATTTATATAGCGCTCTTTTTCCCATAGGACTCAAGGCGCTTTACAGAAATCTGAAAATGGAGGGAGGCAGGTTTAGGGCAAATTTAAGGAAAAATTACTTCACAGAAAGGGTAGTGGATAAGTGGAATAGCCTTCCGTCAGAGGTGGTAGAGGCTAAGTCAGCAGAGCAATTTAAACATGCTTGGTATAGGCATATAAATATCCTTACAAAGAACTAAGGTTAAAAAAAAACATGTGCTAACCATGTGCTAAGCTTAAAAGCCCAGACACACAGATTTCTTTAAATTGCTACTTCAGTGAAACTTATCCAAGATGGTCGTTCCCTACCAAAGAGACAAAATTAAACAGTCTGCTATCTACGCCATCAAAATTTCATTGCTCGTTACATAGAAACTGAAAGCTAATTCAGACTTAGGTAAGATCAGAAGCACCCAGAATTAATCTACTGTATTACAATGTGCTAAAACCTAAAATAATGAAGATTTTAAAGAGAGTACATAAATTATATCATCAGAGCAACAAAGTCATGAGGGGGTGGCAATGTGGGGGACTTTATAATGGAGGATTAGCAGTGTGAACTGTACTTTGATGGGAATAGGGGAGGCTAGTGGAGGGTTTAGAAGAGAGCTACTACGGGAGAGGAAAGTTGGGAGAGGAAGATACAGATGTAGCCATGCTCATCCATCCTGTGCCTAACCGCGGGTGCGAATCATTTAGCGTAATGCACGCGCACGTAACCGGGTGTGTGCATCTAATTTGCACCCACGAACATAGGCTTTCTATGGAACTGATCACAGGTGAGACTAGCAGCGGCAAGTGTGCTTGTGCAGCCATGCCGCAGGATGGATGAGAGTGTAAGTAATATGTACCAGCGCGCAGCACAGACTAAAGAGGGACAAACGAATGACAGAGGCCAGAGAAGACATATATAAACAAACCATATGTTATCCACAGTGCAAACACATTGCAGAATATATACAAAAAAATTCAAGCTCTGACCAAAAAAATCTGTTGCCCAGAATAGAAAATAAATTATTTGGACCCTACAATGTTAGCATATATGACAGCACTAAGGTGGTCATTCCGAGTTGTTTGCTCGCTGCTGTTTTTAGCAGAATAGCGATCAGGCTAAAAATGGGCGATTCCGCGCATGCGTATGGGCCGCAGGGCGCACGCGCTAAGTATTTTCACAAAAAACGATGCAATTTTACACAGGTCTGAGTGACGCTTTTCAGTCGCTCTGCTGATCGGTGGGTGATTGACAGGAAGTGGGTGTTTCTGGGTGGTAACTGACCGTTTTCCGGGAGTGTGCTAAAAAACGCAGGCATGTCAGGCTAAAACGCAGGAGTGGCTGGAGAAACGGGGGAGTGGCTGGCCGAACGCAGAGCGTGTTTGTGACATCAAACCAGGAACTAAACGGACTGAGGTGATCGCAATCTAGGAGTAGGTCTGGAGCTACTCAGAAACTGCATGAATTTTTTTAGTAGCAATTTTGCTACTCTTTCGTTCGCAATTCTGCTAAGCTAAGATACACTCCCAGAGGGCGGCGGCCTAGCGTTTGCAATGCTGCTAAAAGCAGCTAGCGAGCGATCAACTCGGAATGAGGGCCTAAGAGGCCTAATTTGTGCAATCTTAATTAAGAAGGCTGAAAGCTATGAGAATCGCACAAAGCAAATTCTATGGCAAGTGAATGATTTATTATTTATTATCAGTTATTCATATAGTGTCATATTATAAAGAGCTGTAAAAATATTATTTAATTCTTCACATCAATTCCTGCATCATTGGGGCTTACTATCTAGATTCTCTTATATACAAATGTAAATAAGCACTATAAATGGTATCCAATTGACCATGGTTAATTACCGCTGCTAATTGTCTCGCTGGGGGCTATCCAAATAGCCCCGATAAGCCATCCCGAGCCGCGACTTATCAGTGATTTTGTTTCACCTGCCTCAGGCAGGCAAAACCAAATCCCAGAAACAGACCCTTTTTTACCCGAAAACGGGCTGTCTCTGCTGAAAACACACAAGTTTCACTAAACCTGTGTGTTTTCGGAAGACAATGTATCTTCTACAGGCGACCAAATTGGATAGCCTGTAAAAAAAATACAGATGAAAAATTGGGAAGAATCGCGAAAAACTTCAGTTTTTCGCTCCCGATGTATCTTCACTTGTAATTGGATACCCCCCTATGGCTATTTTTGTCAGCAGCCAGTTTAATACACCTATATGTTTTTGAACTGAGGGAGAAACGAGCACCTGGAGAAAACACCTGAAAATACAGGAAGAACATGCAAACTCCACATATACAACTCTGTTTGGAATCAAACCCATGGCCCTAGCGCTATCAGGCAGCTCTGCTAACCATTGTGCCACACTGAATAAACTTGATAATATATTGTACAGTGTATTAAACCCAAAGCAAAAGGCTTGTTTTATCAAAGCTACTGTGCGAGTGCCCAAATGGACAATTGCTGCATAAACTGGATGATATTTTGGAATCCTTAACTTCCAACTATATACAGCCAACACGAGCATAACTATGGTTGTGGCAATCCAATGTAGTACTACCTAGGATGTTAACAATCAAAGAAAAATGCAAATAAATCTATTGCAGTAGAGTCGTATTGTTTCTTTCATTCTTTATTTTTTAAGGCTCGGAGGGTGCGATTCAATTGTTTTGGGCATCTGTTTGTCACATCTAAATGGGACTGTTTAGAACGCCAAACAATTGTCAGGATTCAATTGTGGTTTGGTGCCAATGCGTATTGGCATGTCGCATCCCAAACAAACAGGGTTTAGCCCTGTAAAATGGCTAAACTTGTCTAAAGTCCTGCTTGGACGTCCAAAGTGCAGAGTTTGCACACATTTCTTCTTGCACCTCAGAAATGTTACCCCCGCGACTACTGGCGCCTAAACAGAGCATCAATTGAATTGCTCTGTTTTGCTCCCCCTAGTGGTAGCTGCAGGGGAAAACAATTGAATCGGCCCCAGATATAGGGGGTCTTTCTGAGTTGATCGCTCGCTAGCTAGTTTTAGCAGCCGTGCAAACGCTATGCCGCCGCCCACTGGGGAGTGTATTTTAGCTTAGCAGAAGTGCGAACGCATGTGCAGCCGAGCTCTGCAAAAATAGTTTGTGCAGTTTCAGAGTAGCTCTGAACCTACTCAGCGCTTGCGGTCACTTCAGCCTATTCCTGTCTGGATTTGACGTCATACACCAGCCCAGCGAAAGCCCAGCCACGCCTGAGTTTTTTCAGACACGCCTGTGTTTTTGCAAACACTCCCTGAAAACAGTCAGTTGACAACCAGAAACGACCCCTTCCTGTCAATCTTCTTGCTGCCGTCAGTGCGACTGGAAACTTCGCTAGAACCTGTGCACAACCACAACAAGCTTTTTACCCGTACGATGCACGTGCGCATTGCGGGGCATACGCATGCGCAGAAATGACAATTTTTTTTTAGCCTGTTCGCTGCGCTGCGAACAACGGCACACTAGCGATCAACTCAGAATGACCCCGATAGTTAGAAGATACGACATCTGTGCTATAAAACAATTTACAATAAGAAAGAAACAATTACTTGAAAACCAGTGACAGCTTAAGTGTGAGCTTGAATTTCAGTATACCAAGCTGTGTAGGTGCCATATAATTGTAACATGGAAATATGTATATACTTGGACTGCTTTCACTCTAGAATATAACTCATTTCAGAGCCTTTTTTCTCCCTGTGTGTTCTTCTATGACTGATTGCTAGGAAGTGGAATTATATATAACTCTACTGTAATTTGAAACAGGAATAAAAAAATATAGAACATTTGTAGCAACAACTATATTGTTCATGAATTGTGTTATTTAGAACAATAGAGTATATGTGAGATCTAACATGAATAATGTGGAATCCTCCAACGCACCATGAAAATAAAAACATTGACAAGAACATTTAAACGTGTGATGGTATTCCTGTAATTTGGTACCCACAGTACAGTATGTGTAACTTTCACTACAGCATTTTACTATTGCTTGCTGTTTCTCCACACTATACCTGGCATCATCACCCTTCTCACCAGGCGATTCTCGCGGTGGCTAAGAAGATGCAACATGACCACATCAGTGTATATGATATCCCCAAGCACCAGCAGTTATGTATATTTTGCTTCTGGTTTTGAACTTTCTGTGTACTTTGCTAAAATATCCAAACGGGATCAGTATGGGATCCCGGCGGTCATAATACCGACGCCGGAATGCCGACATGCGCTCGCCACGCTTCAGGCCCAATTTTATTCCCCCTTGGTGGGTGGCGTGGTACCCCCCACTCCCCGAGTGTAGTTTCTGGGCCCTGGTCAGGATTTCGATCATTAGGATTCCCATGGATGTCAGGATTCCAGCGTCAGTATTATGACCGCCGGGATCCAGACCATCGGGAAACGAACTGCTTCCCCATCCAAACATACCATACCTTTACTTATATTGCAAATACATATCCTTCTTCACCATACACATTTATTACTTCCAGTCACTCAACTAATTGTATTTGATATTAAGCATCAATAAAACACCTAAAACCTCTCTAATACATCAGAAACAATTCCACCCCTTGTGTTACAATATTGTATGGCCTAGCGATGAAAAGTCACCAATTAGCATTGGTGGGACAGTGACAAACCGACAATGACAAGCCGTTTGCTAGTGCTAGAGACCATCATTATCAACATCATCATCATCACTATCAACATGTTTAATATGCTGACGCAATACAAGTGGACATCCAAAATGCTGAAATTGTCAATGGTGATGGCACAATGTAAAGTGTGAATGTTAATAGTAACAATGTCGACACTTGCATTTAGGGTTAGGTTTGGGGTTGGGCAACAATTATGGTTAGGATTAGGGTTATGGTGTGGCAACAGTTAGGGTTAGGTTACAATTAGGGTTAGGTTTAAGGTTGGGTAACTATTATGGTTAGAGTTGGGCAACAATTAGGGTTAGATTTAGGGTTGGGCAACTGTTATGGTTAGGATTAGGTTTAGAGTTTGGCAACAGTTAGGTTTAGGTAACAATTAGGGTTAGGTTTAGGGTTGGGCAACCATTATGGTTAGTGTTGGGCAACAATTAGGGTTAGGTTTAGGGTTGGGCAACATTTATGGTTAGGATTAGGGTTAGAGTTGGGCAACAGTTAGGGTTAGGTAACAATTAGGGTTAGGGTTAGGGTTGGGTAACATCTAGGGTTAGTTTAGGGCAACAGTTGGAGTTACTGTAGGCTACAATAAGAATTAGGGTAAGGCACCAGTAAGGGTTAGGGTGCAATTAGGGTGAGGGTTAGTTTTAAGACAAAATAGTACTGTTAACGTTCTGATTGTCGACATTATGTCAGTGTTGACATTGTGGCTGTCAACATGAAGGCATGCTGAATGTTGATATTTTACGTATGTTACATTATAGCAAAGGAACTTTTAACATCCTACATGTTCATATCACATATCATACTCAAACCCTTTCTAAGTACACAGTCTTAACTGGGAGCTGCCATATGGCCCACAATGGCCCATGATGATCTTGTGAATTGAGGGATAAAAATCTGGACATGCTAGAAGCAGGTGCTGCCTGGATGCCTGTACTACATACCTACAATTACAGTATATCCCACAAGAATGTTTTATGGCCGACGTGATAAGAAACCTCATTTAGCAATATAAATATATTATGTTGATGATTTACTCTCACTAAACCCTTGCCACGCACAACACATAAAACATTCTCTCTGGGTCTTTTATCTCGCATTTCTGTACATTTATTTGTATAACGAGACAGACATTATTCCCATCTGTGGGTGAAAATAGGAAAATAAATGAAAATCACACAATAAATACAGGCAGACTTGTGTATCAAAAAGCTTACTGTATCTATCAAGATTATTATATTTAGCAACAAAATAATAGCACTCCTGTAAATCCATAATTAGGGTTTTATCTGCCCCCCTGCAGCTCTTCTAACGACTATAGCGGTCACTTAACGAGTACAGCTCACATCTGTTATAAAAAGTGCTTTACTATTTCCAAAGCTATCGATAACAAGATATACCTCCCTTATTAGCAGGCAAATGTACTCTCTACTATAATGCAATACAACATTTAGAAAAAAGGTTATTGTCACTTTATTTTAACCTGATTTATATCAACAGATAAAACACATGCAGTCGCATGCAATCTGCCAAAATTAGCAACACAAATGCCAACAAACTATTCTTAGTGAAATAATATAACAGCGCAGGTTTACCATGCTTTACAGCCCTCCAATGTATTTTTAAGAACTGCAGAATGGGACTTTCACATGTAACAAACGTAAAGGTGCATACACACGGTGAGATTCGGGCTAACCCCAATTCTCACTATGCGACAGGGGCTAGGTCGGCATCGCAAGCACATAATGAGTGTGCTTGCGATGCTATGTGCGATTTTGGCTAAGTGTCAGTTTTGACTATCTTTTCTACGAGATAGTCAAAATTGACTTGCCTGCACAGTCTATCTAGGCTTGCGATGCCGACTGCGCATTGGCATCGAATCGGGATCGCAAGGTGACTTTCACCTTGCGATCTGCACTAGCTTTTCTTACGATTTTGACTATATAGTCAAAATCGTAAGAAAACATCTCACCGTGTGTACACATCATTAGATTTATTTTTATGGTACAATTTCTAAGCCCCATACATTTTACTCCTAATAGACTATTCAGTGTTATACTAGCCATACAGCATTTTCAGAATTGATACTGTATACTGTATGTGGCAGGCCATTGGCCATTTTATTCTCTTGGAAAACTTCATGAACACTGAATCAAGTATTAGCACCTACTGTACTGTTACGTTTCTAAACCAGTTGAGTGCCAGATGATCCTTGATTTAGACATTACAATGATAATCATGGAAATGTAGAAGCAAATACTGGAGTTATGTTGTAATAAATCATATTAGAGATTAGTTTCCTAAATTGTACCATTACACTCCAGGTTTTAAGGATATCCATGTTGGAGCACAGGTAACTTAATTAGTACCTTAGTCAATTTAATTTAACCATCTGGACTCAAGCATGGATATCTTTAAAACATAGATTATTACAGTTTGGAAAACTTTGTAATAGCGTACTGCAGTCAAAGTGTAATAGTGATTGTGGAAATATCATAAATAACACTGGCAAACCATGTGATAAAGACTGCAAATAAAAAATAGGATAAATGAAACCTGTATGCCTCTTCTACTACAGAAGTCTAAATATAAATATCAGACAAATCATTGTTTTCAAATATATTGCAAGTTTCCATTTCAACACACAGGTGTATCTGTCTGTATCAGAGCAGTCATCTACAATTACTGTCACATGCAGTGTTTCTGGACTGATGTTCCTGTTCTGCAACACTTGGGAGGGAATCCCTATGCCACATGTACTTGTCTGACAATAGTGTTTATAGTGTCAGTGTAGTAATTACCAGGACACCATGCAAATATGCATTGTCATCTCCAGTCATGTGATGCAGCAACTTTCCATGTTCTCACAGAAACTGATTACATACACATTACACTATCTCACCGCACTGTCTTTATATACTAGTGACATTACGTGTATACATACAGTACCCCCATACCCCACAAATCTCTCCCCTGGAAGTAACAGCGATATACCACATTAATAAAACATGAGTAAGGGGGGTATTTATTAAAGCTTGGAGAGAGATACAATTGTGATAGATAAAGTACCAACCAATCAGATCCTAAATTACATATTACAGGCTGTGTTTGAAAAATGAAAGGAGCTGATTGGTTAGTACTTTATCTTTCACAATTTTATCTCTTGACAAGCTTTGATAAATACCAATATGTAGCATCAAACTGTGAGTTAACAAAAAGTATTTTCTAGTGACCATTTTTTGTATATTCCCCACATTTTTCTCTATTAGGTTCATATGTGTAAAGAGAAAAAAGTATCATTACAGGATAATAAATCTCTACCATATGCATCACATACTGTACATGTATGTCTGCACTGAAATATTTCCTGCAGATTGCAACATATTTGGATAAAAAAAAGATAGATAGATAGATAGATAGATAGATAGATAGATAGATAGATAGATAGACAGACTGACTTGGTGGATAGATAGATATAGATAGATAGATAGATAGATAGACAGACAGACAGACAGACAGACAGATAGATAGATAGATAGATGATAAATACAGTGGTACTATGAGCCTTGGGTATATTGCACAATTACTGTAATTTACAGCTTATACTGTACTCACCCAGGTTGACAAAGCTCATGACCATGTCAGCATCCGTGAGGAAGGCACTGTCCTGCTCGCTTGCCAGAGGGGTGTTCAGGAGGCCCTTCACCTGGTGGCTGTGATGAGTGGTCCTGTGTGACCAACCTTTGCTATCCATTCCCTGTTCCTGGCCAGACATGGAATTATACAGGTCCAGCATAAAGAGGGGAGCAGAGTTAAGTTTCCCAGGGTGGTACTGTTGAGCAGGGGTAAGTCCATGCATTGGCCTCGGTCTGTGGGGCAATCCCAGGACGGACAGGATCTCCTTCTGCATCTCCCTCTTCTCGTGGTTCTTCAGGCGCCGGTACAAGAAGCCACTGTCCATGCCGGCTCTTCTGCTACTTTCCACCAGTGTCCCCTGTGCCAGAGACAGCAGCAGGGAGCAGAAGAGCCAGACTGACCAGGAGGTAGGTGAGGCTGACCTCTGCATGCTCAGACAACACGTGTAGCCAGATACCCCACCTTACCTGATTATTGCTGCTGGTGCTGAATGCACAGAATCAGTGCTGGAGATACCATCTCACTCCTTGTGAATGATGAGCTGTACTAGCAGATGCGCATGGAGAGGAGCACCTGCCTCTCTGCTCACATGGACCTGTACTCTCTGCAGGTTCCTCCACTCTTCTGTCTGCACTGCAGCTACAGGTGTGACAGTTCTCAGACACTCATCATCTCAGCATGCTGTCACAGTCATCTCAATGTACAACACAGCTCCGCATTCATGCCAGCAGCTCACTAATGAGAGACCTAAAGTGGGTGTAATTCAGCCTCAGACTCTTATCATCACAGACTGCTTCTTCCTAGTGTCATACACCCTTGAAAGTGGAAAGAAAAAACTTTATAAGGGATTCTGCGACTTGCTCTTCCTTCCATACACATTTACTGACTCATTTCTCTTATACAGGGATTTAGGAGTTAGAAAAGTGAGTCCACTGGAGACATCTTCTGGCCATTTAGAATATTGCGTTATATTATTACCATGACAGGCAGCATCAAAACATGCAGTGTAACTGAATGTATTTCTAGGACTCCCATTTCTAAAATGAGAAACCCGGAAAAGTCTTTAATGTCAAAGACTCAGTTAATTAACCCATCAATTACCAAATTTGTTCGTCTCATCCTTCCTAAACTCTTTTTCATTTTACATCCTGCACGTTTTAATATATTTTAATCTCTCCAAGCACATTCTAAATTATTTTTTTTTTCACATAGATTGGCTTTTGCTACCATAGTAGAGTACAGTATATTTATTTTTAATTTATAGGCATTATTTCTTACATGTTCACTGACCCTAAAAATGTCATTTACAATTCATGTACTGTTCCATTGTTAAACTGGTAGCGCAACCAATACAGTCATGTACAGTAACAAACAGTACTTCCAGGAGTTTATTCATTGATGCTTCTAAGATAAATGAAAATATAAACAATGTAAGATATGAACTAATACTCCATTAAGATATACAGTAGCTCATATAGCAATTTTAATATTTTTGATACTATGCTATACATGTATACAACTATCATGTAGACTCAATAACATATCAAGTGCATGTAAAGTAAAGGCTAATACATACCTTTTTAGCAGGTACAGTACCTTTTTTATGGTCTGTACTGATTTTTGGCTCTCCAAACTTCCATTGAAAGTATAGGAAAAGGGGCGCCCTTTACTAATTTGTACCGATTTTTATGTTTAAAATGTTGTAGGGTATGATATAATAGAATGATTATTTCTTCACCCGGGGCCACACTGCATAGTTGCAAACGGTGCATCTGTGATACCCTGACAGTGCAAGGTATCACTATAAATACCTATTAGGGATAATCACACAGCTCTTCAATGTAGCATAAGCACATGCACGGTATACAGTTATGAAGGAAACAGTTGGACAGGAGGGTCTGCTACTGCCAGCAGCGGTTAAACAGTTTTATTTTCCAACTGGACTGAGCAGTGTGCAGGATCTGTGGCTGCACAACAACACAACAAGCCCCTTGCGGGCTCAGGTTCTATTCCCACTCTATAGGTGTCGTGGACACCTACGAGTGAGAATAGTCCCTGCTAGTCAGCAAGCCTACTGTCGGGATTGTAAATGGACAGGATGTAGAAAGAGCAGGGGCGTCTCTAGAGAGGAGGGGACCCGTGTGCAGACTCCATGTGTGGGCCCCCTCCTCTCCTGTAGCCGTCACCGCCGCTGCTAGCGCTCTCAGCGCTGTAGACTCTAGCACAGAGCCAGAGTCTACAGCGAATGCGCAGGACTCCGAAAAATGGGCGCCGCGCCATTTTTTCAGAGTCCTGCGCATGCGCTGTAGACTCTGGCACTGTGCCAGAGTCTCTAGTGGTCAGTGCGCTAGCAGCGGCGCGACGGCTACGGGAGAGGAGGGGGCCCACACACGGTCAGCGATGGACTCCGGAAAAGTAAGTATTGGAGAAATGGGTGCGGTGTGGGCCCCCCTGGACTCAGGGGCCCGTGTGCACCGCACCCATTATAGACACGCCAATGAGAAGGAGGTATTGTGACTGGCGGTCTCCTGGCCGCCAGTCACATAGCTACATTCCGCAAAAACACCACCACATCTTTACACCTACAAGTTAGTATCTCCCCATACAGACAACGATAAAGACTAATTGTTACAGAAACTCCCAGATGCCAATGTTTAAAGTTAAGGGCCCTACACACTTGCCGATGTGTGCTGGCGATATGAACAATCTTGTTCAGTAATGAATGAAAAATCGTTCATATCACTCAGTGTAGAGGCACCAACGATGAACGATGCGCGGCCCAGCAGTCGTTCATCGTTGGTTGCCCTACATTTTTCAATGCAAAACAATTTGGACGATAATGATCAACATTCAGATTGTTCATCATCCAAATTGCTGCCGTCGCCCAGTGTGTAGGGCGCTTTAGAAAGACTCTTTAATATAATACTCCCTAAATTTCAATAGCTGAAAGCAGACAGACTGCAACATTGCATTCAGCACATAAATTGTTCCATTGAAATAAAACAGCTGTTCAAAGATGCGGTATACCCTTTTATGAAATAGGAATTCCCATTTATTACTATCTAACTTACCTGTCCCTCAGTTGCAGGCCTACCATTGACAGCAATGAATTTGGAGTGAGACACCTTTGCAGTTCTGCTATCTGTAATTCCAAAATAAATGATGCTCAAAGAACATGAATACTACTGCACTGTAGTGGATCAGTATGCCATGAGGTAAACATGATACTATCACATAGTGAAGGGGGGGAGGGGGGGGGTGTTGCTGCCACAACTTGTGAGTAATTGGACTCAATCACCATCATTGATATCTCATCAGAATGCTGGGTACACTTAATTTTACTGACAAGCGTGGAGGCGATGTCTGACTTTGGGGCCTGCCTGGACCTAATGTATGTATGCCTATGGCTACTAGCTATGAAATAATATCTTCCAGTACAATGTAGCAATATTTTTTATAGAGTCCCTTTGTGGAGTCATAGATGTAGGTTGATGGTCAACTCCAGGTCAAATGGTGTAATCATTCCTGGAAAGTCATCTAGTGGTGAAATGGAGACCGACAAAATGAAGTGCTTTCTAATGAAACTGGTCATTAAACATCTGAGCAAGCAACATATATGCACTTGGTGGGCAGAAGGATGATATATCTCACAGTTAGGGTAACCCAGAGGTGTAGCTAAGTGCCATGGTGCCTGGAGCAACAGTATGTTTTGGCACCCCCCTCCCCTGTACTGAATTGGGGGCCTGACCAACATGTGGTGGCATGTTACATGTGAAAAGAAAAAATATTTAAAAATCCTAAATTGGTGACAGTGCTGGTTCTAGACCTAGTGGAGCTCAGGGCGAAAGTATCCTTTGGACGCCCCCATGTTTAAAATATGGACAGTGCCCGCCGAAGGTGTGCAACTAAAATATAGGAGCATGGCTTCATGAAGATGCGGCGTGGCCACAGAATAGTACAAATTCACATTACACCACACAGTAGTGTCCGTAATTCACATTACACCACACAGTAGTACCCCTTATACATGTTACATCACACAGTAGAGCTGCTTATACATGTTACACCACACAGATGAGCTGCTTATACATGTTACGCCTCACAGTAGAGCTGCTTATACACATTACGCCACAGTAGAGCCGCTTATACACATTACGCCATAGTAGAGCCGCTTATACACATTATGCCACAGTAGAGCCTTTATAAACGATACTCCACAGTAGAGCTGCTTACACACATTACACCACAGGAGAGACGCTTATACACGTTACACCACAGTAGAGCCATTTATACATGTTACACCACAGTAGAGCAGCTTTTACATGTTACACCACAGTAGAGCCGCATACACACATTATGCCACAGTAGAGCCACTTATACATGTTACACCACAGTAGAGCTGCTTATACACAATATGCCACAGTAAGGCCCCTTATACATGTTACACCATGGTAGAGCCCCTTATACATGTTATGCCATGGTAGAGCCCCTTATACACGTTACACCACTGGAGGCACCCTCGCTACACCCCTGGGGTAACTTCACCTCTTTCTCATATTCTCAAACCCAGAGCCTTCTTATTTGCCAGATTTCTAACATAACAATGTGGATTTTGCATTTTAGGAGCCTATTTATCAAAAGTAAAAGATCCCTAAATGTCCTGAAAACAGCAGGATGCAATGGCCATTGGAAGTGCTCTGATACAGTACTTTGCCCTTGCTTGTTATTGAATATTTAGGAATGGCTGCAGACTCTGAATTGCCCCATGTCCTCTTATGCTATCTACATCTCAGTATGGTCCACTATGTGTTGACTCCTGCTCTACCTGCAATGCCTTATGACAGCTAACTTACACTCACACCAGGATAAGCCACGTAGCATGTTTATTAGGCTGCTGTATAACTTAGAATTCTGAACCCTGATAAGTAGAGGGCTATGCATAACTACAGTAGTTTATTCTGTGATTTGGGTAGTGGCGTAGAGCTTACATAACCATAAGATGATAGTCATACAATGTCTTTGTGGGAAGAGAAATTGAACAATAGCATAGGATAATGACATATAGAAGAACAATTGAAGATGATAGCAACTCTTAATAATAGAAGAGCAATAACAATTGTGAATTAGCAGATTTACAATGGCAATACCTTTAAATAATACTCTGCATAATGTGGAATGAATTCTAGATATGTAGAATGTGGATGTGTCAGTACCATGTCTAAAGTTACATTCATTGCTACGATCATGGGCTTACCTAGGCTTAGAGGTGGATCCACTGTTAAATATACCTACTGTATGGGTGTACATCCTGAGAAGCATATGGTTAAAGTGACTTGATTAAAATAGGAAACTAACACCTGCTTTGTGTAGTTTCTGGGCCATACCTAGGGGGAGATTTATCAAACCTTCTAAAGAGGACAGGTGGAGAAGTTGCATATAGCAACCAAGGAACACCTAGCTATGATTTTATACAATGTACTAGATACATGACTGCTAGAAACTAATTGGTCGCTATGGGCAACTTCTCCACTTGTTCTCTTTAGTTTTGATACATCTCCCCTTAATGCCATGAAATGGTATAAGATGAGGTAATGTTATTTATTGTTGATTATAAATAAAAGATAATTCAGATGAGGAAACAACCCCAAACCCTACTTTGTGAAATCTGAGAGTTTTATTGCAGCACCGTCTGTGTCTGTGCGGGAGCACGTTCATTGACCTATATGGAGAGAGATAATGTGGAGAAAGACAAATTACCAGCCAATCAGCTTCTAACTTCCAAGTTACAGGCTGTGTTAAGCAGTTAGAAGCTGGTTTGCTGGTACTTTATCTATCTCTATTTTATCTCTCTCCAAGGTTTGATACATCTCCCCCGGTGAGTTATAACGTATTCTAATCTTGGCTGCCTCATATGGCCCTGCTTTGGGATAGCTACAATGTTATTGCAAGGAAATGGTTATCTCCCATCTTACTTGTATTAGTAGCCTTCTTTATTACGGGGCTATTTCAGGTTGGATCGCAAATCGGGATCCAACCAGAATTATTTACGATCGCCCCGCGGGTGCATGCGCAATGCCCGTCCTGTGCATGCACCTGCGGGCGCAGAAAATGCGATCGCCTCCGCCTGTCAATTAGGCAGAGGCGGTTGCGTGGCGGGCAATGTTCTGTTTACAGGGAGGAGACGGAGCGTTGCGGGGGCGGTGCAGTGCAAACGGGGGGGGGGGTGTATGCAGACAAATGGGGGCATGTTGGGGTGTGATCACGGCAGCTGCTTGACGTCACATGCAGCTGCTGCGATCGAGAAGATGGCGGTGGGCCTCCTGCAGACGCAGCTATGCTGCGCCGGCAGGAGGCTTCACTAAATTCTACGTTGAAGCTTCATCAAGGGGGGGGAGGCGGTGGTCAGCATGCTAGGCGGCCTTGCCCTGCGATGGGCGGCCCCCAGCATTCTAGGAAAAGGATTGCAAATTCTGCAAATTAGCAGAATTTGCAATCCTTTTTGAATTAGGCCCTACATACAGTATGTGCTAAATATGTCACTTATTTGTTGCATTGTTCAATTATTTCTTTATTTTCAGAACTTTGGACCTATGAGGTGAGATATAAGATATAATAGCGTCCGGGATTGCCAAAGGTGAGAGATGCCGGCCATTTTCGGACTTTTTCAGCAGTTATTTACAACCACAGTGTTTATACTCAAAAAATAATGTTAAGCGAATGTTGTGCACACATACTGTACTTTCTGACAAGTCTTCACTTTGCATTAATATCAATCCTACCTAAAGGGTTCACGGGTGCAAGTACTAGATATATACATATATACACTGCTCAAAAAAATAAAGGGAACACTAAAATAACACATCCTAGATCTGAATGAATGAAATATTCTTATTAAATACTTTGTTCTTTACATAGTTGAATGTGCTGACAACAAAATCACACAAAAATTATCAATGTAAATCAAATTTATTAACCCATGGAGGTCTGGATTTGGAGTCACACTCAAAATTAAAGTGGAAAAACACACTACAGGCTGATCCAACTTTGATGTAATGTCCTTAAAACAAGTCAAAATGAGGCTCAGTAGTGTGTGTGGCCTCCACGTGCCTGTATGACCTCCCTACAATGCCGGGGCATGCTCCTGATGAGGTGGTGGATGGTCTCCTGAGGGATCTCCTCCCAGACCTGGACTAAAGCATCCGCCAACTCCTGGACAGTCTGTGGTGCAATTGGAAATTATGTAAACATACATATATATATATATATATTTGTTGAATGTTCAGACAACTTTTTTATGTTCTATGTTTTATGGTCTAGAAATGTTGTCACTGCCAGATAGCCCCTATCTGGCAGTGACTACATACCAAGTTAAGGAATTTTTTACTACTTATTCATTTTAACTGGTATTATATTTCTGTATGTGTAGTTTTTATTAGAGATGAGCACCGGAAATTTTTCGGGTTTTGTGTTTTGGTTTTGGGTTCGGTTCCGCGGCCGTGTTTTGGGTTCGACCGCGTTTTGGCAAAACCTCACCGAATTTTTTTTGTCGGATTCGGGTGTGTTTTGGATTCGGGTGTTTTTTTCAAAAAACACTAAAAAACAGCTTAAATCATAGAATTTGGGGGTCATTTTGATCCCAAAGTATTATTAACCTCAAAAACCATAATTTACACTCATTTTCAGTCTATTCTGAATACCTCACACCTCACAATATTATTTTTAGTCCTAAAATTTGCACCTAGGTCGCTGGATGACTAAGCTAAGCGACCCTAGTGGCCGACACAAACACCGGGCCCATCTAGGAGTGTCACTGCAGTGTCACGCAGGATGTCCCTTCCAAAAAACCCTCCCCAAACAGCACATGACGCAAAGAAAAAAAGAGGCGCAATGAGGTAGCTGTGTGAGTAAGATAAGCGACCCTAGTGGCCGACACAAACACCGGGCCCATCTAGGAGTGGCACTGCAGTGTCACGCAGGATGTCCCTTCCAAAAAACCCTCCCCAAACAGCACATGATGCAAAGAAAAATTAAAGAAAAAAGAGGTGCAAGATGGAATTGTCCTTGGGCCCTCCCACCCACCCTTATGTTGTATAAACAGGACATGCACACTTTAACCAACCCATCATTTCAGTGACAGGGTCTGCCACACGACTGTGACTGAAATGACGGGTTGGTTTGGACCCCCACCAAAAAAGAAGCAATTAATCTCTCCTTGCACAAACTGGCTCTACAGAGGCGAGATGTCCACCTCATCATCATCCTCCGATATATCACCGTGTACATCCCCCTCCTCACAGATTATCAATTCGTCCCCACTGGAATCCACCATCTCAGCTCCCTGTGTACTTTGTGGAGGCAATTGCTGCTGGTCAATGTCTCCACGGAGGAATTGATTATAATTCATTTTAATAAACATCATCTTCTCCACATTTTCTGGATGTAACCTCGTACGCCGATTGCTGACAAGGTGAGCGGCGGCACTAAACACTCTTTCGGAGTACACACTTGTGGGAGGGCAACTTAGGTAGAATAAAGCCAGTTTGTGCAAGGGCCTCCAAATTGCCTCTTTTTCCTGCCAGTATAAGTACGGACTGTGTGACGTGCCTACTTGGATGCGGTCACTCATATAATCCTCCACCATTCTTTCAATGGTGAGAGAATCATATGCAGTGACAGTAGACGACATGTCCGTAATCGTTGTCAGGTCCTTCAGTCCGGACCAGATGTCAGCATCAGCAGTCGCTCCAGACTGCCCTGCATCACCGCCAGCGGGTGGGCTCGGAATTCTGAGCCTTTTCCTCGCACCCCCAGTTGCGGGAGAATGTGAAGGAGGAGATGTTGACAGGTCGCGTTCCGCTTGACTTGACAATTTTCTCACCAGCAGGTCTTTGAACCCCAGCAGACTTGTGTCTGCCGGAAAGAGAGATCCAAGGTAGGCTTTAAATCTAGGATCGAGCACGGTGGCCAAAATGTAGTGCTCTGATTTCAACAGATTGACCACCCGTGAATCCTTGTTAAGCGAATTAAGGGCTCCATCCACAAGTCCCACATGCCTAGCGGAATCGCTCCGTGTTAGCTCCTCCTTCAATGTCTCCAGCTTCTTCTGCAAAAGCCTGATGAGGGGAATGACCTGACTCAGGCTGGCAGTGTCTGAACTGACTTCACGTGTGGCAAGTTCAAAGGGCATCAGAACCTTGCACAACGTTGAAATCTTTCTCCACTGCGCTTGAGACAGGTGCATTCCACCTCCTATATCGTGCTCAATTGTATAGGCTTGAATGGCCTTTTGCTGCTCCTCCAACCTCTGAAGCATATAGAGGGTTGAATTCCACCTCGTTACCACTTCTTGCTTCAGATGATGGCAGGGCAGGTTCAGTAGTTTTTGGTGGTGCTCCAGTCTTTTGTACGTGGTGCCTGTACGCCGAAAGTGTCCCGCAATTCTTCTGGCCACCGACAGCATCTCTTGCATGCCCCTGTCGTTTTTTAAAAAATTCTGCACGACCAAATTCAAGGTATGCGCAAAACATGGGACGTGCTGGAATTTGCCCATATTTAATGCACACACAATATTGCTGGCGTTGTCCGATGCCACAAATCCACAGGAGAGTCCAATTGGGGTAAGCCATTCCGCGATGATCTTCCTCAGTTGCCGTAAGAGGTTTTCAGCTGTGTGCGTATTCTGGAAAGCGGTGATACAAAGCGTAGCCTGCCTAGGAAAGAGTTGGCGTTTGCGAGATGCTGCTACTGGTGCCGCCGCTGCTGTTCTTGCGGCGGGAGTCCATACATCTACCCAGTGGGCTGTCACAGTCATATAGTCCTGACCCTGCCCTGCTCCACTTGTCCACATGTCCGTGGTTAAGTGGACATTGGGTACAACTGCATTTTTTAGGACACTGGTGAGTCTTTTTCTGACGTCCGTGTACATTCTCGGTATCGCCTGCCTAGAGAAGTGGAACCTAGATGGTATTTGGTAACGGGGGCACACTGCCTCAATAAATTGTCTAGTTCCCTGTGAACTAACGGCGGATACCGGACGCACGTCTAACACCAACATAGTTGTCAAGGCCTCAGTTATCCGCTTTGCAGCAGGATGACTGCTGTGATATTTCATCTTCCTCGCAAAGGACTGTTGGACAGTCAATTGCTTACTGGAAGTAGTACAAGTGGGCTTACGACTTCCCCTCTGGGATGACCATCGACTCCCAGCAGCAACAACAGCAGCGCCAGCAGCAGTAGGCGTTACACGCAAGGATGCATCGGAGGGATCCCAGGCAGGAGAGGACTCGTCAGAATTGCCAGTGACATGGCCTGCAGGACTATTGGCATTCCTGGGGAAGGAGGAAATTGACACTGAGGGAGTTGGTGGGGTGGTTTGCGTGAGCTTGGCTACAAGAGGAAGGGATTTACTGGTCACTGGACTGCTTCCGCTGTCGCCCAAAGTTTTTGAACTTGTCACTGACTTATTATGAATGCGCTGCAGGTGACGTATAAGGGAGGATGTTCCGAGGTGGTTAACGTCCTTACCCCTACTTATTACAGCTTGACAAAGGCAACACACGGCTTGACACCTGTTGTCCGCTTTTCTGTTGAAATACCTCCACACTGAAGAGCTGATTTTTTTGGTATTTTCACCAGGCATGTCAACGGCCATATTCCTCCCACGGACAACAGGTGTCTCCCCGGGTGCCTGACTTAAAAAAACCACCTCACCATCAGAATCCTCCTGGTCAATTTCCTCCCCAGCGCCAGCAACACCCATATCCTCCTCATCCTGGTGTACTTCAACACTGACATCTTCAATCTGACTTTCAGGAACTGGACTGCGGGTGCTCCTTCCAGCACTTGCAGGGGGCGTGCAAATGGTGGAAGGCGCATGCTCTTCACGTCCAGTGTTGGGAAGGTCAGGCATCGCAACCGACACAATTGGACTCTCCTTGTAGATTTGGGATTTCGAAGAACGCACAGTTCTTTGCGGTGCTTTTGCCAGCTTGAGTCTTTTCAGTTTTCTAGCGAGAGGCTGAGTGCTTCCATCCTCATGTGAAGCTGAACCACTAGCCATGAACATAGGCCAGGGCCTCAGCCGTTCCTTGCCACTCCGTGTGGTAAATGGCATATTGGCAAGTTTACGCTTCTCCTCCGACAATTTTATTTTAGGTTTTGGAGTCCTTTTTTTACTGATATTTGGTGTTTTGGATTTGACATGCTCTGTACTATGACATTGGGCATCGGCCTTGGCAGACGACGTTGCTGGCATTTCATCGTCTCGGCCATGACTAGTGGCAGCAGCTTCAGCACGAGGTGGAAGTGGATCTTGATCTTTCCCTAATTTTGGAACCTCAACATTTTTGTTCTCCATATTTTAATAGGCACAACTAAAAGGCACCTCAGGTAAACAATGGAGATGGATGGATAGTAGTATACTTATGGATGGACTGCCGAGTGCCGACACAGAGGTAGCTACAGCCGTGGACTACCGTACTGTACTGTGTCTGCTGCTAATATAGACTGGTTGATAATGAGATGTAGTATGTATAAAGAAGAAAGAAAAAAAAAACCACGGGTAGGTGGTATACAATTATGGATGGACTGCCGAGTGCCGACACAGAGGTAGCTACAGCCGTGGACTACCGTACTGTACTGTCTGCTGCTAATATAGACTGGATGATAATGAGATGTAGTATGTATAAAGAAGAAAGAAAAAAAAAACCACGGGTAGGTGGTATACAATTATGGATGGACTGCCGAGTGCCGACACAGAGGTAGCTACAGCCGTGGACTACCGTACTGTACTGTGTCTGCTGCTAATATAGACTGGATGATAATGAGATGTAGTATGTATAAAGAAGAAAGAAAAAAAAAACCACGGGTAGGTGGTATACAATTATGGATGGACTGCCGAGTGCCGACACAGAGGTAGCTACAGCCGTGGACTACCGTACTGTACTGTGTCTGCTGCTAATATAGACTGGTTGATAATGAGATGTAGTATGTATAAAGAAGAAAGAAAAAAAAAACCACGGGTAGGTGGTATACAATTATGGATGGACTGCCGAGTGCCGACACAGAGGTAGCTACAGCCGTGGACTACCGTACTGTACTGTGTCTGCTGCTAATATAGACTGGATGATAATGAGATGTAGTATGTATAAAGAAGAAAGAAAAAAAAAACCACGGGTAGGTGGTATACAATTATGGATGGACTGCCGAGTGCCGACACAGAGGTAGCTACAGCCGTGAACTACCGTACTGTGTCTGCTGCTAATATAGACTGGTTGATAATGAGATGTAGTATGTATAAAGAAGAAAGAAAAAAAAACCACGGGTAGGTGGTATACAATTATGGATGGACTGCCGAGTGCCGACAGAGGTAGCTACAGCCGTGGACTACCGTACTGTACTGTGTCTGCTGCTAATATAGACTGGATGATAATGAGATGTAGTATGTATAAAGAAGAAAAAAAAAACCACGGGTAGGTGGTATACAATTATGGATGGACTGCCGAGTGCCGACACAGAGGTAGCTACAGCCGTGAACTACCGTACTGTGTCTGCTGCTAGTAGACTGGATGATAAATAATGATATAAAAAATATATATATATCACTACTGCAGCCGGACAGGTATATATTATATAATGACGGACCTGCTGGAGTGGACACTGTCTGTCAGCAGAATGAGTTTTTTAATTTTTATAGAATAAAAAAACACCACACAAGTCACACGACGAGTGTACTTTTTTAGGCAGACATTCAATCACAATATACTATACTGGTGGTCAGTGTGGTCAGGTCACTGGTCACAGTGGTCAGTCACATTGGCAGTGGCACTCTGGCAGCAAAAGTGTGCACTGTTTAATATGTACTCCTGGCTCCTGCTATAACCTATAACTGCACCCCAGTCTCCCCCACAATTAAGCTGTGTGAGCACAGTCAGATATTATACATAGATGATGCAGCACACTGGGCTGAGCACAGATATGGTATGTGAGTGTGACTGAGTCACTGTGTATCGTTTTTTTCAGGCAGAGAACAAGAACAGAACGGATTATTAAATAATAATAAATTATAAAACTGCACTGGTGGTCAGGTCACTGGTCATCAGTCACTAGTATAACTCCTCCTAAGCTCCAGTAAGTAAATGAAGTGTCTCACTCTCACTCTCCTATCTATTTTAATTTCTAAACGGAGAGGACGCCAGCCACGTCCTCTCCCTATCAATCTCAATGCACGTGTGAAAATGGCCGCAACGCGCGGCTCCTTATATAGAATCCGAGTCTCGCGATAGAATCCGAGCCTCGCGAGAATCCGACAGCGTGATGATGACATTCGGGCGCGCTCGGGTTAACCGAGCAAGGCGGGAAGATCCGAGTCGCTCGGACCCGTGTAAAAAAAACATGAAGTTCGGGCGGGTTCGGATTCAGAGAAACCGCACCTGCTCATCTCTAGTTTTTATCCCATTTTTTAGAAAAGGTTTTTAGAAAAGGTTTTGTCATTTTAAATTTACACGTTAATAACTGTATTTTATATTCTTAATTATCCACCTAAAGTGTGAGTTCTTTTAGACACCATTGGTCGCTAAACCCCCTCCCCCCAACTGTATATATATATATATATATATATATATATATATATATATATATAAATAAAGGAGTTCTATGGCAGAGTTTACAGTGCTGAATGTGAACCGAACCCCGAACCACTCTGTTGAAGGGTGCACAAAGTCAAAAAGTTTTGTTTTAACTTTCAACAGCATACAAGGCTGTAATGAGAGTAAGAGAGAATATCCACTGCACTGACAGGATGATGCTACATGTACTCTAGGGAAAGCTCTGTATATCATCAGTAAGAAGTCCACCAGCATTCGAATAGTGCCCACAAAGCACCCCACACCCGCAGCTAATTTAAATAATCTCAAAGGCATTATTGTCGGATGAATTACAAGTTTAAGCGAACGTACAATGCTTTTTTAAAACTGTGGTTCTAAAGTTGGTATATAGTGTGCTTGAATTAAACAAACACAAAAATAAGAATTTACTTACCGATAATTCTATTTCTCGGAGTCCGTAGTGGATGCTGGGGTTCCTGAAAGGACCATGGGGAATAGCGGCTCCGCAGGAGACAGGGCACAAAAGTAAAGCTTTTCGATCAGGTGGTGTGCACTGGCTCCTCCCCCTATGACCCTCCTCCAAGCCAGTTAGGTACTGTGCCCGGACGAGCGTACACAATAAGGGAGGAATTTTGAATCCCGGGTAAGACTCATACCAGCCACACCAATCACACCGTACAACTTGTGATCTAAACCCAGTTAACAGTATGATAACAGCGGAGCCTCTGAAAAGATGGCTCACAACAATAATAACCCGATTTTTGTAACTATGTACAAGTATTGCAGATAATCCGCACTTGGGATGGGCGCCCAGCATCCACTACGGACTCCGAGAAATAGAATTATCGGTAAGTAAATTCTTATTTTCTCTATCGTCCTAGTGGATGCTGGGGTTCCTGAAAGGACCATGGGGATTATACCATAGCTCCCAAACGGGCGGGAGAGTGCGGATGACTCTGCAGCACCGAATGAGAGAACTCCAGGTCCTCCTTAGCCAGGGTATCAAATTTGTAGAATTTAGCAAACGTGTTTGCCCCTGACCAAGTAGCTGCTCGGCAAAGTTGTAAAGCCGAGACCCCTCGGGCAGCCGCCCAAGATGAGCCCACCTTCCTTGTGGAATGGGCATTTACATATTTTGGCTGTGGCAGGCCTGCCACAGAATGTGCAAGCTGAATTGTATTACACATCCAACTAGCAATAGTCTGCTTAGAAGCTAGAGCACCCAGTTTGTTGGGTGCATACAGGATAACAGCAAGTCAGTTTTCCTGACTCCAGCCGTCCTGGAACATATTTTCAGGGCCCTGACAACATCTAGCAACTTGGAGTCCTCCAAGTCCCTAGTAGGTGCAAGGCACCACAATAAGCTGGTTCAGGTAAAACACTGACACCACCTTAGGGAGAGAACTGGGGACGAGTCCGCAGCTCTGCCCTGTCCGAATGGACAAACAGAGATGGGCTTTTTTGAGAAAAAACCACCAATTTGACACTCGCCTGGTCCAGGCCAGGGCCAAGAGCATGGTCACTTTTCCTGTGAGATGCTTCAAATCCACAGATTTGACTGGTTTTAAACCAATGTGATTTGAGGAATCCCAGAACTACGTTGAGATCCCACAGTGCCACTGGAGGCACAAAAGGGGGTTGTATATGCAATACTCCCTTGACAACTTCTGGACTTCAGGAACTGAAGCCAATTCTTTCTGGAAGAAAATCGACAGGGCCGAAATTTGAACCTTAATGGACCCCAATTTGAGGCCCATAGACACTCCTGTTTGCAGGAAATGCAGGAAACGACCGAGTTGAAATTTCTTTGTGGGGCCTTCCTGGCCTCACACCACGCAACATATTTTCGCCACATGTGGTGATAATGTTGTGCGGTCACCTCCTTTCTGGCTTTGACCAGGGTAGGAATGACCTCTTCCGGAATGCCTTTTTCCCTTAGGATCCGGCTTTCCACCGCCATGCCGACAAACGCAGCTGCGGTAAGTCTTGGAACAGACATGGTACTTGCTGAAGCAAGTCCCTTCTTAGCGGCAGAGGCCATAAGACCTCTGTAAGCATCTCTTGAAGTTCCGGGTACCAAGTCCTTCTTGGCCAATCCGGAGCCATGAGTATAGTTCTTACTCCTCTACGTCTTATAATTCTCAGCACCTTAGGTATGAGAAGCAGAGGAGGGAACACATACACCGACTGGTACACCCACGGTGTTACCAGAACGTCCACAGCTATTGCCTGAGGGTCTCTTGACCTGGCGCAATACCTGTCCCGTTTTTTGTTCAGACGGGACGCCATCATGTCCACCTTTGGTATTTCCCAACGGTTTACAATCATGTGGAAAAAACTTCCCGATGAAGTTTCCACTCTCCCGGGTGGAGGTCGTGCCTGCTGAGGAAGTCTGCTTCCCAGTTTCCATTCCCGGGATGAAACACTGCTGACAGTGCTATCACATGATTTTCCGCCCAGCGAAAAGTCCTTGCAGTTTTTGCCATTGCCCCCCTGCTTCTTGTGTCGCCCTGTCTGTTTACGTGGGCGACTGCCGTGATGTTTTTCCCACTGGATAAATACCGGCTGACCCTGAAGCAGAGGTCTTGCTAAGCTTAGAGCATTATAAATTTACCCTTAGCTCCAGTATATTTATGTGGAGAAAAGTCTCCAGACTTGATCACACTCCCTGGAAATTTTTTTCCCTGTGTGACTGCTCCCCAGCCTCTCGGGCTGGGCTCCGTGGTCACCAGCATCCAATCCTGAATGCCGAATCTGCGGCCCTCTAGAAGATGAGCACTCTATAACCACCACAGGAGAGACACCCTTGTCCTTGGATATAGGGTTATCCGCTGATGCATCTGAAGATGCGATCCGGGCCATTTGTCCAGCAGATCCCACTGAAAAGTTCTTGCGTGAAATCTGCCGAATGGAATTGCTTCGTAGGAAGCCACCATTTTTACCAGGACCCTTGTGCAATGATGCACTGTTTTTAGGAGGTTCCTGACTAACTCGGATAACTCCCTGGCTTTCTCTTCCGGGAGAAACACCTTTTTCTGGACTGTGTCCAGAATCATCCCTAGGCACAGCAGACGTGTCGTCGGATCAGCTGCGATTTTGGAATATTTAGAATCCACCCGTGCTGTTGTAGCAGTATCCGAGATAGTGCTACTCCGACCTCCAACTGTTCCCTGGACTATGCCCTTATCAGGAAATCGTCCAAGTAAGGGATACTTAAGACGCCTTTTCTTCGAAGAAGAATCATCATTTCGGCCATTACCTTGGTAAAGACCCGGGGTGCCGTGGACAATCCAAACGGCAGCGTCTGAAACTGATAGTGACAGTTCTGCACCACGAACCTGAGGTACCCTTAGTGAGAAGGGCAAATTTGGGACATAGAGGTAAGCATCCCTGATGTCCCGGGACACTATATAGTCCTCTTCTTCCTGGTTCGTTATCACTGCTCTGAGTGACTCCATCTTGATTTGAACCTTTGTAAGTGTTCAAAAATTTTTTTAGAATAAGTCTCACCTAGCCTTCTGGCTTCAGTACCACAATATAGTGTGGAATAATACCCCTTTTCTTGTAGTAGGAGGGGTAATTTAGTTATCACCTGCTGGGAATACAGCTTGTGAATTTTTTTCCATACTGCCTCCTTGTCGGAGGGAGACCTTGGTAAAGCAGACTTCAGGAGCCTGCGAAGGTGAAACGTCTCGACCTTCCAATCTGTACCCCTGGGATACTACTTGTAGGATCCAGGGGTCCTGTACGGTCTCAGCGCCATGCTGAGAACTTGTCAGAAGCGGTGGAACGCTTCTGTTCCTGGGAATGGGCTGCCTGCTGCAGTCTTCTTCCCTTTCCTCTATCCCTGGGCAGATATGATCTTATAGGGACGAGAGGACTGAGGCTGAAAAGACGGTGTCTTTTTCTGCAGAGATGTGACTTAGGGTAAAAAACGGTGGATTTTCCAGCAGTTGCCGTGGCCACCAGGTCCGATGGACCGACCCCAAATAACTCCTCATCCTTTATACGGCAATACACCTTTGTGCCGTTTGGAATCTGCATCACCTGACCACTGTCGTGTCCATAACATCTTTTGGCAGTTATGGACATCGCATTTACTCATGATGCCAGAGTGCAAATATCCCTCTGTGCATCTCGCATATATAGAAATGCATCCTTTAAATGCTCTATAGTCAATAAAATACTGTCCCTGTCAAGGGTATCAATATTTTTAGTCAGGGAATCCGACCAAGCCACCCCAGCTCTGCACATCCAGGCTGAGGCGATCGCTGGTCGCAGTATAACACCAGTATGTGTGTATATACTTTTTATGATATTTTTCCAGCCTCCTGTCAGCTGGTCCTTGAGGACGGCCCTATCTATAGACGGTACCGCCACTTGTTTTGATAAGCGTGTGAGCGCCTTATCCACCTTAAGGGGTGTTTCCCAACGCGCCCTAACTTCTGGCGGGAAAGGGTATACCGCCCATAATTTTCTATCGGGGGGAACCCACGCATCATCACACACTTTATTTAATTTATCTGATTCAGGAAAAACTATGGTAGTTTTTTCACATCCCACATAATACCCTCTTTTGTGGTACTTGTAGTATCAGAAATATGTAACACCTCCTTCATTGCCTTTAACATGTGGCCCTAATAAGGAATACGTTTGTTTATTCACCGTCGACACTGGATTCAGTGTCCCTGTCTGTGTCTGTGTCGACCGACTAAAGTAAACGGGCGTTTTAAAACCCCTGACGGTGTTTTTGAGACGTCTGGACCGGTACTAATTGTTTGTCGGCCGTCTCATGTCGTCAACCGACCTTGCAGCGTGTTGACATTATCACGTAATTTCCTAAATAAGCCATCCATTCCGGTGTCGACTCCCTAGAGAGTGACATCACCATTACAGGCAATTGCTCCGCCTCCTCACCAACATCGTCCTCCTACATGTCGACACACACGTACCGACACACAGCACACACACAGGGAATGCTCTGATAGAGGACAGGACCCACTAGCCCTTTGGAGAGACAGAGGGAGAGTTTGCCAGCACACACCAAAAACGCTATAATTATATAGGGACAACCTTATATAAGTGTTTTCCCTTATAGCATCTTAATATATATAAGCATATCGCCAAATTAGTGCCCCCCCTCTCTGTTTTAACCCTGTTTCTGTAGTGCAGTGCAGGGGAGAGCCTGGGAGCCTTCCCTCCAGCCTTTCTGTGAGGGAAAATGGCGCTGTGTGCTGAGGAGATAGGCCCCGCCCCTTTTTCGGCGGCCTCGTCTCCCGCTCTTAACGGATTCTGGCAGGGGTTAAATATCTCCATATAGCCTCCGGAGGCTATATGTGAGGTATTTTTAGCCAAAATAGGTATTCATTTGCCTCCCAGGGCGCCCCCCTCCCAGCGCCCTGCACCCTCAGTGACTGCCGTGTGAAGTGTGCTGAGAGGAAAATGGCGCACAGCTGCAGTGCTGTGCGCTACCTTTAGAAGACTGAGGAGTCTTCTGCCGCCGATTCTGGACCTCTTCTTACTTCAGCATCTGCAAGGGGGCCGGCGGCAAGGCTCCGGTGACCATCCAGGCTGTACCTGTGATCGTCCCTCTGGAGCTGATGTCCAGTAGCCAAGAAGCCAATCCATCCTGCACGCAGGTGAGTTCACTTCTTCTCCCCTCTGTCCCTCGTTGCAGTGATCCTGTTGCCAGCAGGACTCACTGTAAAATAAAAAACCTAAGCTAAACTTTCTCTAAGCAGCTCTTTAGGAGAGCCACCTAGAATTGCACCCTTCTCGGCCGGGCACAAAAATCTAACTGGCTTGGAGGAGGGTCATAGGGGGAGGAGCCAGTGCACACCACCTGATCGAAAAGCTTTACTTTTGTGCCCTGTCTCCTGCGGAGCCGCTATTCCCCATGGTCCTTTCAGGAACCCCAGCATCCACTAGGACGATAGAGAAATGTCACAATAGTTACAGCAGCTATTTGCTTTTAGCCTTATAAATATGGAGACCATTAACATGGAATATCTAACTACTGTCAGTAATTGTAAAGCAGCATGAGTGCCACAACAGCAGAAATTCATTAAAATCCATTGAGGAAAAACAAGATTTTGAGCAGATATGTATCTTGGATGATGGTTAAGAAAAAAACGTTATGAAGATTGATCACAAGTTATTTTGTTTTATTTATTTTAAATAAAGTTAGCAATATGTATTACAGTACAGTCAGAATCCAACATGTGTTAAAGGAAAACAAAGCAAGATATCATAGTGTACTTTCATTCAGTATAGTATATATATAATATTACATGTAACCTCAATGAAACCAGCATGCCTACTTTCAAGTCAAAGGCTCCATCGATATTTGAGTCCCTGGACATTTTGTTTTGTTATAAGTGAAGACATCTTGGAAACCATACAGTCTGGCCAAAAGATCTTGGGAAGCTGCAGCAGATAGTCATGCGCCTCGACTTAACACCCACCACTGAGGTAAACTTGAAGCACATGGCAGTCACTTTGGAAGAAAGGGGTTACTGTCGGGATCAGGCTGTTGCATTTGTTGATTGGTGTATCCCCTGAGTCCTTACCTGCCTCAGCATCACTGTCAAGTCTCCTACGTGTTGTGTGCATCACAATATCTATATTTAGGCCCAGTATTAAGATCACAGCTGTTTAGTAAAATGGCACTCTTGCTATACTACCAGTGATGTAATGCTTGCACACACATTTTCCCCACTCATGTCAGAGAGACCAGAGGTACTTTGCACATGTGCAGTGTCTTCGTGCATAAACATCCCTACTGCTCATGAGTGATGCTTGCCTCTGCAATGCTCCAATTCCTATAAGAACAGTAAGTTGCCCTTTTATTGAGCACTTGTTCCCTAAACTAGCACACCTTACTTTTCTACTGTATTTGGATTACTAATGTACAGTATAACCCTGTCTTCATGGGACTATCCTTTGTCCTCTTATCTCCTAGCATTGCTCAACAAAGCGTATAACTCCCAAACTCTAAAACATTCCTCACTCTTCTTCTGTCTGCCCCAATTACTGCATACTATGGATTCTACTTCTTCTTGCACAGATACCTTTATTATTTATATAAGTTTGAGTCAAACACTTTAAATTACTTTCTACTACTAAAATGTAACTGCTGTTACTGTTGTTTGCCTCCCAACTACTCAAGGCCATAGAAGTAGTATGTACCATGAACCTTGGAGAAAGCGAAACAAAACATAAAAACATCTAGTTGGCAAATGCTTCTTACATTTCTTCTACTGTATGTGGTCATTGCCTGCTGGTGAGTATTGGATGTGGTGTCTGGTGGTTGGCTTGGAAGTACATCACATATCTTCCACAATGAACAATATTGTCTTCTGAGGAGAATTCAGTATAATGTATGAGCACCATATTGTGCGCCACCCCACAGGAAAATTGTGTATGCCCCTTTAAATATTAAATGACAGTGTTTGCTAACAGGAGGATTCATTTGGCTGCCACAGAGGGAGTTAAAGGACGGAACAGAGCCAGGTCACGTGTCCTGTATGTGAGGCGGCAGGATCTCATTGGACAAGAAAGGAAGAGCAAGTGGAGCCTTGTGCGAAGAAGAGGGTGGTGACGCGCATTGTTGGAGCGGAAGTCATTGCAAGGAGCAGACGTGTTCTGAGAAGCAGAGCAGCTACACTGGAGAGCAGGCGGTCACGCAAAGTGATGGAGAGCTACGCCGCAGTGCCATGGCTGTGAGGTGCTTCCATGAAGTTGTGAGAGCCGGGAGAGCGGCTTTGGGATGCCGCCACTGAGTGTTGACCTGGAGAAGCTGAGTGAGTTACACAGACTGTGGGGCAGAAGTATTAAACCTGGAGAAGTGATAAAGCAGTGATAATTGTAAGGTGATAGTGCACCAGCCAAACTTTATGGGTTTGAAAAATTATAGTTAGGAGCTGATTGGCTGATGCGTTATCACCTTCCAATTATCACTGCTTTAACACTTCTCCAGGCTTAATACATCTGCTGCTGTGTGTGTTGTAAACTGCTGGAGAGTGAATGTTAAACCCCATTTTCACTTGTCACATACACACCGCCCCGTGACCACATTGAAAGGGATGTTGGCAGGCCTAATACTGAAAAATGCAGATTAACCCATGTTTAAAGGCAGCACTGATCAGTACAGAGACACTTATCGTTTGGGTAGTAAATACAGAGACACTTGTTCCTTGGGATAATTGCTACAGAGACCGTTTGCTTGTTTGGAACCTAAAGACACAATTCTCACCCACATCCCTGTGCATAACTGGAATACAGTGACACTGTCTACCCTGACATAGAGGGGGGAATTCAAATGTTTGAAAAGTCGGTTGGGTGTCTGCTTTTTCCTGTCTATTAGATTCATTTGAATTCCCCCCAGAGAGTTAGGTTTTTAAACCGAGGACCTACATTTCTTTAGGAAAGTGCTTAACCCCTTGTGCAACCAGTACAGTTTAAACCACAGACCCCAATGCAATACTGTGGTACTGTAGGATCCTTGAGCTCCAACATATTCTAATTGCCGGCAAAGATTGGGACTGTTTATAGGGACATTTAGGGAATCATACAGTGTATTTTTCTGAGTCTCATTAACTGTAATTATCTTTTTGCAAATTGTTTTCTTATACACCTTCTTCACTGTCTTCTTCAAAAGTATATTCGGGAATACACATTTATCTGTGATTAGATTGATTATAATATTGAATTATTGAGTCATCCAGTGTATTGTGAGCTGTTGGTTGAATTATTTCTCTTTAAATACTACAAAGTGATTTCATCTTTTGCATGTTATTGTCTTTCATTGTCGTTTTTGTGATTTTCTTTTTTGTTTGTGAACCTACTAACATTTTCTTTACTTGCGGTAAAATAAAGAAAACTACGGAGACAGCTTTTAAATTGACGTTCCCATCTTAGGGAAAAGGTCTACCACTTAGCCACGAACACTTGTGATACCTCTCCCAACCACATAGACACTGCCAGGGGCGTTTTAACAGAGGAGGGGTGCCGTGTGCGGTTCCGGTATGAATGGTCGACAGTTATTAGGTCGACCACTATTGGTCGACATTGACATGGTCGACATGGACACATGGTCGACACATGAAAATGGTCGACATATGAAAGGTCGACACGTGAAAAGGTCGACATGAGTTTTTTTACTTTTTTTGGTGTCGTTTTTTGCGTAAAGTGACTGGGAACCCCAATTAGTGCACCGCTTCACTCGCCATGCTTCGGGCATGGTGCCTTCGCTCCGCTACCGCTTCACTCGGCACAGATTACCGTTCCAATCGTAGTCCACTTGGATCGTAAAGTATGGAAAAGTCCCCCCCCCCAAAAAAAGTTAAAAAATGCATGTCGACCTTTTCATGTGTCGACCATTTTCATGTGTCGACCATTTTCATGTGTCGACCATGTGTCCATGTCAATGTCGACCAATAGTGATTGACCTAATGACTGTCGACCATAACATGGTCGACCATGTGAACGGATACTGCCGTGTGCACCTCCAAGTGGGCCCCTTCCTCTGTACGTTGCAGTAGTCTCTGGCATTGTTCAGGAGTTTACTGCGCATGCGCAGGTCTCCGGAAACATGGTGCCCGCCATGTTTCGGAGACCAATTTGGCTTCTGCGCATGCGCCGCGGCCATTTTTGATGCGACTGCAGTGCCCGACGCAGGGCCCCAGAAAGGTATTAAAAATGGGTGCGATGTGTGGCCCCCCTGGACCCAGGGGCCCATGTGCACCGCACACATTGCACCAATTATAGAAACGCCTATGGCACCCACCAACCCTGGGGTGTTACAATTGCAGCGAAACACTCAATAACTCCTCTCACTAGACTGCAGTGTTGGGATTTACACTGCATGGCTTACCTTGAGGTAGTTGAATGTATAGTCTCTGGAGTGGTGTTGGAGCAGAGAGGAGACTGCATCCCTTTGAATTCCATGTTTTGCACTGTACTGTACTTTAGATTTAGTCAGAGATAATACAGTAACTGATTACTTTTGTTGTTTTCACTTCATGCGGATCTCAACTACATAAAAATTTGATATACATGCTGGGGCAATACAGGTTGAGTATCCCATATCCAAATATTCCAAAATACAGAATTTTTTGAGTGAGAGTGAGATACTGAAACCTTTGTTTTTTGAAGGCTCAATGTACACAAAGTTATTGAAAAATAGGATTTTAATACCTACCGGTAAAATCCTTTTCTCTTAGTCCGTAGAGGATGCTGGGGACTCCAAAAGGACCATGGGGTATAGACGGGATCCGCAGGAGACATGGGCACACCATAAGACTTTGAATGGGTGTAAACTGGCTCCTCACTCTATGCCCCTCCTCCAGACTACAGTTAGAGAACTGTGCCCAGGGAGACAGACATTTCGAGGAAAGAATTTATTGTTTAAACACGGTGAGTGTCATACCAGCTCACACCTCGAACATGCCGCAGAACGTGGCTTCAATAGAACACCAGATGACGGCATGGAAAAAACATACAGCAATATGCTGACCGAAAATGTAACACAACCTGTGTGTAAACACGACCAATAATCACATACCGCATGCCATGGCATGAATAACAGCAGCAACAGACTTGACTGAAAAGAAAAACCACATGCGTGTAACCACAACCAATAGCTGCAGATACAGTACGCACTGGGACGGGCTCCCAGCATCCTCTATGGACTAAGAGAAAAGGATTTACCGGTAGGTATTAAAATCCTATTTTCTCATACGTCCTAGAGGATGCTGGGGACTCCAAAAGGACCATGGGGTCTATACCAAAGCTCCAGACCGGGCAGGAGAGTGCGTATGACTCTGCAGCACCGATTGAGCAAACATGAGGTCCTCATCAGCCAGAGTATCAAACTTGTAAAACTTAGCAAAAGTGTTTGAACCCGACCAAGTAGCTGCTCGGCAAAGTTGAACCGCCGAGACTCCTTGGGCATCCGCCCAAAAAGAGCCCACCTTCCTGGTAGAATGGGCCTTCACTGACTTCAGTAACAGCAATCCAGCCGTAGAATGAGCATTCCGAATCGTATCACAGATCCAGCATGCTACAGTCTGCTTAGAAGCGGGAGCCCCAATTTTTGTTGGGAGCATACCGGGTAAACAGAGCGTCTGTTTCCCCAATTTGAGCCGTTCTGGCGACATAAATATTCAAAGCTCCGAATACCTCAAGAGACTTCGAATCAGCCAAGGCTTCAGTAGCCACAGACACCACAATAGGTTGGTTCATGTGAAACGCAGAAACCACTTTTGGCAGAAATTGTTGCCGAGTTCTCAACTCCGCTTTATCCACGTGGAAGATCAAATAGGGCCTCTTTTGAGACATAGCCGCTAATTTCAACACCCGCCTTGCGGACGCCAAGGCCAATAGCATGACCACTTCCCAAGTGAGGAATTTTAACTCAACCTTTCGTAAAGGTTCCAACCAGTGTGACATAAGAAACTGCAACACCACGTTAAGGTCCCATGGTGCCACTGGAGGCACAAACGGAGGTTGGATGTGCAGCACTCCTTTCACGAAAGTCTGAACTTCTGGAAGGGTGGCCAATTCTCTTTGAAAGAAAATTGATAAGGCCCAAATCTGCACTTTAATGTAGCCTAACTTTAGGCTTGCATCCACACCTGCTTGCAAAAAATGGAGAAAACGACGCAGCTGAAATTCTTCCGTAGGAACCGTCTTGGATTCCCACCAAGACACATACTTCCTCCAAATATGGTGGTAAAGCTTCGCCGTTACTCCGTTCCTAGCCTGAAGCAATGTGTGAATTACTTCACCAGAAATACCCTTTCGGGCTAGGATATGGCGTTCAACCGCCATGCCGTCAAACGCAGCCATGTTAAGTCTTGATACACGCCCAGTCCTTGCCGTAACAGGCCCTCTCGTAGAAGAAGAGGCCAGGGATCTTTTATGAGTAAGTCTTGAAGATCTGGATACCAAGCCCTCCTTGGCTAGACCGGAACAATGAGGATCGCCTGAACCTTTGTTCTTCTCATATTTATCACCTTTGGAAAGGGTGAAAATGGAGGGAACACATAGACCGACGGAAACACCCATGGTGTCACGCGGGCGTCCATTGCTATTGCTAGAGTGTCCCTTGACCTGGAACAATATTCCTGAAGTTTCTTGTTGAGGCGAGACGCCATCAAGTCTAATTGAGGAATTTCCCAAAGACTTGCCACTTCTGTGGAAACTTCTTGATGAAGACCCCACTCTCCTGGATGGAGATCGTGTCTGCTGAGGAAGTCTATTTCTCCGTTTTCCACACCCGGACGAAGACCTCTAATAGAGCGTTTACATGCCTTTCCGTTCAGCGGAAACTTTTGCGGCTTCTACCATTTCCGCTTTGCTCCTCGTTCCGCCCTAGCGGCTTACTTACGCCACTGCTGTTAACAGAATTAAGACGGGCAGATCGCGAAGAAGATGTTCCGTTGTAAATAGCTCTTAATTCAAGAATGCTTATTGCAGACAAGCTTCCCGGCTTGACCTTTTCCCCTGGAAAGACTGCTCCCCAGCCTCGGAGACTTGTATCCATGGACACCAGGATCTAATCCTGGATCCCGAACCTTCATCCCTCTAGGAGGTGAGAACTGTGAAGCCACCACAGGAGAGATATCCTAGTCCTGGAAAATAAGACTATTTCCCGGTGCATGTGCAGGTGAGACCCGGACCACATGTCCAACTGGTCTCGCAAAAACCCACTCTGGTATTTGACCTGCTCACCGAATGGCCTCGTAGGCCGCAACCATCTTCTGCATCAACAGAACGTATTGATGGGTTTACACTGTTGCAAATCCGATCCGATTCTGGATCCTCAGATCTCTTTCCACAGGAAAAAACAAACTATTAACAGTTCAGTGTCTAATCTTATTCCCAACTCCGACCTCTGTGTCGTTGGGATCAACAACGATTCTCTGTGTTGAAGAACTGTCAGAGAGAAACAACGATTTGTACCACTTGTTTCTTGACCTCGCCGTAGTCAGGAGAGCGTCCCAGTACAGACTAAAAAATGTCTGTTACTATTGAAGGAAACCCATCATACTGCCATCACTCCTGTGAAATGGCAATGACAATCCTGAATAGCAAACCCAGGTAAGCTTAGTGCGGATGAAACCGCATTTAAATCCTCTTTCTTTTTGGGATTGTTCTGACCGAGCTGCACGAAAAAGCTTGAATAACAGCTTTTTTTTTTTTTTTGTGTGACAGGGACAGGGACAATGTCCTGATCCTGACCCAACTCTTGTATGGCGTCGCACACTACCTCCCCGTCCAGAGGAGAATTGCGTTTTAAAAATCAGCGAGGGGAATCATCTGGAAACTCCAGAATGTCCCCCTTTGGACTCTATTCTTAACTCACTGGTCCCAGTCCATTCCAGGACTAACCGAAGAGTATTAGACGAGTTCCCACCGGTGTGGGCTCCAGCAAGATAGACCCAGCGACATGCGGTGGATGTGGTAGAAAACAGAGGACGATATCTGCTTCTGCGACCTTAAAAGGCTGCAGACTTCTTACCTTTACACCTTCCCTTTCCTGCAAAGAAGGGGAAACAAATGGTATCCAACGGGTCAAAATGACTGCATCCTACAAAAAATGCTTCACCAACCGCTGTGAGGATACATAGCTCAAGAAGGTAAACTTACCAGTGGTATCTGCCGAGATCAACTTAACAAAGCCATCCCCAAACCTGGTTTCACCTTCATAGGGAAGATACTCCAGTATTCCTCGGAGATAGCCTCAGCATTCCCTTGGCGAATCCACAACGCCCTCCTAGTCAAGACGGTCATGGAATTGGCCCGCGAACCCAAGAGTCCCATACCTCTTGTAGTCGCACGGCAGCAAGCTGCAATGTTCAAGATAAGACCCAACTCAAGGAATATCTCATCTCTCCCCAGGGTAATTATATCGGATGACAAGGTAACCGACCATTTCTGAATACAAGCACTCCCCCATGCGTATCTAATGCAAATATCATCAAAGCATATAATTAAAATATCACTTAGCTTCCTGTATACGATCCTTTGTGACAGGGCCCCGTGCAGACCAGGGGTTGACTTTCACTTTATTCTATCCACGGCGGGAAAAGAATAAACACTCGGACTCCTCGTGAGGATTTGAGACCATCTTGTCACGGCTGACCTAGAGCTTTATCAACAGAGCGACCAGCACATGAGAAGGAATAACATCACTTCAGCATTCATTAGAAATTGTAATATAAATATATACCTTTAAATACACATATACACACATATATCTATATATACATTTCATATATATATATTTTGTCAGGAACAGCAGGGTCCCTAGTGACATTAATGTGTTCTGAATGTGTATGAACATGTACTGAATGCCAAAGTTGTGGATCTAACCAGGAAACATTATGGTCGACATAAGACATAGTATTCGTCGACAACAGGGAGTAGTAACCGGGCAAAATAACATTCTTGCAACCCCGAGGGGTCTGAGGGAAATATATATATATATATATATATATATATATGAAACGAAATAGAGGAGATGGCGCCAAGGGAGTTATATCAACGCCCTACCTAAAAACGGACCCTTACAGTACTCTCCGGATAAATTACGTCAGATAACAAATACTAACATAAAAATGTATTAAAACAACATATAAACCCGACACAAATGTTCATAAGTATACAGAGTTGATACATTTACATTTGTCGCACAATTTGAACAATCAGTTTGTAGTGATGGGGAAAAAGCGTAGATATATCACTACGATTTCCTCCTTCTCCTTATTGTAGATTCGGAGGTAACATCAGATAATAGATAGATAAATAACCCAACGCGTTTCGTCTTGTTCCAAGACTTCATCAGGGGTAAAATCTACAATTGTAGAATAATAAGTCAAAACAAATACATAGCAATAAGCATCTTACACTCACATATAACATGACATATTGGTATCAAAAGAACATGACATAGCAACATGAGGAGGAAAACAGAATAAATAACATGAAGAAAGAGGAAAAAAGAGAACCAAAAAGCACAGGTTGTGAAAAACATACCTCTTCATTTCAGAACATATTGTCAGCACATAAAAGGTCATTCAAAGATGTATGAACAACGTTTCAATATTTCAATGGGAAATATGTGTATAAGGTGTCTATGAAATATAAATGAATTGTGTGAATGTACACACACTTTGTTTAATGCACAAAGTTATAAAAAAATATTGGCTAAAATCACCTTCAGGCTGTGTATATAAGGTGTATATGTAACATAAATGCATTCTGTGCTTAGACTTGGTTCCCATCACCATGATATCTCATTATGGTATGCAATTATTCCAAAATACGGAAAAATCCAATATCCAAAATACCTCTGGTCCCAAGCATTTTGGATAAGGGATACTCAACCTGTACATCATTGTCTTTCTACTGTAAATCTCTTATGTTACTTTACTCAGTGTAATATGTATTCAAGACAACTAGAGGATTTTTTTTTTAATAAACTGGGCTAATTGGCTGTATCTGTAGATGTTTACCCACTTAAATTGGGTTGGGTATGGGTGACTGGCGGTTGGTATACCCTTAAATTGATATTGTAGTCAGAAATTGCAGGTTACTCAGTGGCTACAGGTTCACACAAAGCTCATGGAGGGTTACACACCTTCAGGCAAGAACCCAATGTTTTAGTTCTGTACATGCAACCGAGACGCACTCCGACGGCTACAACTTGGGGATGTATATTAGAATTGCATGGAGATCCATGCAGTTTCGATAGGGGTTCTTGGACGGTGACTAGGCGGGTCTAATGAAGGCAGGCACATCAGTGTCAAGGAATGCGTCAAAAGACGTGGTTCCAATGGCGCTGGTGGCCATGGTCAGACATACTGTGCAATCATAGGGTTGCAACTTTGCGCACCTCAATGAGACTCACATCAGTCGTGGCATTAGCATACAGACACAGAAGCGGCTGCGGCTTTGCGTCCACCTCTGACTCGCCCCCTTGGTGTGTACAGTGCACTTGATTCTGAGTTGCACGCAAATTGGCTGTAGTTGCGAGTAGCCACAGAAGCCTGATTTACTACCTTATGGTAATTATGGTATGGTAATTACAGAATCAGTTGGTCTAACGCAGGGGCTCTTGTGTCTGTAAGCAGAAAGCTGTGATGCCCATTGATGTTACAAAAAAAGGGGTAGAGAAAAAGTACTTCTCTATGGAGAATACATATGCATTCCCGGCGGACGGGATGCCGGCTGTCAGTATCCCAACAGTGGCATCCCGCCCGCCAGAATGCCGGCAGCGGGGCGACCACTACAAGTCCTATTGCAGGCTCTGTAGGCCCACTGCGTTTGTCACAGGATCTATTCCCATTCTATGGGTGTTGTGAACACCCACGAGTGGGAATAGCCCCTGTGAGCCGGTATTCGTGCTGTCGACATTAACAGCTGTCGGGATTCTGGCATCGGCATCCTGCCTGCCAGGATCCCATCAGCCGGCAAATTGATTGCCTTCCCTCTATGGGGCACACTGTTGCTAATAGTATTATACAATTCTAAGCTTTAGTCAAGAGACTCACCAAGACCTAACACACATAAAACAGATATAGGCAAAGTGGATATATAAACTGTTTAATACAGGCTCGATCCAAGGTCCAATATCCTAATTGCCATAATGTTAAAAAAAAAACCCTAAACACTTAACATGAGTGAAATGGGGAGGGGCAAAATATATGGTGGATGTGAAGTACAGGCAAAACCGGTATGTAAAACAAGGGATTACAGACATCTAAAACCAACGCCAAAGTCAATATATCAATATTTACTAGATTTCAAAACTGTTAATGATAAATTTGCATGTCGAGGGCCACCTAGCACAAGGCAAGGCCACCCAGCATGTAAATGGCCGGCAGTGATGTGATCGCAATTCAACTTACTAGTTGTTTGTTATATACCCTAATGTGACAATCAAGCTACTGACATGAGTGTGAGAGTTATTAGTAGGGTATCTGCAATAAAGTAGAAAAGGAGGGAGAAAAAGGGAGATCTTAAGTTTCATATATACAGGCATCAGAATGGCTCTCCTTAATAGGCACACTATATTAGTCTCTGCAGTGCTATTTTTCAGCAGGAACCAGCAGAAACTCAGTTCCTGAACCTCTCATTTAATAGGACATAGGGGCCATTTCAGAGATGGACGCAGCCACAGAGATGTGCCTGTCAGCGCAGCAGGGGTCAACCTCTAATTGACACACATGCTGGGCGGCCCCCAGCGTTTGAAGAGATGGATGCAGATCTTGCTGCGGGTTCAATGTACACAAACTTTGTTTCATATACAAAAATATTTGAGAAAATTACATTCAGGCGATGTGTATTAGGTGTATATATAACATAGATGCATTTTGTGCTTAGCCATGGATCCCATCCCCAAGATATCTCATTATGGTATGCAATAATCCAAAATACTTCTGGTCCAAAAGCATTTTGGATATGGGAGACTAAAGGGGGAGACAAATCGGGCTGTTATCGCGATTTTTGCCCGATGGTGGTTTTTGGGTAATTCAAGACTTTTTTCCCTTACAAAAATTAAACTGTTTTCCCATAAAAGCGCTCGCTATTGCGACATTGTGTCAGTTATCAGGGATTTTTTGTCACCTGCTTACGGGCATCAATTTTAATGGATAGAGCAAACAGCTGATACATATCCATTAAAAATGGAATTTTAACACAAATTACGGTCATGCGAGAGGGCCGAATTTCATAATATGGTATTTTCCCTGCTCTGTTTATACCAACATATCCTATCCAGGGGTGCACCATCCTGATAAACATTCAATGTAAATGTACAATATGAATATAGGAGGAAGCCTTCCACTTCCACAATTTCACAATAAATCAGAAAATTAATTACTTAGCAAGTTATAACTTGGATACAGTAGTGTATTAATGAGTGAAGTCAAGTACTGCTGTGTGCAACATCTCTCACCTTGTGTCGTCGGTGCCAATTTACAGTAGGTGTGATTTTTTTTTGTGGAAAATGGTACATTCACAGAAGATAGAAAAAGCTCTTGCAAAGTACCAGATTCTTCACTATCAGATGCAATGGTGCAGTCTCTCCAAATATATAACACAAAAGATGTTGTTGGCGGTAAAAGATAATGGAGTACTTGCTGCAGGCACACCGCTCTTGGTGTAGCCAATTCTAGAAACACCAGTGCTCGGACATTATAGATCCATCTGTACAGATTTATCATTTCTTATATATTTAACATCAAAGAATCTTCAGGACTCTTGCACTGGTTAATATCAGTGTTCCTGTGTCCACTATTGAGAAACCACTGAATAAGAATAGTGTGTTTGGGAGGGTAGCAATTAGGAAGCCTCCAAGAAAACATTGTTTCCTGTTTAGTGTTTGGTAAAGGTCATCAGGTGGATGAGCCAGAAGACTGCTGGAAGAATCTTCTGTCAATGGATAAGTGAGATGGAAGTTTCTAATTTAGATGAAGTGTTATGTTGGAGAAAAGCAAAGTACATAGCAACCCTGAAATGTGGTGGTGGCAGTAACACTGTGTAGGGCTGTTGTTTTGTTATGGCAGTACCATGGTTTGCTATCATTGATGAAACGATGAACTCTAAATTGTAGCAGCAAATTCTACAGCATAATTTCAGGCTATTTGTCTATGAACGGATGCTCAGCAGATGGAGGGTCTTACAGCAAAACAATGATCCTAACCACATCACAGTCTACAGCAAAATGGTTGAAGTATTACAAATGTCCCTTTTTTGACATAGCTGTGTCAAAGTCCAGACCTTAATCCAAGAGATATGTTGTGGCAGGACCAAGGTTCAAGAAAACCCACCATCATACATGAGCAGAAGCAGTTTTTTAAAAAGGAAATGAGCCAACTGACAAGATGTGTGGGACAAGCATAAACGTTTTATTGAAGTTATTGCTGCTCAAGATTGTAGCATCAGTTATTGAATACAAAAATTTGGCATACTTTTTCCAAGCAAAAGACAATGTAATGTTGGACCATGTTGATCCATCAGTTAATTAGAAAGTATATCCATTTGTGTATTATTTGATTTATTGGGTTCTCTTTATCTTTTTGTCTTAATAGATGAAGATCTGAACAACTTTAAGGTCACATTTACGCAGAATTTCAGCAAATTTGAAAGGGTTTACAAACTCTCTAGAACCACTGTATCACTGTGTAGTATGCTGAAAGGCAATGCATTAACCCAGCTTGTCCATTATCACCCATGTTAGTTACACATCATCCATGTGGATAAACGTAATAATCAATAAATGCATTAAAGAAGTTAACGTTAATTAGCCCTATTTGTCCATCATCATCATCCATCCATGTGTATGGACTTTATCTATAACTTCCCTTTTCTCCCTTCTCCTGCGCTGAACCTTTTAGCACCAGAAACCGATTCTTCAACGACAACATCCGCACCATTATTGAATTCAAACTGCATTGCATCAGTGAAGCTGGTGGCATCAAATGTGCTGTAGTAAGCTGAGGATCTGTCAGCTTTCATGCATTTCTGGGGGAATGCCGATATCTGCTCTGCTAGCTCAATGGCACACCGAAGTCCTAAAAGACAGGAATAAGAAATTATATCAAATATGACAGCAAAAACCTTACTTGTCAAACAAAAGTTTTAAATAAAATTGAAAAAAAATAAAAATTAATGATACTTAAGTGAAGAAATAAAATACTTTTGGAACAAAATCAAGTGACAGGTGCCTGATAACTACCCGTAGACAGTCAGGAAAATGTGAAGACACAAACTTTCTTTAGTAGTAATAATTTATACAAATGTCACTGAACTGATATGTAGCAGAGTTGGACTGGGGTTCTGTGGATTCACCAAGGTTATGAATAATGAGGATCAATTTCAGTAACCCTGACGCTTTATTGCTTCCCAATTTCTGTTAGAAATTCAGCATCTACTGTAATTTAGGGAACAATAGACAGGGGGGTGCAGAGTGCTGTAGGAGGCTACTTATTACATATTTAAGTTGGCCACACATTGGGCCTGTTTCATGTTTGTAAGAAAAGCAAAAAAGCAAGCAAACTGGCCAAAACTATGTAGCACTGCAAGTTGCCCAGATGTAACATGTGCGGAGAGGCTTAGATATGGGTGGGTTATATTTTCTCTGTGCAGGATAAATACTGGCTGCATTTGCGTGTAGCCCACAAATGTTATCTTTATTTTTACACTGCAATTTATATTTCAGTTTTGACACACCATACCCACATTTAAATCTCTCTGCACATGTTACATCGGCCCCACCTGCAGTGCAACATGGTTTGACTAGTTCCTTGCTTTTTTGCTTTACTTACAAACGTGTCTCAGGCCCATACACCAATTCATAGTAAGCAGTTTCTGACATTTGCACTGACCAACATCCCATTACATTCATTATAAAGAGAGCCCAATGTGACATTGTGTATTTAGATGAAGATATATTGGACTAATAAGCCTGCACTGTTCAATGTATTGATGATTTATTTGTCTTTATATGTTTTCACCCTGCTGTTGGGAGACAGGAAAGTCATTATTAAATGAGCTCAGTTACACTGCACTTTATGATGCCAAGTCTGTTATATTATTTAAAGAAAACTTTTAATACTTTGATGTACAACTTCTGCTGGATAGGACAATCAATTATTACCTTTAATAATTTATAAACAATTATTGCATGAGCCAAATGAAGCTGCTTGTACATTTCATATCTGGATAAAGTGGTCAGGTTATCACCTTGCACAGTGGAAGTGACCTGTGCTAGACAAGTACAATAAATACTGAAAAATTCCCCATTCCACAGTCATTCATATACAGTAGGTGGCCTGCATGTGTATTGCAGAATGTTATAGTGTCCACAAACCCACACATCTCCATTCCTGGAAGTATTTGTGTCGTTATCTGCAGGAGTCTCCAGAAGGATGACAAGTGGTCTCTGGAAGGACTGCAAGCTGAGAGGTAGATATTTAGGTGTGGCATGATGGAGCTAAAGGTGCACACACACTAGGTGATTTTGAGCTCAGAGTATCTCACTTTTGGCGTTTTGAGCTACTTTGAGCTCAAAATCTCCTAGTGTGTATGGCCGGGCGATGAGTGGTGAGCGCTGATGCGCGCTCCCGCTTCATCGATGGCCGCTGCCGTCCGTCGGCCTGTTTTACCAGCCTAGTGAACCAGTTTCCACAGTCTCCTACTGTGGAAAGTGGTTCACCCCTGTGAACATCGCTGGGTCGGGTGAAAATCGCTAAGTGTGTATGCACTGAGCGATTTTCCTGCCAGTGATTTTCCACATCATCGCTCAGCATACACACTGGGCACGCGTGCCCGTGACGGAGATGCGCCCCATTCACTAGAATGTGAGAGCAGCTCCGTCCGGGTGCGAGCACGCGCCCAGACAGAGACGCCCTCCTATTCTATGAATGGGAGAGCGTGTCTGTGCACTCCTGGCGTGACTAGGCGGACGGATCGCCTAGTCACGCCGGGAGTGCACGCCTACGATGGAGCCGCCTCAGATGAGGGCGGCTCCATCTGTAGTCAAAATCGCTAAGAAAGTTAGTGCATATCGCTCTATGTGTACACAGCGAGTGATAGCGATGCGCGTCCCCCCCAGGTCGCTATCGCTAGGAAAAGTAGACTGTGCAGGCAAGTCAATTTTGACTATGTCTCTGGAAATGTAAAAGCATCCCCTTATTTAAATGAGTTAGTCAAAATCACTTGCAATCACTGGTACAGATAGTCAAAATCGCCTACTGCCAGTTCAAGGTGAATCGCTCAGTCAAAATCGCTCCGTGTGTATGCACCAATAGAGATATGTGCTTTCTTGTTGAGGGAGTTGTAGAGATAATTCAGAGAGAAAGTGAGTTTTCAACAAAAACAAACCAATCTGTTCCAAGACATAAATTTCACTTCAGTGGTAGCCTGTATCATGTTATGCAAATCCAGTGGGTAAAGCATTAAATCAAAGAGCTGTTATGTAAATGTGTGTTTAGCAAAATATATCATTGTGCAGAAGCAGCTGCTTTCATTTCATAAGAAACAATGAGAACTCCAAATGAAACACGCAATTAAGATACAATATAAGCATGTGTTGTACGTCACTAGGAGTGCTGTTATCTGTAGCACAAATCAGTGCAGATTTTTTTGCCAGCACCCCTTAAATCCTTATTATTAGATTATGTTATCATGCTAATCAGCATCTAAAAGCAGTAACTAAATATTTTTTTTTAGAAAGGTGATAAAAACATCTGTAGATATATTCAATCGGTTTGCTGTCACTGAGAATAATATTATTTTGCCTTTGAAACTTATGTCTTCATTTTATCCTTCTTAATGTCCGTCTCCACCCGAACATCCTTTAATTGGCCTGATCTGCCAGGAAAAACATGCCAAATGTCATTCTATTTTGCTTACAGTATATTCGGCAAACAGCACTTGATTTTATTAGTATTAATTTTTGAGATAGCTCATTACCTGCCAACCAAAACAGTAATATTTTAATTTGAATAAGGACAACACTATAGCCAGGATGCAGGGCAGCAGCTGGGAGTCTGCAGAGACATTAGTCACCTTTTGGATGAAATGAAGGTAGTTTCGGGAGGTCTGAATAACGTTCCGTGCTGTAACATTTTACACTTCATACGTGAGTACCTCCCTAGTTCCTCTTTGTATACAAATTGTACGCATGTAAAAAAAAAAAAAAAAGCAGAAAATGTTTTGGCATTAACTACTGAAATACTTTTCACTTCTACTTTGGGAGGGCAGTCTGAAACTAACAATCCCTACCGAGCCTATGTCCAGCTGCTTATAACATCAAATACTATTTAAAATAAAAAATAAAACTCCTAATGGTAATGTCTGTCTACGCAGGTATGTCATATGTCCTCAAAAACACCTTAAAAGGGGGTGGGGGTGGGGGGGGGGGGGGGGGGGGATGTATCGAAGAAGATGGAATTTGAAAGGCAGATATTTGTGCAGTTTTCAACCTGATTTCTCATTGTAGCTTCTTTCAAAAGTAAAGCTTGAAGTATCCGACACACACTACATGAATGCCAGCTGGTCTATGCGTGGTGACACCAACACCCCACTGATAGGGATCACACATTACTCTTCTCACCCTATAACTCTTACTCTAGATTGGACTATTTTTTATTGCCCCATAGGTTCCTGCATCTCTTACTTCACACCTCTATCGAACCAATGACTTGGTCTGACCACGTTCCGATTACTCTAACACTCTCTACCAGGTTCGCTTCCCCTAGGCCCTGCACTTGGCATTTGAACTAAAGTCTTCTTTCAGACGCCTACTGCATACCCCCGCTTTACCAAACTCTCAATCACTACTTCTGAGTTGAACAATTCCTATGAGGTTTCTAACCTCACTGTCTGGGAAGTATATAAGTCTGTGCTGTGAGGAAAATTAATACAGCTTGTTTCTTATCTTAAAAAAACAATGAGAGGGTTGTAAGCTGCAATTGTCTCAGCAAATTAGATCACTAGAATACACAAAGCCTCTATGTCAGCCACTGACCAGTCAGCATTAGATATGGGTGGGTTATATTTTCTCTGTGCAGGATAAATACCGGCTGCATTTGCATGTAGCCCACAAATGTTATCTTTATTTTTACACTGCAATTTATATTTCAGTTTTGACACACCATACCCACATTTAAATCTCTCTGCACATGTTACATCAGCCCCACCTGCAGTGCAACATGGTTTGACTAGTTCCTTGCTTTTTTGCTTTACTTACAAACGTGTCTCAGGCCCATACACCAATTCATAGTAAGTAGTTTCTGACATTTGCACTGACCAACATCCCATTACATTCATTATAAAGAGAGCCCAATGTGACATTGTGTATTTAGATGAAGATATATTGGACTAATAAGCCTGCACTGTTCAATGTATTGATGATTTATTTGTCTTTATATGTTTTCACCCTGCTGTTGGGAGACAGGAAAGTCATTATTAAATGAGCTCAATTACACTGCACTTTATGATGCCAAGTCTGTTATATTATTAAAAGAAAACTTTTAATACTTTGATGTACAACTTCTGCTGGATCGGACAATCAATTATTACCTTTAATAATTTATAAACAATTATTGCATGAGCCAAATGAAGCTGCTTGTACATTTCATATCTGGATAAAGTGGTCAGGTTATCACCTTGCACAGTGGAAGTGACCTGTGCTAGACAAGTACAATAAAATATTGACAAATTCAGAATGTTATAGTGTCCACAAACCCACACATCTCCATTCCTGGAAGTATCTGTGTCATTGTCATTATCTGCAGGAGTCTCCAGAAGGATGACAAGTGGTCTCTGGAAGGACTGTAAGCTGAGAGGTAGATATTTAGGTGTGGCATGATGGCGCTAAAGGTGCACACACACTAGGTGATTTTGAACTCACAGTATCTAACTTTTGGCGTTTTGAGCTACTTTGAGCTCAAAATCTCCTAGTGTGTATGGCCGGGCGGTGAGCGCTGATGCGGGAGGGAGAGCGCGGAGGCTCCTGCAGAACTGATTGACCAAACTTAAGGTCCTCAGAGGCCAAAATATCAAACTTGTAGAACTTAGCAAACGTGTTCGACCCAGACCAAGTAGCACCTCGGCAAAGCTGTAAAGCTGAGACACCCAGGGCAACCGCCCAGGAAGAACCCACCTTACAAGTAAAGTGGGCCTTAACAGATTTTGGACATGGCAATCCAGCCGTAGAATATGCATGCTGGATAGTGAACCTAATCCAGCGAGAGATCGTCTGCTTAGAAGCAGGCCACCCAATCTTCTTGGGATCATACAGGACAAACAGAATCCAATTTCCTGTGACGAGCAGTCATCTTCACATAGATTTTCAGAGCCCTTACAACATCCATGGACTTTGATGGAAATGAGGAGTCAGTAGCAACGGGCACCACAATAGGTTGGTTAACATGAAAAGCCCACACAACCTTTGGAAGGAATTGCTGACGTGTCCGGAGCTCAGCTCTATCTTCGTGGAAGATCAAGTAGGGACTTTTACAGGACAAAGCCTCCAACTCCGACACACGTCTAGCAGAAGCTAAGGCCAACAAAGTGACAGCCTTCCACGTGAGAAACTTGACCTCAACCTCCTGTAGAGGCTCGAACCAATCCGATTGGAGGAACTGCAACACCACGTTAAGATCCCAGGGTGCCGTAGGCGGCACGAAGGGAGGCAGGATGTGCAGAATCCCTTTCAAAAAAATTATCAGAACCTTAGGGAGGGAAGCTAGCTGTTTCTGGAAAAAAAATGGATAAGGCTGAAATCTGAACCTTTACGGATCCCAACCTCAGGCCCATATCCACACGAGCTTGCAAGAAGAGTAGAAACCGTCCCAGTTGAACCTCCACCGTAGGAAACTTATTGGATTCACACCAAGACATACTTTTTCCAAATACGATGGTAATGTTTAGACGTAACTCCTTTCCTAGCCAGTATCAGGGTAGGAATAACCTTGTTTGGAATGCCCTTCCTAGCTAATAGCTAATATCTGGCATACAACCTCAAACGTTGCCGCGGTAAGTCTTGATAATCGAACGACCCCTGTTGTAACAGGTCCTCCTGAAGAGAAAGAGGCCTCGGATCTTCCAGCAGTAGATCCAGAAGATCTGCGTACCAAGCCCTTCTTGGCCAGTCTGGAGCAATGAGGATTGTCTCAACTCTTGTTCTCCTTATGAGCTTCAGAACCTTTGGGAGGAGTGGAAGTGGAGGAAACACGTACACCAACTGGAGACACCAGAGCGTCCACCGCCACTGCTTGCGGGTCCCTCGACCTGGAACAATACCTCTGAAGCTTCCTGTTGGGCGGGAGGCCATCATGTCGATTTAAGGAACCACCCAAATTCTTGTCACCTCCGTGAACACCTCTGGATGGAGGCCCCATTCCCCTGGATGGAGATCGTGTCTGCTGAGGAAATCCGCTTCCCAGTTGTCTACTCCCGGAATAAAAATTGCTGACAGCGCCAATGCGTGTTTTTCTGCCCAGAGGATGATTCTGGTCACCTCTGACATTGCAGCTTTGCTCTTCTTTCCGCCCGTTCGGTTTATGTAGGCCACCTTCGTTACATTGTCCGACTGAACTTGAATGGCTCGATCTCGCAGAAGATCTGCCGCTTGAAGAAGACCGTTGTACACGGCTCTTAGTTCCAGAATGTTTATTGGAAGACCGGATTCCAGGTTTGACCACCTTCCTTGGAAGGTTTTCCCTTGAGTGACTGCACCCCATCCCCGGAGACTTGCATCCGTGGTTAGAAGTATCCAGTCCTGAATCCCGAACCTGCGGCACTCCAGAAGGTGAGACATCTGCAGCCACCAGAGTAGTGAAATATACGTTATGGTAAGAACTTACCGTTGATAACGTGATTTCTCTTATGTCCACAGGTATCCACAGGATAACATTGGGATATTGTCGAGCGACAGCGAAAATGGCACCAACACGGTCACAAGCTTTCTGGCCTCCCAGGATGCATTGGGGCCTTCACCATATAGTCCCGCCCACTGACTCGGTCAGATCAGTTCTTTCCACAGCGATTTTAGGCAGGAACATCAGGCAGAGACCTGTTTAGGCGATAAGAACACACATGCACACCCTTCCATACAAGAAGGAAGAGGTTTTAGTGATTGTCTAGATCCTCAAATCAGATGCGTCAGGGTGGGATCCCTGTGGATACCTGTGGACATAAGAGAAATCACGTTATCAACGGTAAGTTCTTACAATAACGTATATTTCTCTGGCTGGGTCCACAGGATAACATTGGGATTCCCAAAGCCATTTTAGTGGTGGGGATGCTCCTGATTGCACAGGAGGACCTTTCGCCCGAAGTCTGCGTCATGAGAGGCAAAAGTATCCAAGGCATAATGTCTAATGAATGTGTTTATGGAAGACCATGTGGCTGCCCTACATATCTGTTCTGCTGAAGCACCCTGTTGTGCTGCCCAAGAAGGACCTACCTTACGTGTAGAGTGTGCAGAGACATTAGCCGGAATAGGGAGATCTGCATGAGAATAAGCTTCTGATATTACCATTCGGAGCCATCTCGCCAGCGTCTGTTTACTAGCTGGCCATTCTCTTCTATGGAATCCCTAGAGGATGAAGAGAGAATCTGTTTTCCTGATGGCACGAGTACGATCTATGTAGATTCTTAAAGCCCGGACCACGTCCAGCGACGCTTCTCCCGCAGATAGTCCCGATACCTGAAAAGCTGGGACTACAATCTCTTCATTCAGGTGAAACTTTGACACCACCTTTGGAAGATAGCTAGATGTCGTTCTGAGAACTGCTCTGTCTGTAAAAAAAAACTTAGGAAAGGAGACTTGCATGATAATGCTCCTAAATCTGACACTCTTCTGGCTGACGCCATTGCCAGTAAAAAAAAAAGAACTTTAACCGTTAACCACTTAAGATCTGCTCTCTCAAGTGGTTCAAACAAAGGACCCTGGAGAAATGTAAGAACTAAATTCAAATCCCAGGGAGCTGCAGGAGGAACAAATATAGGTTGAATATGTACTACTCCTTGAAAAAACGTACGTACATCCTGTAAATCAGCAATCTTCTGCTGAAACCATACAGTTAACGCTGAAACTTGAACCCTCAAAGAAGCAACTTTCAACCCTTTATCCAATCCTGCCTGAAGTAAATCCAAAATCCTAGCTACTTTAAAAGATCTCGGATTGAAATTTTTTCCAGTACACCAGTGAATATAGGCTTGCAAATTCTATGATACACACGGGCCGAAGAAGGCTTTCTTGCTCTAAGCATAGTTTGGATTACTTGTTTCGAAAATCCTTTAGCCTCTAAGATAGAGGTTTCAACAGCCACGCCGTCAAAGATAGGCAATCCAGATGGCTGTGACAACAAGGACCCTGCATTAGCAGATCTGGACGTTGAGGGAGCAGTATCGGTGCTTCCATGGACATTCTCAACAGATCTGTGTACCAATGCCTTCTTGGCCAAGCTGGAGCTATTAGAATGATTGCTCCTTTTGCCTGTTTTATCTTTCTCACTACTCTGTGTAACAGAGATATTGGAGGGAACAGATATGCCAGCTAAAACCTCCATTCTACTGACAGTGCGTCTACAAGGACCGCTCCTGGGTCCCTTGTTCTCTATCCGTACCTCGGAACTTTGTTGTTTAGACGAGACGCCATAAGGTCTATCTCCGGTAGACCCCATCTGTTCACCAGTGTCTGAAACACTTCTGGGTGTAGTGCCCATTCAGTTTCCTGAATGGTGTGCCGACTGAGAAAATCCGCTTCCCAGTTTAGTACACCCGGGACAAATACTGCTGACAATGCTGGGAGATGGAGTTCTGCCCATTTTAGAATGGGACTTACTTCCTCCATCGGTCTCTTGCTGTGAGTTCCTCCTTGATGATTGAGGTATGCTACTGCTGTCGCATTGTCTGAGCGAATCTGGACTGGTCTTCCTTGTAGATTGTCCTTTGCCTGAACTAGAGCCAAGTAAACGGCCCTCATCTCCAACAGATTTAACGGCAGGGGACTTTCCCTTGCGGTCCATTTTCCCTGGAACCATAGGCTTCCGAGTACCGCCCCCCAGCCTTGCAGGCTGGCATCTGTTGTCAGGACTTGCCACTCTTTTATCCAAAAGGGTCTCCCCTTGTTTAAATGGTCTGTCTGTAGCCACCACGCTAAAGACCTTTTTACGTTTACTGGAATCTTTATCATCTGCTTCTTTATCGTCTGATGATTTCCGTTCCATTTGGTCAGAATAAGGTGCTGAAACGATCTGGAGTGGAATTGCGCATATTGCACCATGTCGAAGGTTGATGCCATCAGACCCAACAGTCGCATTGCTGCATGGACTGACATTGTCTGAGCTTGCAACGCTTCCTGAGCCATGACCTGCACCCTGACTATCTTTTTCTCTGGTAAGAGAACTTTCTGTAGGTCTGAATCCAATATGGCCCCCAAATGAACCATCCGCTGTGACGGATTCAGGGACGACTTTTCCCAATTTATGAGCCACCCGTGTCTCTGTAAACAAACTATCGTCTGTTGAAGATGGCTCAACAGTAAATCTTGCGACTGTGCTAAGATTAACAGGTCGTCGAGGTATGGGAATATTCTTATCCCCTGTTTGCGCAGACAAGCTGCCATTACCACCATGATCTTGGTAAACACCCTGGGTGCTGTAGCTAGCCCGAAGGGCAGAGCTTGGAACTGAAAATGTTCTTGGAGGATGGCAAACCTGAGGTAACACTGATGTGACAGCGCTATAGGCACATGTAGGTAAGATTCCCATACATCCAGAGATACCATGTAATCTCCCGGTTCCATAGCCAACATTATGGAGCGTAGCGTCTCCATGTGGAACTTCGGGATCATATGTATTTGTTCAATATTTTCAGATTGAGGATTGGTCGGTATGACCCATTTGGTTTCTGGATTAGAAATATATTGGAGTAAAACCCCTGTCCCCTTTGTGATGGAGGTACTGGGACAATCACACCTGACTGCAGTAATTTTTGGACTGCTTCTTGCAGGGCATTGGCCTTCGACTCTATACGAGACGGGCTGGTGCAAAAAAATCTTTGAGGAGGCTGCCTCCTGAATGGGAACCCATACCCCTGAGATACTACCTTCTGCACCCAAGCATTTTCTGTTGACTGTTGCCATATGTGTGCAAAATGAAGGAGTCGGCCCCCAACCCTGGAATCCTCCAGGCGGAGGCCCGTCTCTTCAGGCTGATGGTTTCTGTTCAGGTTTTGAAGCTGGCTTTTTGCTAGCCCACTGCTTCCTACCCCTGGATTTAAACTGGGGTTGTTTAGGCTCCTCTTTAGTAGTGATGAGCGGGTTCGGTTCCTCGGAAATCGAACCCCCCCGAACTTCACCCATTTTACACGGGTCCGAGGCACACTCGGATTCTCCCGTATGGCTCGGTTAACCCGAGCGCGCCCGAACGTCATCATCCCGCTGTTGGATTCTCGCGAGATTCGGATTCTATATAAGCAGCCGCGCGTCGCCGCCATTTTCACTCGTGCATTGGAAATGTTAGGGAGAGGACGTGGCTGGCGTCCTCTCCGTTTATTAATCTTGAATTCTTGATGCAAAAATATTTGTGCTTATTGCTTAATTGTGGGGACTGGGGAGCAGCTGTATTATATAGGAGGAGTACAGTGCAGAGTTTTGCTGACAGTGACCACCAGTATACGTTGTCTGCCTGAAAAACACTCCATATACGTGCTCAGTGTGCTGCATATATCTGTGCTCACACTGCTTAATTGTGGGGACTGGGGAGCAGCTGTATTATATAGGAGTACAGTGCAGAGTTTTGCTGACAGTGACCACCAGTATACGTTGTCTGCCTGAAAAACACTCCATATCTGTGCTCAGTGTGCTGCATATATCTGTGCTCACACTGCTTTATTGTGGGGACTGGGGACAACCAGTATATTATATAGGAGGAGTACAGTGCAGAGTTTTGCGGACAGTGACCACCAGTATACGTTGTCTGCCTGAAAAACACTCCAGATCTGTGCTCAGTGTGCTGCATATATCTGTGCTCACACTGATTTATTGTGGGGACTGGGGACCAGCAGTATTATATAGGAGGAGTACAGTGCAGAGTTTTGCTGACAGTGACCACCAGTATACGTTGTCTGCTTGAAAAACACTCCATATCTGTGCTCAGTGTGCTGCATATATCTGTGCTCACACTGCTTTATTGTGGGGACTGGGGACCACCAGTATATTATATAGGAGGAGTACAGTACAGAGTTTTGCTGACCAGTGACCACCAGTATATGTTGTCTGCCTGAAAAACACACCATATCTGTGCTCAGTGTGCTGCATATATCTGTGCTCACACTGCTTTATTGTGGGGACTGGGGACCAGCAGTATTATATAGGAGGAGTACAGTGCAGAGTTTTGCGGACAGTGACCACCAGTATATATAGCAGTACGGTACGGAAGGCCACTGCTCTACCTACCTCTGTGTCGTCAAGTATACTATCCATCTAGATTCTATACCTGTGGTGCATTTTAGTTTGGCAGTTTGCTGACAGTGACCACCAGTATATATAGCAGTACGGTACGGAAGGCCGACTGCTCTACCTACCTCTGTGTCGTCAAGTATACTATCCATCCATACCTGTGGTGCATTTCAGTTGTGCGCAGTATATATAGTAGTAGGCCATTGCTATTGATACTGGCATATAATTCCACACATTAAAAAATGTAGAACAAAAATGTGGAGGTTAAAATAGGGAAAGATCAAGATCCACTTCCACCTCGTGCTGAAGCTGCTGCCACTAGTCATGGCCGAGATGATGAAATGCCATCAACGTCGTCTGCCAAGGCCGATGCCCAATGTCATAGTAGAGAGCATGTAAAATCCAAAAAACAAAAGTTCAGTAAAATGACCCAAAAATCAAAATTGAAAGCGTCTGATGAGAAGCGTAAACTTGCCAATATGCCATTTACGACACTGAGTGGCAAGGAACGGCTGAGGCCCTGGCCTATGTCCATCGCTAGTGGTTCAGATTCACATGAGGATGGAAGCACTCATCCTCTCGCTAGAAAAATGAAAAGACTTAAGCTGGCAAAAGCACAGCAAAGAACTGTGCGTTCTTCTAAATCACAAATCCCCAAGGAGAGTCCAACTGTGTCGGTTGCGATGCCTGACCTTCCCAACACTGGACGGGAAGAGCTTGCGCCTTCCACCATTTGCACGCCCCCTGCAAAAGTGCTGGAAGGAGCACCCACCGTCCAGTTCCTGATAGTCAAATTGAAGATGTCACTGTTGAAGTAAGTACACCAGGATGAGGATATGGGTGTTGCTGGCGCTGGGGAGGAAATTGATAAGGAGGATTCTGATGGTGAGGTAGTTTGTTTAAGTCAGGCACCCGGGGAGACACCTGTTGTCCGTGGGACGAATATGGCCATTGACATGCCTGGTCAAAATACAAAAAAAATCACCTCTTCGGTGTGGAATTATTTCAACACAAATGCGGACAACAGGTGTCAAGCCGTGTGTTGCCTTTGTCAAGCTGTAATAAGTAGGGGTAAGGACGTTAACCACCTAGGAACATCCTCCCTTATACGTCACCTGGTCCGCATTCATCAGAAGTCAGTGACAAGTTCAAAAACTTTGGATGACAGCGGAAGCAGTCCACTGACCACTAAATCCCTTCCTCTTGTAACCAAGCTCCTGCAAACCACACCACCAACTCCCTCAGTGTCAATTTCCACCTTACACAGGAAAGCCAATAGTCCTGCAGGCCATGTCACTGGCAAGTCTGACGAGTCCTCTCCTGCCTGGGATTCCTCCGATGCATCCTTGAGTGTAACGCCTACTGCTGCTGGAGCTGCTGTTGTAGCTGCTGGGAGTCGATCGTCATCCCAGAGGGGAAGTCGGAAGACCACTTGTACTACTTCCAGTAAGCAATTGACTGTCCAACAGTCCTTTGTGAGGAAGATGAAATATCACAGCAGTCATCCTGCTGCAAAGCGGATAACTCAGGTCTTGTCAGCCTGGGTGGTGAGAAACGTGGTTCCGGTATCCACCGTTAATTCACAGGCAACCAGAGACTTGTTTGAGGTACTGTGTCCCCGGTACCAAATAAGATCTAGGTTCCATTTCTCTAGGCAGGCGATACCGAAAATGTACACAGACGTCAGAAAAAGAGTCACCAGTGTCCTAAAAAATGCAGTTGTACCCAATGTCCACTTAACCACGGACATGTGGACAAGTGGAGCAGGGCAGACTCAGGACTATATGACTGTGACAGCCCACTGGGTAGATGTATTGCCTCCCACTGCAAGAACAGCAGCGGCGGTACGAGTAGCAGCATCTCGCAAACGCCAACTCGTTCCTAGGCTGGCTACGCTTTGTATCTCCGCTTTCCATAAGAGGCACACAGCTGACAACCTCTTACGGAAACTGAGGAACATCATCGCAGAATGGCTTACCCCAATTGGACTCTCCTGGGGATTTGTGACATCGGACAACGCCACCAATATTGTGCGTGCATTACATCTGGGCAAATTCCAGCACGTCCCATGTTTTGCACATACATTGAATTTGGTGGTGCAGAATTATTTAAAAAACGACAGGGGCGTGCAAGAGATGCTGTCGGTGGCCCGAAGAATTGCGGGCCACTTTCGGCATTCAGCCACCGCGTGCCGAAGACTGGAGCACCAGCAAACAGTCCTGAACCTGCCCTGCCATCATCTGAAGCAAGAGGTGGTAACGAGGTGGAATTCAACCCTCTATATGCTTCAGAGGATGGAGGAGCAGCAAAAGGCCATTCAAGCCTATACATCTGCCCACGATATAGGCAAAGGAGGGGGAATGCACCTGACTCAAGCGCAGTGGAGAATGATTTCAACGTTGTGCAAGGTTTTGCAACCGTTTGAACTTGCCACACGTGAAGTCAGTTCAGACACTGCCAGCCTGAGTCAGGTCATTCCCCTCATCAGGCTTTTGCAGAAGAAGCTGGAGACATTGAAGGAGGAGCTAAAACAGAGCGATTCCGCTAGGCATGTGGGACCTGTGGATGGAGCCCTTAATTCGCTTAACCAGGATTCACGGGTGGTCAATCTGTTGAAATCAGAGCACTACATTTTGGCCACCGTGCTCGATACTAGATTTAAAACCTACGTTGTATCTCTCTTTCCGGCAGACACAAGTCTGCAGAGGTTCAAAGACCTGCTGGTGAGAAAATTGTCAAGTCAAGCGGAACGTGACCCGTAACCGCTCCTCCTTCACATTCTCCCGCAACTGGGGGTGCGAGGAAAAGGCTAAGAATTCCGAGCCCACCCGCTGGCGGTGATGCAGGGCAGTCTGGAGCGAGTGCTGACATCTGGTCCGGACTGAAGGACCTGTCAACGATTACTGACATGTCGTCTACTGTCACTGCATATTATTCTGTCACCATTGAAAGAATGGAGGAGGATTATATGAGTGACCGCATCCAAGTAGGCACGTCAGACAGTCCGTACGTATACTGGCAGGAAAAAGAGGCAATTTGGAGGCCCTTGCACAAACTGGCTTTATTCTACCTAAGTTGCCCTTCCTCCAGTGTGTACTCCGAAAGAGTGTTTAGTGCAGCCACTCACCTTGTCAGCAATCGGCGTACGAGGTTACTTCCAGAAAATGTGGAGAAGATGATGTTCATCAAAATGAATTATAATCAATTCCTCCGTGGAGACATTCACCAGCAATTGCCTCCAGAAAGTACACAGGGACCTGAGATGGTGGATTCCAGTGGGGACGAATTAATAATCTGTGAGGAGGGGGATGTACACAGTGAAAGGGGTGAGGAATCGGAGGATGATGATGAGGTGGACATCTTGCCTCTGTAGAGCCAGTTTGTGCAAGGAGAGATTGATTGCTTCTTTTTTGGTGGGGGCCCAAACCAACCAGTCATTTCAGTCACAGTCGTGTGGCAGACCCTGTCGCTGAAATGATGGGTTCGTTAAAGTGTGCTTGTCCTGTTTATACAACATAAGGGTGGGTGGGAGGGCCCAAGGACAATTCCATCTTGCACCTCTTTTTTCTTTCATTTTTCTTTGCATCATGTGCTGTTTGGGGACAATTTTTTTGAAGTGCCATCCTGCCTGACACTGCAGTGCCACTCCTAGATGGGCCAGGTGTTTGTGTCGGCCACTTGTGTCGCTTAGCTTAGTCACACAGCGACCTTGGTGCGCCTCTTTTTTTCTTTGCATCATGTGCTGTTTGGGGACTATTTTTTTGAAGTGCAATCCTGTCTGACACTGCAGTGCCACTCCTAGATGGGCCAGGTGTTTGTGTCGGCCACTTGTGTCGCTTAGCTTAGTCACACAGCGACCTTGGTGCGCCTCTTTTTTTCTTTGCATCATGTGCTGTTTGGGGACAATTTTTTTGAAGTGCCATCCTGCCTGACACTGCAGTGCCACTCCTAGATGGGCCAGGTGTTTGTGTCGGCCACTTGTGTCGCTTAGCTTAGACATCCAGCGACCTCGGTGCAAATTTTAGGACTAAAAATAATATTGTGAGGTGTGAGGTGTTCAGAATAGACTGAAAATTAGTGGAAATTATGGTTATTGAGGTTAATAATACTATGGGATCAAAATGACCCCCAAATTCTATGATTTAAGCTGTTTTTGAGGTTTTTTTGTAAAAAACACCCGAATCCAAAACACACCTGAATACGACAAAAAAATTTCAGGGAGGTTTTGCCAAAACGCGTCCGAATCCAAAACACGGCCGCGGAACCGAATCCAAAACCAAAACACAAAATCCGAAAAATGTCCGGTGCACATCACTACTCTTTAGCTTTCGCTTTGCCAACGAAAAGAGTGAAATTTTAAACCCTTGGACTTAGGGTTATAGGTAGCCGGAAAGCTGACCTTTTTCGATTAAGCCTCTGATTCTAGGATATCCGATAAAGGTTTTTCCAAATAATATATTACCAACAAAAGGCAATGCTTCCAATTCTTTCTTGGATTCCGCATCTGCCTTCCAGGTACGTAGCCAAACTGCTCTGCGAGCAACTACTGTCAAGGCTGAAGCTTTAGAAGCAACTGTACCTACATCAATTGCTGCTTCTTCCAAATACTGGGCAGATTGTCTTAAACGGCAAAATAGATCCTCTTGCTCCGTAGTAGGAGAAGGGATGCTATTCTCTAGTTCCTCTATCCATTCGCCCATTGCCTTTGCTACCCAGGCCGAAGCCATAGCAGGTCTTACCACTGCTCCTACTAGAGAAAAAATATTTTTCAAAAGGCTATCTACCCTTCTGTCTGTGACATCATTTAGTGAGGTAGATGACAGTGGTAAAGCAGATTTATGCACGAGTCGCAAAACATGTGCATCTACTTTTGGAGGAACTTCTCTTTTCGAACAATCCACAGCTGGAAATGGATAATAAGAATCCTATCTTTTAGGAATCTTAAACTTTTTACTGGGTGCCGCCCAAGACTCATCCATCATTTCCATCAGCTCATCTGATGCTGGGAATTCAGCTTTCACTGACTTTGTTCATTTAAATACAGGTGCTTTAGCTTTTAACACTGTCTTGGATGGCTCTTCCAACGAGAGAACAGCCTTCACAGCATTAATAAGTTCAGCTACATCATCTGAACTAAAACTCTGCGACTGATCATCATACGGAGTCGAATCTATTGTATCATCATCCGATGTATCATCTTGTGTAGTCTGCCACATAGACGTATCTGTCTTAGTCTTACCGGTCTCTTGGTTGCTTGTAGAGGCTACTGGAACCAAGCCGTAGGAAGGGAGCTGCATGTATGGGTTCATAGTGTAACCTAACCCTTGAGGTGGTGCTACTGGAGTTAACTTGTCCGCTATAGAAGATAGAGTCTTTGCGAACATATTCCATGGTGGCTCTGTTGGTGGCTGAACCAACTCCTGTTTTTTACTTCGCTGAAACGCAAAACAGTTTGCACACAAACCCTCATAAGTGACTAATTGATTCATATCAATTACCCCTGACTTACAAGATAAGCATGTTAGGGCTGTAGGAGTGCTTGATAAATTCTCCTCATCACTTTTGCCGCTCACAGACATGGTAATAATCTGTTATTGACTACACAATTTGTGACTGAAAATCACCCTATATGTAAGTATATAGAGGTGAGATCAATCTGACCATAGTGCACCTGATTTGAGGGTCAGAACAGGACTGACATTACACAGAAAAGTCAACACACATACTAGCAGTCAGTCACATGTTAAAGCATTAGACATTGCCATATGAGAATACAGCCTCCATAACAACTTATATATAAGTAGGAAAATTGTACTTCTGTTTTTAACTGGTTCTTTTTTTCAACATAGCATGCAGAAAACACAGTAATACACAGGTCTCATATGCAATAGGTACTAAAAATTAACAATTCATACTAACAAGTAGAAGGAATTCTTAGTACTGTATACACTGCCTCCGGAGAGCGGGATACAGGGAGACTCACCACACTTCCATATCCAAGCAAATACGCTAGTAAGACGCTGAGTGGATTCAGACGCTACTGATGTACACTGCCGCTCTTGATAACTGATAACGGACACGGACGCTCACTGACGGACACGGACGCTGAGCGACTTCCACGTGTATGCAGACGCTAAGGCCTGTGACTCGGTCTGGGCGGGTTTATCTCCAGTGTACACAACCGCAGCGTCTAAGCTGCGACCGAGTACCCTCGTGGTAGCGTCTGAGCCGGAAGTGAGGTCATTCAGTTCATGAAACGAGAGACCATGAACTCGGAGGAGGGGCGGCCAGGAGAGCGTCTGAATCCCCCTGTTGACTTAAACTCCCAGGATCGCGGCCTCTACCTAGTCCTGGCACCTATGATCCCCGGAGCGTAGCGCTGTCGCACTCTAGATGTTCGGCGCATCAACACACTGTTTGTAGTCTCCACCAAATCAGTGTAGCTGTGTCCTGACCCCTCTAGTAAGAGGAAGTCCATAGACTCACCGTCTCCCCATGCTCCGGCCACAGCCTGGTAACGTCTGCTGGACCTGCTAGAACATCCGACACAGACGCCTGTCGAGACAGCACTGATACCCGAAGGTAAGCGTTGTTGCGACCCGGTGGGGAGTTGTTGGAGCGACTCTTACTAGTATGCGTTTAAGACGCTGTTAAAAGAAGTCGCTCAAAAAAACAATATAGTAAGTCTATAAAAATAAAATAATAAAAGCTTGAGGCTGCTCTTACAGCAGCCCTGTGACCATGCGGCTTCCTGCCGCACCAAGCAAAAAACTGATCTGACTGAGTCAGTGGGCGGGACTATATGGTGAAGACGCCAATGCATCCTGGAAGGCCAGAAAGCTCGTGACCGTGTTGGTGCCATTTTCGCTGTCGCTCGACAATATCCCAATGTTATCCTGTGGATAATCCTGTGGACCCAGCCAGAGAAATCCTTGCTTTCGGCGACAGACGAATCCACAGGTGCAAATGTAGATGAGACCCCGACCACTTGTCCAGGAGATCCAGTTGGAAGGATCGAGCATGAAATCTTCCGCACTGTAGAGCCTCGTAGGAGGCAACCATTTCCCCAGAAGGCGAATGCGCTGATGAACTGATACCCGGGCTGGCTTCAGGACATCCCGGACCATTGTTTGAATCACCAACGCTTTCTCCTCCGGCAGAAACACCCTCTGCACTTCCGTGTCGAGGATCATCCACTGGAAAGACAATTTCCTTGTCAGCTCCAAATAGGACTTTGGAAGGTTCAGGATCCAACCATGTTCCAGCAGATCGTCCAGATACGGAATTATGTTCACCCCCTGTCTACCGAGGAGAACTATCATCTCTGCCATCACCTTGGTGAACACCCTTGGTCTTGTGGAGAGGCCGAATGGCAGTGCCTGAAATTGATAGTGACTGTCTAACAGTGCAAATTTGAGATAGGCCTAGTGCGGCGGACAAATCGGAATGTGGAGGTACGCATCCTTGATATCCATTTTTTCTATCCTCCTCAGGGAAAGGAAAGGCAACAAAAACCCTTTTGGGGATCTGGAATTTTTTCTTCGGGTTCTCCCGGGATTTTTCAAATAAAGCGTTTAATTCTTTAGACGCAGGGAAGGTTAGCGAGGCTTTCTTATTATCTGTGAAGTAAGCGTCCTCAACTTTCTCAGGTGTTGTGTCAGAAATGTTTAGCACATCTCTAATAGCCTCAATCATGAGCTGCACCCCCTTAGCCAGGGATGCCGCCCCCTCAGCACATCCCCATCACCGTCAGCCGTGTCAGAGTCAGTATCCATGTCATCTTGCATAATCTTGTATAATATGGGCAAGTGCACGTTTTTGTGGGTATATGCTAGGGGATTTTGAAGGAATAGGGACAGAACCTGACCAAACTGCCATAGACTTCTTTAATACCTGAGTTTCAGTCTCAGTATGAGCTACCCTAGTAGAGATCTGAGAGATCATTCCCTTAATAGAGGTCAACCACTCAGGCTCAGTAATAGGGATCTGAGACAAAACATTACATTCCTGTGTACATGGAATGGATTCCTCCTGAGAGGAAATGTCCTCTGCAGCATAAGACACAGAGGGGCAGATGTATTAACCTGGAGAAGGCACAAGGAAGTGATAAACCAGTGATATGTGCAAGGTGATAAAGGCACCAGCCAATCAGCTCCAATATGTAAATTAACAGTTAGGATCTGATTGGCTGGTGCCTTTATCACCTTGCACATATCACTGGTTTATCACTTCCTTATGCCTTCTCCAGGTTAATACATCTGCCCCAGAGTCCCTAGACATGGCTATGTGAGAAACAAACACCCACACACAGGAAAATGTCAGACACAGTTTCCCCCCAAGTATCCCACAGAGAAACACAGAGCTTGGAGCCAACACACACACAGCACTTCTAAAGGTAGATATATACAACTACCTGGTGCTGACTGTGTACCTTAATAGACTACACAGTAATTTTACAGCCACCCCCCCTTCTACAACCCCCTGGTAGCGCACAGGATAGCTGGAGTTGCTTGAAGGGACAGCTTTCCTTGTCAGCGTCTCTGTACTGGATCTGCAGGCAGGAAAATGGCGCTGAATGCTGCTGGGTCCGCTCTGAGTAGAAGCTCGGCCCCCTGAACATGGCGCTGCTTCCCGCTCTTCACTTCTTTATACTGGCCTGAGGAAATGTGCTGGCAGCGTTACCGAGGTCCCCGACAGCCTTGGTGACCAGTGTAGGGTATAGGCGCTGGCTCAGGGCGCCCCTCATAGCGCCGCACTGTGTACCGCTGAGCCTCCGGAGCGCAGTTAGTACTGCGCTCCCACCCTGTTGCCGCCATCTTCACACCGGCTCCCCGCCTGCTGTGGGGGCCGGTGACTCACTCGCCACTGAAATCTTCTGGCTCTGTTAGGGGGTGGCGGCATGCTGCGGGAGTGAGCGGTCGCCTCAGGTGGCTAACGATCATCACCCACAGGAGCTCAGTGTCCTGTCAGCGGAGATAGTGGCCATTAACCTCTCAGGGTTGGACACTACTCCCCCCCCCCTAAGTACCACGAAGCAGGGAGGTTGTTGCCAGCAGCCTCCCTATGCCGAACTCTAAGAAAAACAACAAAACTAGAAAAACTCCTATGGAGCTCCCCTAGCTGTGACCGGCTCCTCCGGGCACATTTCTAAACCGAGTCTGGTAGGAGGGGCATAGAGGGAGGAGCCAGCCCACACTATTAAACTCTTAAAGTGCCAGTGGCTCCTAGTGGACAGGTCTATACCCCATGGTACTAATGTGGACCGCAGCATCCTATAGGACGTAAGAGAAAAATATTTTTAAGTTTAATACATTTCACACTCTGGTTAGTAAAGCAACTCTATTAGTTTTTAAGATTTACAGTAATATTGGTATCCAAAAAGTGCAGTGTTCTTGTACTGTATGTAGAGAAGGGTAGCAGAGCAGTATCAGGTAGACCACAATTTGAAAGAGTTACCTACTGCGTTAAAGAGTTACATTCTTCTTATAGTTCAAAGAAGATGATTCACTATGACAATTATACAGATGACTGAATATAGATTTGAGATGTGCGGCGAACACTTTCCGGGTTTTGTGGTTTGGTTTTGGATCTGGATCTCCACTCGTGTTTTGGATTTGGATTGGTTTTACCAAAACCACCCTTTCGGGGTAACATAAAAATAGGTAAAATCACAGAACTTGGGGGTAATATTGATCCTACGGTATTATTAACCCCAATAACATTCATTTCCACTCATTTCCAGTCTATTCTGAACACCTCACAATATTGTTTTTGGGCCAAAAGGTTGCACAGATGTCACTGGATGACTAAGTGCGCGGCACAAACACGTGACCCATCTAGGAGTGGCACTGCAGTGGCAGACAGGATGGCACTTTTAAAAACTAGGCCCCAAAGAGCACATCATACAAAGAAAAAAAAAAGAGGCACAAGATGGAATTGTCCTTGGGCTCTCCCACCCACCCATATGTTGTATAAACAGGACATGCACACTTTAACAAACCAATCATTTCAGCGACAGGGTCTGCCACACAACTGTGGCTGAAATGATTGCTTTGTTTGGGCCCCCACCAAAAAATAAGCAATTAATCCCCACCAAAAAAGAAGCAATTCATCTCTCCTTGCACAAACTGGCTCTACAGAAGCAAGATGTCGTCCTCATCCTCAGATTCCTCACCCCTTTCAGTGTGTATATCCTCATCCTCACAGAGTATTCATTCGTCCCCACTGGAATCCACCATCACAGGTTCCTGTGTACTTTCTGGAGGCAATTGCTGGTAAAGGTCTTTCTGGAGGAATTTATAATTAATTTTGATGAACATCATCATATCCACATTTTGTGGGAGTTACCTCCTACACCGAGTGCTGACAAGGTTACCGGCTGCACTAAACACTCTTTCGGAGTACACACTGGAGTGGGGGCAAATTAGGTAAAATAAAGCCAGTTTGTGCAAATTGCCTCTTTTTCCTGCCAGTATACATATGGACTGTCTGACATGCCTACAGTGATGCTGTCACCGATATAATCCTCCACCATTCTTTCAACGGTGACCGTAGACATGTCAGTAATTGTTGGCAGCTCCTTCAGTCCGGACCAGATGTCAACACTTGCTCCTGACAGGGCGGTCACCGCCAGTGGGTGGGCTAAGAAATTTTATTATTTTCCTCGCAGCCCCAGTTGCAGGAGAAAATGAAGGAGGAGCTGTTGACAGGTCACGTTCCGCTTGAGTTGACAATTTTCTCACCAGCAGGTCTTTGCACCTCTGTAGACTTGTGTCCGCCGGAGAGATACAACGTAGGCTTTAAACCTAGGATCGAGCACGTTGGCCAAAATGTAGTGCTCTGATTTCAACAGATTGGCCACCCTTGAATCCTGGCAAAGCGAATGAAGGGCGCCATCCACATACTTAGCGGAATCGCTCTGTCCTAGCTCCTCCTTCAATTTCAGCTGCTTCTGCAAAAACCTGATGAGGGGAATGACCTGACTCAAGCTGGCAGTGTCTGAACTGACTTCACGTGTGGCAAGTTCGAAGGGTTGGAGAACCTTGCTTAACACGGAAATCATTCTCCACTGCGCTTGAGTAAGGTGCATTCCCCCTTCTTTGCCTATATCATAGGTGGATGTATAGGCTTGAATGGACTTATGCTGCTCCCCCATCCTCTGAAGCATATGGAGTGTTGAATTCCACCTCGTTACCACCTCTTGTTTCAGGTGATGGCAGGGCAGGTTCAGGAGTGTTTGCTTGCGCTCTAGTCTTCAACACCACGTCGTTGAATGTCACTGACAGCATCTTCTGCATGCTGCTGTCATTTTAAAAGAAAACTCTGCACCACCAAATTAATTGTATGTGCAAAACATGGGACGTGCTGGAATTTGTGATGTAATGCATGCACAATATTGGTGGCGTTGTCAGATATCACAAATCCCCTGGAGAGTCTAAGTGGGGTAAGCCATTGTGCGATGATGTCCCTCAGTTTCCGTAAGAGGTTGTCAGTGGTGTGCTTCTTACGGAAACCGGTGATACATAGTGTAGCCTGCCTAGGAACGAGTTGGCGTTTGTGAGATGCTGCTACTGGTGCCGCTGCTGTTGTTGCTGCGGAAGGCAATACATCTACCCAGTGTGCTGTCAGAATCATGTAGTTCTTAGTTTGCCCTGCTCCACTTGTCCACATCTCTGTCATTAAGTAGACACTGGGTACAACCGTATTTTTCAGGACACTAAGGACACTTTTCTTAATGTCCCTGTACAGTCCAGGAATCGCTTGCCTAGTAAAATAGAATCTAGACGGGATTTGGTACTGGCGACACAGTACGCCCATCAACTGTCTAAATCCCACTGCACTAATTGCAAATACTGGACGCACGTCTAACACCAGCATAGTTGTTATGGCCTCAGTAATCCGCTTTGCAACGGGGTGACTGCTGTCATATTTCATCTTCCTCGCAAAGGACTGTTGGACCATCAATTGCTTAGCTGAAATAGCACAAGTGGTCTTCCGACTTCCTCTCTGGGATGACGATCGACTCCCAGCAGCAACAACAGCAGCGGAAGCAGCAGTAGGTGTACCACTCAAGGATCCTCCGGAGGAATCCCGGATAGGAGAGGACTCATCAGTGATGCCAGTGACATGGCCTGCAGGACTATTTACGTTCCTGACTGAGGAGGAAATTGATGTTGAGGGAGTTGGTGGTGTGGTTTGCAGGAGCTTGCGTACAACAGGAAGAAGGGATTTAGGTGTCAGCGGACTGCTTACGCTATTACCCAAAGTTTTGGAACTTGACAATGACTTATGATGAATGCGCTGCAGGTGACGTACGTATAAGGGAGGATGCTCCTAGGTGGTTAACGTTCTTACCCCTACTTATTATGGATTGACAAAGGTAACACATGGCTTGACACCTGTTGTCCGGATTTGTTGAGAAATAATTCCACATCGAAGAGGTGGCTTTTTTGGTATTTTGCCCAGGCATGACAATGGGCTTTTTCATCCCATGGACAACAACTGTCTCCACTGGTGCCTTATTCAAACAAACCACATCACCATCAGAATCCTCATAGCCAACAACACCAATATCCTCCTCATCCTGGTGTACTTCTACAGTGACATCCTCAATGTCAATATCAGCAACTGGACTGGCGGTGCTTCTCCCAGCACTTGCAAGGGACATGAAAATGTGGTAGGAGCCTCCTCTTTCCATACAGTCTTGGGAAGATCAGGCCTAGACATTGCAACCGCGGACACTCTTTGACTCTCCTTGGGAATTTGTGATTTCTCTGAACGCACAGTTGTTTTTTTTCCTGTGCTTTAACAAGCTTAATTTTAGAATTTTTCGAGAGGGAGGAGGGCTTCCATCCTCATGAGAAGCTGTACCACCAGTCATGAACATAGGCCAAGGCCTTAGCCTTTCCTTGTCACTTTGTGTCGTGAATGGCATATTGCCAATTTTACGTTTCTTATCAGATCATTTCTTTTTCTGATTATAAATTTTTTCTTCTTGGATTTTACATGCCCTCTATGACATTGGGCATTGGTATTAGCAGACGAAGTTGATGGAATTGCATTGTCAATGTCATGACTGGTGGCAGCAGCAACTTCAGCACTAGTACTAGGAACTGGAAGTGGTTCCTGATCTTCCACTATTTTTCCCTCCAAATTTTAGTTCTCCATTTCACAGGACAGCACCCCTTTATTATTACAGCACACAGAACAGTGCCCCTTTATTTTTACAGCAACCCTGTAATTTTACAGCATACAAGACAGGCCAGTTTACTTTTACTTTAACAGCACCCCTGTATTTATAGCATACAGGATAGGGCCAGTGTACTTTTATTTTAACAACAGCATCCCTGTATTTTTACAGCATACAGGACAGGGCCAGCACCCCTGTATTTGAACAACACCCCTGTAATTTTACAGTAAACAAGACAGGGCCAGTGTACTTTTACTTTAACAAAAGCACCCCTGTAATTTTTTACAGCATACAGGACAGGGCCAGTATACTTTTATTTTAACAGCACCCCTGTATTTGAACTCCACTGTAATTTTACAGTATACAAGACAGGGCCAGGGTACTTTTATTTTAACAGCAGCACCCCTGTATATGAACAACACCCCTGGATTTTTACAGCACACAGGACAGGGCCAGTGTACTTTTATTTTAACAACGGCACCAATGTATTTTAACAACATACAGGACAGGGCCAGTGCACTTTTATTTTAACAACAGCACCCCTGTATTTTTACAGCATACAGGACAGGGCCAGCACCCCTGTATTTGAACAACACCCCTGTAATTTTACAGCATACCGGTCAGTGCCCCTGTACAGCACAGTGACATCCAGGACAGCAACACCCATGTACAGCTACAGCACCCCTAACAGCACATGACACCAGTGACAGGACAGAACCCCTAACAGCACAGGGACACCACAGTGACAGGACAGCAACCCTAGAGAGCACACACTGACCCACCCGACGCCACCACCCACAGAGAGACAGAGGTCTGTCTCCCTCACTCTCCAAGTCCGGAGTGAAAATGGAGGCGACGAGCAGCTCTTTATATGGAATCCAAAATCCGCGAGAATCCAACAGCGGGATGATGTTTTGCCTTGTTCTGGTTCCCGAGTCTGTCGGAAAGTCCCGAGCAGGGCTCGTGAAGTTTTTTTTTGGGGGGGTTCGGTTCTCTGGGAACCGAACTCGTTTATCTCTAATATTATATAGTAGTGCCTTAAAATTGGATTATACTAGCTAAAAGGTGGGATTGCACTGCAATAAACAAACATTTATGATGGATTGTTTTCTGAGTAACTACTACTGATGTGCACTTTTGATTGTCCGTGTTTACAATATAGATAGACATGCTAGGCGTGTATTATAGGTCACTGGGGATTAAGACGCCTCCCCGTGATGATGCGCCAGGTGGGCGTGCCAAAGACATCTGAATTCCCTTGATTGTGGGCAAGCTGGGAGTTCCGGCCGGCCAGAAGTAGACAGCCGTGGTCCCACGACGTCACTTACGGTACGGCGGAACTCTTACAGTGTCCCCAGCAATGTTAAATGATTATCAAGGTTCCGCCTGGCAGCGTCCACATGGTGAGAGACGCAGGAACACATGGGGTGGATACACAAATATAGGTGAGAGTGTTTTAAGGCCGTAGGGATGGCCATGTGTCTATATTCTGACTACATTCATGAAGTTCGGATGAGTATAAAAGCTGCTATTTTTTCTATTAAAGCCTAAAGCCATTTCAACAATCAAACAATGTTTACTAATGCTTAAAAAAGTGGTGTGCTGGTTTGCTACTGTTTTTCCTTTGGATTACTGCAGACTTGGCTACTGGATGTATTTAACCGGGCACCCACGGATTTAATTCATACAAGTGTGTGCGATCTAATTCTGGAAGATATTATTTATATATATATATATAAAAGAACATGGGAATCCACACATATCCGCTTAATAGCAGTTCAATAAGGCGGTGCTCCAATCCACGGAGGTTAATCCATATGTATACCAATTTGAGGAGGGCACTTACCAATACCATCAGAAAAGTTTCAGTAGGTAATTTTAATCAGCATACAGACGTGTTACAGCATGTAGGTCGACGTTTGGATCATGGCTTAGATCTTTTTCAAGACATCAAAAAGTCAAAGGGAGGAAACCATACCCAGGGCAGCATGGTCATGTTGCTCTAGGTATGGTTTGATTCTTTTGACTTTTCTGATTGTATTGGTGAGTGCCCTCCTCTCATATTTGTATATATACTAGGCAGCTATTTACACATGTTAAGAACATAACTTCCTTAAGAGTAATTCCATGGACCAGTACTCAATGTACAATTATTATCATTATTTTTTATCTATACAGCACCAAAGGTTATACAGCTTTTTCCACAATGGACACACAACATCATACTATCAGTAGCCCCAGTAATTTTCCTAGATGGCAAACTTCACATTCCATAGAATAATAAACATGGTGCAAAAGAAATAAAGCAAGGGGAGTTTGTGGGGAATATGCACAGGATTTTTTTTGTAAACAAACATAACATTTAATGGGTGGTATCCTATTACCCACGGTAAAACATTGGGCGTAAAAAACTGACATTTTTCCCGATGTTTCATCGATTTCCTTTTACAGGCTATCCTATTAGATCGCCCGTAATAAAAATGCCCTTTCTCCCGAAAACACACAGGTTAAGTGAAACCTGTGTGTTTTTGTGAGTAACAGCCCTGTTTTTGCTTGACAGGATAGCCCTGGGTCATATCATTACTCTCGGTAATAGGATACCGGCATATCATTACTCTCGGTAATAGGATACCGGCCAATGAGAGAAACCAACCTATTACTTGTGAATATACCTGGTGCTCCTTACTTCATTCGATGGACGGTTGGAGGAGCACCAGTGAGAGATATACAGTCAAAATAGAAAATAAAGAGCTGAGAAAGCAGCCCCCCTCAAGAAAGCTCACTTGTTGGTGTACTCTTTTAAATATTAGAATTAAATATAATAATACTTAACTTTTAAATGTCATATTAAAATTGAAAGGACAAACAGACAGGCACACATAACATAGAAAAAAAGATTTCCAAAATTCATAAATAGAGGTCCAATTACGCATATGATATTGGCTCTTAATTGTAGAGGTGAAATTCCTCACATGAACTGTATAGAAGAAGACAGATGTCTCGTTAATTGCAGGCTCAGGATATAGAATTCTCAGTTATCCGTGGGTACTCCTAATGGATTAGGAGTACCCATGGATACAGGATCATCATGACGATGTCCAGGGAACCAACGGTCAACCAGCAACAAAAACACTTCCAGATGCAGGATGCACACACTGGAATGCATATCCTGGCAACTGAGGAAGTCCGCATTCCAGGACAGAAAACCGCCTCTAGAGTGGATAGATGACACTTTGCCCAACGGAAATATGGCTTACCTCCCTCAAGGCGCCTCGGCTGTGAGCGGCACCCGATGGATTATGTAAGCGATGGCTGTCGCGTTGTATGACTGTACCTTAAATGGACAAACCTAGAGGAGCGGCCAGTCAGTCTAAGTGGTCTAGTTTGTAGACCGCTCTGAGTTACAAGGCATTGATGGGTAGCTGGCTCTCCTGAGCCTTCCATCGTCTTGATGGGTGGAGACCGCTCCTCAGACTCATGCAGACCTGTTTCAGTGGTGATCAGGACCTAGTCATTATATGATGAATGTAATTATGAATTCATGGGCCAAAAATTTGTCCTGTGTGAGGAAGAGTTGTTGGGGGCGAGAATCCAACAAAGCACCCAAGTGCAACCTTCTCCTGCAAAGGCATCTAATGATGACTTGCATCAATAGATCTTCTAGCTGAAAGGCTGGATAAGATCCGTTGTCAAGTGAATGTGATCTGTCAAGACATCCGGTGACTGGGCCAGGAGGAGGTGGTCATCCCACTAAGGAAGGATCCCGGCACCCCAGTGACGCAGGTGAGCTGCTATGATCGCCCTGGTCCTGGTGAACACCCTTGACGCCGTTGACAGACCAAGAGGAAGCGTTGATGCTGGTATGTATAGCAATGTGTAGATATGCATTCTTAAAGTCCAGGGATGTCATAAAGTCCTTTGTTTCCATGGCAAGAATAATGGAAGGAAGTCACTTCATGCAAAACCTGGGAGCTGTAGATACTTGTTCAACACTTTAACAATGAGGATAGGATGGTATGACCTATTCGGCTTTTGAACTAGAAAAAGCCTGACGTAAAAACCCAGATCTCTATGAGACAGGGAAATCGGGATAATAATATAGGATGCCAGAAAGAAGCGAACTAACTCCCTTAGAGCCTCTGTATTTTCTAGACCATCCAGAAATCCCATAGAAAAGAACTGAGGAGGACGCTTCCAAATAGTCAGTGCATAGCACAAAGAGACTACTCATCTGATCCAAATGTCCGTTGTGGTGCTTGTCCCGTCACGTGGCAGGCATATCAGTCTGCTTGGGAACTGGCCATCTGTAACCCAGGACTGTTTATACCGAGAGTTTGAACTTTTGGAGGGAGCCCCTGGTACCAAGAAGGACGCCTGACATTCCTCTGCAGCAAAAGGGTCGAAACGTATTTTTGGTTTTAGAGAACGCAGCCAAAGGAAGAAATGCTAACCTGGACGCAGTCAAAAAAGGTAAATATTCCCAGTTCTAGTCCAAAGAGAGTATCCTGGGCATAGGGAATGCTTCAAAGGCATATTTAGAATGAGCCTTAACCCACCAGAAGCGTAGCCAAATGGCCCTTCTGGCTGTCACTATTGATGCTGACATCCTGGAGGTTAAGACCCCTGGTCGCCAACTACTCCTTTCTGTTAGTTTATGAGAAAAGCCAGCATAAGTTGCAGGAGGACAGAAGATCTGACTAGACGCACAACATGGGCGACAACCAGAGGTGGGGACTCCCATTTAGTTTGATCACTAGGTGGCAGTGAGTAAAAAGAAACTCTGTGGTTAGAAAACTTTGAATGCTTGTTAGGCTGAGTTCATGCAACCTCTAGGGGTTCTCTAACTGTGCCAACGACGGGAACGGAGGCGAGTCTTCCTCAAATGCTAAAATTCGGGCATCTTGTCTCTGGGACACGTGCGGAATCATCTGGAGCACTGCTCCAACTACCCTGACTAGTGCTTTGACGTCCATTAGGAGCGTAGAATAGTCTGGCACCAAGGAGTTTCAGAGGTGGCTCAGCCACTAGCCTTGTGGTCGGAACAACAGCTCTCCGATAATGGAGTAAAGCTCTCCCGTGCAGGAGGGCTGCGCATGGAAATCCTGTCACTGTCTCGTAGAAGCTGCATTTAAGTGAAAGGACCCCTGCTATGCAATGTAAAATGTTCGGCCGGAGAAGGATTTGATAAATCTATACATACAACAAATACATCAACCATCATGTACACAGATAAAATATATCAAATATATAATACATGCACATCGTAACATTCAATGCATCTTGTTAAAAAACAATGGCCAAACAGTGCTCAGCTATCCAGCCCTGAGAACAGGAGGAAGCTAAATATATATGTAACCTGATTGCTAGAGTGAGGTATACAGGGAGACAGGCCCAATACTCTCTGTAAAAGTGCTGAGGCAGGCATGTAAAAGGCCTACCCAGCATGTCTGTGTGAGGGGAGAGAGTGACAGAAATCTACTGACTACAAGCAAGTGGGCTCAGTGGTGGGGGAGGGACAAACAAACTGTGCCCAGCTCCCCATTGGGTGTTAACCTCCAGGGACTGTTGCCTCAGCGGTGACCTGTTGTCCTGTGCACTGGTGGTCCAGTGAGTGGAGCAGCACACTGGGCCGCCAATACACCCACAACGCCGGTGGTCTTCCACCCCGGCGGTGAATAGTCGTGATGATGCTGCTCTCTGCAAGCAGAAAGTCATGCCTCTTGCAGTGTGCAGTCCCCTCTTGGAGTCCCGCGGTGAAAGTCACAAATACAGTCGCTGGTGCTGCCACCATCGGTGTTGGGTGCTGGAGCGGCTGGCAGGGTGTCCTATAGAACACCTGAACAGACTGCTCATCCAAGTGAAAAGAAAAATGAAAAGAAAAAAAGTAATCAGGGGGGCCACTTAGTGCAGCCCCAAGAAAACGGTGCCCGCTCCTGTACCCACCAATTAGGCTGTGTTTGAAAAATTGCAGTTAGGAATTGGTTGGTTAGTAGTTTATCACTTTTCAAGGCTTAGTACATCTGGCCTAAAATGAGTCTTCAATAGTACTATTTTATAAACCATACTCATGTAACAACATATCAGTGCACTCTCTCTTATTTCCTGGTCTATTGTGGCCTTCGATTTGCACCACTGTAAATGAAGGTCATAGGTTCAGCTGTAGGAAACAGTGGAGGTGAAAGAACATTCCCACAGCGCTAGTGTAGGCCTGCTGATTATGCAGATGTGGGAACAGTCTATCAAAGCGAATTGTGCTCTATGGAAGGAGCTTTGGCAGTTCCTTGAACTAGTGGAAAATGCAACAAGAGACTGGTATTCAGTGGAACCCTCTAAGAAAGAGACATTCAAAACATCCTTGTGTGCCAAGGGATGCTGACCCCTGAACTGGAGAATGTTTGTTTATTCACAGCAGTAACTGATTAAGTGGTGTTTATAAAACAAATTCACAAGCACAGAAACACACACGTTAGTGCCAATTTACTCAGATTCCAATAGTGGTCTTTATAAAATGTATGTTTCTTTACCATATGAAACGACATTTTTGTCTTTAAAACCCCTGTGTCTTTTGATAATAAGATTTTACTTACCGGTAAATCTATTTCTCGTAGTCCGTAGTGGATGCTGGGGACTCCGTAAGGACCATGGGGAATAGCGGGCTCCGCAGGAGACTGGGCACTCTAAAGAAAGATTTAGTACTATCTGGTGTGCACTGGCTTCTCCCTCTATGCCCCTCCTCCAGACCTCAGTTAAGGAAACTGTGCCCGGAAGAGCAGACATTATAAGGAAAGGATTTTGGAATCTCGGGTAAGACTCATACCAGCCACACCAATCACACCGTATAACTTGTGATACACTCATCCAGTCAACAGTATGAACAACAACAGGGCATCAACAATGGATGCCAACATAACATAACCCATTATTAAGCAATAACTATGTACACGTATTGCAGAAAGTCCGCACTTGGGACGGGCACCCAGCATCCACTACGGACTACGAGAAATAGATTTACCGGTAAGTAAAATCTTATTTTCTCTGACATCCTAGTGGATGCTGGGGACTCCGTAAGGACCATGGGGATTATACCAAAGCGCCCAAACGGAGAGTGCGGATGACTCTGCAGCACCGAATGGGCAAACTCAAGGTCCTCCTCAGCCAGGGTATCAAACTTGTAGAATTTTGCAAATGTGTTTGAACCCAACCAAGTAGCAGCTCGGCAAAGCTGTAATGCCGAGACCCCTCGGGCAGCCGCCCAAGAAGAGCCCACCTTCCTTGTGGAATGGGCTTTCACTGATTTTGGATGCGGCAATCCAGCCGCAGAATGAGCCTGCTGAATCGTGTTACAGATCCAGCGGGCAACGGTTTGCTTTGAAGCAGGAGCACCCAACTTGTTGGGGGCATAAAGGATAAACAGCGAGTCAGTTTTTCGGACTCCAGCCGTTCGGGCTACATAAATCTTCAAAGCCCTGACTACATCTAGTAACCTGGAATCCTCCAAGTCACGAGTAGCCGCAGGCACTACAATAGGTTGGTTCAAATGAAAAGATGACACCACCTTTGGTAGAAATTGGGGACGAGTCCGCAATTCCGCCCTGTCCATATGAAAAACCAGATAGGGGCTTTTACATGACAAAGCCGCCAATTCTGACACACGCCTAGCCGAAGCTAATGCCAATAGCATGACCACCTTCCACGTGAGATACTTTAGCTCCACGGTCTTAAGTGGTTCAAACCAGTGGGATTTTAGGAAACCCAACACCACGTTGAGATCCCAAGGTGCCACAGGTGGCACAAAAGGGGGCTGAATATGCAGCACTCTCTTAACAAACGTCTGAACTTCAGGAAGAGACGCCAGTTCCTTTTGAAAGAAAATGGATAGGGCCGAAATCTGGACCTTTATGGATCCCAACTTCAAGCCCATAGTCACTCCAGACTGTAGAAAGTGCAGAAATCTGCCCAGTTGGAATTCCTCTGTAGGGGCCTTCCTGGCCTCACACCAAGCAACATATTTTCTCCATATGCGGTGATAATGCTTTGCTGTCACGTCCTTCCTAGCCTTTATGAGCGTAGGAATAACTTCCTCCGGAATGCCTTTTTCCGCTAGGATCCGGCGTTCAACCGCTATGCCGTCAAACGCAGCCGCGGTAAGTCTTGGAACAGGCAGGGCCCCTGTTGCAACAGGCCCTGTCTGAGAGGCAGAGGCCATGGGTCCTCTGTGAGCATTTCTTGCAATTCCGGGTACCAAGGTCTTCTTGGCCAATCCGGAACAATGAGTATTGTTCTCACTCCTCTTCTTCTTACGATTCTCAGTACCTTGGGTATGAGAGGAAGAGGAGGGAACACATAGGTCCACAGCTATCGCCTGAGGGTCTCTTGACCTGGCGCAATACCGTTGCGGCTTTTTGTTGAGACGGGATGCCATCATGTCTACCTGTGGCAGTTCCCATCGATCTGTAATCTGAATGAAGACTTCTTGATGAAGTCCCCACTCTCCCGGGTGGAGGTCGTGCCTGCTGAGGAAGTCTGCTTCCCAGTTGTCCACTCCCGGAATGAACACTGCTGACAGTGCTTGTACGTGATTCTCCGCCCAACGAAGAATCCTGGTGGCTTCCGCCATCGCGACTCTGCTTCTTGTGCCACCCTGGCGGTTTACATGAGCCACCGCGGTGATGTTGTCTGACTGAATCAGCACCGGTTGGTTGCGAAGCAGGGGCTCCGCTTGACTCAGGGCGTTGAATATGGCCCTTAGTTCCAGGATATTTATGTGCAGACAAGTTTCCTGACTTGACCACAACCCTTGGAAGTTTCTTCCCTGAGTGACTGCCCCCCACCCTCGGAGGCTCGCATCCGTGGTCACCAGGACCCAGTCCTGTATGCCGAATCTGCGGCCCTCGAGAAGTGAGCACTCTGTAGCCACCACAGAAGAGACACCCTGGCCCTGGGTGACAGGGTGATCAGCCGATGCATCTGAAGATGCGATCCGGACCATTTGTCCAACAGATCCCATTGAAAGATCCTCGCATGGAACCTGCCGAAGGGAATGGCTTCGTACGATGCCACCATCTTTCCCAGGACTCGCGTGCAGTGATGCACCGACACCTGTTTTGGTTTTAAGAGGTCTCTGACTAGAGTCACAAGCTCTTGAGCCTTCTCCGTCGGGAGAAACACCTTCTTCTGGCCTGTGTCCAGAATCATGCCCAGAAAGGGCAGACGCGTCGTAGGAATCAGCTGCGACTTTGGGATATTCAGAATCCAGCCATGCTGTTGCAACACCTCCTGTGAGTGCACTATGCTGATCTGCAACTGCTCCCTCGACCTCGCCTTTATGAGGAGATCGTCCAAGTATGGGATAACTGTGACTCCTTGCTTTCTCAGGATCATTACCTTGGTAAATATTCTCGGTGCCGTGGACAGACCAAACGGCAACGTCTGGAATTGGTAATGACAGTCCTGTACCACAAATCTGAGGTACTCCTGATGAGGTGGATAAATGGGGACATGCAAGTAAGCATCCTTGATGTCCAGAGACACCATAAAATCCCCCTCTTCCAGGCTTGCAATGACCGCTCTGAGCGATTCCATTTTGAACTTAAATCTTTTCAGATAAATGTTCAGGGACTTTACATTTAATATAGGTCTGACCGAACCGTCCGGTTTCGGTACCACAAACATTGTGGAATAGTATCCCTTCCCCTGTTGAGGAAGGGGAACCTTTACCACCACCTGCTGGAGAAATAGCTTGTGAATCGCCGCTACCACTACTTCCCTTTCTATGGGGGAAGCTGGCAGGGCCGATTTTAGGTAACGTTGAGGGGGCATCACCTCGAATTCCAGCTTGTATCCCTGAGACACAATCTGTATAGCCCAGGGATTCACCTGTGAGCGAACCCACTGGTGGCTGAAATGTCGGAGACGCGCCCCCACCGCTCCTGGCTCCACCCATGGAGCCCCAGCGTCATGCGGTGGATTTAGTGGAAGCCGGGGAGGACTTCTGTTCCTGGGAACTAGCTGTAAGGTGCAGCTTTTTTCCTCTGCCCCTGCCTCTAGCAAGAAAGGAAGCTCTGACCTTCTTGCTTCTTTGTGCGCGAAAGGACTGCATTTGGTAATACGGTGCTTTCTTCGGTTGTGGGGGAATATATGGCAAAAAGTTTGACTTCCCAGCAGTAGCTGTGGAAACCAGGTCCGAGAGACCATCCTCAAACAATTCCTCACCCTTGTAAGGTAACACCTCCATGTGTTTTTTGGAGTCGGCATCACCTGTCCACTGCCGAGTCCACAGGACCCTCCTGGCAGAAATTGACATTTCATTAATTCTAGAGCCCAGTAGGCAAATGTCCCTCTGGGCATCCCTCATATACAGGACAGTGTCTTTTATATGCCCCAGGGTCAGCATAATAGTATTCCTGTCTAAGGTATCCATTTCCTCAGACAGATTATCTGTCCACGCTGCTACAGCACTACACATCCACGCCGACGCAATTGCCGGCCTCAGTAGAGTCCCTGAATGTGTATAAACAGATTTCAGGATACTTTCCTGCTTTCTATCTGCAGGATCCTTTAGGGTGGCCGTATCCTGCGACGGCAGGGCCACCTTCTTAGATAAGCGTGTCAGAGCTTTATCTACCCTAGGGGAGGATTCCCAGCGCACCCTGTCCTCAGGCGGGAAAGGGTATGCCATAAGTAACCTCTTGGAAATCAGGACTTTCTTATCTGGGGAATCCCACGCTGTTTCACATAACTCATTTAACTCATGTGAAGGGGGAAAAGTCACCTCTTGCTTTTTCTCCCCAAACATATAAACCATCTTGTCAGGGACAGGGTTCACCTCTGATATGTGTAAAACATTCTTCATCGCTATAATCATGTAACGTATAGCTTTTGTCATTTTTGGTTGCAATTTTGCATCATCGTCGTCGACACTGGAGTCAGAATCCGTGTCGACATCTGTGTCAACCATTTTGGATAGTGGGCGCTTTTGAGACCCTGAGGGCCTCTGCGCTGTAGGATCAGGCATGGGTTGAGACCCTGACTGACCCGAGGTATCAGCTTTATCCAACCTTTTATGTAAGGAGTTTACATTATCATTTAACACCTTCCACATATCCATCCAATCAGGTGTCGGCACCGTCGGCGGCGACAGGTCAGTCAACTGCACTTGCTCTGCCTCCACATAGCCCTCTTCGTCAAACATGTCGACACACGCGTACCGACACACCACACACACAGGGGAAGCTCTAAATGAGGACAGGACCCCCAAAAGGCCTTTTGGAGAGACAGAGAGAGAGTTTGCCAGCACACACCCCAGCGCTATATAACCCAGGGATTACACAGTAACTTAGTGTTTACCCAGTAGCTGCTGTATTATGATTAATGCGCCTAAATTTATGTGCCCCCCCTCTTTTTTACCCCTCTACCGTGATTCTGCAGGGGAGAGCCTGGGGAGCTTCCTCTCAGCGGAGCTGTGGCAGGAAAATGGCGCTGGTGAGTGCTGAGGAAGATAGCCCCGCCCCCTCAGCGGCAGTCTTCTGTCCCGCGATTTCTTGTAAAATAAATGGCGGGGGCTTATACATATAACAGTGTGCCACTGTTTATATGCAGCATTCGCCAGGAGGTAACAATTGCTGCCCAGGGCGCCCCCCCCCCTGCGCCCTGCACCCTACAGTGACCGGAGTGTGTGGGTTATTGTGGGCGCAATGGCGCACAGCTGCAGTGCTGTGCGCTACCTCATGTGAAGACAGGAGTCTTCTGCCGCCGATTTTGATGTCTTCTCTGCTTCTGCCGGCTTCTGTCTTCTGGCTCTGCGAGGGGGACGGCGGCGCGGCTCCGGGAACGGACGACAAGGTCAGGTCCTGTGTTCGATCCATCTGGAGCTAATGGTGTCCAGTAGCCTAAGAAGCGCAACCTATCCGCAGTTAGTAGGTTTGCTTCTCTCCCCTCAGTCCCTCGTAGCAGAGAGTCTGTTGCCAGCAGAAGCTCTCGGAAAATAAAAAACCTTAACTAAAATACTTTTTTATTAGCAAGCTCAGGAGAGCTCACTAAAAGCACCCAGCTCTGTCCGGGCACAGATTCTAACTGAGGTCTGGAGGAGGGACATAGAGGGAGGAGCCAGTGCACACCAGATAGTACTAAATCTTTCTTTAGAGTGCCCAGTCTCCTGCGGAGCCCGCTATTCCCCATGGTCCTTACGGAGTCCCCAGCATCCACTAGGACGTCAGAGAAATTAGAAATATTTGTTATTATTGTTTCCAACCTGTCTCTATGAAGCAGGGATGGGAACATATTTCTAAATCATCTCTTGTACCTATAGATGTCAATGGTGTGAAGAAATGCCAATATAAAAGAAAGAATAATGATTAAAGTAAATAACTAAATATGCAATAATTGGGGGGAGGGGGAGCAGAAAATAACATTAAATTGTAAAACATTAATTCAAGGAAAAGGAGGTCCTTTAAATATCTTTCAGGATAAGAATGAAATACAGTATGCTGAATTGCTGGAAAAACGTATTACACACTGTGACATATCAACTGCCCAGATTTGGCTTGAACAGTCTCCTTCATAGCTCTGTCATGCTGTCCCTTTCGGGAAGGCTGAGAGACATTCCCTCCTACCTTGCATAGTAAAGCATAGCATACTAATCACACAGCAGTGATTCAGTGTTTGGAGGGACATGGACAACCTGATGGCTCAAAAGTAGCAAACGCCACCAAGGAGATTGAAGATTACATTACCACCCAACCTTTAATCCATCACTAAACCATGGCTGTGAATGGCACCCAGAGCAGGCATATCTGTTTGCACAATGTGAAAACCAGTGACTGCTTCAGGAATCCTAAACCAGCTATCTTGAATGAGATAACGGAATCAGCTATGCTAACATTAACTGTAGTTAGTAATATACTGTTCTTAATAAAAAGGAGGGAAATATATTTGAGCCGCTGATAATTTCTAAAGGCCTCCTTTGATTAAAATCTCCATTACTTTTTTTTTTAATGCATTTTAATAGGCAGACCACAATAAATGACAGATACTAAGACAAATAAAATTATCAATTACATTTATGATCCTCAGAGTAATTATCAGAACCAAACATAAACAACATTGTGATCCATTTTAAAAATATATCACAGAGTGAGGAAAGAAAACTCCATCACATACAACAATGTGGTAAACGGTACAAAAAAGGAAGAGAGAGTGTGAAAAGAAAGGATAAAATATGAAGAGGAGACAAAGGAGAACCAATGGCGTGTCCTTACGTTGGAAATATGAATAAGTCAGTATATATAATGGTGGCATTTTAGGAGGCTAATCAAGGGCTCCGTATTTTGCCAAATGACTTGGAAGAGTTATTAACAATGCTAGTCATACTCCATATGGGATAAGACAGACTGCAGACATGGGGGAACAAGTAGTTTTCAGTCTGCAGCTATCTGGCACATTGTGGCAATAAAGATCTGGCACAATAGCATGTTTTTATGCCTAGACAACATAGGGAGGCCCAGAGAGAAACTCTCCCTAACCTTTAACCTTATTCATGTTGAATATGTTGGTTATCTATAATAAAACATTATAGATGAGTAATAAAAATGGACTGAGATGAAACGGCTTTGTTATCTGTTTATTATTTATCTTGCAACACCTACTGTACATGCCAACATTTGAAAATAGTTTAAATCTCAGGTTAGTTTAAGCCAATAGCATGTAGTATTTTATCTTCTGTATATGGCATCATGTAATCTTTACATGTTTTAAATAAACAACTCTAAAGGTCACACACTAGATATACACACTAGACGACGTCGTTCTGTGAGCGACGTCGTCTAGTGTTTCCCCTCCCGGGCCAGGCGGTTGGCGGCTGCCCGTACACACTAAGTGATATGACCGTTTATATTGCTCAGTGAAAGCTGGCCGGGCATGCAGCTCCTGGACGACAGTCCAGATCACGCATGCATGCACTGCCGACAGCGACGATCGTTGACGACCCACGGCATACACACTTGCCGAGAAAATGAGCGACGACGCTCAGGAAGGGGGAAAATGAGCTAAGTCGCTTATTTTCTCGCCAAGTGTGTATGCACCTTAATACTTATTATCTTGTAGGCCCAGAGAAGAAGTATAAAGATGAATTTTACCTAGTGGCTCCATTTCTCCAGGTCCTATAGAGCCCAGAAAATGATGGCTTCTGGTGATAATTGAAAGGCATCTTGTGGCGCACAGTTGTCCTTTTAAAGTCTGCTACTTGAGGGATGCACATTATTTTTTAACTGGATAAGCAATACCTGCAGGAATTAAATGTTATACACCTACTTTGTGCTGATGTGCTAAGAGCCCTAATATAGGAATAAATCCCTCTATCTCTCTAATGGAGAATTGTCTATTTGGGTAGACAGCGCCAGTACTGAGTGTGTCTACTTGTAGACTAATCCCTCTCAGTTGTCTTACTAGCAGAACTATCAGTTCCACTCTGGATTTACATGAACAATGCCATTGATTTCTAATAGTGAGATACATGAGTTTTGTGGATACAGGATGTTTTTGGGAGCAAAGTCTGTATACCCACATTTAGCATACAGAAATAGACACATCTTTCTGTCCTCGCTACTGGATAAAGCACTACTCTCTATACATCTATAGGTTGTTGTGCTACTGTGCCCCAACGAAACACTCAGGCCAAACACCAGCCAGCTCCTCTGTACAATCTGTCTGAAGGCAACGCAGTTCAATAACAAACACTGGTGGGAAATGAATCAAATAAGTATTTATAATTATTTTGATGAACAATATAGAATTTCAGCAGCAGTTTCAATACAGTAAGAGGTAAAAAAAACAAAAACTGGTTAAATCCGTGATTTAACCAATTTGTCTAGACGATAGGTTTTATCCATTTTTCAGTGTTTGGGAGCAAATGGTTGATTGTCATTTGCACTCATCCATTACCAGATTTTCATTTCAAACAGCCAGATCTGGCAGATTATTGTACAGTGTATGCTCAGCTTTAGGCTTAGGCACTAAGGAAGGGTTAGGTTGCAGGATGGGAGGGTTATAGTTAGGCACTAGGTGGAGAGTTATGCTGCGGGATGTAAAGGTTAGGGTTAGGATTAGGCACTAGGAAGAGGGTTAGGGGTGTTACTCAATGCTGGGCGACAGCCAGACTTTACCATTATGTGACCACTGGGTCTAGAAGATAATACTGGAGATCTGATACCAGATAAATGAGTGCTGAGCTAGGAAACAGTTTTGTCGACTTTCATCTGTGTCAAAATGATGACTGTCAACATGCTGCATGGCTGCATTACTGCCATGTCGGCATTCTCATGTCATCAAAATATACCAAACACATTAAATCAGGTTGTTTAGATTCACTCGTCAATTCCTCTTGTCATATCCAGAAGTAATCAACAAAACCGCTTGCTGAGATTTTGTTTCGTAGTTTTTTTAAATAGCTAAATTTAGTGGGTTAATGACAGTGGTATAGGACTCTTGCCACATATTCTGCCCATTTGTGTAAACCAATGACCATAATGAAGGAAATGCTGCCCCCTGCAGGTATACAGAGTAGAGCCTTACTGTATGTATTATATAGCTTGTAATCATTAACTGGGGAAGCTACCGCCTACTACACCATCACTAATAATGCCCTCTCAAGGAAATAATAAATGCTTACAATAAATAGGCGTCTAGTCTCCAAGTTTTTCAAACTGGTGTCAGACTGGATAGAAATCATTAAAGATGATGTCTATGAACTGCATTGAAGCTGACCTTAGTTAAGTATATATTTTGATATTATCTTATAACCTTGTGCTGTGTGTGTTTTCCCTAATTACATGTTGTTTGCACTGTTATAAGTATCCTACTAGGAACACTAATAAAGAGGAAAACAGCCAAAATCTCACTTTTTCTTATTTGTTCATATATTTATTTTTTTATGCACTTGTTCTCCCATGTATAAGAATACAAAATGGGCGGGATTCAATCCTTTCACCCCTTTCCACACCCGTTCTATTTCTGCCCTCAGGGGCGTGGTATCAGTATTTCGGAGTAGCGAGGCACCCAACCCTTTACACAGCTAAACCTAATTACTATGGGCGCAATATTCGCGATAACGGAGATCAATTTAGAAAGGAAATTGGGCGTGATATATCACTTGAATCCCACCCAATGTGTGTACTTTACTGAAGGTGTGAACCAGTTATGAGGTGTAAAAAAAGTATATAAAAGGATAGAAAATATTTTTCTTTGTCATAGACTACATACCAGGGGTAAGACAAAACTACAGAGACATCAACGAAAAGATGATTTTATCTAATAAGGTAAAGGACCACCGTTGGCATGCAAGACGTCCTGAATTCTCCATGGAATGGACCAATATAAGTCACGGGTGGTCAACAGTGGAATCTTAAACCATTCTTCATGAAAAACTTGTTCAAGTTCCCAGAGCGCTGTTAGAGGGTGATAACGTGATCAAACCCTGTTCTCCAAAGCCAACCCCAGGGTATGATATTGAGGTCCGGCGATTGGGGGGGAAGAGGGGGGGGACGACGACAAGAAGGAAGTTGAGACACCTTGTCTGCATGCTCAAAAAAACATGATTGGACGACACAAGCTGTATGAATCAGTGCCTGATCATTTTGGTACCACGCATCATCTGCCGGAAACAATGTCTGCACCATGGGATGGTCGGCCGAAATGTCTACATAGTCTTTGGCAGTGACTGAACCATGAATGGCAATAATGGGGCTATCAGAATACCATAATATGGCTGACCAAATAATCACTGACCCTCCACAATGCTTCACTCTTGCACAAGACAGTCCCGATCGTACACTTAGCTTAGTGTTCTCCACACGTAAACTGGCCCTGCAGTAGGGAACAGGGTGAAGGATGATTCACCCGACCAGATGACTGTCTTTCATGCTTGGTAGTCCATGATTTATGAGTGTTATACCACTCTCTCTGCTTCTTAGCATTTGCCGGGTTTACCAGTGGTGTGGTAACTGCAGCTCGCCCATGAATATCGTACTTAATGAGTACTTGTAGACACAAGGGGGTAAATTTACTAAGATTCGTATTTTCCCGTTTCAGGTCAAAGTTCAATCACGAATGACATCGAAAGTGTAAAACTGCAACTTTTTGAATTTATTACGACTAATTTACTAAGCTGCCGTATTTTGCCTTTTCGGGTTTTCCGATGTCGATGTAATTCGTTTTTTTTTTCAGTTTTTTACGGCAGTGATTAGCAAAACACTGCCGACTTTTTAAAAATGAATCTCGGCCGGATCTGTGTGATCCGTGCTGGGGTTCATTTTTTTTTTAAATTAAACAGTGTAAAATCATAAAAAAAATTGCGTGGGGTCCCCCCTCCTAAGCATAACCAGCCTCGGGCTCTTTGAGCCGATCCTGGTTGCAGAAATATGGGGAAAAAAATGACAGGGGTTCCCCCATATTTAAGCAACCAGCATCGGGCTCTGCGCCTGGTCCTGGTTCCAAAAATACGGGGGACAAAAAGAGTAGGGGTCCCCCGTATTTTTAAAACCAGCACCGGGCTCCACTAGCTGGACAGATAATGCCACAGCCGGGGGTCACTTTTATATAGTGCCCTGCGGCCGTGGCATCAAAAATCCAACTAGTCACCCCTGGCCGGGGTACCCTGTGGGAGTGGGGACCCCTTCAATCAAGGGGTCCCCCCCCCCCCAGCCACCCAAGGGCCAGGGGTGAAGCCCGAGGCTGTCCCACCCCATCCAATGGGCTGCGGATGGGGGGGCTGATAGCCTTTTGTGATAATGAAAAGATATTGTTTTTAGTAGCAGTACTACAAGGCCCAGCAAGCCTCCCCCGCATGCTGGTACTTGGAGAACCACAAGTACCAGCATGCGGCGGAAAAAACGGGCCCGCTGGTACCTGTAGTACTATTACTAAAAAAATACCCCAAAAAAGACAAGACACACACACCGTGAAAGTAAAGATTTATTACATACATGCACACAAACATACATACATACTTACCTTATGTTCACACGAGGGTCTGTCCTCTTCTCCAGTAGAATCCAAGGGGTACCTGTTGAATAAATTCTACTCACCAGATCCCGGGTCCCAGGGTCCTCGGCGCAACCATTTGTAATCCAGGTACTTGAATAAAATAACAAAACGGAGAGCCGAGCCACGAACTGAAAGGGGCCCCATGTTTTCACATTGGACTCCTTTCCCCGAATGCCAGAAACCCACTCTGACTGATGTCTAAGTGGGTTTCTTCAGCCAATCAGGGAGCGCTACGTTGTAGCACCCTCCTGATCGGCTGTGTGCTCCTGTACTGAGTGACAGGCGGCACACGGCAGTGTTACAATGTAGCGCCTATGCGCTCCATTGTAACCAATGGTGGGAACTTTCTGCTCAGCGGTGACGTCACTTTAGGTCAACCGCAGGGCAGAAAGTTCCCACCATTGGTTACAATGGAGCGCATAGGCGCTACATTGTAACACTGCCGTGTGCCGCCTGTCACTCAGTACAGGAGCACACAGCCGATCAGGAGAGTGCTACAACGTGGCGCTCCCTGATTGGCTGAAGAAACCCACTTAGACAGAAGTCAGAGTGGGTTTCTGGCATTCGGGGAAAGGAGTCCCATGTGAAAACATGGGGCCCCTTTCAGTTCGTGGCTCGGCTTTCCGTTTTGTTATTTTATTCAAGTACCTGGATTACAAATGGTTGCCCCGAGGACCCTGGGACCCGGGATCTGGTGAGTAGAATTTATTCAACAGGTACCCCTTGGATTCTACTGGAGAAGAGGACAGACCCTCGTGTGAACATAAGGTAAGTATGTATGTATGTTTGTGTGCATGTATGTAATAAATCTTTACTTTCACGGTGTGTGTGTGTCTTGTCTTTTTTTGGGTATTTTTTTAGTAATAGTACTACAGGTACCAGCGGGCCCGTTTTTCCGCCGCATGCTGGTACTTGTGGTTCTCCAAGTACCAGCATGCGGGGGAGGCTTGCTGGGCCTTGTAGTACTGCTACTAAAAACAATATCTTTTTATTATCACAAAAGGCTATCAGCCCCCCCATCCGCAGCCCATTGGATGGGGGGACACAGCCTCGGGCTTCACCCCTGGCCCTTGGGTGGCTGGGGGGGGGGGACCCCTTGATTGAAGGGGTCCCCACTCCCCCAGGGTACCCCGGCCAGGGGTGACTAGTTGGATTTTTGATGCCACGGCCGCAGGGCACTATATAAAAGTGACCCCCGGCTGTGGCATTATCTGTCCAGCTAGTGGAGCCCGGTGCTGGTTTTAAAAATACGGGGGACCCCTACTCTTTTTGTCCCCCGTATTTTTGGAACCAGGACCAGGCGCAGAGCCCGATGCTGGTTGCTTAAATATGGGGGAACCCCTGTCATTTTTTCCCCCATATTTCTGCAACCAGGATCGGCTCAAAGAGCCCGAGGCTGGTTATGCTTAGGAGGGGGGACCCCACGCAATTTTTTTTGAGAAAATAATCACTTTCCCACCCCTTCCCACTGATATACATGCACGGATCTCATGGATCCGTGCATGCCTATCCAATCACGAATAAAAAAAGCAGGTCTGTTTTTTTTAAGCACTTTTTTACAAGTTGTAATTTTTCACGGCAGTGTTTTGTTTTTTTTTGCTTTGCACTTCTTAGTAAATGACCGAGATTCATACTTAAACAGCCGCGTTTTGACCGATGGTGTATTCATTTGTATTTTTTTTGTTGGACTTCCATAAAATTACGAATGCCCTCATCACTGCCGTGATTATTGCTTAGTAAATTACCGAGATGACACTTTGATGAAAAAACGGCATCTCGGTCAAAATCGGGACCTTAGTAAATTTACCCCAGGGTGTGGAACATGGGAATTCAGCTCAGCAGTCACTTTTAAAGTGGCTGTCTTCTCATTCTTTGCCACAACCATCCTCAATGCCCTTCTGTCTCTGGCACTCAGTTTACACTTTCGTCCATGCTGGTGTTTAGCTGATTTTTTAGGAAATGGTATATGTCGTCATTACCTTTGATACAGGTCCTTGTGATATCTCAAATAAACTGGCCACTGTGTTCGCAGACGTACCCAACTAGGCGTCACCAACAATTTGCCCTCTCTGAAAGTCTGTAAGCTCAGACATGATTCAGATTCACTAACGCCTGCACATAACAATGTCGACAGAGCAACTGAGACCTCTAACCTCCGACAGGTTTTCCCTCATACGGTAAACACAAACTACTGCGGCGCCACGTCCGGTTTGATGTAAAAAACACACGTCTAGTTTATGCATACCATCAGCGTGCTGTTTCCATATTTCTGTCTAACCCCTGTATAAGGTATGCAGTCACTATATCAACATTCAGGATGTTGACATGATCTGAATGTCAACAGTGAACATGCCGGCATTCAGAATGTTGACATGGACATAAGGTCAACATGGTTATGCCAACATTGTAAATGTCAACAGTCACAATATCAACATTACAGGATTAAGCTTATGTTGTGGTTAGGGTTAGGCTGCCGTTAGGGCTCTAACAATGGAAAAATGTTATGTTGAAATGCCAACATGCATGATGTCGACATGATTGTCAACATTGTGCACACGACAAGTCACCATAACGTCCATGTCGACATTCTGAGTGTCAACATAACATACCACACCCACTTACAGTATTTCTTTGCTGTTAGCATACTACTATTTATTTCAGAGATGAGAACCCTCAGTCATAGAAACCTGAGGTAATTTGGTGGAAATCGGACATATTACATAACCATTCTGATTCTTCTCCTGTGTATCTATCTGATTTGTCTTCTGCACAAATTCCGGTGGTGCTCCATAACTATAGTACATTGGGGACTTGCAGCACCTTCAGAGTATGTATGTATGTATGTATGTATGTATGTATGTATGTATGTATGTGTATATATATATATATATATATATATTTATATTCTAGATACAGAAACAAAAGGAGGGGTCTCACATAGTGCAAATCACTTTTATTTAAAACTAGTGATGTGCACCGGACATTTTTCGGGTTTTGTGTTTTGGTTTTGGATTCGGTTCCGCGGCCGTGTTTTGGATTCGGACGCGTTTTGGCAAAACCTCCCTGAAAATTTATTGTCGGATTCGGGTGTTTTTTTTACAAAAAACCCTCAAAAACAGCTTAAATCATAGAATTTGGGGGTCATTTTGATCCCATGGTATTATTAACCTCAATAACCATAATTTCCACTCATTTTCAGTCTATTCTGAACACCTCACACCTCACAATATTATTTTTAGTCCTAAAATTTGCACCGAGGTCGCTGGATGACTAAGCTAAGCGACCCAAGTGGCCGACACAAACACCTGGCTCATCTAGGAGTGGCACTGCAGTGTCAGACAGGATGGCAGATTTAAAAAATAGTCCCCAAACAGCACATGATGCAAAGAAAAAAAGAGGTGCAATGAGGTAGCTGTGTGACTAAGCTAAGCGACCCAAGTGGCCGACAAAAACACCTGGCCCATCTAGGAGTGGCACTGCAGTGTCAGACAGGATGGCACTTCAAAAAAATAGTCCCCAAACAGCACATGATGCAAAGAAAAAAAGAGGTGCACCAAGGTCGCTGGATGGCTAAGCTAAGCGACACAAGTGGCCGACACAAACACCTGGCCCATCTAGGAGTGGCACTGCAGTGTCAGGCAGGATGGCACTTCAAAAAAATAGTCCCCAAACAGCACATGATGCAAATAAAAATGAAAGAAAAAAGATGTGCAAGATGGAATTGTCCTTGGGCCCTCCCACCCACCCTTATGTTGTATAAACAGGACATGCACACTTTAACAAACCCATCATTTCAGCGACAGGGTCTGCCACACAACTGTGACTGAAATGACTGGTTGGTTTGGGCCCCCACCAAAAAAGAAGCAATCAATCTCTCCTTGCACAAACTGGCTCTACAGAGGCAAGATGTCCACCTCCTCCTCATCGTCCGATTCCTCACCCCTTTCACTGTGTACATCCCCCTCCTCACAGATTATTAATTCGTCCCCACTGGAATCCACCATCTCAGGTCCCTGTGTACTTTCTGGAGGCAATTGCTGTTGAATGTCTCCACGGAGGAATTGATTATAATTAATTTTGATGAACATCATCTTCTCCACATTTTCTGGAAGTAACCTCGTACGCCGATTGCTGACAAGGTGAGCGGCTGCACTAAACACTCTATCGGAGTACACACTGGAGGGTGGGCAACTTAGGTAAAATAAAGCCAGTTTCTGCAAGGGCCACCAAATTGCCTCTTTTTCCTGCCAGTATACGTACGGACTGTCTGACGTGCCTACTTGGATGCGGTCACTCATATAATCCTCCACCATTCTTTCAATGGTGAGAGAATCATATGCAGTGACAGTAGACGACATGTCAGTAATCGTTGGCAGGTCCTTCAGTCCGGACCAGATGTCAGCACTCGCTCCAGACTGCCCTGCATCACCGCCAGTGGGTGGGCTCGGAATTCTTAGCCTTTTCCTCGCACCCCCAGTTGCGGGAGAATGTGAAGGAGGAGCTGTTGACGGGTCACGTTCCGCTTGACTTGACAATTTTCTCACCAGCAGGTCTTTGAACCTCTGCAGACTTGTGTCTGCCGGAAAGAGAGATACAACGTAGGTTTTAAATCTAGGATCGAGCACGTGGCCAAAATGTAGTGCTCTGATTTCAACAGATTGACCACCCGTGAATCCTGGTTAAGCGAATTAAGGGCTCCATCCACAAGTCCCACATGCCTAGCGGAATCGCTCTGTTTTAGCTCCTCCTTCTATGTCTCCAGCTTCTTCTGCAAAAGCCTGATGAGGGGAATGACCTGACTCAGGCTGGCAGTGTCTGAACTGACTTCACGTGTGGCAAGTTCAAAGGGTTGCAGAACCTTGCACAACGTTGAAATCATTCTCCACTGCGCTTGAGTCAGGTGCATTCCCCCTCCTTTGCCTATATCGTAGGCAGATGTATAGGCTTGAATGGCCTTTTGCTGCTCCTCCATCCTCTGAAGCATATAGAGGGTTGAATTCCACCTCGTTACCACTCCTTGCTTCAGATGATGGCAGGGCAGGTTCAGGACTGTTTGCTGGTGCTCCAGTCTTCGGCACGCGGTGGCTGAATGTCGAAAGTGGCCCGTAATTCTTTGGGCCACCGACAGCATCTCTTGCACGCCCCTGTCGTTTTTTTAAATAATTCTGCACCACTAAATTCAATGTATGTACAAAACATGGGACGTGCTGGAATTTGCCCACATGTAATGCACGCACAATATTGGTGGCGTTGTCCGATGTCACAAATCCCCAGGAGAGTCCAATTGGGGTAAGCCATTCTGCGATGATGTTCCTCAGTTTCCGTAAGAGGTTGTCAGCTGTGTGCCTCTTCTGGAAAGCGGTGATACAAAGCGTAGCCTGCCTAGGAACGAGTTGGCGTTTGCGATATGCTGCTACTGGTGCCGCCGCTGCTGTTCTTGCTGCGGGAGGCAATACATCTACCCAGTGGGCTGTCAGAGTCATATAGTCTTGAGTCTGCCCTGCTCCACTTGTCCACATGTCCGTGGTTAAGTGGACATTGGGTACAACTGCATTTTTTAGGACACTGGTGACTCTTTTTCTGAGGTCTGTGTACATTTTCGGTATCGCCTGCCTAGAGAAATGGAACCTAGATGGTATTTGGTACCGGGGACACAGTACCTCAATCAAGTCTGTAGTTGCCTGTGAATTAACGGTTTCTCACCGCCCAGGCTGCCAAGGCCTGAGTTATCCGCTTTGCAGCAGGATGACTGCTGTTATATTTCATCTTCCTCGCAAAGGACTGTTGGACAGTCAATTGCTTACTGGAAGTAGTACAAGTGGTCCTCCGACTTCCCCTCTGGGATGACGATCGACTCCCAGCAGCAACAACAGCAGAGCCAGCAGCAGTAGGCGTTACACTCAAGGATGCATCGGAGGAATCCCAAGCAGGAGAGGACTCGTCAGACTTGACAGTGACATGGCCTGCAGTACTATTGGCTTTCCTGTGTAAGGAGGAAATTGACACTGAGGGAGTTGGTGGTGTGGTTTGCAGGAGCTTGGTTACAAGAGGAAGGGATTTAGTGGTCAGTGGACTGCTTCCGCTGTCATCCAAAGTTTTTGAACTTGTCACTGACTTATGGTGAATGCGCTGCAGGTGACGTATAAGGGAGGATGTTCCGAGGTGGTTAATGTCCTTACCCCTACTTATTACAGTTTGACAAAGGCAACACACGGCTTGACACCTGTTGTCCGCATTTGTGTTAAAATAATTCCACACCGAAGAGGTGATTTTTTTTTTAATTTGTCCAGGCATGTCAATGGCTATATACGTCCCACGGACAACAGGTGTCTCCCCGGGTGCCTGACTTAAACAAACCACCTTACCATCAGAATCCTCCTTGTCAATTTCCTCCTCAGCGCCAGCAACACCCATATCCTCATCCTGGTGTACTTCAACAGTGACATCTTCAATTTGACTATCAGGAACTGGACTGCGGGTGCTCCTTCCAGCACTTGCAGGGGGCGTGCAAATGGTGGAAGGCGCCACCTCTTCCCGTCCAGTGTTGGGAAGGTCAGGCATCGCAGCTGACACAATTGGACTCTCCTTGGGGATTTGTGATTTAGAAGAACGCACAGTTCTTTGCTGTGCTTTTGCCAGCTTAAGTATTTCATTTTTCTAGCGAGAGGATGAGTGCTTCCATCCTCATGTGAAGCTGAACCACTAGCCATGAACATAGGCCAGGGCCTCAGCCGTTCCTTGCCACTCCGTGTCGTAAATGGCATATTGGCAAGTTTACGCTTCTCCTCAGACGCTTTTAATTTTGATTTTTGGGTCATTTTACTGAACTTTTGTGTTTTGGATTTTACATGCTCTCTACTATGACATTGGGCATCGGCCTTGGCAGACGACGTTGATGGCATTTCATCGTCTCGGCCATGACTAGTGGCAGCAGCTTCAGCACGAGGTGGAAGTGGATCTTGATCTTTCCCTATTTTACCCTCCACATTTTTGTTCTCCATTTTTTAATGTATGGAATTATATGCCAGTATCAATAGCAATGGCCTACTACTATATATACTGTGCAAAACTGAAATGCACAACAGGTATGGATGGATAGTATACTTGACGACACAGAGGTAGGTAGAGCAGTGGCCTACTGTACCGTACTGCTATATATTATATACTGGTGGTCAGCAAACTGTGCAAAACTGAAATGCACCACAGGTATGGATGGATAGTATACTTGACGACACAGAGGTAGGTAGAGCAGTGGCCTACTGTACCGTACTGCTATATATTATATACTGGTGGTCAGCAAACTGTGCAAAACTGAAATGCACCACAGGTATGGATGGATAGTATACTTGACGACACAGAGGTAGGTAGAGCAGTGGCCTACTGTACCGTACTGCTATATATTATATACTGGTGGTCAGCAAACTGTGCAAAACTGAAATGCACCACAGGTATGGATGGATAGTATACTTGACGACACTGAGGTAGGTAGAGCAGTGGCCTACTGTACCGTACTGCTATATATTATATACTGGTGGTCAGCAAACTGTGCAAAACTGAAATGCACCACAGGTATGGATGGATAGTATACTTGACGACACAGAGGTAGGTAGAGCAGTGGCCTACTGTACCGTACTGCTATATATTATATACTGGTGGTCAGCAAACTGTGCAAAACTGAAATGCACCACAGGTATGGATGGATAGTATAGTTGACGACACAGAGGTAGGTAGAGCAGTGGCCTACTGTACCGTACTGCTATATTTTATATACTGGTGGTCAGCAAACTGTGCAAAACTGAAATGCACCACAGGTATGGATGGATAGTATACTTGACGACACAGAGGTAGGTAGAGCAGTGGCCTACCGTACTGCTATATATTATATACTGGTGGTCAGCAAACTGTGCAAAACTGAAATGCACCACAGGTATGGATGGATAGTATACTTGACGACACAGAGGTAGGTAGAGCAGTGGCCTTCTGTACCGTACTCCAATATATTATATACTGGTGGTCAGCAAAATTATGCACTGTACTCCTACTATATACTACAATGTAGCACAGATATGGAGTGTTTTTCAGGCAGAGAACGTATAATACTGGTGGTCACTGGTCAGCAAAACTCTGCACTGTACTCCTCCTATATAATACTGCTGGTTCCCAGTCCCCACAATAAAGCAGTGTGAGCACAGATATATGCAGCACACTGAGCACAGATATGGAGCGTTTTTCAGGCAGAGAACGTATAATACTGGTGGTCACTGGTCAGCAAAACTCTGCACTGTACTCCTCCTATAATACTGCTGGTCCCCAGAATAAAGATATTTGCAGCCCCATGAAAGTTCTGAAACAAAGTGAGAGGACGCCAGCCACGTCCTCTCACTATCATTTCCAATGCACGAGTGAAAAATGGCGGCGACGCGCGGCTCCTTATATAGAATCTGAATCTCGCGAGAATCCGACAGCGGGATGATGACGTTCGGGCGCGCTCGGGTTAACCGAGCAATACTGGAGTATCCGAGTATGCCTCGGACCCGTGTAAAATGGGTGAAGTTCGGGGGGGGTTCGGATTTCGAGGAACCGAACCCGCTCATCACTATTTAAAAGAGGTAAAATCCCTTTAACAGAGGATCCACATTAACACATAGGATCACTGTGACATAGAATCCACCGGTCTGTGCCTTCTGCCTGTGTTGGTGTCCCGACGAGCCGCGGCGTTGTCCTCTAAGCCGCTGGCGCGGTGTGAGGTCCCGGTTCCCAGTGCAGCACAGCTCTTACCGGCAGGGAGAGATTGGAGCATTTACTCTGTATACATCACGTGGTAACCAGTCCACACGGGTGAGAACCTCGGTACGAGTCTCATTCATCAATGTGGATTCTATGTCACAGTGATCCTATATGTTAATGTGGATCCTCTGTAAAAGGGATTTTACCTGTTTTAAATAAAAGTGATTTGCACTACAGTATGTGTGCCCCCTCCTTTTGTATCTGTATCTAGAGTCAGGAGTGGTTCTTGGTGCGGGCAAGCAGTGCCTGCGCCCGGGGGACTGCGGCCTGGGGGCGTGGCCGCAGTCACCCTGCAGGCACCGCCGCTTGCCCACACCCCTGGCTGCAGCAGACGCCGTGGGCTGTGTGGGCGTCCGCTGCAGCCGGCGCCAGCGACAGACACTAGAGGTCAGCGCACCTATACCCCATTTTGTTGACATATATATATATATATATATATATATATATATATATATAATCATCATAATGTTCACAGCAGCACAAATTATTTTCAATAGATAATGAATCTGATCTTGTGGCCAAATCAGCATTTGTCTTTTATCTAGCACAGTTAATAAAATAACAGCTAGAAACTTATTGGTTGCTATAGGCCACTTCTACACGCTATCTCTCTTGAAGGATTGAAACATCTTCCCTTGGGTGTCCTAGTAGCACATATAAGTGATGCCAGGTTCCTGTCAAAATGATGAGGAAGACTGTGGTGTAATAAGCACTACTACGGAAAACAAATGATTAAAAACTACAATTGTATTTAAAAGAAATCAGAAAATGGATTTAATAATAATAATAATAATAATAATAATACTACAGGTTGAGTCTCCCTTATCCAAAATGCTTGGGACCAGAGGTATTTTGGATATCGGATTTTTCCGTATTTTGGAATAATTGCATACCATAATGAGATATCATGGTGTTGGGACCTAAATCTAAGCACAGAATGCATTTATGTTACATATACACCTTATACACACAGCCTGAAGATCATTTTAGCCAATATTTTTTATAACTTTGTATATTAATCAATGTGTGTGTACATTCACACAATTCATTTATGTTTCATATACACCTTATACACATAGCCTGAAGGTCATTTAATACAATATTTTTAATAACTTTGTGTATTAAATAAAGTTTGTGTACATTGAGTCATCAAAAAACCAAGGTTTCACTAACTCACTCTCACTCAAAAAAGTCCGTATTTCGGAATATTCCGTATTTCGGAATATTTGGATATGGGATACTCAACCTGTACTGACATATAAGTGTTTTCATTTGTTGTATATTATATGTCTGCAGAAGTCAAAGATTCCTAAGAACTTTTTCAATAATGAAAATGATGAATAGGTTTGGGTAGTGATTAAATGGTGTGATAAATTCCAGAGAAATCATTCCTTCCTAGCACCAGCAGCTATGAGTAATACTTGTTTCTGGGCCCCTGTGTAGACACAACAGCCATTCATGGCAGCTAACCAGAGTAGGTGCAGGGTCACATCCGATAATTCACCCTCTGACCACAAGTGTATATTGTAGTAAGGAGACAGGGTAATAGTACTTTCACTAGCAGCATGTTGGGAAGTGAAAAATTTGCTGACGTTAAGTCAAAGGATTTTCGCACTGTCCATTAGTTAATATGGTAGCAAAGGCTCCAATACTAGCTTTATGCTGAAAATAAAAAATTATTTTGGAAAATATTACAGAGATTTGTTCTGTACGAGAGGAAAAAGAAATCCTCTAAAATGAGTCCTAAAGTCTTTGAATTCTTTAGTGGCAGTGATGAGTCAGAGTACTGACCCAGCTTGGCATGGAACCATTATAACAAAATATTAATGTGAGGCTTAGCATGACTTAGGCCAGCTGTTTACAGAATAGCTGTCTCTCTTATATGAACTTAGAAAATATGTTCAGGGATCTCCAGAAAAATAAACTCCTATGCTCAAAATTTCTTACTAAGTATTATAAGCATATAATTTAAAAGAAAAAATGTAATAATTATTTCTTTTAAATTATTTCCACAAAAATTAACTAGTTTTGACTAAATACAAAGAGTTATAAGCAAAATTGGTGTTCAATACACAAAATAAACAAATACAGAAAAATAAAAAATTGACACAAACATGCAGGACTGTGTGTTGGCATCATATGTGCTTAGTTTACTACAAGACATCATCATCACCAGCGTGTGCTTGTACCCGCTCTATACTAGGTGCAAATGATACAGTTCCCAGGAGGCATATATGTGCAGGCAGAGGCGTCTTCCAGGAGGTGACACCACCATGCCAGCTCCTCCACATCAACAGGGAGCTGAACTGTGACATTCTTGGGCAGCCAAAAATAACCACCTTAGAATACCACTCAACCAGAGCTTGTATAGGGGTCAGTTTTTTTTATGTCCTTCTGAAGTCTTTCCTTTCATAGGGTTTTATCCCCAAATGTATCGGGAAGAGAAAGAAATAGGTGGAACATGGCGTAAAATCTTCTTTAAAAACAAATATTTATTACAATTACACAAAAAAAACATGAATTGCCCAGATGTTTCATTGGCAACAGTTTTGCTATCAGAGCATGCTAAAACTGTAGCAGGGCGATCTGGCAGGTGTAGTTCAGCATCAGATCTAGGGCCGCATTACTGCCAAACAAGAGCATTTTCAGGTGCTCATCAAGTATGCTTTGTAAATGAGGTAGCCAGATAGCACCTCTCCTTAGTGTTGAATTAAACATATTATATATAGGCTTTATAGGCTAGATGTATGGTAATCAAGAATGTAATTATGAATGTATAACAAATATTTGCTAATCCACATAAACAATAGGAAATGTTACATTTCTTCTGTAATTTCTTTTAACTTAGAAAACTGACCTTGTCCGTCAGGGACCACTCGATTGGCAAGTCCAAACTGATATGCTTCTTGGGCATTAACGGGCCTCCCTGTTAGGATGAGATCTAGTGCTCTGGAAAGCCCAATTAACTGTGGCAATCGCACTGTTCCTCCATCAATCAGTGGAACACCTGTAAGAGCAAACCAGGAATTCCATTATTATATTTTGAGGGTGTAAAAAGGTGATGTATAGAAGAACATGACAAAAATAATGTGTCCAACTAACATATACATAATACTATAAGCCTAACAACCACAGTAAAAAATAAATAAATCATGATTTATACATAGAGATGTCAAAATGGCACCAATGGCATGCTTCTATACAGACTGTCAATATAAAATTGGAAAGGTAATGTCATACAGGTGGAGGCATATAGCTGGAGACCAGGTATGGTCAAAGTCTAACTTCAGCACTTCTCAAAGTTCACATTATCTAAAGCCATGTAATCTTAATGTAATACTAATCTGGAACAGCCAGATGTCTTATCCTACCAGATGTAAGTTATTGCCTGGTAGTGTTAGCAACGTCCTCTGTGACACAGTGTATCATAAATTAATAAATAAATAAATAAATAAATAGAGATTAGTTTGCAAATTGATCTTACACTGCCCCTAAATTCAGTAATGCTCTTCCAGACTTCAAGGCCTACAAATTAATCAAAGTATCAAGTATTCACCTTCAAAACTGGAATCTCATTTGGGCCAGGTTTACCTTCTCTTTCATTAAATTGCATCTTATTTGTTTGTGTCATTCTCAAAGGGAGGCAATCACGAGACCGCCTGTCGGGATTCCTGGCAGTCACAATGCCGACACCAGAATCCCGGCAGGCGTTGAAATGCCGCCGCTGAAATACCGGCGCCACAGACTTTTCTCCCTCTGTGGTTGTCCACGACACCCATAGAGGGAGAATATAACCTGTGGCGAGCGCAGCCCTGCTGCTGGCATACTGGTGGCCAGGATCCCACTGTCGGGATCATAACAGCCGGGATCCCGGCCGCCGGTAAAAAGTATGTAATCCTTCTCAATATATATTGCTATATAATATTTATAAATTAAGGATACTACAAATGTATACTTCTTACAAAAAAGTCACTGTTCAAGTTACGCCACAGCACCAGATACATTGTAATCATTTAAGCACCTTACGTCCTATTGGAGAAAAGCGTATATAAATAATAATGACTAATTCCTTCACATGTGCACGCACCGCGTTATAATGTATAAACATTACCACATCATGGTTAATGTGCATCAGACAATGAAGTGTACCATAAAATGCACACTTTTTACCAGATTTGAGCACTTATTCCAGATTTAAAAAGGTGTACAAATAGATTTAATTATGCACATTAACCCATTCACACATACTATGGATTTGGGCTAAATACACATTGTTCATGCACATGTGAAAGGGTTTTAGCACATGATGTTCAGCTAATAAAATGGGAGCCAAATAAGCACAGTTGGAACAAAAGTATAAATACATTATGTAGAAAGCACGAGTTTGATTTATAGAACTTGTTCATGTAAGCACATTGTTTTCATTAATATTCTAGTTGTATAATGCAAGGCTTAAGCAGAGATTTGAAAAAGGCAAAAGGAATGTTTTGGGTAATGCAAAGCAGCGATGTTGCATCAAAAAATAGGACATTTGTTGAATCTGTTTATTGGGTGTGCAAGGGTGTATCCAGAGATAAATAAGATACATATAAGAAGATTCCAAGATGTGCAAAGCCCTACAAGTTATAACTTAACTTCCTTGTTCCAATACTTTATATAGTCAAAACTCCGGCGTATACTTGAATATGACAGGACAGACTCTGCCTCTCCTCACTGCAGTACACTGATTTACACATATAAAGGCTCATATTTTAAAATGTCACAAAACAGCACAAATGCACTGTAACTCAAACGAGTGCATATAAGCATTGGGCGTAGCTATAGTGGCTACCTTAGCTATGGGGTCCAGAGGTGTATGGGGACTAACCAGGAGGTTATATAGGGCTTAATTCAGATCTGATCACTGTTGTGCGAATTCACAAGGCGGCGATTATCGATCGACTGCGCATGCATACGTATCATAATGCGCAAGTGGGAGGCCAAACTTCGAAAGAATTCATCAATTCTTTTGATCGCTAGGCGTACACAAGGTGATTGACAGGAAGCGGACATTTGGGGGTGGTAACTGGCCGTTTTCTGGGAGTGTCAGGAAAAATTAAGGCGTTCCTAAGCGTTTTCAGGGAGGGTGTGTGATTTCAGACCCGATCAGACTGTTTCTAACACACTGTGAGAGTAAGTCCCGGGCACAGACTGGAAAAAACATTTGATGGCGAGCGAGTTGCGAACGAATTTGCAATTGACCGGCAATTGCAGAGATTTTCGCAAGGCGTACGCAGACTTGCACAAGGCAGGTATTCACTCTCTCTGGGCGGCAACTATCTGATCGCAAACATCTGCAAATTCGCAGAGGAGCGATCAGGTCTGAATTAGGCCCATAGCTGCATAACAATTTCCCGGATATGCCTGCTAAACAATTGGGTCTAACCCATCGCCCAGTCTTAATAGGGTGATATTCCATTATCAGTGAGAGGTGTGTATAGTGGATGTTATAATGGTTAAGGGGGTACTGTAATGTGGCATAATATCAACTCTGTAAAACAATTTTATCCACTCATTGTAACGTGGTATAATGGAAAGCACTGTAATGTTTTGCAATATGAACTGGAGGAGGCACTATAGTATGGCATAATATGAACTGTGGACACCAGGGATGCCAACAGAAATTGTGGGGGCCTAGGCTGACAAAATAGGCAGGCCCCTCCCACCACACACACACACTGCCCCATAGCCACTATAAACTGCCCCATAGACACACACACTGTCCCATAGCCACACACACATACAACTACCTACACCACCCACTCGCAGCTCCAGCCTCACCTTCTGCTCCCCCTGCAGCCTCCACAGTTTACCATTCTGGGTGCTGGTTGCCCTAGATGGAGAGCTTGTGGAACAGAAGCCAATCAGGTGCTGTGGAGCGGCAGTGTCTGATTGGCTGCCAGTCCACGCGCTCCAAATGGCTTGTAACTGGTGCTAATTATTACTGAACCTAATTATTTTTTATATATACTTAAAAATCATGTTTGGAAAAGGTTAAATACCATATCCATTTTATTTTTGATTAAATAAAAGTTATGTTTTAAATTCAATAGTTGAATAAGAGTGCCCCCACAAAGAGGTTACTTCTTTGTTCCCTGATCTCTTTCAAGGAACAACTTTCTCTTGTGGTCTCAGTATAGTACCTGAGTGTGTATATACAGACTTCAGGATTTCCTCCTGCTTTCTATCAGCAGGCTCCTTCAAGGTGGCCGTATCCTGAGACGGCAGTTCCACCTTTTTTGACAAACGTGTGAGCGCCTTATCCACCCTAGGGGATATCTCCCAACGTTACCTATCCTCTGGCGGGAAAGGGTACGCCATCAGTAACTTTTTAGAAATTACCAGTTTCTTATCGGGGGAAACCCACGCTTCTTCACACACTTCATTCAATTCATCTGATGGGGGAACAAAACACTGGCTGCTTTTTCTCCCCAAACATAAAACCCCTTTTTAGTGGTACTTGGGTTAATGTCAGAAATGTGTAACACATTTTTCATTGCCGAAATCATGCAACGGATGCCCCTAGTGGATTGTGTATATGTCTCAACCTCGTCGACACTGGAGTCAGACTCCGTGTCGACATCTGTGTCTGCCATCTGAGGTAGCGGCCGTTTTCGAGCCCCTGATGGCCTTTGAGATGCCTGGGCAGGTGCGGGCTGAGAAGCCGGCTGTCCCATGGCTGTTACGTCATCCAGCCTTTTATGTAAGGAGTTGACACTGTCGGTTAATACCTTCCACATATCCACCCACTCTGGTGTCGGCCCCGCAGGGGGTGACATCACTTTTATCGGCACCTGCTCCGCCTCCACATAAGCCTCCTCATCAAACAAGTCGACACAGCCGTACCGACACACCGCACACACACAGGGAATGCTCTGACTGAGGACAGGTCTGCCAGTAACCAGCAGGCGTCCCAGCCCTGATCCACACTGCTGACTCCCGGCCTCCTCTCTGTGTGGCCCAGGACTGAAGTACCAGCTGTCCCCCCTGATGGCAGCTTTGGTGGACATTGTATATCTCGATGTGAATTGGTGGTACTGAGTGGCATAATGTGTACTGGCAACCCTATTATGTGACATAGGGGTCTGTTTAATAAGCCTTTAGAAAGGATTCACTACGATATGCCGGCGGTCGGGCTCCCGGCGCCCAGCATACCGGCGCCGGGAACCCGACCGCCGGCTTACCGACAGTGTGGCGAGCGGAAATGAGCCCCTTGCGGGCTCGCTGCGCTCGCCACGCTACGGGCGCCACACTATTTTATTCTCCCTCCAGGGGGGTCGTGGACCCCTACGAGGGAGAATAAGTGTCGGTATGCCGGCTGTCGGGATCCCGGCGCCGGTATACTGTGCGCCAGGATCCCGACAGCCGGCATACTGAAGACCACCCTTTAGAAAGATATAAAGTGGACAGAGAAAAAGTGCCAATCAACTAGCTCCTAGCTGAGGGGTCTATTTACTAAGCATTGGATGGAGATAAAGTCAACGGCATTAAAGTACCAGCCAATAAGCTCCTAACTGCCATGCCACAAGCTGTGTTTAAAAAAATGACAGGAGCTGACTGGTTGATACTTTATCTCCATCCACTTAATCTCCATCCGAGGATTAGTAAATAGACCCCTGATTTTTCACACACAGGGGCAGATGTATTAAGCCTGGAGAAGGCATAAGGAAGTGATAAACCAGTGTTAAATGCAAGGTGATAACGCACCAGCCAATCAGCTCCTAACCGTTAATTTACATATCGGAGCTGACTGGCTGGTGCATTATCACCTTGCATTTATCATTTGTTTATCACTTCCTTATGCCTTCTCCAGGTTAATACATCTGCCCACAGCCTGTAACATGGCAGTTAGGAGTTGATTGACTGGTACTTTATCTCTTTCCAAGGCTTAGTAAACAGACCTCATAATGGGGCAGATTTATTAATTAAGCCTGGAGAAGTGATAAAGTGAAGGGTGATAAGGTACCAGCCAGTCAGCTCCTATCATTTTTCAAACCCAGCCTGTACCTTAACAGGTAGGAGCTGATTGGCTGGTGCTTTATCACCTTCCACTTTATCACTTCACCAGGCTTAATAAATCTACCCCAATGTGAAATAGGGCACTACTAGGTTTCATAAAACAACTACGGCACTACTATAGGGCATAATATTAACTAAGGCACTACTATGGTTCAGAAAATGAACTAGGGCACTACTATGGAACTTAAATTAACAACAGCTGCTCTGCATATCTGTTCTGGGTTACAGGGCATTTGAGCTTTTTGTAACTATGGGGTCTATTTATATAGCAGAGAAAAGCCCTGTTTTGCCCTGCTATTCATGGAGCAGGTTACCGTGGAGAAGTCCTTAACTTCCTCAACGGCACCCTTGCTCCGTGCCTGAATCACATCTCCATACTTTTGTATGGCGAGTGCGATTCATGAAGGAACGGAAAACTACGCTTTCTGCTTCTCCATGGAGTTTAGGTTCACTTCTCAGGATGGCACAACCTGAACTTCAGTGCGGTAATTGTAGGGAAGCTCAATGCTTCCCTGCTCTCTGCTCGGCACCCGGCACTGGCTCCACCCCCCAACCTCCCAGCAGGCACTGCGGACTGCAAGGAGCACAGAGTCCGGCGCAAGCGTAGACAGGAAGCACGAGCTTCGATGAGGGAAGCTCTGGACAAAATTGCATCGTTGGACCCCTGGATTCCGCAGCGCAGCGCTGGGGAGGTGAGTATACATGAATTGCTACTTATCTAAGCTAAACTGTACATCGCATCGAACTGATGCGATGTATAGTGATAAGTAGTAATTCAGTTTACACTTTCTATATGTTTACACTTTCTATATTTACACTCTATAAGCTTTAGAAGTTTTAATACACTATGTCAAATGTGAACAAAAATACATTTCTTCATAATAAAGTATAAATTAGTGGAATTTATTAGACCTAATAAAACTTACAAATACCAATATTTCACTTATAATTAATTCTCTCTCTACCTGGGGTCTATGCCAAAATGGTAACAACCATTTTCCACATTTTTACCTTGCATTTATTTAAGCTGGAAAGACTTCCATTTTTCTACAAATAAGTCAGGACAGCTAGGGTTCTCTTTCAGTACCATGCTCAAATAAATATTTTTAGCTGATCAGCCATAGCATCAAAACCATATGCCTAATATTGTAGGTCCCCCTTTGGACGCCAAAACAGCTCTGACCCATCAAGGCATGGACACATGAAAGCCATTGGTCTGCAACAATGTTTAGGTAGGTGGTGAGTGTCAAAGTAACATCCACATTAAGGCCAGGTCCCAAGAATTCCCAGCAAAACATTGCCCAGAGCATCACACTGCGGGGGTAATTCCGAGTTGATCGCAGCAGAAACTTTGTTAGCAGTTGAGCAAAACCATGTGCACTGCAGGGGGGGCAGATATAACATGTGCAGAGAGTTAGATTTGGGTGGGGTGTGTTCAATCTGCAATCTAAATTGCAGTGTAAAAATAAAGCAGCCAGTATTTACCCTGCACAGAAACAAAATAACCCACCCAAAATCTAACTCTCTCTGCATGTTATATCTGCCTCCCCTGCAGTGCACATGGTTTTGCCCAACTGCTAACAAAATTCCTGCTGTGATCAACTCAAAATTACCCCCTGCGTCCGTTGACTTGCCTTCTTCCCATAGTGCATCCTGGTTCCATCTCTTCACCGGGTAAATGTCATTCACGTACCCCGAACATCCACATGATATAAAAGAAATCGTGATTCACCAGACCAGACCACCTGCTTCCATTGCTCCATGGTCCTGTTTCGCTCACAATGCTGTGACGGAAACGGAACAAGTCATGGCTGGGAGAGAAGAGAAAACTGCAATGTGGGGATGAGGCTGGGGCAAGCGGCATACACCAGGTCCAAGTTACTACTATAACACTGCTAGAGACAAGAATGGCTCTATAAAATCTTCATATTCGATTATTCTCTTTTGTTTGGACATCATCCTTAAATGATCTACAAGCTGTACAAGAGCGGCTTGGTTGTGCTCTATTTTACCCACATGTTTCTCCCTAACAGGAAGCAGGGAGACAGATTGTGTCATTGAATGTGGAAAATTTGAAGACAGATGTGACCACCGCAGTTGTCAAAATAGGCAGTACATCAAAAAATACGGCATTTTACTTGTGTGGCTTGAAAACAGACCACATGATTGTAAACATACAGCAATAGGACTCATGAAAGTAGTTCTCTCTGTTTGCATGTGGTGCTGCAGACTCTAATTTTAACCCCGTGAAGCTGTCAACAAATAGTCACTACCATGTAATGAATGAATAGCACACAAAATGAAGGGGACAACTGCTGATGCACGCACACAATTAACTTGTTCAACTGACCAGTTATGCCTTGTCTGTCCTACGTGACATGTTTGATGAATCATCCCGTCTTGGTTAGCACATTAGAGGTACCATAACTTCAGTTTGTTTTGCTTTTATTGCATTTGGACAGGTTATTTAATGTGAAAGTATGTTTATTTTTATTATGTCTAGCCAACAATCTTTGTGCAAGGAGACAGTCTTTGTCACCATACTAGGGTGACAGACCCTTCTGGGCTTACCTTGCAATCCCATTCAGCACTGCTTCCTACGGGAATCTAAGTTTACCACTCACGCAATGAAAATAAGTCACTCCTGTTGAACAGATGTATGGTAAATGCCATTTCTATGGCCAACTTGTATAATTATTGCTTTCTCCTCCAGGTCTTTAAACCTTGGTGAAGATCTGGCCAAGTACCGAAGGTACGCGCCATTAACTGCTGCTCTGAAGAGGAGTCCTCAGCACCTCAAAGTCTGCATAGTTTTTAAAGTGTACTTTGGATGGGGGGGAAGGGTGTGCAATTGAGAGGTATCATACCATGCAGCACAGTTCCCTCCATGGACTATAATAGCAGGTACAGATTTTCTGCCCACTATGTTGGTGTTCTAGACTTTTTTGCCGACTCATACGGAATGTCCGGGAGATTCTCAAACTACACAGTGTTCTCCCAGAAGAATAGTTTAACCTTGTGTACATCATCCTCTTCCTCAGTGAAGGACAGGGTAAATTCTGTCATCTGCCCCTCCCGCTAACAAATCACAATGTTTTGTGTGTCCTTAATGGTAGACAAATATGCTATCCAGACAGTCTAACTGAAGTAATAAGAAGTTCTTAGTCACTATGCAAAATGAGGGTTATTAAGTTGTGAACAGAGGTGCTTTTCATGTCACAAAGTAGTGATTATCGGTACTTTGCACATGCGGAGGACCCGTTCTGCGTGTGCACAAATAGGTACTGCAGTGGAGGTAGCAGGACGGCAGCAGACTGTTGTCTGAGGGGCGTTTTGCTTCTGTTTAGCATCATTGCGGTCAACACCAGATCACTGGTCAGGACGGTAAGTCCGGAGTCCTGACATTTTACCCCCGATCCAATACCCCCACTAGCAAGACAGGGGTACCCCGCATTTTACATAAGGATTATAATACCCTCCTACCGTACTGCTATCTTCACCTTCCCATTCATACACAGCAGAATTTTTTAAGAACTCTAAACACATGTAATACCAGTATAAAACATTATCCACTCAATAGAGAGGTGGGACGCCACCCTCAGAGTGGATATAATTCAGACTCTCATACCGATTTCTTGCAGACTTTCGTACCTACTCTGAGTTAAACGCATTGTGATACTTTCTGTCCCCTATGTCCCTTCTCCCCCCCCTTTTTTCAATTCCTTTGTATGTGTTTTGTGTTAAGTAAAACACATCTTTTTGCTTATGTAAAATTATCCTGTAGAACAGATGTTCATCTTTGACCAGTAAAGCAATCTGTTCTCAAAAGAATCATCTGCAGTCCAATCAATAATTATTATATTTTTCACCTCAGGCGCAGCTGCAAAGCCTACGAATACTATATTAATTTCTGTGAAGCTCAACAGGGTAGTTTCACCTGCAATCTGCTGCCACAAAACGACAGCCCTATAAGTGAGCACAAGGTATACAATTTAGAAATATTAAGTAGGTAGTGTGCAGCTTCCAATATTAGGCAGCCTGTCCTCTCCTCCAGGTTGTATGCACAGGAAAGTAGGAGTGATAATCCTCTCCACTGCATGGGAAACACAATAGGCAGTCCCTTATGAGGGTGGGAGATAGCACAGTATGTACTCATCGGAGATGTGTGTGACAAGTACCTGTGTATGCAGTCTCAGTCTGTCACTTAGCAGCCACTGCTTAGAATAGAGCCTCAGGCACAGTGCCTCATTGTCCTTTTTGCTGTAACTCAACCTCTTAGTATGATTCCATTACCTGGCAAATATCCTTTTTGGGGTCCACATGTCACAGGGGTCCACAAGCTCTGATGCGTTTCACTTCTCTTACGGAGGAGAGGACAAGCTGTCTAATATTGGAAGCTGCACACTACATACTTAATAAGACTGAGGATATTGGCTCCTGGAGCAGTGTGACACATTGTACTTTTAAAACACTCAGGTATAGGTGAAAATACAAGTGAGAAATAACATTGTTTGAGATAGAGATCTATCTATCTATCGATATATATATATATATATATATATATATATTTATTGTAACACTGTAAGGGTACAAGGTGCCGTTTCCTGGGGTAACTAGCAGCACGCAGCAGCTGAGGAACCACACAAGTCCAGTTTCTGGTACAACTGGCCCCAGCCAGTTTTATTATACAGAAAATAAAACAAACACCAAAAGAAAATACCTTGCCTGTCCGGCACTAACTAAACACAAGATGTTCCTAACTATCACTAAACAAAAACCACAGAGTTCTCCAGTAAACACTGTATAGCTCACTTGTATCAGGAAGCGTGTTTCTCTCACAGAGATCCTGCAGTCTTCCCAGGCAGTCTGCACACCTTAATCAAGCTAGAAGCCCTATAAGGCTCTTGCACAGCTGAAAGCCCTGATTAGCCCTCTGTGACGGGCCAAATGTCTGGAACTCGCCTTTTCTCTCTCTCTCAGGGCCCTTATCCAGCTTTTCCAGAAAACTGAAAAGGTTCTAACAAAACAAAAGCATTTTCCTAGAAGTTTTCATTTTCTAAAACATGTAAGACAAGAACCTGGGACAAACATACCTGCCCTCAAACACTATCCCAGTGTTCTTGTCACATATCCCCCTCCCCTGTTTTGACCTAGGGGCCGGAACACTTGTAGCCCCCAAACAGAAGATGCGGGACAATGCATCTGCATTGGCCAATTGTGTACCCGGTCTATGTTCGACAGTAAACTTAAAATCCTGCAACGCTAGAAACGATCTAGTTACACGAGCATTCTTACCTCTATTTACATACATCCATTTTAAAGGGGCATGATCTGTCACTAGTCTGAATTGTCTACCAAAGAGGTAATATCTCAAGGTATCTAGTGCCCACTTAATGGCCAAAGCCTCCTTTTCCACAATGGCATACCTTTTTTCATGCTCATTGAGTTTCCTACTCAAATAAATGATAGGGTGTTCGTCCCCATCTCTGGTTTGGGACAGCACAGCGCCTATCCTTACCTCTGAGGCATTTGTCTGTACCACAAATTCTTTTGAAAAATCTGGTGTTATCAATACTGGTTGTGAACACAAAGCCACTTTTAACGTTTGGAACGCTTTTTCTGCATCAGAGTTCCATTTCACCATATTTGACTGCTTCCCTTTGGTAAGGTCTGACAACGGCACCGCTGTGGTCGCAAAATTGGGAATAAACTGTCTATAGTACCCAGTTATTCCTAAAAAAGCCCTTACCTGTTTTTTATTCACTGGACGAGGCCAGTTTTGAATAGCATCAATTTTATTCAATTGGGGCCTAATTAGACCTCTGCCTATAGTGAAGCCCAAGTATTTGACCTCCTCCATTGCGAGGCAGCACTTCTTTGGGTTAGCAGTTAACCCTGCCTCTCTGATTGAGTCCAGTACTGCTTGTACTTTAACCAAATGGGACCCCCAGTCTGTACTGTGAATTACCACATCATCCAAATAGGCAGCTGCATATTTTCTATGGGGCCTCAAAATTTTATCCATCGCCCGTTGAAAGGTTGCTGGAGCCCCATGCAACCCAAAGGGTAACATCTTATACTGGTACAGACCCTCCGGAACCAAAAAGGCTGTTTTTTCTTTTGCGCCATCAGATAAAGGTATTTGCCAGTAACCTTTGGTCAGGTCCAACGTGGTGAGAAACCTGGCTGTTCCCAGCCTTTCTATAAGCTCATCCACACGGGGCATGGGGTACGCGTCAAACTTGGACACCTCATTTAACTTACGAAAGTCATTACAGAAGCGTATGCTACCGTCGGGCTTCGGGATGAGAACTATGGGACTGGACCACTCACTGTTAGATTCCTCTATGACTCCAAGTTCTAACATGGTTTTAACTTCTTTAGAAACAGCTTCTCGCTGAGCTTCAGGAATCCTATATGGCTTTAAATGAACCCTGACCCCTGGTTCTGTGACAATGTCATGTTTTATTATGGTCGTTCGGCCAGGCAGCTCTGAAAATATCTCCCTATTTTGGATGAGAAATTCTTTAACCTGATTGTTCTGATCAGCTGATAATGTCTCTGACACCTTTACTGCGGGAAGCAACCGAGGTGAAGACACCGAAGGGCAAGGCTCCGCTGACAGAGACAACCTATCTTTCCAGGGTTTGATTAAGTTAACATGGTAGATTTGTTCGGGTTTTCTCTTTCCCGGCTATACTTTGTAATTAACCTCATTCACTTTTTCCCTAATCTCAAATGGACCCTGCCATTTAGCTAGGAATTTGCTTTCCACAGTGGGTACCAAAACAAGAACTCTATCTCCAGGAGCAAATTCCCGTATCTTGGCACTCCGGTTATATACCCTCTATTGAGCACTTTGGGCCTGTTCCATGTGCTCTCTGACAATAGGTACCACGGCTGCAATCCTATCCTGCATTTGTGTTACATGTTCAATAACGCTTCTATAAGGAGTGGGCTGTCCTTCCCACGTCTCTTTGGCAATGTCCAACAGCCCTCTGGGGTGTCTACCATACAACAAATCAAATGGAGAAAACCCCATAGAGGACTGAGGAACTTCTCTGACGGCCATTAACAAGTAGGGCAACAAACAATCCCAGTTTTTCCCATCTCTCTCTCAACAACCTTTTTTAACATACTTTTTAATGTTTTATTAAACCTTTCCACCAACCCGTCAGTTTGGGGATGGTAGATGGACGTCCTGAGGTGAGTGACCTTAAATAATTTGCACAATTCCTTCATGATCCTTGACATAAATGGAGTACCTTGGTCAGTCAAAATTTCTTTTGGTATTCCCACTGTACTAAAAACCTGCACCAGCTCCCTAGCTATCGCCTTGGTTGTGATAGTGCGTAAAGGGACAGCCTCAGGATATCGAGTGGCATAGTCCATAATTGCCAGGATATACTGATGGCCCTGAGCAGACTTTAACAAGGGCCCCATGAGATCCATGGCTATTCTGTCAAACGGGACCTCTATAATAGGCATGGGAACTAGTGGGCTCCTGAAATGGGGTCTAGGGGCATGATACTGGCATTCAGGACAGGAAGAACAATATTCAGACACTTCTTTATAAACCCCTGGCCAAAAGAACCTTTGTAAAACTCTTTCAGTGTTTTTTTCTGCCCCTAAATGTCCTGCGGTAACGTGACTATGAGCTAAATCTAGTACCGTTCTCCGATAAGGCTGGGGAACTAACAGCTGTTCCACCACATCCTCACCCCTTTTGACAATGTGGTACAAGAGCTCATTACAGATGGCCATGTGGGGATATGTAACCCTGTCACCTGGTACCACAGGTTCCCCATTAACAATCTTAACATTCTCCCTAGCCTCTACTAAGGTAGGATCCTTTAACTGTTCAGACGCAAACAGATCCTTCTTTACCTCCAGGTCAGGCACGCTTTCAGTTCTAACTACTATGTCTCTGTTCCTAGCAAGAGGGTCCTCACTGGACTCCCCATCTGTCACTTCCCCAGCCAAACTAGCAAAAGGCAAAGGGTCAGAAAGTTCCGAAGACACACGTACATCCATAAAATCACTGGTATTATCAACTGGCTCTTTACTTCTCACATCTGTTGATAACCGTGATTCCCACAGTTTCCAAAAATGAGGAAAATCCCTGCCTATTATGGCCTCATGCAGCAAGGTGGGGACCAGTCCTACTTTAACAATTGCTGACCCACAACGAGTTTCTATATTCACTTCAGCAGTGACATAATGTTGGGTATCCCCATGTATGCAAGTTACCCCAATAGGTATTTGCTGGACCTTTAAGGGGTTCACTAACCCAGCTTTCATGAGGGTAACTAAACTTCCTGAATCTAGCAAGGCCTCTACCCGGTTACCCTCTAAGAACACATCACACATTTGTTTTTTCAGCTCAGGTGAAGGTACCACAGTACAGGCTAACCTAGCAAAGAAAGACATTCTGCGACATTCAAAGGCAGCATCACATGGTTCTTGCGTGACTGGGCAATTGGCAATAACATGACCTGGCATACCACACCTAAAACATTTAACCACATGATTATCAACCCGTTTGGGCAGCATAGACCGTTCTAGCCCCATTGGCCTGTCTCCAGGGCCAGTGTTTACAGTCTCTCCAGCCTTGCGTTCTCTTAACCGCCCAGCAACGTTTTCCCACGGAACAGTCTTACCAGTCTTTACTGAAGGGCGCTGTCGAGGATCTATGGGTTGCTGGGTGGTCATCAGTAGTTCCTCTGCTGCCAAATACCTCTCTACCATGTCCATTAATTGGTCAGCAGTACCCGGGTTTCCATGGCTCACCCACTTGCGCAGGACCATGGGCAAAGATCTCAAGTAGCGGTCCATGACGACTCTTTCAACCATCTGGGGACCAGTTAATGTCTCTGGCTGTAACCATTTTTTTGTTAGCTGAATAAGGTCGTGCATCTGGGAGCGAGGAGGCTTCTCCATGGCGTACACCCAACGGTGCACCCGTTGTGCTCGTACTGACAGCGTGACTCCCAGGCGGGTCAGGATCTCAGTCTTTAATTTATCATAGTCCCGAGCCTCAGCAGGGCTTAAATCAAAGTACGCTTTTTGGGGCTCACCTGACAGAAAAGGTGCCAGCAGACTGACCCACTGTGCTTTCGGCCAGTTCTCACGCTCGGCAGTCCTTTCAAACGTGGTCAGGTAGGCCTCCACATCATCAGCCTCTGTCATTTTCTGCAGGAAGTGACTGGCCCGTATAGAACTAGAGCTGGTCGGAGCACTGACGGCCAAATCTCCAATCCGGGTTGCAAGGCTCTGCACCATTTCTGTTAAGGCCTCTCGCTGTAGTCTCCAATTTTCCTCCATTGCCACCTGCTGCTGTCTGTTGGCCTCCTGCTGAGCCGCTGTAGCTTGCAGCAAGGCTTTGAGCAGTTCCTCCATGTCGACAGATTTTTCAAGCGGCTTTGTAGCTGCTTTCACCCAGGACATATATCAAATCCTCAGGGCAAGTCTCAGTAACTTCACACTGGGCTGTATCTGCATAAACCACCGTTTTCTGCAGGCCTCACAAAGCTGCTGCTTTCACTTATGCGCAGAACGGCATGCTCGCATTCTCCACCAAGTTGTAACACTGTAAAGGTACAAGGTGCCGTTTCCTGGGGTAACTGGCAGCACGCAGCAGCTGAGGAACCACACAAAGTCCAGTTTCTGGTACAACTGGCCCCAGTCAGTTTTATTATACAGAAAATAAAACAAACACCAAAAGAAAATACCTTGCCTGTCCGGCACTAACTAAACACAAGATGTTCCTAACTATCACTAAACAAAAAACACAGAGTTCTCCAGTAAACACTGTATAGCTCACTTGTATCAGGAAGCGTGTTTCTCTCACAGAGATCCTGCAGTCTTCCCAGGCAGTCTGCACACCTTGATCAAGCTAGAAGCCCTATAAGGCTCTTGCACAGCTGAAAGCCCTGATTAGCCCTCTGTGAGGCCAAAGATCCAAACTGGGCCCAATGTCTGGAACTCGCCTTATCTCTGTCTCAGGGCCCTTATACAGCTTTTCCAGCAAACTGAAAAGGTTCTAACAAAACAAAAGCATTTTCCTAGAAGTTTTAATTTTCTAAAACATGTAAGACAAGAACCTGGGACAAACATACCTGCCCTCAAACACTATCCCAGTGTTCTTGTCACAATATATGTATATATATATATATATATATATATATATATAAAAATATATATATATACAAAATGTATTTTTATCTGGGATCCACCTCCTATAGCAATTAAATAAATAAGCTAATTGCACGAGTATCTTTTTTTAATGAGTATTTTTAATATTGATTCTGTGCAGTATATGTGCACATATGTAGATATTTAAGTTGATTATATGTATTTAGTATATGCTGTTTAATGTATGTTTGACCCGTCATTTAAAGATATATATAAAAAACTTTGTTTTCTCCATTTGCTTCAATTAGTGTGTTATTCTTCATTCCAATCTTCACTTACAGTAGAAAAGATCAGCTGCAGCAGGAAATCTGATCATTAGTCCCCATGACAAACGCTCGCTGCGCTCTGCCTGTGTGGAGAGGTAATGCCCATTGGGGAAGGGGGGAAATACCTTCAGAGGGTTTCTACTTTCACTGGGGGTGGCGGATGGGTGGAAATCCCCCATTAAAGTAATTTAATGTTGGGGGGGGGGGGGTAAAATAATAAATAAATGACACAGGTCAAAGGGAAGGAGGAGGGTTTTTTTCTCTCTAGAAAACAGTGGCATTTGATACTGGGGTGGGAGTGGGGTTTTTAAAATAGGTTCCCTTTTCCCTACAAAGAGTGTGGGTGAGGATACTATTGATAGGATGTCACGAACCGGTCTCTCACCTTTGCGGGTTCTGGGGTTCATCCGTTGCCAGTGCGGTTGCTCGCGGTGCTGTGCGCCCGTGTGGGGACACGGCGTGATCAATGGCACAGGTAATGCAGAGTCTGGGAACTGTGAGTGCGGGGACCAAATGGCCTAAGGCACTGCGGTGTGTCTGCTGTATAGGAGGTGGCCATGTTGGAGACCAAATAGCTAATACTGAGCACTTGTGAAAACACCTGTGGGCAGGTGTAAGCCAATCCCGTGCTTGTGCTGCCTTTAAGTAGGCTGGGATTATGTCACTCTGGGCCAGTGCTTTGTTGTATCAAAGCTGTGCTCTAGCTCTGAACTCTCTCCGTGCATTCCTGTGTGATTCCCGTGGTCCAGATATCGCCTCCGTTCCCAGAGGTCCGTTTTGCAGCCTTCACTGCCAAAGATCTACCGGCTCTCCATTGTGCTATCAGTCAATTGCACACCTATTGGAAATACTTGGATTCCCAGTGTCCTGCATGAGGTTACCTTGTCTGTCTGCCTATCATACAAAGTCTGGAGGATTCCAATTCCCTCAGCTGTTCGTTTGTTCAACTCTGCATTTAACCCATTCATCACCTCACCATCTACTACAGTTTCACAGTGATCTCCGGAACCCGCAAGTAACCCAATTCAGTACTTTTTCTATGTTGTCATTACAAGGATAATTCTTCACAGTCTCTCAGTTAACTCTTAAAACTCCATTGCAAATTCTTACAGTTAATTCTCCATGTCTGCATTAACCAGTTAAACACAATCTGCAGTTCAGCATCAAAGCCGGTTTATATTTGGACAATTCAACATTTATTCTTCAGCTTGTTTTTGCATATGTTTCCATGAACATTTCTTTTATTTATTTCTGAGTTTTCTCTTGCATATTATTTCTGTCATTCCTGCAATACTTCAGTATAACGATGATTAACAACTAGTCATTTAACTCCTTACTGAATTGTTACTTTAATAAATATATGAAACGGAACTTCCTTCGTCCTCCCTGTTTTCTTCATACCCCAGCACCTACACCTGTGGTTGGTTCCAGGTTAACGGATTCACAAAAACACCCGGACCTGACAGTAAGCACTGGCCACATGGATCCGTCAAGTGACCAATTCGCAGGAGGCGGTGCTACGTCAAATATCCTTTCCCGTCTGGAAAACCAGGAGTCTATACAGACACAAATAGTGCAGTTTATGCAAACTATGGCAGACCGTTTAGAGACTCTTCATACAGCAATTAAAACGTCTCAAGTCCAGATTCCAACTCCGGTTGTCCCAGTTACCACTACAGCTTCTCCTGTGATGCTGCCTACGTCCCGCTTGCAGTTACCCTCTCCGAGTAAGTTTGACGGAACTCCAAAACTTTGCAGGGGATTCCTGAATCAATGCGAGATCCAGTTCGAACTGATGTCCGCCAGTTTCCCATCAGCTCGTTCTAAGGTCGCATATATTATTGCCCTCCTCTCCGGTCAGGCTCTGGAGTGGGCATCACCATTATGGGAGAGAGGTGATCCTATCCTCTCTAATTACAAAGAGTTTGTATCTTCTTTCCGGAGAATCTTTGACGAACCCGGCAGGACCACCTCAGCATCTTTGGAGATTCTCCGTCTACGTCAAGGTTTACGTCCTGTCAATCAATATATTGTTCAGTTTCGCACGTTGTCTTCAGAGTTAAACTGGAATGAGGAGGCCCTGATCGCCGCGTTTTGGAATGGACTTTCTGAGAGAATCAAGGACGATTTAACTATCCGGGATGTGCCAACTAAACTGGATGAATTGATTTCTCTCTGTAACAAACTTGACCTACGCTACAGGGAGCGATGTTTAGAGAAATCCAGGGCAGAGCGATCCAGTCCACGTTATCATCCTAGGCCTCGACAAGATTCTTCATCACAGTCTCCGGTAACGACAGACGAACCTATGCAGATTGGGCGCTCTCGCCTCACAGAAGAGGAACGACTTCGTCGTCGACAGGGTAACCTCTGCATGTACTGTGGGTCCTCTGAACACTTAGTTAAATTCTGCAAACTCCGACCGGGAAACTCTCGCTCCTAGCTTATTCAAGAGAGGTTAAGCTAGGAGTTACTCTAGAATCACGTTCTGGGAAAGAGCCGACCTTGTCTATTCAATTAGAAGTTCCAAGTTCTACAGTGAAAGTTTCAGCTCTCCTAGATTCTGGGGCAGCCGAGAACTTCATCTCCTCAGCCTTTGTCATGCGGTCTAAAGTTCAAACCATGCCTCTGGAAGCAGCAGTTGCCGTTACAGCAGTGGATGGAAGTCGAATTCCAGATGGTATAATTACTCATCGAACCGTATGTCTCAAGATGAAAGTTGGTGTGCTCCATTCCGAATACCTCTCCTTCTACGTGATTCCCAAAGCCTCTCAAGATGTGATACTTGGTTTACCTTGGCTGCAGAAACATAACCCTCAACTTAATTGGCAAACCATGGAAGTCCTTTCATGGGGTAAATCTTGTACCAAGGACTGTTTAGCCTCAATTGTACCTCTCCGGTCAATCAGCCTTCCCGACCTACCTCCGGTGTATCAATCCTTTGCGGATGTTTTCAGTAAACAAGCAGCGGACTCTCTACCTCCTCATCACGAATGGGACTGCCCAATTGTCCTGGTTCCGGGTAAAACACCTCCTAGGGGACGAATTTATCCGCTATCCATCCCAGAGACGCAAGCTATGTCTGATTATATACAAGAAAATCTAACCAAAGGATTTATCAGACCATCTTCTTCACCTGCAGGAGCCGGATTCTTTTTCGTTAAGAAGAAGGACGGTGGGTTACGACCATGCATAGATTACCGTGGACTCAATGAGATCACTGTGAAAAACAAGTATCCATTACCCTTAATTCCAGAATTATTTGACCGGGTAAAAGGAGCTACTGTGTTTACAAAACTGGATCTCCGAGGGGCCTACAATTTAATCCGCATCCGAGAAGGGGACGAGTGGAAGACTGCTTTTAATACCCGGGATGGGCATTACGAATACCTTGTAATGCCTTTCGGTCTTTGTAATGCACCTGCAGTTTTTCAAAGCTATGTGAATGAACTTTTTCGTGATCTTCTCTACAAGTGTCTAGTAGTGTACCTGGATGATATCCTAATATTCTCTAGGGATATAAAGTCTCACCGTCACCAAGTTAAAGAGGTACTGACACGTCTGAGGAAAAATCAACTTTATTGTAAGTTAGAGAAGTGCACTTTTGAAGTATCTTCCATACCGTTCCTTGGTTACATCATTTCTGGATCAGAGCTATGTATGGATCCCGGTAAGGTACAAGCTATCCGAGATTGGTCCACTCCTACAACTCTCAAGGGGATTCAGCGATTTCTCGGCTTTGCTAATTTCTATAGGAGATTCATTAAGAATTATTCTACGTTAGCTGCTCCCATCACAGCCCTAACTCGTAAGGGAGCAAATCCTACGAACTGGTCTTCAGAAGCAATCAAAGCCTTCTCTGATTTAAAGCAAGCCTTTGTGTCAGCCCCCATTCTTCGACAGCCTGATCTGAATCGTCCCTTTCTACTAGAGGTGGATGCATCTACAGAAGCAGTAGGAGCTGTGTTGTCACAAGTCTTTGAAGATAAAAAGGTCCATCCCTGCGGATATTTCTCCCGTAAGTTCCTCCCGGCAGAACGTAATTATGCAATCGGTGAGCAAGAGTTACTTGCCATCAAGTTGGCATTTGAGGAGTGGAGATACCTTCTAGAAGGAGCTCAACATCGCATTACAGTTTATACTGATCATAAGAATCTTCTGTATCTGCAGTCAGCTCAGTGTTTGAATCCACGACAAGCTCGATGGGCGCTTTTCTTCTCACGATTTGATTTCAAACTCACCTATCGTCCAGGGTCTCAGAACAAAAAGGCAGATGCCCTTTCCCGGTCCTTTGCTTCTTCTGAATTAAATGATGCTACCACGAATCAAGCCATTGTGAATCCTAGGTCCTTTTTAATGACTCGAACCTCTCCAGTTCCTCCGCCTGGCAAGACCTTTGTCGCCACAAGTCTTCGAAAACGGCTGCTTACCTGGGCTCACTCCTCTTCCTTCATGGGTCATCCTGGGGTTCTAAAGACTCTCAAGTTTATTCAACAGTCTTATTGGTGGCCACGTCTCAAAGCCGATGTCCAAGAGTTTATAGCAGCATGTCCTAAATGTGCCCAACATAAGAGTCCAAGAAGTTCTCCACCAGGTTTGTTACATCCACTATCCATACCCAAACAACCATGGACTCATATCTCAATGGATTTCGTGACCGATCTACCTCCATCAAAAGGGCGAAATACCATTTGAGTGATAGTGGATCGATTTTCGAAAATGGCACATTTCATTCCATTAACTGGGTTACCATCAGCCCCTTTACTAGCCAGATTGTTCATCTCTGAAATCTTCAAGTTGCATGGCCTTCCTCGAGAAATTGTTTCTGATCGGGGAACACAGTTTGTGGCCAAGTTTTGGAGGTCGCTTTGTTCATCTTTAAATGTCAAGTTGAACTTTTCTTCTGCATATCATCCTCAGACAGATGGACAAACAGAGAGTCAACCAAGACCTTGAAACATTTCTCCGGCTATATATATCGTCCTCACAGGATGACTGGGTTGACTACCTACCATTGGCAGAATTTGCTCATAATAATCTCTTCCATTCATCTTCAGAATCTACGCCCTTTTATATTAACTTCGGCTTTCATCCTCGTGTGCCAGAGTTTCATCCATTGCCAGCCCTAGAGGTCCCAGCGGCAGATCAAGAGCTTCAACGTCTATCTAGCATCTGGAGTTGTGTACGTAAGTCCTTGGTCAAAACTTCCGCTCGTTATAAATCTTTTGCAGATAAAAAACGTAAAGCTGTACCGAATTACAAAGTGGGAGACCAAGTTTGGATTTCTACGCGCAATCTCAAGTTCAAAGTTCCTTCTAAGAAATTTGCTCCCAGGTTTATTGGTCCATTTCCCATTGTAAAGGTACTCAACCCTGTGTCATACAAAGTCAAGCTGCCACCGTCTTTGAGAATTCCTAACGCCTTTCATACATCTTTACTGAAGCCTTTGATTCTCAATAAGTTCCGTACTACCCAGTCCAAATCTCCTAAAGTTCACTCTTTGCAGAATGAGGAATTTGAAGTTAAAGAGATTGTGGACTCACGTTCCCGATATGGACGTTTACAGTTTCTGGTCGACTGGAAGGGTTACGGCCCGGAGGAGAGATCCTGGGTTTTCTCTGAAGATGTTCATGCTCCAAGACTGGTACAGAAATACTTCTCCAAAAATCCTGACAAGGTTCAAAGGTGTTCGGAGACCACCCGTAGAAGAGGGGGTACTGTCACGAACCGGTCTCTCATCTTTGCGGGTTCTGGGGTTCATCCGTTGCCAGTGCGGTTGCTCGCGGTGCTGTGCGCCCGTGTGGGGACACGGCGTGATCAATGGCACAGGTAATGCAGAGTCTGGGAACTGTGAGTGCGGGGACCAAATGGCCTAAGGCACTGCGGTGTGTCTGCTGTATAGGAGGTGGCCATGTTGGAGACCAAATAGCTAATACTGAGCACTTGTGAAAACACCTGTGGGCAGGTGTAAGCCAATCCCGTGCTTGTGCTGCCTTTAAGTAGGCTGGGATTATGTCACTCTGGGCCAGTGCTTTGTTGTATCAAAGCTGTGCTCTAGCTCTGAACTCTCTCCGTGCATTCCTGTGTGATTCCCGTGGTCCAGATATCGCCTCCGTTCCCAGAGGTCCGTTTTGCAGCCTTCACTGCCAAAGATCTACCGGCTCTCCATTGTGCTATCAGTCAATTGCACACCTATTGGAAATACTTGGATTCCCAGTGTCCTGCATGAGGTTACCTTGTCTGTCTGCCTATCATACAAAGTCTGGAGGATTCCAATTCCCTCAGCTGTTCGTTTGTTCAACTCTGCATTTAACCCATTCATCACCTCACCATCTACTACAGTTTCACAGTGATCTCCGGAACCCGCAAGTAACCCAATTCAGTACTTTTTCTATGTTGTCATTACAAGGATAATTCTTCACAGTCTCTCAGTTAACTCTTAAAACTCCATTGCAAATTCTTACAGTTAATTCTCCATGTCTGCATTAACCAGTTAAACACAATCTGCAGTTCAGCATCAAAGCCTGTTTATATTTGGACAATTCAACATTTATTCTTCAGCTTGTTTTTGCATATGTTTCCATGAACATTTCTTTTATTTATTTCTGAGTTTTCTCTTGCATATTATTTCTGTCATTCCTGCAATACTTCAGTATAACGATGATTAACAACTAGTCATTTAACTCCTTACTGAATTGTTACTTTAATAAATATATGAAACGGAACTTCCTTCGTCCTCCCTGTTTTCTTCATACCCCAGCACCTACACCTGTGGTTGGTTCCAGGTTAACGGATTCACAAAAACACCCGGACCTGACATAGGATCTATAACCACTGGGGAATCTATTGCTAATAGTGGGTGGGAGGCACAAACAGGGCTGCAAGACACTCTTAGGCATATACATATATATTTCAATATTTAAATACATTCGTAAAAATACTCTCTAATCTTCATTACATTTTTTAAAAAATTGGATTTTGGTACCTACCGGTAAATCCTTTTCTCTGATTCCACAGGGGACACTGGAAGCTTACGCTTGGGAAATAGAGGATTGGTTGCCGGGAGCTGGCACATGTTAATTTAGAAGAGTGTGTAGCTCCTCCCCCTCTAGTTCCCATCATCCCCCAGTTAGAAAAATGTAGACCGAGAGGAGATGGAACAGAGAAAAGATGAACCAAGAGACCACACACACAGAACAGACAAACAGGTCAAACCCCAAAAACTATCTACAAGAAGCAGGTGATAGAGCCGAGGAGGGTGTCCAGTGTCCCCTGTGGAATCAGAGAAAAGGATTTACCGGTAGGTACCAAAATCCCATTTTCTCTTTCATCCACTAGGGGACACTGCAAGCTTACGCTGGGGACGTCCCAAAGTCTTCCACCTGGGTGGGAGAGCTCTGAGGAACCTGAAAACGGATTGGCCAAAAGGAGAGGCCGCAGCGGCAAATGTGTCAAACCGATAAAACTTAATAAAGGTATGAGACGAAGACCAAGTGGCTGCACGGCAAAGTTGAAGGGTGAAAGCACCCCGACGTGCTGCCCAAGACGTTCCTACCGATCTGGTGGAATGCGCTACAATAGAAGATGGAGGCTGTAGTTCCTTGCTGACATATGCCTGACAGATGGTCAAGTGAATCCAACAAGCTAAAGTCTGCGTTGAAGCTGGCTTGCTCCTGCGGGCAGCGTCATACAACATGAACATTGTGTCCGATTTCCGTAATGTGGCCGTCCTAGTGACATAAATGCGCAAAGCTCGCACCACATCCAGAGTGGAGGAATGTCCCGACATCTCCCGAAAAGCCGACACTACAATCGGCTGGTTTATATGGAAAGCTGACACCACCTTCGGAAGGAAAGCATCCTGGGTGCAAAGTTCCGCCCTGTCCTCATGGAAGTGCAAACAAAAGAACTGTCTTCCAGGTAAGGTAAGAAACCTAATGTCAACCTCCTCTAACGGATCAAACGTGGAAGATTGAAGGAAAGATAACACCAAGGTCAGAACCCATGGTGCCGTAGGTGGAACAAAAGGAGGTTGAAGTCTGAGCGCTCCCGGGGGAAATGTTTGTACTTCCGGTAAGTGCCAAACGACGGTGGAAAAAATAGAGAGAGCAGAAATCTGGACCTTTAAGGAACCTAAACGGAGACCTGAGTCAAATCCGTTTTGAAGAAAAAGTAGTAGTCTGGATAGTCGAAAAGATTTGGCAGGGATACAGTACATTGACCCTAGCACCAGGAAACATAAGAATGCCAGATGCTGTGATAATGAGCCGCCGTAACCGATTTCCTGGCCCGTAACATGGTAGGAATGACGGAGTCTGGAATACTGTACCTCTATTTCTTAGGATAGCGGTCTCAACAGCCACCCCGTCAAACGCAGATGCGTTAAGTTGGAGTATAGAAATGGACCTTGTCGTAGAAGATCTGGCCGGAGCGGTAGAACCCACGGTTCGTCTGCCAGAAGGAGTTGAAGATCTGTAAACCAGCTTCTCCAAGGCCTGTCTGGTGCTACGAGGATGACCGTGACTGACTCATGTTTTATGTGTTTGAGAACACGAGGGAGAAGCGGAATGAATTAAAACATGCACACCAGATCGAATTTCCAGGGGGTCATGAGTGCATCCACTGCCTCTGCTACTGGATCTCTTGTTCTGGACACGTAACGCGGCAGTTGATGATTCAACCGAGACGCCATGAGGTCAATTTGAGGACATCCCCACCTTTGAACAAGGCTCCAAAACACCTCTGGGTGTAGAGCCCACTCTCTCGGATGAATGTCCTGGCGACTGAGATAATCCGCCTCTCAGTTGTCTACCCCTGGAATGAACACGGCGGATAGGATCACCCAATTTGTCTCTGACCGTTGTAAAATCCGGGAGGCCTCCCGCATTGCCTGGCGACTGCGGGTTCCGCCTTGTTTGTTGATGTATGCAATAGACGTTGCATTGTCAGATTGTACACGAACAGGATGAGTCTGAAGAAGGTGGGAAGCTGCTGACAGTGCGTTGTAGATCGCCCTGAATTTTAGTACGTTTATGGGAAACTGGCTTTCCTGTGTTAACCACCATCCTTGAAAGTGATACTTCAGGACCACTGCCCCCCAACCTCGGAGACTCGCGTCTGTCATTAGAATAATCCAGTTCCAAATTCCAAAATTACATCCCACTATCAGGTTGTTGATGTGGAGCCACCAGAGAAGCGACAGCCTTGTCTGAGGAGATAAGCGGACCTGTCGATGTAGTTGTAGGTGAATACAAAGGTGTAATGATACCCATTTTGTTTGTAAGACCCTCTGGATCATCTAACAGATGTCCTGAGCTTTGTCCATAGGTAGAATGACTTTCTGTAGGTGTGTGTCGAGAATCAACCCCAGAAAGCGAAGACGTTGAGTTGGGATCAACTGAGATTTGTTGAAATTGATGATCCATCCATGGCGAATTAGAGTCTGGTAAATCAATGATGCATGTTCCAGAAGTGTTGTTGCTATTGGTGTCTTTATCAGCAAGACGTACAGATAAGGAACAATGGTGACACCCAAGAACCAGAGATGGGCAATCATCACCGATATGTCCATGGTGAAGATCCGGGGTGACAAGGATAATCCGAACGGAAGTGCTCAAAACTCATAGTGTCCCTTTAAGATGGCAAACTGCAGGTAGGTCTGATGCGGTTCCCAAATGGGGATGTGTAGATACGCATCCTTTATATTTAAGGAGATCAGATACTCCTCTGGCTCCAAATTCGCAATCAAGAATTGAATAGACTCCATCTTGAAGCAATAAACCGTGAGGTACTCGTTTAGGGACTTTAAGTTTAGGATTGGCCGGACAGATCTGTCTGGTTTGGGAACCACAAAAAGGTAGGAGTAGAATCCACGACCCCTCTGATTCAATGGGACTAGTACCAACACCCCTGATACGAGGAGAGATTGTATGGCATTTCGTAATGTAGCTGCCCTGTCTGCAGACGGCGGTAGACCTGTTGTAAAGTACCGGTTTGGAGGAAAGACTGAAAAATCTATTTTGTACCCTGACAACACCAAACGATGAATCCAAGGATCCGACGATGTTTGTAAACAAACGTGATGGAACGTCAGATGGCGTGCGCCCACTGTGGGGACCCCAGGTGGGTTGTCAGCCCATCATGCCATTTGTTTCTCAGTTGTCTTGGCCTCTGCTGTGTGTGGACGACTTCTGGCTCTGCCACCTCGGGTGTGAGAGGAAAAGCCTCTTCCTCTACCACAAGAGGGTTGTTGGTCCGAAAGGACTGAAAAGAAGGTCCCGTATAATAATAATAATAATAATACTTTATTGTCATCAATAGTTCAAGAAAGAAATGCATGAACAATCAACGAAACTAAAAGCAAGCATATACAGAGACCATAAGAACAGAACAAAAAGAGCACTCCTGAACCCAAGACATTCTCAAGTTATCAATTTATCTCGGTTCTATCCGGTTTAACATATTTACTGCTGTTGGAAAAAAACTACCCCTTAACCGGTTGGTCCGACAGAGAATAGAACGATAACGCCTATTAGATGGCAACACAGAAAACATCCCCACATTAGGATGAGATAGATCTCCCAAAATACTTCTCACCTTAGTGAGGAGCCTTTTTTCATATATATCCTGAATACAGGGCAAACTAACTCCAATAACTATACTCGCAGTTTTAACCACTCTCTGAAGGGACTTACGTTCTACAGCAGTACAGTTACCAAACCATACCATAATCCCGTATGTAAGGACACTCTCTAAAATGGCTGAATAAAAATTTACTAAAATCTCCTTACGTATTCCCGCCATACGCATTTTCCTCAGTAAAAACAAGCGTTGTTGGGCTTTTTTAACAACAAATCGTGTATGGGTACCCCAGGACAGATCATTGGAGATGTTAATGCCCAGGGAATTTAAAAGACTCAACTGTCTCCACTACCTGGTTATTTACAAATATAGGACAAAAGGGCTGCTTGTGTATTTTCCTAAAATCTACAATCATTTCTTTCGTCTTTTTAACGTTTAGGATTAAATGATTTGTTTGACTCCAAGCTTCTAACCTAGCGACCTCAGATCTATATTCTGACTCATCGTCCTTACTTATTAAACCTACAACTGCAATATCATCGGCAAATTTAATAATGTGAACTGACTCCGATTTAGAAAGGCAATCATAGGTAAACAGGGAGTACAACAGGGGACTCAGTACACAGCCCTGAGGCACCCCTGTACTAATTACAAGTTCGCTTGACAGAGAATTGTACAATCTAACAGATTGAGGCCTGTTAGTCAAGAAATCCAAGATCCATCTACATACAAAGTTATTCAAACCCAACTGAGATAATTTAGACACTAATGATGTTGGGATTACCGTATTAAATGCTGAACTGTAATCCACAAACAAAATTCTCGCAAAAGGTTGCCTGGAAGGCGGAGGTGCAGATGGTAAGAACGTGGATTTGCCCCCTGTAGCTTGGGAAATCCTTTTGTCCAACTACGATCTGAATAAGATATCGCCCGTAAACGGAAGAGCCTCAGCAGACTTTTTTGACTGTATATTTGAATGCCAAGAGCGAAGCCACAAAATACGACGCACTGAAATAGCAGAGGCAGAACTGATGTCTTTTGCTGCCGTAGCCAAATAACCGGCAGATTCCCGAATGTGTTCCGCAATGACCTTCAGGTCCGACACCGGAGAACTGGAGTCCAACCCACAGCCAAATTCTTCTGCCCATTTACCAATGGTAGTGTTAACCCATGCGCTTACTAATGTTGGTCTGAGCTGGGCCCCTGCTGCAGAATAAATGGACTTAAGGGGAGCCTCAAGTCTATGATCCGAGGCGTCTTTAAGTGAAGCAGCTGCTGGTACAGGCAGGGTCGTCTTTTTGGACAGTCTAGAAACTGAAGCATCCACGGGCGGTGGAGTTTCCCACTTACCTGTCATGGACGACTGAAAAGGGTAGTGAGACAGGAATTTCCTCGGAATCTGGAAACGCGTGTCTGGCTGTTTCCATGCCATCGCCAGATGGTCGTGTAATTGTTGTGAAAAGGGAAAAAACGACCGAAGAAGTCTGTTGTTCTCCAAACAATTGAAATTCCTTTTGTGCAGGTACAGGATCTTCTGGAAAGTTAAGAACCTTCTTTACTGCAGGAACAGGAGGTTCCACTCCCTGTGCAGCAGTGTCTTGTGATGGTTCCTCCCATTCTCCTTCCTCCACGTCATTGTGGTGCGGTTGTTCCTCGTCCGATTCATCAGACTGAAGGATTGCAGGAAGTGGGAGTTTCTGCCTAAGGGAATAAACAGGGGAAGGTCTACTAAAAGATCCAATAATATTAACGAGGTTTTCCATGGACTTAGCCAAGTCCTTAGCCCAGGCCGGTTCTGACCTACGGGACTCAGCTAATTCCGTTGATAACGCAGCCACAGATCCGGCCAGAACAGAAGCCCAAGGCAGAGTGTTAGAGACCTCATCAGACATGTTCGAGTCTGCCATAGAACATGACTCGCACAAGTTGGAGTTACGCTGTGGATTTGCAAGGGTAAATTTAGTGTTGCACTGAGTACAGGAAAATAGCTTCTGAGAAGCTTTTGTGTTTGACCAGCCCGTCATGTCCCGTGTATACACACACCAGTAAAAACAGTACACTCACACACACACACTGACACACACACACACACACATACACATAAAAAGGTGGTAGAGGTACACAGAAAGAGACCAGAGAATGACGTGGGTAGTAGAGGAGGGGATCACACAACCCACACTTGAGTTCGATGTCTCCACGAACCAGCTCAATACCCCAGCATACTCACGACCTTGTATCGGAACATCTGGGAAGTGCAGAGTTGTCTGTTGCTGGTAGGAGACTTCTATTCACTGCCTCTGTGGAAACTTCCCAACCACTGCAGCTGTGTGTCTCTGGTGAAGTGCTTTTTCAGAAATGTTGCTGAATTCATGCAGTTATTCACCTGTGCTCAAGCCTGCATGAGGAGAGGTACAGGTGTAAACAGGCGGTGTGTGCACGCTGGTATCAGCCACATCCTTGACTGTCGGTACTGCTCTGCGCCACTGTTAAGCTCTGCCCCCTTCCTCCTTCTTTTACAGATGATAATGGCTGCCCTTCCCGCTCATTAGTGTCCCCGCATGTTATTCCTGGCGTCACTGCCTCTGAGTACTTGGCTCCCCAGAGCCGCGATAAGCAGCGCCACTTATCCTGCTGACCGCCGGGACCCGCCGCCAGTAAGAGCGCCAAGTTAGAGACCTTGCGCCTGCCTGCCTGTAATGCCGAGCAGCGGGAGCATCTCTGTGAGAGACGCTTCCACTGCTCTGAAATGCGCCGATCACCCATAACGGGGGGGGGGGGGGGGGGGGAATGCGGTAATAGCAGGGGGGAGTGGATACTCACAGTTGAAGGATGGGCAGAGAGGCTGTTGGCACCTTTAGGAAGGTGCTGCAAGCTAAGAGAGGGGTATAGCAGTCCCTGGTTTTATATACAGCAGGAGAAGGTTTCAAGCAAGTAAATAAATTAAAAGGGGAAAAAAATAGCTAACCAAACACTGGAGCCATCTCCAATGTGACCTAGCTCCCTAGGCACATTTTTCCAACTGGGGGATGATGGGAACTAGAGGGGGAGGAGCTACACACTCTTCTACATTAACATGTGCCAGCTCCCTGCAACCAGTCCTCTATTCCCCAGCATAAGCTTCCAGTGTCCCCTAGTGGATGAAAGAGAAATGATCGTTTCGGACTGGTTTTGGTGGGGAAAAAAGTCAGTTTAGTATTTACGACTGCGTCCCAACGGCGTTGCATACTAAATAAATGTGGATGATATTGACTGGATGTGTTATCATGCTTCTGCAAATGGATTCAAAATACAATTGGTACTAATACTTTCAATATTACTTAATGTCTATTGGCCTTCCAGCATATGTGCAATATGCATAAATCCCTGAATGAGCTTTTGAAATTCCAGTCATGTCATCCTTAGGTTCAATTGTATGGTGAGGGGCACGATTTGCTTCTGTTTGTGCACATATTTTGTGATTGGCAGCTACCAGCACTGGTTTTGCCTAATACACTGACCATGAATAATTTGAATTGGTCCTGGATGCGAAAATCTGATCAAACTTTGCACCTCAATGTTTCACCATGTTCCCGTCTGCTCCACCAACTGATGTTAAGACAGTAATTAAGACAGGTATGAGGCGGAAGTGGTTTACCTGCCTTGGCCTAGCGGGAAATTAGAATGAAATAGAGAACATTACACACGTGAGAGGTCTTGTTGCCTTACTTATTGAACCACCCTGGTATGTAATTTGACATCATATTATATTAAAAAGTATACAAATACAGAAAAAGATTTTTATCACTTAAAACCTTACTTTCTTTGTCCTTATTTAATCCTTAAAAAGTTGTTTTCAGTGTTTTCATAAATAAGTTTGAATGTTGTTCTCTGTACTTGGCATACACGATAAGTTTCTGTTTTTTGACTCATTAGTATAAGAAAAGGCTTAAGTGCTGGCAAAATGTTAGTGTAAAGTTATAGACTATAACAAAGGAAAACAAAGAAGTATATTTCTGAAGAGAAGTTAAGGCAAAATTTCCATGGCTCCACTTTTATACAATATACAGATGTGTCCTTCTACAGTATTGCTGTAGTTGTGCCAAACATCCATTCACCGCTTACTAGGTCCCATGCGACATGGCTTGCACCAAGCATCGTTTTCAAGCAAATGTGTGCCTTTGACCCAAAGCAATGTGACTAAACCACTTCACAAGACTGCACTGATTAATATATATACTTGTATATCTGTGTGAGACGGAGTCTGAAAGTGCTACGATGCAGCGGCCGCAGCTTTTTTATTCACGCCAAGTTCCATTGTGCTTCGTATATAGATTCAGAATTACACTTCTTTACTGATGGTAAGCAACTATGCAAACAGTCACAAACAGTAAATGTGGTAAAAAATTAGAATGGTATGAAAAACTCTGTATTAAGACTTTCTTTCTTGTGATCATGGGACTGACGGAATATACTGTACACATAATACTGGTAAACTGTTCTGGTCATAAAAAAACTTTTTTTCATAAATAAATTACATTTTCCAAAAGTTTTTTTTTTTTTTTTTACACATAATTGCAATAGCACATTTTATACTTAAAACTTTGTAGCCCCAGCCCTGCTCTAAGGAAAAGTATCTTAGCGTGAAACAACATAGTGGGACAGTAACATAGTTAATAAGGTTGAAAAAAGACAAATTGTCCATTCAACCTGTGACATAATCTATAGTACATACAGTACAGATTAGTGTAACTATAGTGACCCTCGTGTAGTTATGTTATTAAGTTTAACTAACAACTATAATTTGTGAAACATGGAGATCACTGGCTCATACGGGAGATTTCACGGTACCGAGAAACCCCACCTGACGGGGCAATTTCCTTTGGCACAATGGCCGCTACCCACGGCCCATGATCAAAGACCCGCCCCTCGCGGTTTAAATGGCACGATTTTCAAGTCTGTGTTAATTAAACAGTCTGAGGCCGGTTGCACCAAAAACCTTGTACTTGTGTGAGCCTTCGGTTGCTGTTCACTACCGTCTATCGCAGGAGATGGTACCTGTTCCCCTAATCCTGTCACAACGTGGTGGAGAATGCGAGTAACTGATCTGCACATAGTGAGAGTAGCAGCCTTGAGAAATCTTTGTGCCTCGAAAGAAGCCAGGCTACAGATACCACTCAGACTGCTAGACTACAATCGATTCTATGCAGGGACTTTATACAGTGCAACACATGCTGGGAGTTGCGGTGCCTCACATACATAGGCAAATCCTAGTGTTTGGTCCTAGTGTTGACATATGCCCTGGGTAAAGCAGCTAAAAAGACGCTGGTAAAACTTGATAACATGGAAGACATAGTTAAGGATTTGCTACAACCTACAACTATTTTGAAGGATTAAATTGCAGTATTTGAGGTATATGCCCTAGGTCAGTGATCGCCAACCCGTCGCTCGCGAGCTACCAGTAGCTCGCTGTAGTATTTTCGGTAGCTCGCAAGCGGACGGGCTTGGCAAGTCACTGGCACTCCTCCCTCCCCTCCTCCCTTCATTTTCTCCCGTCAGCCAAACAGAGCTCGCGAACCGGCAGCAGCGGCACCTGATTGGCTGCCGGACCGAGAGCTTTGATTGGCTCACTTACCGGCGCAATATTTTAAATGCCCGCCGCTGCGCCGCCGGAGACTCTGCCACCCTCGCCCCGGAGTCCGGACTGCACAGGAGAGGCGCACGCTGCACTGTCCTCCCATTCCATCCCTCATACAGAAGGAGCAGCACTGGTAAGCACAGCGGGGGGCACTGTATTTGGCAATGTGGGGGCACTGTATCTGGCACTGGGGCACTATCTGGCACTGGGGGTACTGTATCTGGCACTGTATCTGGCACTGTGGGGGCCTTGTATCTGGCACTGTGGGGGCACTGTATCTGGCACTGTGGGGGCCCTATCGGGCACTGTGGGGGCACTATCGGGCACTGTGGGGTGCACTGTATCTGGCAGTGGTAGGGGCACTGTATCTGCACTGGTAGGCGCACTGTATCTGGCACTGGAAGGGGCATTGTATGTGTATCTGGCACTGCTGAAGGGCATTATTTGTGTATCTGGCACTGGTGAATGGCATTATTGGTGTATCTGGCACTGCTGAAGGGCATTATTTGTATATCTGGCACTGCTGAAGGGCATTATTTGTGTATCTTGCACTGCTGAAGGGCATTATTGGTGTATCTGGCACTGCTGAAGGGCATTATTTGTGTATCTGGCACTGCTGAAGGGCATTATTGGTGTATCTGGCACTGCTGAGGGGCATTATTTGTGTATCTGGCACTGCTGAAGGACATTATTTGTGTAACTGGCACTGCTGAAGGGCATTATTTGTGTATCTGGCACTGCTGAAGGGCATTATTGGTGTATCTGGCACTGCTGAGGAGCATTATGGTGTATCTGGCACTGCTGAGGGGCATTATTTGTGTATCTGGCACTGCTGAGGGGCATTATTTGTGTATCTGGCACTGTTGAGGGGCATTATTTGTGTATCTGGCACTGCTGAAGGGCATTATTGGTGTACCTGGCACTGCTGAAGGGCATTATTGGTGTATCTGGCACATATCTGGCACTGCTGAGGGGCATTATTGGTGTATCTGGCACTGCTGAGTGGCATTATTGGTGTATCTGGCACTGCTGAGGGGCATTATTTGTGTATCTGGCACTGCTGAAGGACATTATTTGTGTAACTGGCACTGCTGAAGGGCATTATTTGTGTATCTGGCACTGCTGAAGGGCATTATTTGTGTATCTGGCACTGCTGAGGAGCATTATGGTGTATCTGGCACTGCTGAGGGGCATTATTTGTGTATCTGGCACTGCTGATGTGCATTATTTGTGTATCTGGCACTGCTGAGGGGCATTATTTGTGTATCTGGCACTGCTGAAGGGCATTATTGGTGTATCTGGCACTGCTGAAGGGCATTATTGGTGTATCTGGCACTGCTGAAGGGCATTATTTGTGTATCTGGCACTGCTGAAGGGCATTATTTGTGTATCTGGCACTGCTGAAGGGCATTATGTGTGTATCTGGCACTGCTGAGGAGCATTATTTGTGTATCTGGCACTGCTGAGGGGCATTATTTGTGTATCTGGCACTGCTGAAGGGCATTATTGGTGTATCTGGCACTTATCTGGCACTGCTGAGGGGCATTATTGGTGTATCTGGCACTGTTGAGTGGCATTATTTGTGTATCTGGCACTGCTGAGGGGCATTATTTGTGTATCTGGCACGGCTGAAGGGCATTATTTGTGTATCTGGCACTGCTGAAGGGCATTATTGGTGTATCTGGCACTGCTGATTGCATTATTGGTGTATTTGGCACTGCTGGGGGGCATTATTTGTGTATCTGGCACTGCTGAAGGGCATTATTGGTGTATCTGGCACTGCTGAAGGGCATTATTGGTGTATTTGGCACTGCTAAGGGCATTATTGGTGTATCTGGCCCTGCTGAAGGGCATTATTGGTGTATCTGGCACTGCTGAGGGGCATTATGCTGTATCTGGCACTGTTGAGGGGCATTATTTGTGTATCTGGCACTGCTGAGGGGCATTATTGGTGTATCTGGCACTGCTAAAGGGCATTACTGGTGTATCTGGCACATCTGAGGGGCATTACTGGTGTATCTGGCACTGCTGAGGGGCATTATTGGTGTATCTGGCACTTCTAAAGGGCATTACTGGTGTATCTGGCACTTCTGAGGGCATTACTGGTGTATCTGGCACTGCTGAGGGGCATTATTGGTGTATCTGGCACTGCTGAAGGGCATTATTGGCGTATCTGGCACTGCTGGGGGAATTATTGGTGTATCTGGCACTACTGGGGGGCATTATTTGTGTATCTGGCACTGCTGGGGGGCATTATTTGTGTATCTGGCACTACGTGGGGGGGGATACTTGTAGTTGTGAGGCCACACCCACTTTGTGAGGCCACACTCACTTTTGCAGGTTGCGCACGCATTGGGGGTAGCTCTTTCAGAGGTTTTACTTTCCGAAAGTAGCTCATACCCCAATTAAGGTTGGAGACCACTGTCCTAGGTTTTGCACAAGTGGGTGAGCCATGGGAACAGCTGACAAGTTGGTAGAGATTGAGGAGAGGCATCTGGCAGCAGAGGAACTACTGACCACATGCAGCGCCCCTAGATCCGTGGCAGCTCAGTAAAATCTGGCAAGACTGTGCCATGGAAAAAGGGTGCTGGGCGGTTGAGATAACTTAAAAATGGAGAGACTGTAGGCACTAAACCGGGAAACTGGCTAGTGAGGCCAGGATGGTCCCCGCCACACAAAAGACTTGACAATCATGTGCTTAAATGATTTAGATGTGGTATGCCAGGATATGTTATTACTAATTTTCCAGTTTTCAAGAACCTAAGCAAGGTGATGCTGCCTTTGAATGTAGCAGAATGTCTTTCTATGCCAGGTTAGCCTGTAGTATTTTAATACTGGGTGTGCCAGAAAAAATAAGATTTTAATTACCTACTGGTAAATCCTTTTTGTCGTAGTCCGTAGAGGATACTGGGGTCCATTTAGTACCATGGGGTATAGACGGTCCACTAGGAGCCATGGGCACTTTAAGAATTTGATAGTGTGGGCTGGTTCCTCCCTCTATGCCCCACCTACCAGACTCAGTCTAGGAAACTGTGCCCGAGGAGACGGACATACTTCGAGAGAAGGATAGATAAGGATAGTGGTGAGATTCCGAACCAGCACACACAACAAGAGAAAAGCCAAGCTAACCAAACTTGAAACAAGGAACAGCAATGGCTGGACCAACATTACTGAACCAAGTAACAGTGCAGGAAGAACGAAGCACTGGGCGAGCGCCCAGTATCCTCTATGGACTACGAGAAAAGGATTTACCGGTAGGTAATTAAAATTCTATTTTCGTTTACATCTTAGAGGATACTGGGGTCAGTACCATGGGGATGTACCAAAGCTCCCAAACCCGGTGGGAGAGTGCTGAGGTTCCTGCAGGACTGATTGACCAAACTGAAGGTCCTCAGAGGCCAAAGTATCAAACTTTGCAAACGTGTTCAAACCTGACGAAATAGCTGCTCGGCAGAGCTGCAAAGCCGAGACACCCCGGGCAGCAGGCCAGGAAGTACCCACCCGACCAAATAGAGTGGGCCTGTACAGATTCTGGACATGGTAAACTTGCCGTGGAATAAGCACGCTGGACAGTAAGTCTGATCCAGCGTGCAATTGTCTGCTTTGAAGCAGGACACCTAATCTTATTGGGATCATAAAGAACAAACAGCGAGTCGGTCTTTCTGTGACGAGCTGTTCTTTTCACATACACCTTCAAAGCCCTCACGACATCCAAAAACTTTGAAGTAGCAGAGGTGTCGGTGACAACCAGAACCACAAAAGGTTGATTGATGTGAAACGCAGACACCACCTTAGGAAGAAATTGCTGAAGAGTTCTAAGTTCAGCTCTGTCCTCATGGAAAATTAAATAGGGACTTTTGTGAGACAAAGCCCCCAGCTCAGACACGTCTTGCTGAAGCCAAGGCCAACACTGTGACGGTCTTCCGCGTAAGATATTTTATGTCCACCTCCTGTAACGGCTCCAACCAGTCCGATTGGAGGAAATACAGCACCACATCGAGATCCCAAGGTGCCGTGGGAGGCACAAAGGGAGGTTGGATGTGCAGAACACCTTTCAAGAACGTCTGGACCTCAGGGAGAGAAGCCAATTGTTTCTGAAAGAAAATGGACAAGGCAGAAATCTGGACTTTTATGGAGCACAGCCATAGGCCCACATCTACTCCTGCTTGTAGGAAAAGCAGGAAACGTCCTAGATGGAATTCCACCGCAGAAAATGTTCTACTCTCACACCAAGAGACGTATTTCTTCCAAATACGATGGTAATGCTTAGACGTTACCCCTTTCCTGGCTTGAATTATAGTTGGGATAACCTTGTTAGGGATCGATCGCCTGGCTAGAATCAGCCGTTCAACTTCCGTGCCATCAAACGTAGTCGCAGTAAGTCCTGATAGATGAACAGGCCCTGATGCAGAAGATCCTCACGAAGAGGAAGAGGTCACGGATCTTCGAGGAGCATCTCCAGAAGGTCCACGTACCAGGGCCTTCTTGGCTAGTCCGGAGCAATTAGAATGGATTGAACCTTTTCCCTTTTTATTCTCTTTAGAATTCTTGGGATCAGAGGAAGGGGAGGAAACACATACACCATCTGATAGACCCATGTAGTCATCAGGGCGTCTACCGCCACCGCCTGTGGGTCTCTCGACCTGGAACAATACCGCTTGAGCTTCTTGTTGAGACGAGAGGCCATCATGTCGATCTGTGGCTATCCCCATCGACTTGTCAAGCACCTGAACACTTCCGGGTGAAGGCCCCACTCCCCTGGGTGCAGGTCGTATCTGCTAAGGAAGTCTGCTTCCCAGTTGTCTACTCCTACCGCTAACAACGCCACAGCGTTTCTCTCTGCCCAGAGGAGAATTCTTGACACCTCTGACATTGCTGCTCTGCTTCTCGTTCCGCCCTGTCGGTTTATGTATGTTACTGCCATCACATTGTCCGACTGGACATGAATGGCCTGATCTTGAAGAAGATGTGAGGCCTGCAGAAGGGCATTGTATATGGCCCTGAGTTCCAGAATGTTGACTGGAAGGACAACTTCCTGACTGGACCATCTTCATTGAAACTGCACAACCTGAGTGACTACTCCCCCACCTCTGAGGTTTGAGTCTGTGGTTAATAGAATCCAATTCTGAATTACGAACCGCCGAACCTCGTCGAGGTGAGAAGTCTGTAGCCACCACAGAAGGAAGATCCTGGCTTTTGGCGACAGACGGATCCTCTGGTGCATGTGAAGATGCGATCCGGACCATTTGTCCAACAGATCGAGCTGGAAGGGTCTTACGTGAAACCTTCCGTATTGAAGAGTGTCATAAGAGGCAACCATTTTCCCCAGAAGGCGAATGCACATTTGCACCGATACCCGGATTGGCTTCAGGATATGCCGAACCATCGACTGGATCACTAATGCCTTTTCCAACGGAACAAACACCTTCTGTGACTCCGTATCCAGTATCATTCCCAGAAATGGGAGTCTCCGTGTTGGCTCCAGGTGAGATTTCGGAAGGTTCAGAATCCACCCACGATGCTGGAGAAGTTTGGTTGAGAGAGCAATGCTGTCCAGCAACCTTTCCCCGGACGGTGCTTTTATAAGGAGATCGTCCAGGTACGGAATTATATTCACTCCCTGTTTGCGGAGTAGAAACATCATCTCTGCCATCACCTTGGTGAACACCCTCGGTGCCGTGAAGAGACCAAATGGTAGGGCTTGGAACTGGTAGTGACAGTCCTGCAGTGCAAACCGTAGGTAAGCCTGATGAGGCAACCAGATTGGAATGTGAAGGTACGCATCCTTGATATCCAGGGACACTAGGAATTCCCCCTCCTCTGACCTGACATCACCACTCTTAAAGAGTCCATCTTGAATCTGAACACTCGTAAGTACGGGTTCAACGACTTGAGGTTCAAAATCGGGTCTTACCGAACCGTCCGGTTTCGGTACTACAAACAAGTTGGAATAGTACCTCTTGTTAGCTGATGAGGTGGAACTGGAACAATGACGTGAGTCTGTACCAGTTTTTGGATGGCATGTTGTAAAGTTATACTTGCCTCTTGTGAAACTGGCAAGCCTGATTTGAAGAATCTGTAAGGTGGGAGCTCTTGGAACACCAGTCTGTAGCCCTGGGAAATAAGATTTATGACCCAGGGATCCTGGCATGAATTTGACCAGATTTGACTGAAGAATTGTAGGTGAGCTCCCACCTGACAGCCTTCCAGGCATTGCGGTCCACCGTCATGCTGAAGTCTTTGAGGAAGCAGAGCCTGAGCTTTGTTCCTGAGCACCTGCTGTTGCTGGTTTGCGTGGTTTACCTCTTGTGCCACTGGAGGACGTAGAAGCCCCTCTGGATTTGCTCATGAATTTGGCCATCCAAAAGTACTGTAACTTAGAAGCTGAATAAGTCTTCTTGGTTGGGTGGACTGCGGAAGGAAGATACTTTGACTTACCCGCAGTAGCTGTGGAGATCCATTTGTCTAATTCATCTCCGAACAAGGCTTCTCCTGTGAATGGTAGGCCTTCCAGGCCTTTCCTGGAATCTGCATCCACTGGCATAGCCACAAGCCTCTGCGTGCCGACACTGCCATAGCGGTGGTGCGTGTGTTAAGCACGCCTATTTCCTTTATGGCTTCCACCATGAAGTTCGCAGAGTCCTGTATATGCTGCAGGAGTAAGACAACATCCCCCCTAGATAAGGAATCAAACCCCTCAGTAAGGTTACCTGACCATTTTGCAATGGCTTTAGTGATCCACGCACATGCAATAGTGGGTCTTTGGGCCACCCCAGCAGCTGTGTTCAGTGATTTGAGTATAGTCTCAATTTTACGATCAGCCATGTCTTTTATGGAGGCTGCACCAAAAACAGGCAATACAATTTTTTTCGGGACAGCCTAGAGACTGATGCGTCCACTATCAGTGGATTTTTCCCATTTCTTTCCTATCCTCCAGACGAAAAGGAAAAGATGAGTGTAACCTTTTAGGAATCTGAAACTTCTTATCAGGATTAATCCAAGGTTCTTCAAACAGGGCATTCAATTCCTTTGACGCAGGAAAAGTGACTGAGGACTTCTTTTTTACAGTAAAATAAGATTCCTCACACCCCTCTGACACCTTATCAGGAATATGCAGAACATCTCTGATAGCCTCTATAAGAGCCTCTATTCCCTGTGACAGAGCTGCATCTCCCCCCCAAATGTGTGCAATATTTATGGAGGGCAACCAAATCATTGTTAGACTCAGGAAGTTTAATTAGCCCTGTGAAAGCTGGATTACTAAACTCCTCAAAGGTCCAGCAAACAACTTTTGGTGTATCTTGCATAAATGGTGACACAAGACATTATGCCACTGCTGAAGTGAATATTGAGACCCTTTGTGGTTTAGCTATCATTAAGGTCGGATTGGTCCTTACCTTGGTGCACAAGGCTATCATAGGGAGATATTTTCCCCATTTTGGAAATTCTGGGAATCCTTTATGGTCACAAGTGTGAATGTTATAGAATCATTGACAGACGGTCCCCTAGCAGGGAGGGTGTCCTCTTAACTCCTCAGAGCCATTTCCTTTTGCCAATATGGCTGGGGAAGTAGCAAATGATAAGGAACAAATGAGGCATCCCCTACCATGGAAGGAGAAGCTGTAGACAGAGTTGAAAGTATGCCTAACCTTGAGGTGAAGAAGGAACGGTTTGCATCAGAACAGTTAAAAGGCTCCACCTAATTAAAAGCAAGAGAAAATGTGAAAGTTATTAATAGGGATCCAGTAGAACTTGGTGACAACCTTGCCGTACACACCCATGGCCATCCGAAATGAGCTGTTGTACCAAATGACAAAAAGGGGTGAGGATGTGGTAGGAAAGCTGGTAGTAACCTAGCCATATTAGACCTAGCTCATGATCACATCACAGCAGGGACAGAAAAGATTACTGAGAGGACTTTACAGCTATTCTTTTAACCAGGAGTGCATAAAGAGATATCAGAATATTATTCTTCCTGTCCAGGGTGCCAGCATCATGCTCCTAGAGCCACCTAGTCCCCACGCCTATAACGGAGGTCCTGTTTGGCCATCAATATATCCTAGTAATGTTGGCTATTAGAGACGTTCCTTAGTCTCCAGAGAGTTGCTAGATATTGCCAAAGAGTCATGCTAAGTGTAGCTCACTCCTTATAAATGTGTTAGTAAACATGTATTGTAGATGCAAGACAGGATTGCAGCTGTGGTGCCCATTGTCAAAAAGCAAATGGAACAGACCCTACAAACTCAACAGAGGCTGAATAACCGGCATGCCCAGGTATATATGTTTGCCACTGAGGACAGAGTTCTTATTTTGATACCCATAGAGCAAATCAAGTTTTTGTATAAATGGTGAGGTTCATTTGAGATCAAGGAGAATGTGACTAAGTGGTTAATTATATATGCATACCAACCGGAAAAGAGTAAGCCCAAACAAATTTACCATGTTAACTTAATAAATCCCTTGAATGATAGATTAGCCCTGTCAGCTGAACCATGCCCAGCAGTAACCTCACTCCCCTCAGTTCTTGATGTAAGCTTGTCAGAGACACTGTCAGCTGCTCAAAAGAACAAGGCTTTAGAGTTTCTCATAAGGAATAGGGATATATTTTCAGAGCTGCCTATCCAAACTGCCATAATAAAACATGACAATGTCACAAACCAGGGTTCAAGATCAACTTAAACTTGGCGTTATAGTAGAGTCTAACAGTGAGTAGTCAAGCATGGGTGGTCTTCAGTATGCCGACTGACGGGATCCCAGCGCACAGTATACCGGCGCCGGAATCCCGACAGCCGGCATACCGACACTTATTCTCCCTCGTGGGGGTCCACGACCCCCCTGGAGGGAGAATAAAATAGCGTGTAGCGCGCCACCGTGCCCGTAGCGTGGCGAGCGCAGCGAGCCCGCAAGGGGCTCATTTGCGCTCGCCACACTGTCGGTAAGCCGGCGGTCGGGCTCCCGGCGCCGGTATGCTGGTTGCCGGGAGCCCAACCGCCGGCATATCATACTGAACCCGTCAAGCATCATAGTTATACTTCCAAAACCAGATGGAAGCCTATGCTTCTGTAATGATTTTCCAAGTTTGATGCTTACCCCACACCCCATATTGATGAACTGAAGAACAGCTAAAAGTTACTGTCAAATACCATTAACTGACAGTGCACAAAAAAAAAATATTCTCTGTTCTCGAAGGGCTGTATTAGTATAAGATGTTGCCTTTTGGGTTGCATGGTGCCCCAGCAATGGATTTGATTTTAAAGCCCCAAAAACAGTATACAGCTGCCTTCTGGACTATGTAGTAATGGTGTCCAGACTGGAAGTCATACTTGGTTAGAGTACAAGCAGTGTTGGACTCAACCAGAAAAGGCAGGGCTAAGAGCCAACCCATAAAAGTTCTGCTTAACGATAGAAGAGGTTAAATATTAAGGGTTCACCATAGTTAGAGGATTAATTAAGCCCCAACTGAATACAATTGGAGCTATCCAAAACTGGCAATGTCCAGTAAGTAAAAAAATAAGTGAGAGACTTTTTTAGGTGTGATAGGGTATTATCAATGGTTAATTTCTAATTTCACCACCATAGTAGTTTCATTATCAAATATGGTGAAATGGAAGCCTGAGGCAGAAAAGTGTTTCAGGCATTGTGGCATTATGTATGCAACCTGTATCGATAACGCAAGAATTTGTGGTACAGATGGATGACTCAGAGGTAGGGGTAGGTGCCATATTGTCCAAAAACAGAGATGGGGAGGATCACTCCATAATTTGAGTAGAAAAGAGGTGCCCCATTGTGGAAAAGGAAGTATTGGCCATTAAGCTGACATTAGACATTTAGAGATATTACCTTTTGTGCAGACCGTTTAAACTGGTGACAGATCACGCACCTTTAAGATGGAAGTTTGTTACTAAAGGTCAGAATGCCGAGGTTACAAGATGGTTTTTAGCATTGAAAGACTACGTTTACAGTTAAACATAAGCTGGATACACAATTAGCCAATGCAGATGTGTTGCCACGTGTTTTTTGCTTAGGAACAAGTGTTCCACTCCCTAGGTCGAAACAATGATGGGCGGGGGTATGTGTGACCAGAACACTGGAATAGTGAAGCAGGTATACAGATATAGCTGGGCTCAATTTACCCACGATGCGTAAGCACGAGTGCAGGCATCGCAGGTGTGAATAGCTGTGCCCGGTTGTGACTATTCGCACCCATGATCGCATAATGTACAGTCTATGGAAAGTCTAACGTTAAATGATTCGCAAGCATGCCTAGTTACTACATCTCTATTTGCCCCAGGTTCTGACTGACATGTTTTAAAAACACCAGGAACCCCAGGTTCTGACTGACATGTTTTAAACATCCCTGGATTTTTGCTAATAGTTTTTGGGCTTTGGTAAAAGCCTGCTAAGGGTCCTAGGGTTATGGATGGAGAGTGAGTGTGGGCTCCATCCATTAGGCACATTCTGGGTTTTCAGGGCCTCTAGCTCAAAAGTTAATTAGCAATTGTACTTGTGAAGGGTGTTAAAAGGCTTTCAGGCCGGACATTCACTCTCTGGAGAAAGGGACTGCAGAGTCTCAGTGAGAGAAAACCCTGCTACAGTACTTGGTACAGGTGAGCTAGACTCTGAGTTACATATACAAAGTGGCTTCAGCAACATCCCAATGTGAGTAATTACTTCAGTGTTTGGGACACTTTGGTGTTGGGGTATTGATTTACCTGAATCGATCTCTGGTAAGAAGCTACATTTCCTATGTTCTCCCAGTGAAGGCACCGTTCAAATTGTAGGAGAAAAAAATATATTTATTTTATCCTCTCTGCAAGCATTATAGAAAAGGGGCTGTTTAAACCACTAAACCTAAAACAGAATTTGACTTATATAGAAGACCTAACGACAAAACCCACAAAAATATATGTAGAAGATACAAGAGGTTATCAGAACTTAAGGTTATGCCAGTAGCTTGTATTCATCTACATGGTAAAGTAAAAGTAATTTTTTTCTCAAATATCTAATATTTTTTAGAATAATGTCTTTCTATAGAACATAATCAGGAGCAAATGCAGCATTTTCAGAGGGATTTCCAATTACAAATATCACTGCAGTATCTGAATTACCACAGCAACAGATTAATCTAATTAAAATTATGCCTTATTATTTGAATACATTTTTAAAAATGAATTACATTTTGTCATTTTTTTATTTATTAAATAAATCCAGACTGGGCCAGCACAGTGCAGACATCAGGAAGGCATTAATGCAGTGCTGGAAGGGCTCAGAGAACAATAGAATACAAGTAAATACTATACATATAGAGGGAGTGGGGGTAGGCATAGGGAGAGAGATAAGCCACATAAAGCAGAGAGATATGCATACACACAAATGTGCCCTCATTCACCGTTGCTACAATCTCATTAAACAGCCCTTCTAGTTGCGCCTAGTCATGAGCACGCTTAGTAATGCTGGGTGTCTTTTTGTGCATGTTTTACCAGAAAATGTATCATGATTAAGATTAACAGGCTGATTCTGCTGATTAAAATGATATGCGGCATGCCTATATTCTGCGCTTGACTGCAGCTCTTTCTGCATACGAAATGCTACATTACATTGTATTCCAGGGAAACACTGTAACGTAGCATTTCGTATGCAGATACAGCCACAAACAGAATATGCCGCATATCATTTTAATCAGCATAATGCATTTTCGACAAGTGGAGACGCCTGTAATTAGCAGAGTTGCACGGGAACTGCCGGCTGACTCACACCAAGCGTGCTTGGCGTTTTGAAGCTAGACGTATGAGGACACATCTGTACACACATATAAAGCGGTGGGAGGGGAATGCACAGAGGCACATGTGGGAAGATAGCGGTAGGGAGATACACCTAAAGAGCAAACATATCGCTATTGACAGCAAGGAAGAAGGAAAATCATGTCTGTCAGTTTGCACTCTCCTATACTGCTGAATGCGTATCCTGGAAGCGGACGGGAAAAACATAATACACACTCTCTACACTGTTTCCATTGCTGCATGCAGCTCACCAGGTGATGCTGGGGTACAGGCTCTGTGCTCCTCAAATGAGATAGCCGTGCCCTGCCTTCTCTGTGGCCGACAATATGCAGCGTGTGTTGCATGCTGCTGCCAGCAACAGGTGATTCCAGGGTAGAGGAGGTTTCCAGGTATCAAGAAACCGCAGCTAAAAAACGCTAAGGGTATTCACAGACAAATCAGGGTTACACACCCGCTAATGCACCCATGATATATCTGCCGTTTAACTGTATCAAAGTTCCATTTTAGACGTCAATAAACAAACTCACCAAAACGCCTGCAGAACACTCCAAAGGTGGCGCTTTCCTCCACTACACGAAGATCTGCCAGAAGAGACAGCTCAAGTCCTCCAGCTACGCAATAACCGCTCACAGCAGCAATTACCGGTTTGGAAAATTGCATTCGACTAGGTCCCTTAGAAGAAATATATTATCTTATTATCTATATTATTAATATATACTAATGAGCACACATTTATGTTTATCATGACAGGTATAAAAATATTTTCTGTATAACCTTTATTTTGAATTTCATTTTCTAAACCATATTGTGGCTGAAGAAGAGTTATCTGTACATCTGTTGGCAGAGTCTTTCTTATATGTTGTATGCACTGTGCATACTCTGGAACCAAATATAAAGTATGGGTGAGTTGTACGCATTTTCCACACATCCACACGGTATCCACTTGATAGATAGACAGTGTCTAGTTAGACAGTCAATAGATAGACACCATATGTTAGACAGACATTAGGTCGACAGGGTCAAAAGGTCGACATGAAAACGGTCAACCTAAAAAAGATAGACACATTTTTTTTTAATTTAACATGTTTTTGAACTATTTCATACCTACTCTATCCATGTCGGCATAGAGTTGGTTATAAACCTTGTGGCGAGCGCAGTGAGTCACTGAGCCCGAAGCATGGAGTGAAACGAGCCCAGCAAGGATATGCCTTTCTACAATTGGGGGTCCCAGAAGACAAAACTATCCACACAAACCATAAAAATCATGGTGTCTACCTTTTTTGTGTCGACCATTTTCATGTCGACCTTTTGTACGGTCTACCTTTTTCATGTTGACATTTTGGCCCTGTCGACCTTATGTCTGTCTAACACATGGTGTCTATCAATTGACTGTCTAACTAGACACTGTCTATCTATAAACCCACACCCATCAACACTGTAAGAGGCATCATTGGGCTTTAGCAGGGCATTCTCACACAGACAAAGTTCAGTGAGGGCATGTTAATGGAACTTCAGATGTGTCTTCATAGCCTTAAAACGCCATGCGATGCGAGGTGCCTGGCACCAATAACCCGCATTGAGTGGTGTAGCCTTTTTTTGGCCCGAATGTACATCTTAATCACAGTGCAATGCAACAAAACCAGTTCAGGATACTGCACGGAATAATTTGATATGCATCACGTGTGTGATTGAGTCTGAATCTGTATATATAGCACAATGGAACTTGGTATGAAAAAAAGTTGTGGACGCTGCATCACAGCACTTCATATACAGATTCAGACTGTTTCACAGAGATATTCACGTGCAGTCTCGTCGCGGTTGTCGCATTGTGATTAAGATGCATACTTAAGCAAAAAACAAACTTGCCACAAGCCGAGTCGTGCGGGAATTAGCTCGTTGAGAAGGGAATTTTGGCGCTACACTATCAAAGTGTAAATGCACCTGTTTCCAGACATATTATTTGCACCAAATATAGGCTGGTAAAAGTGCGCTGACGAACATCAAGTAAAGTAGAGTACAACTCTGAATTCAGGTAAATATATGTATTTATGTCTGTGCATGCAATATGGGAACAGATGCACACAATTTCCATCCAACCCTGCATCAGACTACTTATACTGTATGTCCGCGTAAGCTGTTGTAAATACCATAGGCCCGGGTCCTTTAGTGACGTCTGGTTCTACCTTCAATGAGCTTGCATTGTGAGCTACTTCTTTTAAGTCGAACCCAGCACAGAAATTTCCACCTGTAGAATGAAATAACGGAGACTTATATGAAATAGAGAAATGGCCACATTTTAATAACTTCACCTTTTCCCCTTATTTTACGTTTTTTTATTTATTTTTATATTATTGAATATTTTTTTACTGAAAAGTGGAGATTTACCCACTCTTCCGTGTGGCTGGGAGCGCCACACAATTTTCAGCTGCTCTGAGAGAGTAGGCAAGTATGCACCAAACTGAGGTTAGGTTAGAGGGCCTCACTGGAAAAGGTAGACGGACACATTTGGCCTTCAGGCCATGGTTTGGTCACCCCTGCTCTAAACTCAGAATCAGAGCGAGAAAGGGACTTGTGAGGGAAGCCACAGAGAGGACAATTATTTTGTGAAGGTGCTACAGAGGTCAGTGTCAGGACTGGAGTGAAGATGCTCCAGTCAATTATATCAAGAATTCTGCATACAAGTTGCCTGTATGGAAGGTGTCTAGAAATAGGCTACTACTGAAGAACAGTGACCCAGCTAAAATGTGGGGTTTTGTGGTCAGATGGGCCAAAATCAAAACACTATGGGCTCAATCCAATTAGGTGCGAGTTGCCTTGTGCAAGCCATTTTCAAGTCAAATCCGTACTGTGAATTGCATTTGCAAGCCAATTCCAAATTCAATTTCCTTTTTCAGAGGAAATTAGCATTTTTTTGTGTGCACCCCCCTGAGGGTGTGAAAAAGTAGGGAAAATATTTTTCTTAGGTAAAAATGACTAATTAGGCATTTTGAAATTTTCAATTAGCTTAATTTTTGTGGTTAAAAAATAATGGTCTGAAATTACCCTAAAATCTACTTTTTCGTTGAGATCATGCACCCCAAATTTATTAAAGTATTTTTTTTTTCTTCAGAAACAAATTGCTTTTTTCTCCTGCACTGTCCCTAAGGACCTGCTAGCGCTTTTGCTGCATGGCACCTTGCGTTCAGCGTCCAAGTCTAAGAACAAATTGATTACACAAATGTGTAATGCTTCTAAACTCCTAATAGCCAAACAATGGAAATCCCTTCACTTTCCCACTCAATCTGCCCTTGTTAGTAGGTTGTGGAATATATTACATCCCTTTATTCCATATCTAATGATCCACATACAATCAGATATGGAATGCCTGGTTCACTTTCCACAAATAATCTATGCCGGGTGCCCCCCTTGATACTGTTGTATCCTTTTTACTTACTCTCCCTCCTGCTTTCTTCTTCCATTCCCAGTACTATTTCATAGTATCATATATACACCTCAACTGTTGTCTGCTTATCTATTTTTTCGGAGTTAGACAATTGCTATTAGCCTATTGTTTTTTTACCCAGTTTTTTGTTGTCTTGAAAGAAAATCTAAAACTCACTATACTTTACTGCTTAGTTCTCATTGTGGATTTGATTGGATCTCATGGATCATCCTCTTTGTGATTTGCTGATCTCACTGATGTTATGCAGTGTCTTTAAAATAAAAGGTTTATTTAAAAAAATATTGCTTTTAATAAATTATTTCAAATGTCTTTAAAAAAAACATTAACAGTCAACTTAAATTACTACCCAAAGCCCCTTTTTCCATGTAATTAAATTAAATTTGTAAGATTTTTATCATTTTACTTTAAAATGTAAATATGCAAAAAACAGCCATTTGACACCTTTTAAAAGTGTGCAGTACTTTCTTTATGCCCACTAACCACCTTCTATATGATTTTGCTAATGAATTATTTGGGGTCCAGGGAGGCCTCCCCACTTTTTCATTCACTTCTGCCAGATTGCATTTAGCAGAAAATTTGCACACCCTTTACACGAACACAGCAAATTGGCATTTGTAATTGGATCTGCGAATTCTCAGGTGCGTGCATTTGTGTGAAGTATGCGTGTTTCATGAAACAAGCTTACCTTTGCAGACTCATACCTAATTGAACTCCCCACTATGTGTGGTACAAACCTAACACCATCCCAACAGTAAAGTATGGGAGTTGCAGCATCATGAGAATGTTTCCTCAGCGGGGAGGGGACATTTTGTTAAACATGAATTAAAGATGGATGGTGCAAAATACAGGAAGACTGCAAGACAAGCAACTTCAGTCTGCTAGAACACTAAAGATTGAGAGAACACGCACCTTTCAGTTGGACAATAATCCCAAGCACAAGGCCACAGCTACACTGGCATGGCAAAAGGTGAATGTTCTAAAATGGTCAAGTTAAAGTTTAGGTCTAAATCCAATTGAGATTCTGTGGCAATAGTATGCAGCTCCCAAGCCTCATCCAACCAAAATGTACAACGTGGAGCAAACATTACTCCCAGCAGACAATTGCCCCAACATAGTAAAGCTGTTATTTGCTTACAGAAAAAGGTGGCTCCACCAAGTACAAGTCTTGAAAGGTAGAATACCTATGAAAGTAGCATTTTCAGATTTTATTTAAAGGCAAAAACAACTACAGAGAATAATTAATTGCAAGTTAGAAATTTGAGTTTAAGAGCCTACTGGTTCACAATAAAAATACTGTCTGGAACAATCTGTGTAAGTTTAGGGCAGTGATTTTCAACCTTTTTCAACTTGCGGCACACCAAAAGAGATTTTAAAATTGCCAAGGCACATAAAAAGTCCCTCGCAGGGAAAAAACCAACACATTGGCCTCCACGTGAAAAAACAACAACACATTGGCCTCCACATGAAAAAACAAACAAACTATCAATCTCACTGGCCCTCATAGAAAAAAATACATTGGTACCCATATGAAAAAGACTAAAACAAATTTTCCCCTACCTTTCGGTAACTCAATTTCCCTGGACCTTTCCAACTCCTCAGCGCTGGGAGTTGCTAAAGCCTGTGGAGTAGCACTAACAATAGCCAAGACTCAGAGCCACAGTAACAACACTGTGTGGGCCAGCAACGTATGATCTCACGCCACTGCAACTGCATTGGTCAGGGCCACCAGGAAGAGACCAGTGCTGCCCAAAATTAATAGTTGAACTGGGGGCAGTGGTGGTACACTTGAGAACCACTCATGGCACTCTAGTCTGCCATGGCACAGCAGTTGAAAAACGCTGGTTTAGGGTGTTAAATACTTTTGCAAGCCACTAGGGGGGGTCATTCTGACCCGATCGCTCGCTGCAGTTTGTCACAGCGATCGGGTCAGAACTGCGCATGCGCTGGCACCGCAGCATGGCAGTCGTCGTTGCCTAGCGATCAGAGGCTGTCGCTGGGCGTCAAGCCGACGTTTAGGGGGCAGGTCCGGCCAACGCAGGCGTGGCTGGACCGTGGGGGGGCAGGCCGCGGCGGCTGCGTGATGTCTCACGCAGCCGCTGCAGCCAGTGGCAGCGACGAACAACTCCCGGCTAGCCGCAGGAGCTGTGCTGGCCAGGAGTTACTCCAGAAATACAAAAGCATCGCCGCTGTGCGATACTTTTGTATTTGTGCGGGTGGCACCGACATGCGGGGCGGACTAGCCCTGTGCTGGGCGTCCCCCCCGCATGTCAGGGAAGATGATTGTAGCTGTGCTAATAGATGATCGTAGTTGTGCTAAAATTAGCACAGATACGATCAACTCGGAATGACCCCCTATATGCACACTTCTTTTAGTAAGTCAGTAACATGCGTAAAAGAACAAATTGAGTTTTTATTTAAACCACATTGAATTATTTTTTATAAGAGACAACATAACTAAGCACTGCTGAAAGAAGTATACCTCTGCTAATTAAAAAATGCACAGCATAGATAAGATTCAGAATTGAAAATCTCCTGACATCTTTTTACGTCACAGAAATGATACCTTTATGAAATACGATTTAATCACCAGATATTTCAATGCAGCTGCAACATGTTTTTAAATGAAAACACATTCACATTTTGGCACATCTGTAACCCGGGTGAATTAGGGAGGGTGTAAACGAAGAAAGGTTCTCTTAATTAATTTGTAACTCTCTCACATACAGCCTTCTCCAACAAACAGACAAATTATTATCTTTTTCATTACTACACTTTAGTGTACTGTGAACCAGTGTTCATATGAAACAATCTTTTGCTATTTGATACCATCTTCACAAAGTTAATTTATGTGGCAATGTTTCCAGTTCATTTTTAATTGGTTTTGAATCTCATGCCATAAACGACTGGACTCAATGCAGCAGATACAGCACGCTTATTTACCTACTTATTAAAAACATGTAAAGACAATAATGATATTGGAAGCCTCAAATGATGCCTGGACAAAGTGTTACACAAAATAACTACAGATGGGTTCGATTTGCCAGTCTTGAATAAAAAAGCTTGAAGTACAGTGTAGCGAGTACAGTAATGCACTAGTGCCGAAAGATGGCATTCAGGAATGTTTTGAGTGGTACCTGCAGGGTGAGTCCCTTGCCTACTATACAAGCTGTATTGCTCCTCCCCTCCTGCTCCATGTAGTTCCAAATAAACTTTTTGGTGTGATAAACCCTCTCCAAACAAGAGAAACCAATCATGTCCTGCATTAGAAAAGCCTGGACCTCTGGTGAGTGACCCACACCACAGTCCTGCTCACAAATTTATGAGGCATGTTTTTTTACTGCATGCCCATATATTCAGAGCAGTAACTAGGTGTGGGAGGATGGGGCATTGCACACAGCGCAGTGTCTCTGTGGGCGCACCATCCGCATCCACACTGATTGTCCGCCTAAGCTGCAGCGATGCCTGCTGTGCATCTAATGTATATTAGTAGTGCTGCGCCCGGCTTCTTCCCTGCCGGAGGCAGCGCTGCTAATATACATTACATGCACAGCAGGCAACGCTGCGGCTGGACAGTCTGTGACTGTGAGACAAGTCTCTCTCTCTTCCCCCGTGCTCTGCTCCGCCCCCCCAGATCTCCTCCTCCTGCTCTCCTTGCACTGTACCTTCCGGGTCCTGGAGAGGAGACGGCTGCTGCTCTCAGCACGAGTGAAGTCTCCCCTTCCCTCCCCTCCCTCGTCCAGACTCACATGAAAAGGCTGCTTATGTGGGTATGTAGTACCAGGCTGTGAATAATTTGACTAGCCTTGTGGTTGGTCATTTTAAACTGTCTCTCTCAGTAACATTTTAGATAACTTACTGTGTGTACAGATTTTGTAAAAAAAAAACAACAACCTGCACAAACTGTACCTTAACTCAATATCCACTGAGATTGAAAACGTAATACTTATTGTTTGTAAATATTCTGTGTGTGTGTATAAATATGTATGTGTGTGTGTGTGTGTGTGTGTGTGTGTGTGTGTGTGTGTATATATATATATATATATATATAATTTTTTTTACTACTGTGCGGTGTAATGTGACTATCGGGCGCTACTGTGCTGTGTAATGTGACTATCGGGTGCTACTGTGCTGTGTAATGTGACTATCGGGCGCTACTGTGCTGTGTAATGTGACTATCGGGCGCTACTGTGCTGTGTAATGTGACTACCGGGCGCTACGGTGCTCTGTAATGTGACTATCGAGCGCTATGGTGCTCTGTAATGTGACTATCGGGTGCTACTGTGCTGTGTAATGTGACTATAGGGCGCTACTGTGCTGTGTAATGTGACTATCGAGCGCTGCGGTGCTGTGTAATGTGACTATCGGGCGTTACGGTGCTGTGTAATGTGACTACGGCGCGCACTGTCCCTATTTTACATATGGGGATATAAAATAGATCTCTAGGGCCACGCCCATTCCCCATAAAGCCACGCTCCCATATTTTTGAAGGCGCGCACTAACCCTGTTTTGTATATGGGAAGGAGGTGCCGATCCTGTTTCTTGCACACAGCGCTAAAATGTCTAGTTACGGCACTGCAATATATTATATATATATATATATCTCTATGGTTTGATAACCGAAAAATGGCACCAGCAGTGATTAGAGCCCATTTTATTGTTTTCTAAATATAATGAACATTGTAAAATGGGATTTTAATATCTACCGGTAAATCCCTTTCTCGTAGTCCATAAGGGATACTGGGGTTTGCTTAATACGATAGGGTACAGAAGGGGTCCAAGGCAGCCAGTGCACTTTAAATTTGTTCCACTGGGTGTGCTGGCTCCTCCCCTCTATGCCCACTCCCACAGGCAGTTAAGCAAAATCGTGCCCGAAGGAGAAAATACATACTTGAGAGAAGGAACATAACAAACAGTACGGATGGTGTAATGGTTAGCATTACTGCCTCACAGCACTGAGGTCATGGGTTCGATTCCCGTCATGGGTTCAATTCCCACCATGGCCCTAACTGTGTGGAGTTTGTATATTCTCCCCGTGCTTTCGTAGGTTTCCTCCGGGTACTCCGGTTTCCTCCCACAATCCAAAAATATACTGGTAGGTTAATTGGCTCCCAACAAAATTAACCCTAGCGTGAATGAGTGTACGTGTACATGTGGTAGGGAATATAGATTGTAAGCTCCACTGGGGCAGGGACTGATGTGAATGGGCAAATATTCTCTCTGTAAAGCGCTGCGGAATATGTGTGCGCTATATAAATAACTGCCAATAATAAATAATAATAACAAACAGGGAGTGGTGAGATTCACACACCAGCACACTATCACATAAAACAACCAGCAAACGGATGGAACAAAACAGCAACAGCTGAACAGGTAACATTTTGAAAAGAGGAAAGAGAAGTCAACGTACTGAGGCGGGAGCCCAGTATCCCTTATGGACTACGAGAAAAGGATTTACCGGTAGGTATTAAAATCCCATTTTGGGGTTTACTTAATACGATGAGGACATCTCAAAGCATCCAGAACAGGCGGGAACATGTGGAGACGCCTGCAGCACCACTTGCCCAAACTGGGTATCCTCTTTGGCCAGGGAATCAAACTTAGAACTTCACAAAGGTGTTCCTCCCTGACCAGGTAGCAGAATGGCACAGTTGCAAGGCCAAGACTCCACGGGCAGCCGCCCAGGAAGACCCCACTGATCTTGTAGAGTGGGCCTTCAGAGACTGTGGAACAGGCAAGGCTGCAGACACATAAGCCTGTTGGATAGTAGACCTAATCCAATGAGCAATGGACTGCTTAGAAGCAGGGCAACCCTTTTTCTGCGCATCATATAGCACGAACAAGGAATCCGTCTTTCTGAACCGAGCCGTTCTCTTAACATAGATCCTCAAGGCTCTCACGACATCCGGCGGAGCAGATGTACCAAAACTGGAAGGGACTACAAGTGGTTGATTCAAGTGGAATGCCGAGACAACTTTTGGCAGGAACTGCTGTCTAATCTTGAGTTCAGCTCTGTCCTCGTAAAAGATCAGGTAGGGACTCTTACACGATAAGGCCAATTCAGAGACACGCCTAGCAGAAGCCAACGCCAGCAACATCACCGTCTTCCACGTGAGGTATTTGTCTTCTACCGTCATCAAGGGTTCAAACCAGGAAGACTGTAAAAAATCACCACGTTCAAGACCCAATGGAGGTTGTATGCGGAAAACTCCCTGCAGGAAGGTCTGAACCTCTGGTAACATTGTCAACTTCTTCTGGAAGAAAATTGAGAGAGCCGAAACCTGGACCTTAAGGGATCCCAGACGTAAGCCCTTATCCACACCAGCCTGCAGGAAACGTAAGAGACACCATAAGTGAAACTCCACAGGCGGATACGTGCGTTCCTCGCACCAGGAGACATATCTCCTCCAGATATGATGATGGTGCTTTGACGTCACCGGTTTTCTGGCCTGAACCATGGTTACAATAACCTTCTTGGAAAGGACTTTCCGGGCTAGGATGTTTCGCTCAACTTCCAAGCCGTCAAACGAAGACAACGTATGTCCGGGTAGCCGAATGGTCCTTGTTGTAGAACAGGGGTGGGCAATTATTTCAGCTGGGGGGCCGCTTTACACTTCCAGCGAATATTCGAGGGCCACACGCAAAATACTCAAAAAGAGTCCCCTTTTTGCACATTACGGCAGACAGCGTGCCCTTTTTTACACATTATGGCAGATAGCGTGCCCTTTTTTACACATTACGACAGACAGCGTCCCCTTTTTTACACATTAAGGCAGACAGCGTGCCCTTTTTACACATTACGGCAGACAGCGTCCCCCTTTTTACACATTACGGCAGACAGATTCCCCTTTTTACACATTACGGCAGACAGCGTGCCTTTTTTACACATTACGGCAGACAGCGTCCCCCTTTTTACACATTACGGCAGACAGCGTCCCCATTTTACACATTACGGCAGACAGTGTCCCCATTTTACACATTACGGCAGACAGCATACCCTTTTTTAAACTTTAAGGCAGGAAAGAAAGAAAGAAAGAATACTGTCTCCGCTGGCTCAGGCTCCTCGATGCAGCTTCTGCAGAGATCCAGGGCAGGGGAGAAGGAGGAGGAGGGAGGTGGAGGAGGGAGCCGCAGCAGCGCTGTGTAATTGGTGGAGGTGCTGCTGCTTCTGTCCCTGTCCTTCACCACAGGCTGCACTCCGCCGCTGTGAATGCTGGGATGCGCTTCCCAGCATTCACAGCGGCGGAGGTCAGCCTATGGTGAAGCAGAGGGACAGCAGCAACAGCACCTCTACCAATTACACAGCGCTGCTGTGGCTCCCTCCTCCACCTCCCTCCTCCTCCCTCTCCCCCTTGCCGCTGCGCTCTTCTCAGTCACTGGCCGCCGCTCCTGCTCACTGCCCTCCCCCCCCCCCCTGTGCTGCCCAGCGCATAACAGAGGAAATCCTGGTCAGCTGACGCTGTGACGTGACCGGGATTTCCTCAGCGGCACCGCGTCTGGGAGCAGTGTAGCGCAATGACAAGCGGCTCAGCCTGTCGGGCCGCTTGTCATTGCACTCTGATGGGGCACAGTGGGCCAGGCAGCATCGGTCCGCGGGCCGCATGTTGCCCACCCCTATTGTAGAAGATCCTTTCGCAGTGGCAGGGGCCAAGGGTCTGTAACGGACATGTCCAGAAGATCTGCGTACCACGTCCTGCGAGGCCACTCCTGGGCAATCAGAATTGCCTGGACTACCTGATTCCTGATTCATTTGAGCACCCTTGGGAGCAACAGAATCGGAGGAAACAGGTAAACCGACCGATAAGGCCAAGGAGACATCAGCGCATCTATTGCCCTCGCTTGAGGGTCCCCGGTTCTTGAGCAATACCAGGGAAGCTTCTTGTTAAGTCGAGAAGCCATCAAGTCTATCTGTGGGCAACCCACCGGTCGATGATCTGTTGAAACACCTGTTGGTGGAGACCCCACTTTCCCGGGTGAAGATCTTGACGACTCAGGAAGTCCCCTTCCCAGTTGTCGACCCCCGGAATGAAGAAGGCGGACATTGCTCTTGCGTTTCTTTCTGCGCAGAGGAGTATCTTCAACATCTCTCGCATGTAGGCTCTGCTTTTTGTCCCTCCTTGTTGATTTATGTAAGCCACCACCGTGGCGTTGTGTGACTGAACTTGGATCCCCCGATCCCTGAGCAGAGGAGAGGCCTGAAGCAGAGCATTGTAGATTGCCCGAAGTTCCAGAAGGTTGACTGGAAGTAGGTCTTCATGGGTTGACCATCTGCCCTGAATCTGAGCCCCCTGGGTGACAGTTCCCCATCCCCTCAGACTCGCATCCATCATGAGGAGGATCCAATCCTGGAACCCGAAACTTCGACCCTCCAGTAGGGTGGAGGACGGTATCCACCACAGGAGGGAAATCATGGCCTGAGGTGACAGACGTATTATCCGGTGCATCTGAAGATGAGATCTGGACCACTTGCTCAGGAAATCCAGTTGAAATGTTCTGGCGTGGAACCGTCCATACTGAATCGCCTCGTACAAGGCATCTTCCCCAACAATTTTATGCAAAGATGCATAGATATTCGCGTAGGCCGGAGGATCATTCGGACCATCTCCTGAAGCGTTCTCGCTTTGTCCTCTGGGAGGAACACTTTCTGGGCCGCCGTCTCTAGCAACATTCCCAGGAACAGGAGTTGCTGAGTCGGTTCCAGTTGGGATTTCTGGAAATTGAGGATCCAACCATGGCGTGACAGAAGGTGGACAGTGCGGTCTATATGGAGCAATAAAAGCTCCTTGGATCTTGCTTTTATCAAGAGATCGTCCAGATAAGGGACAACATTGACTTGGAATTGGAACATCATCTCCGCCATCACCTTCGTGAAGACCCTCGGGGCTGTAGACAGGCCGAAGGGTAACGCCTGAAACTGGTAGTGATTGTTCAGGAGGGCAAACAGCAGGTAAGCTTGGTGAGGAGGCCAAATGGGGATATGGAGATAATCGTCCTTTATATCCAGAGAGACCATGAACTCCCATTCTTCTAGGCCCGCAATCACCGCTGGCAGGGATTCCATCTTGAATTTGAAAACCTTGAGGTAAAGGTTCAAGGAATTGAGATTCAGAATGGGCCTTACTGAACCGTCCGGTTTCGGTACTACGAACAGGTTGGAGTAGTAACCCATTCTTTGTTGCAACAGTGGTACTGGAACAATGACATGGGACTGGAACAATCTTAGGATAGCCTTTTGTAGCATAACTCTGCAGATTCCTGTTCCCAGGAGGAGTTGAAACAATTCTAGGTGTACTTAGGTACACCCACACTTTCCACTATGATACTCATCTAGCTGATGGTGGATCATAAGACCTTTATATGATATTTTAGGTATATTTTTTTCACCCACCTTTCTATTAAACAGTATTACACTATTGTGAATCCTCTTGTCTTTCTCCCTTGGGTATCCATACGGATGACTGCCAGAGAAATTCAGCTAAACCGTGCAAAGCTGGCATATGGATGGACTGGTTTGCATATAGAACCTAAAAGGACTGGAAATTAAGTATGGACTTATGATATACCTATAGACTGACTATATAAGAGTATAGGCGCTAGGTTATACTTTTGTGTTTTCACCTCTGACTGCTCACTCACTCACCACTGCTCACTCACCAGTGTGTATTCTCTCTATCCGATCCATTGCCTGAACCTGTGAACCTTTCAGCTGGATTCCTTCATTGCAGCTGCCTCTGAGTCTGCGTCTCTGGATTCTGCCTGCACTATTGCCAGCATGTATTCAAGCTTCCGGTTCAAGCCTCTGGTTCCAGTCCGGCTCTAGCTAGTTTTCACCTCTGGCCCTATTACGGTTCAGGCTCTGGTTCCAGTCTGGATTTACTGTGTCCATTTCTCTGGATCCAGTCTAGTACAGCTTGTTTACTACTTCTTTGTCCCAGGCTGTGTAGTTAACTGAATTTTCCCTGAAGACTATTATAGTGCTTCTACTGCTAAGTCTTCAGTCTGCTTGTATCCTAACTTCCTGCAACTCCTCTGAATACAACTGCCTGCTCATTGCAGGTTCAAGTGGGCTTTTTCTAGCTACACTTCAGATTGCTACTCAGCGGAGCCCTACCTTCTGTGTCCCCATCGATGGTGGTTGTTGTACTGAGGGTCCTCTCTCTGGGTACTGGAGTTCATACTGAGTCTCCGCTGGTGTGGTCACTTTGGGTGCTGGGTGCTAGGTACTGGAACTATACTTCTTTTAAGGGTATGGGCTCCAAGCACTCAGCGCTGGTAGTTGGTTTGAACCATCATTAGCGGATTCCAGGTGGGCTACTGATTACTGTATTACTTGCTGTTCCGTTCCTGGAGTTCTTAAACACTGGTCCCGGCCACTGACTCCTGTATTCAGTGTTAGGGGTTGAGTACCACTCAGTTGATTCCAGGGTCTGTAAGAATTTTCAGTTCTCACTAACCTCCCTGACGGAACCAGGCATATACTATATGTACCTCGCCCTTGAGTAGATCTATATCTCATTCAGCCATATAAATACCAGTACGATTCATCAGCCCCATTCATGGGTCCTGACTCGGATCTGAAACTTCAAACCATGAAACTATTATTGTACACACTTAACTATGTGTACCCAGGACTACATCGCGGGCAATGGGACATGGCAAGCGGCAGCTGCATACACACTTGCCAATGCCAGGGCGGGGGGGCACGTGACATGCTACATTCTGCAGCATGTCATTGCAAGCGATAGTCCACATTGGCTCTGCTGCAGGGCTGACAAAGGATGATGCTAGCAACCCGCATAAGCACGCATATCATGGGTACATACCAGACGATGTACCCCGATATGTCGTTCTGATCTGCAGGATCGGGCGACATATAGTCTAGTGTGTACTCAGCTTAACTGGTTTTATGTTGTGCCCAACAACTTTATTAAGTGTTGATAAAACAATTGGAATTTACAGATCGCATCATCCTCAAGAATGTACAATATTTTCCAATGAAATCAATGTAATGCTGAAACACACAGTGGCATAATTACTCAGCAGCGTTTAATTAGAAAGTGAAGGCAGGAATTAAAACTTCTCTAAAAATAGCTTTCAAAATAGTAACATGAAGAGAATTGGTTAAATATGATTTCACCAATGATGTAACTTTGTTTGCACTCACAACAAACCATCCTAAGTAGGTCTTTCACAAAGTCGGGTCCCAAGTATCCATGATTTCTTTTCCACAGATGAAAAATGTAGGATGTGAAATAATAAAAACAAGATTCTTAGGAAAGTTTAAACTTAATAGCTTCCCAGCTCAGCTCTCTCACTTCCTGGTCATGTAACAAAAGGTGCAAGTCATATTTTCTTTGTAAACAGTGAAAAAAGGGAGCCTGTATCTCAGTTTGAACCAAATTGACGGAGAACATGGAAACTTACACTTGGCCCCTTTGCCTATACGTCAGAACGACTACTGGGATTAGTGTGTTTAGGATAATGTTACAGCTCCTAATGGCAAATCATTTTTGAGACAACTCAGCTCCCATTTTAGTCAAAGTAAAGTAAGAGGAATAAAAACTAAATCTTGTACTTCACATGCAGCTTTGTTTTAGCACCTACAGTAGCATCATTATAAACTGTAGTTTTTGCTGTACCGGTTTCATTGATAAATGCAAAAGTACATCTATACTGTATTTGCATTCTGATCATTTAATTGAAAGAAATTATTTTTATTTGAAATATCAGATTTTTTTTCAACCTATGAAGCATATTTCACTTCAAGCAGTACGGTAAAATGACATCATCAGTTATATACAAAGCTCCATGAACAAGCGTTCACCTGAATGCTTTCCTTCTATTATAGTATGCATCTATTATGCAGTGGTCACTATTATTAGTTACACCTGCTTGTAAATGCACATATCTAATCAGCCATTATGTGTCAGCAACTCAATGCGTTAGACATGGTCAAAAGGTTTAGTTGTTGTGGAAAATGTAATCTACGTGACTTTAACTGTGGAATGATTGTTGTTAAAATGACCGTGGTGGTTACAGGATCTGAGAAATTGCTGATATTCTGGGATTTTCACACACAGCAGTCTCTAAAGTGAGTGACTGTTATGTAGGTGAAAATGTCTCATTAATTAGAGAGGTCAGGGGAGAAAGGCAAGACTGGTTCAACTTTACAGGAAGGTAACAGTAACTCAAGTAATCATGCATTACAACAAGGCTGTGAAGCAAACCATCTCTGAAAGCACGGCATGTTAACATTTGAACTGGATAGGCTACCACCCCCCACCTCCTCTCCATATACTGTATATGTGATCATTTGTTTTCTATGTATATATTTCACTCTTACTGCATATCAAATCAACTTTTCTCCAAATGTAATGCATCCTCATTTATTTGTTGTTCATTATGTCAATAAGTAGCTCGTCTTCTTACCTGCACAACCATACCACTATTACCACTATTTCAACCTCTATTGTAAAGGCATATCTAAGAGAAGGACCAACGGTGGAGATCTACATAGGGATGGCACTAAATAATGTCATCTATATGATACATTATATATTACAGCTGCTATAGAATAATGATAATCCTCCTCCTGCTGCTCTCCATCTGACACCAAGTGCTACTGCCTCTGACAGACATGTAATAGCAAGTTCTGGTAACACAGGCGTGAATGTGATACTGGACCCACAAAGGGGCTCAATGTAAAAGTGTGCCCCAGGCTTCCTCTCACATACATGGCAAAAGTCCTGGTCACATTGTAGGCACAAACAGGTTTGGTATGGTAACACAACTACATCCCCTTGTCAGAATGTATGACAAGTCAAGAACATCCTAGCTAAATAACAGAGCATATTGACAAAAAAAAAAAAAGAAAGTGACAAGATGTATAGGGACTGTGCTAATATTATAAAGCAGGCTCAGAATGCAGGTTACAGGTGCACTTCTGTGGGGACTATGACATGCCACTAAGCACTTCCCTGTAAAGTGTCCCTGATAACTGCTCTTTTAATGGCATATTTACCAGTTGTGGTGTGAAACTATTACTACTAATTGCAGCGAGGTAACGTAAATTATCACCAGGATTTACCAATCTGCAGGTGTCGCATTAAGCCATGTTCTGGTGAAGCATTGGAAGCAACGTTATAGGTATCGCTGAATGAGCATGTACCAGTATGGGCCAGTAGGGAGGGACTGAAGGATCCCTCCTTCTTACATCCAGGAGATACCTCATTTTTGTGGGTACCACCACCCCTCCTGAAAAATCACATGTCCTTTAGTGTAAAGGTAACTGAGAAAACAGCTCTGCAAGTCTCAGGTTTTGTAATCTGGTAAATCCTTATCACAGTCATGTTTTATATGAGGGCTTGTCTCTCACAAGCCACATTAGCCCAACATTCAGATAATGGGCCTGATTCTGAGTTGGGAATAAAGCAAGAAAGAGCATGTATCTGGACAAACCAGGTTGCAGTGTACATACATCAGACTTGCCTACTCTCCCGGAATGGCCGGGAGGCTCCCGAAAATCGGGTGACCCTCCCGCCCCCCCGGAAGAGCAGGCAAGTCTCCCGATTACAGGGGTCCCCCTAAGCCCGGCCGCCCACTTAGCGAGTAAAGTAGGCGGTCCGGGCAGGCGATGACGCGACTCTTGTTGAATCGCGTCATCGTAGCCACGCCCCCTGTTGTATAATGCCATAATAGCGGCATTACACAGCGGGGGCGGGGCTTACACAACACGATCCTCATAGTCACGCCCCCGGCCCGCCTCCGGCCCTGCCCCCTTCTGCACACACATCGCAGCCCGCCCCCCTGCCGAACCAACCTGGCTGCTCTCTCCCGGAGAGAGCAGCAAAAAAGTCGGTAAGTATGACATACATACATATTTTTGCATGCTGGGTAATGCAGCCACAAATGTTGGTCAGATTTATTTTTACACAGCAATTTAGATTTCAGTGGATTACAGATTTTAGTTTGGACATGACCATATTTCTTCTATCCCCACCTGCAATGCGACAAGGTGCAGAATAACACGCTATTTTTTTCTTCCCTCCACCTCAGAATTAGGCCCTTAAGGAATGGAATAATTTAGGAGAAATGGTGAAAGTCTAGTCACAATGTCCAATAACCAGTGTATGTCATTTCTATCTTTTTTTAAACTATGCGCAAAGTTATAAAAGTAAAGATTTATTAATTCAACCCTTTCTATAAAAACTAAGAAGAAAGCTAAGAGGATAGTCACCTAATCCATGGAATACTGCCGCTGTTAGGGAAGGATCCTTCTCAAATTCATTAAACGCTTGGACAAGCTGGGATGCAGTCTCTGGATTTACAGCATTTCTGGCTTCAGGCCTGTTAATACCAATTGTCAGAATAGTGCCGTGTCTTTCACTAATGACATTCATGATGCCTGCAACGAAAAATGCTAAATAACTTAAAATGCATTAACATTTTAAAATAAATCGCATACTGTAAATCCTACTTATTTATTCAAATGACGCTATACACAATGTAACTTCTGAATATCATTGCAAAAGTTGACCAATTATCATTCTCATAAGCAGAATGCTGTCATTTAAGTTTTCTTTTCATACAACTGCTATTTACTAAATCTAGTATAGGAGACTTACATGTTATCAACATATATTATCTGTATGCTAATTAATGAAAACTTCTGCAGACAGAGGGGGCAAAAATTTAAAATAAACAAGCTGTACTCCTGGGAAATATAACTGTAACATGTTTTGCACAACAGCAATTGTATGTAGTTTGTTTACTATTTGTTTTTTAAATTCTGGCCTTCTCTGCTCCCCCTGCCACTCACTACACCTCGCCCCTCACTCGGTCCTGCCCACCCACCCGCTCTTTATACTTACGGTACTTCGGCAGCCTTTCTACCTTTTCCAGTCTCCCTCGTTAACAATGAGAGCCATTGGGGAACACGCACAGGTTTGCACGCGTTGTAGAGACAGGACAGCATCCTATATAACAAAAGGCTAATGTCACTCCGGACCTCTATGGGAGGAATTCAAGTTCTTTGCGCGCCGGCGGCCACTAGATGGCGCAATTCAAGTGTTGCTCCGTTTGAGGGCACGTACAGCCACCAACGCTGACATTACTGTTATGTCGTTCCATGGTTTTGACAGGCTGGTAACTAGTTACATACAGATATAACAGTTTGAGGGGTATCATATTGGGCGCAGTAATGTTTTACATGGAAAAAATAGGCTTTTTTCATGATTTTTATCCGGTCATTATTATCGGGACCCGGTCGTTATTATCGGGCTAAACAACAATTATCTCGCGTTGCGCACAAAATGAGCAGCTGTTATTTAAAAAATAGGGTGTTATCTGGCCCTTAATCTCAACATAATACATACAACAAATTTTAAAAAAGTGCTCAACTGTTGGTATAACACACTCCTTTACTCCCAACAAGAACAATCCTACACCATTCTTCTCGGTACTGTTCATTTAAAGAGTTTCTCTTTGGACATTCCTCAAAGATGTGGACATATTTGTTGTATATATTATTATCGGGCTATCCAATTATAGCCCATTTTTTCAGTGTGTGTCACCTGGCTGTTTGTCCCTTGTTGTGGACGTCCCTCACAGCCACCGCACCACTGCTAGGATCTCACGAGATTATGTAATCATCTTGCGAGTAAATCTCTGCAGCTAGCTCTATGCCTCTTCAGAATCAGCAGGCTCCAGGCAGTGGGCAGGGACTGGGAGGGGTAGGCATGCAGCAGGCTGGGCGTGGCCTGTGGGTTTAAGAAGTGGTGCAGCTCAGCTCAGTTGTAAGAATCAGCAGCAGGGCTGGTCATCTCTTCGGGAGCTAGCCTGCTAGACTGCGACACTGTGAGATGAAACTGTGACTGTGAGTAACAGACACAGCACTGTGTGTGTGTGTGTGTGTGTGTGTGTGTGTGTGTGTATAAAATATATATATATATATATATATATATATACACACACACACACACATACTGTGGCCACACCCACTCCGGGGCCCAGGAAGTTGTTGTACCGGAGCCCAGGATTTCTTTTGGCGGCCCTGTCTGTATACTGTATGTTATAAAAGGTCATGATAAGATAACGTTAAAATAAGATGTGATAAATTAATTGGAACACATTATCCCCAAGGCCTCAAAATGCCTAAGGGTGTGTACACACGGTGAGATCCTTGCTATGCCCGATTTTTACTTGCGATTTCCCTTGAACTTCCCGGAGCCCAGATAGCACAGATTTTGACTTACTTTTCTTGAGATATGTACTATGTGTGCTTACGATTTTGGCTTATGTGAGATTTTGGCTTATGTGAGATGTCATTGACATGTGAGATGAACTAGATAGTACACCGAGCAAGGATTAACTTGCCTGCACAGTCTATCGTTTCTTGCGATGCCGACCTGGCGGGACAGCGCATCGGGATCACAAGGTGACTTTCACCTTGCGATCTGCACTAACTATTCTTGCGATTTTGATTATATAGTCAAAATCTAAAGAAAATATCTCACCGTGTGTACACACCCTTAGTTCGGCACCTATGTGCTTGGATGGTCTGCCCATCTAGGTGCACACATGCTCTCCATCCTTGGGAAACTTCTCCACAGATTAGAAATATACTTATATGTGCCAGGTGGCAGAAATATCTCCAGAGGTGCACTGTGTAATGATCACATGAAACTCCCACTCCCTACCATTTTACAATCACTCCTTTCCATAACTGAAATATTCCTGGTTTTCTCCTAAATTACTGTAGTTTTGCTGCCTCTGACCATTACTGCATGGAAATTAGGTAACGGTATTAACCATATAAAGACAGAGCAGATATAATAGCCAACTTTCAATTGCCTGATTAATCATTGGAGATGGGGGGGGGGGTACCCCAGGGGTTCTACTCCAAGCCCCAACATTGTTTAGCTTGAATAACGATTTTTCTTAAGTTTGTACCTGTTACGAAGCTGCAAGAAAAAAATAGTTAATTCCTATAGAAATTATCATGGATAAATTTCTCGCCTCTAACTGAATACCAAAAACCTCTGTGGCTACCCAAAGTTTCATCCGCCGTGGGGGGGGGGGGGGGGGGGGGGGAATTACCATGCTTAATTGGACATGCCCTTTAGTATTATTTTAAGGTGCCCTTAACTATGCCATATGCGCATCTCATAATAATGAAAGGATTAAAAAAAATGGTGCAAAATAAAAAAAATCCATGGGATTTTACTTTGAATTTAGAAATCATTTATTTTTCAATTTAAATATTTATTTAAAAAAATATAAAAATATGGTATATTTAGCAGACATTTTCTTTGTATAGTATGAGAGATCCACGCAGGACACAGAGCCTCCTAATAGTGTCTGTGCTCTTTTTCCTCACCTGTCATCAGCTCGCTAAGAAAAGTGGCAGGGAGGAAATGTGGTCTAGAACACAAGATGCATGGCGATTTCTTGCAGATATCAGTGGTTCCGGAACATAGCCAAAAAAGTGAGTTGCTGGTCATTAATTTATTCCACCTACTTGCCCTAACAGAGTGATCTTGTCCTTGTGTGGGGCTACTGGACTTCAGGGATAAGGAGCTATTTATTTTGGCTGTACACTTGGTAACCAAAAGTGCATAAATAGAATTATGTGGGTGCCCAGTTATAAGCACTTCTGTATTCCGATGTCAACAAGTGTATTTATTAAACAAAATTCAGCATTTTTAGTCCAGTTGTAATAACACTGGCTTGAAGAAGGGGACACTAATGTCTAATCTCAACTTCATCTTTCTTATGTAGTGATAGGTCTTCTTTAATCATTTTAAAGGAAGGTAAAACAAGCTTCTAATAATCTAGACTTTGAGTTGCTAATCAGAGAAAGTATTAAAAAGGACTAGTAAATCTGACTGAATATTAAGTTTTAAGTTAACCCAAAACTAATACCTTATTTGATGCACAGCATTCAGCAATCTGGTCTGTAATGCTTGGAGTTTGCCTGCACTTCTTACTTGTTCATGCCGGCAGTGTGTCGCCCGTGTTGCTTACTCATTTCTGTTGGTGGTGTGTCGCCTGCAATTTCTTACTTGTGTCTGCTTATTCTTTCCCGCTGGCAGTGCGTCACCTGCACTGCTTTTTGTTTCCCTGCTTATTCTTACTGGCAGTGAGTCAACTTGCACTGCATACTCGTTCCTGTTGGCAGTGATTTGCCTGCATTTGCGTACTCAATTCTATTAGTAATGTGCTTATTAATTCATCCACCAAAGAAAAACACATAAATATGCGCTGCTTTTACAGGAAGCATTTATATCCTTTGTAATGCCAGAGTACACTTTGCTGTATAGGTGTGTCAGGGGAAGGAGAAAACTGTCATCTTCAGCAGGCATCACAAATGCAAAATATGGTGTCTGCCGGCTGTTGCCCATTGCACATGCGCCTTTTGGCACATGCACAGAACTGGTACTGAAGAACCAGAAGCCCAAGAACCCAAAGGCAAAATGCACTGTGAGAGAAACTGTGGGAGAAAATGGTATCTTCCTGCTTTTCCTACGGTATTAGTGAACATAACCATCTTCAAAACTACTGTAAATTATTTAAAAATTGCAGCAGTTGTCAAATCAAATTGTTAGCTATGGGGCCAGCGCTTCTGAAGAGCATGAAGCAAAATAGCGGCAATCAGACAGTTTATCCACTGTTTCTGCTCTTTTTAAATAGTAAGAAGCCTTTTCTCCTGCTAAATGGCAATGGGGATGATGTACAGGGAGGTGATCACGAGACCGCCTATCGATATCCCTGCGGTCAAAATGCCGATGCCGGAATCCCAACAGGCTGTGAAATTCCGCCGCTGGAATACCGGCACCACAGGCTTTTCTCCCACGACACCCATAGAGGGAGAATACAACCGTGCCCGCAGTGTGGCGAGCGCAGTGATACCGCAAGGGGCTTTCTAGCACTCGCCCCGCTACCAGCATACTGGTGGCCGGATTCCCGCTGTCGGGATCATGGCGGCCGGGATCCCGGCCATCGGTAAATCATATGTATTCGGATGTACAGATGTGTCCTCATGCATCCAGCCTGAATACACCATGCATAGTGAGATGCCTGTGAGAGACTCGCCAGAGCCCGTGCAACTCTGCTGATTTTGGGTGGGGTTTTTTGCAGAAAAAATAAGATTTTACTCACCGGTAAATCTATTTCTCGTAGTCCGTAGTGGATGCTGGGTACTTCGTAAGGACCATGGGGAATAGACGGGCTCCGCAGGAGACTGGGCACTTCTTTAAAGAAAAGATTAGGTACTACATCTGGTGTGCACTGGCTCCTCCCTCTATGCCCCTCCTCCAGACCTCAGTTAGGGAAACTGTGCCCGGAAGAGCTGACATTACAAGGAAAGGATTTGGAATCCAGGGTAAGACTCATACCAGCCACACCAATCACACCGTACAACTCGTGATAACTATACCCAGTTAACAGTATGAACAACAACTGAGCCTCATTAAACTGATGGCTCAGAACAAAAAACCCTATAATAACTATATACAAGTATTGCAGAATTCCGCACTTGGGACGGGCTCCCAGCATCCACTACGGACTACGAGAAATAGATTTACCGGTGAGTAAAATCTTATTTTCTCTAACGTCCTAGTGGATGCTGGGTACTCCGTAAGGACCATGGGGATTATACCAAAGCTCCCAAACGGGCGGGAGAGTGCGGATGACTCTGCAGCACCGAATGAGCAAACTCAAGGTCCTCCTCATCCAGGGTATCAAGCTTGTAGAATTTTGCAAACGTGTTTGATCCCGACCAGGTAGCAGCTCGGCAAAGTTGTAAAGCCGAGACCCCTCGGGCAGCCGCCCAAGAAGAGCCCACCTGCCTCGTGGAATGGGCTTTGACTGATTTAGGATGCGGCAGTCCAGCCGCAGAATGTGCAAGTTGAATCGTGCTACAGATCCAGCGAGCTTAGAAGCAGGAGCACCCAGCTTGTTGGGTGCATGCAGGATAAACAGCGAGTCAGTTTTTCTGACTATAGCCGTCCTGGAAACATAGATTTTCAGGGCCCGGACTACATCCAGTAACTTGGTAGCCTCCAAGTCCCGAGTAGCCGCAGGCACCACAATAGGTTGGTTCAAATGAAACGCTGATACCACCTTAGGGAGAAATTGGGGACGAGTCCTCAATTCTGCCCTGTCCATATGGAAAATCAGATAGGGGCTTTTACATGATAAAGCCGCCAATTCTGACACACGCCTAGCCGAAGCCAAGGCCAAAAGCATGACCACTTTCCACGTGAGATATTTCAACTCCACGGTCTGAAGTGGCTCAAACCAATGTGATTTTAGGAAATCCAACACAACGTTGAGATCCCAAGGTGCCACTGGAGGCACAAAAGGGGGCTGAATATGCAGCACTCCCTTAACAAACGTCTGAACCTCAGGCATTGAAGCCAGTTCTTTTTGAAAGGAAATAGACAGGGCCGAAATCTGGACTTTAATGGATCCCAATTTTAGGCCCATAGACACTCGTGACTGTAGGAAGTGCAGAAATCGACCCAGCTGAAATTCTTCTGTTGGGGCCTTCATAGCCTCACACCAAGCAACATATTTTCGCCATATGCGGTGATAATGTTTTGCTGTCACATCCTTCCTAGCTTTTATCAGCGTAGGAATGACTTCAACCGGAATGCCCTTTTCCATCAGGATCCAGCGTTCAACCGCCATGCCGTCAAACGCAGCCGCGGTAAGTCTTGGAACAGACAGGGCCCCTGCTGTAGCAGGTCCTGTCGGAGCGGCAGAGGCCAAGGGTCCTCTGAGATCATTTCTTGTAGTTCCGGGTACCAAGTCCTTCTTGGCCAATCCGGAACGATGAGTATAGTTCTTACTCCTCTCTTTCTTATTATCCTCAGTACCTTTGGTATGAGAGGAAGAGGAGGGAACACATAAACCGACTGGTACACCCGCGGTGTCACTAGAGCGTCCACAGCTATCGCCTGAGGGTCCCTTGACCTGGCGCAATATCTTTTTAGCTTTTTGTTGAGGCGTGACGCCATCATGTCCACCTGTGGCCTTTCCCAACGATTTACAATCAGCTAGAAGACTTCTGGATGAAGTCCCCACTCTCCCGGGTGGAGGTCATGCCTGCTGAGGAAGTCTGCTTCCCAGTTGTCCACTCCCGGAATGAACACTGCTGACAGTGCTATCACGTGATTTTCCGCCCATCGGAGAATCCTTGTGGCTTCTGCCATCGCCATCCTGCTTCCTGTGCCGCCCTGTCGGTTTACATGGGCGACCGCCGTGATGTTGTCTGACTGAATCAGCACCGGCTGGTTTTGAAGCAGGGGTTTTGCCTGACTTAGGGCATTGTAAATGGCCCTTAGTTCCAGAATATTTATGTGTAGGGAAGCCTCCTGACTCGACCATTGTCCTTGGAAGTTTCTTCCCTGAGTGACTGCCCCCCAACCTCGGAGGCTTGCATCCGTGGTCACCAGGACCCAGTCCTGTATGCCGAATCTGCGGCCCTCGAGAAGATGAGCACTCTGCAGCCACCACAGCAGAGACACCCTGGCCCTCGGGGACAGGGTGATCAGCCGATGCATCTGAAGATGCGATCCGGACCACTTGTCTAACAGATCCCACTGAAAGATCCTTGCATGGAACCTGCCGAAGGGAATTGCTTCGTAAGAAGCTACCATCTTTCCCAGGACTCGCGTGCAGTGATGCACAGACACCTGTTTTGGTTTCAGAAGGTCTCTGACCAGAGATGACAACTCCTTGGCCTTCTCCTCCGGGAGAAACACCTTCTTCTGTTCTGTGTCCAGAATCATACCCAGGAACAGCAGACGCGTCGTAGGAACCAGCTGCGACTTTGGGATATTCAGAATCCAGCCGTGCTGTTGTAGCACTTCCTGAGATAGTGCTACTCCGACCAACAACTGCTCCATGGACCTCGCCTTTATAAGGAGATCGTCCAAGTACGGGATAATTATAACTCCCTTCTTTCGAAGGAGTATCATCATTTCGGCCATTACTTTGGTAAATACCCTCGGTGCCGTGGACAGACCAAACGGCAACGTCTGGAATTGGTAATGGCAGTCCTGTACCACAAAACGGAGGTACACCTGGTGAGGTGGGTAAATGGGGACATGTAGGTAAGCATCCTTGATGTCCAGTGATACCATGTAATCCCCCTCTTCCAGGCTTGCAATAACCGCTCTGAGCGATTCCATTTTGAACTTGAACTTCCTTATATAAGTGTTCAAGGATTTCAAATTTAGAATGGGTCTCACCGAACCGTCTGGTTTCGGTACCACAAACATTGTGGAATAGTAACCACGTCCCTGTTGAAGGAGGGGAACTTTGATTATCACCTGCTGGAGGTACAGCTTGTGAATTGCCGCCAGTACTACCTCCCTGTCCTGGGGAGTAGCTGGCAAGGCTGATTTGAGGTAACGGCGAGGGGGAGACGTCTCGAACTCCAGCTTGTATCCCTGAGATACCACTTGTAGAACCCAGAGATCCACCTGTGAGCGAACCCACTGGTCGCTGAAGTTCCGGAGACGGGCCCCCACCGCACCTGGCTCCACATGTGGAGCCCCAGCGTCATGCGGTGGACTTAGTGGAAGCAGGGGAGGATTTTTGTTCCTGGGAACTGGCTGTATGGTGCCACTTTTTCCCTCTACCCCTGCCTCTGGGCAGAAAGGACGCGCCTCTAACCCGCTTGCCTTTCTGAGGCCGAAAGGACTGTACTTGATAATACGGTGCTTTCTTAGGCTGTGAGGGAACCTGAGGTAAAAAAGTTGACTTCCCAGCTGTTGCTGTGGATACGAGGTCCGAAAGACCGTGCCCAAACAATTCCTCACCCTTATAAGGCAAAATTTCCATGTGCCTTTTAGAATCAGCATCACCTGTCCACTGCCGAGTCCATATTACTCTCCGGGCAGAAACGGACATTGCATTAATTCTAGATGCCAGCCGGCAAATGTCCCTCTGTGCATCTCTCATATATACGACTACGTCTTTAATATGCTCTATGGTTAGCAATATAGTGTCCCTGTCAAGGGAATCAATGTTATCAGACAGGGAATCAGACCACGCTGCTGCAGCACTACACATCCATGCTGAAGCAATAGCAGGTCTCAGCATAGTACCCAAGTGTGTATACACAGACTTCAGGATAGCCTCCTGCTTTCTATCTGCAGGCTCCTTTAAGGCGGCCGTATCCTGAGAAGGCAGTGCCACCTTTTTTGATAAGCGTGTGAGCGCCTTGTCCACCTTAGGGGATGTCTCCCAGCGTAACCTATCCGTTGGCGGGAAAGGGTACGCCATTAGTAACCGCTTAGAAATTACTAGTTTCTTATCTGGAGAACCCCACGCTTCTTCACACAATTCATTTAACTCATCAGATGGGGGAAAAGTCACTTGCTGCTTTTTCTCCCCAAACATAATACCCTTTTTTGTGGTAACCGGGTTAATGTCAGAAATGTGCAACACATTTTTCATTGCCGTAATCATGCATCGGATGGCCCTAGTGGATTGTACATTTGTCTCATCCTCGTCGACACTGGAGTCGGACTCCGTGTCGACATCTGTCTCTGCCATCTGAGGTAGCGGGCGTTTTTGAGCCCCTGACGGCCTCTGAGATGCATGGGCAGGCACGGGCTGAGATGCCGGCTGTCCCAAAGCTGCGTCATCGAACCTTTTATGCAAGGAGTTGACACTGTCGGTTAATACCTTCCACATATCCATCCACTCAGGTGTCGGCCCCGCAGGGGGCGACATCACACTTATCGGCACCTGCTCCGCCTCCACGTAAGCGTCCTCATCAAACATGTCGACACAGCCGTACCGACACACCGCACACACACACAGGGAATGCTCTGACTGAGGACAGGACCCCACAAAGTCCTTTGGGGAGACAGAGAGAGAGTATGCCAGCACACACCAGAGCGCTATATAACAGAGGGATATACACTATACACAAAGTGAATTTTCCCCCTATAGCTGCTTATATCACAATTTGCGCCTAAATTTATGTGCCCCCCCTCTCTTTTTTACCCTTTCTGTAGTGTATACTGCAGGGGAGAGCCTGGGGAGCGTCCTTCCAGCGGAGCTGTGAAGAGAAAATGGCGCTGGCTGTGCTGAGGAAGATAGCCCCGCCCCTTCAGCGGCGGGCTTCTCCCGCTTTTTATAATGTTAATGGCGGGGGTTTTTGTACATATACAGTGTTATACACTGTATTATGTGCTTTTTTGTGCCAAAAGGTATACTAATTGCAGCCCAGGGCGCCCCCCAGCGCCCTGCACCCACCAGTGACCGGAGCGTGTGGTGTGCTGTGGGAGCAATGGCGCACAGCTGCAGTGCTGTGCGCTACCTTATTGAAAACCGGAGTCTTCAGCCGCCGATTTTCTCCGGTTTCTTCCGTCTTCTGGCTCTGCAAGGGGGGCGGCGGCGCGGCTCTGGGAATGGACGATCGAGGTCGGGCCCTGTGTTCGATCCCTCTGGAGCTAATGGTGTCCAGTAGCCTTAGAAGCACAAGCTAGCTGCAAGCAGGTAGGGTTGCTTCTCTCCCCTAAGTCCCACGTAGCAGTGAGTCTGTTGCCAGCAGATCTCACTGAAAATAAAAAACCTAACAAATACTTTTCTTTATAGTGAACTCAGGAGAGCCCACTAAGTGCATCCAGCTCAGGCCGGGCACAGATTCTAACTGAGGTCTGGAGGAGGGGCATAGAGGGAGGAGCCAGTGCACACCAGATGTAGTACCTAATCTTTTCTTTAAAGAAGTGCCCAGTCTCCTGCGGAGCCCGTCTATTCCCCATGGTCCTTACGGAGTACCCAGCATCCACTAGGACGTCAGAGAAATTATCTTATTCGCAAGGCAATGCAACTGGGACGCATGGGGAGACTTTGCTGATTGATATGACACTTGTATATCTGTGTGAGACTGAGAACCTAATTCAGCGTTCGCATGCTGAAGCCCCGTGATCTCACATCTGCGAACGCCTCTGCTTGATTGACAGAGGTGTTCCAGGGCGGGGAGGGATAGTTATGGAAGCGTATTCGGGGCGCGGCCTGGACCATTTGCGGGATAGGCTGTGGCGGCTGTGTATCACATGCAGCCGCTGCAACCCGAAAACATGGCGGTAGCCACCTGCCTTCGCAGTTAGACTGCGTAGGCGGATCACTATTCTAAACATGCGAAAGCATCGCCGCTGTGCAATGCTTTTGCATGTTTGCAGGCGAGGGGACAGGACCCAGGCATGCGGGGCGGACTTGCCCTATACTCGACGACCCCCCGCATGTCAGTGTAATGGATCGCACATCTATGATCCATGCTGAATAAGGCCCTGAGTCTCTGAATCTGTATACGAAGTGTTACAATGTAGCAGCAGCTTTTTTCCAATACAAGTTCTGTTCTGTTCCATATACAGACTCAGTCACACACAGTATACAGGTGTCACATATCAAACTAACCAGTACAGTCTCTTCGTGTGTCCTATAAAACGTATTTTTGGCAAAAAAAAGATGCCTGACGTTAGCAGAGTTGCACAGGACCTGGCAGCTTACTCACACCAGGCATCTCGCACTGCGTAGTGTATTGAGATTGGATGTATGAGGACACATCTGCATCTAATATGTCCTTTACTGAGGTGTAACATCATGAGCTTAAAGCATAATATTTATCAGGTGTAGAATGACAGTTTTATAAAACGCCTCACTATGAGGCACAGCACGGACAGATCTCACAAGAAATATGATGGACATGTAAAAACAGGCAATATTGAGGTAAAGGGGTGTATGAACTACTGATAACTAAAGTTTTCCCATCATCAATTATCAGAATATATGTATAAAAGTAAAAATATTTATATTACTTATATTGTTTTCTATATATAACATTTTTTTTAATTGTTTTAGAGCCAAGCCACCTTCTTTTTAGCATCAAAAACCAGCCTCTTCTCAGCCATGAGAGGTGACCCCCTGAATTCCATGCGTTGGAACTTTTATTACTATTGAAAGTGCCTCCTTCATCAAAAACCTGCTTTATTGAGTCTGTATACTAAAAGAAAAATACAGCTCATTTGAAATGCATAAACTATAATGGAAATAATAAACAAAACATTTATTGATTCTACACAGCGTTTATGTGAAAACAAAGCCCTAACCATTAGGTATCAAAATAATTCTTCTGAAATCAGTTTTAAAGTGCAGTTTTACAAAATAGTGGGTGTGGTATATAGAAACCAATTACATTCTAGCATTTATCTGGTACATTCTAAAAAAAATTATAGGTGGGCTCCGATTGCTTTCTATGGAGAAGTTTTCTATTTTTGTAAACCAACGCTTTAGTAAATTTATCCAAAATGTTTTACTCCTAATTGGTAGTATTAATAATCTGGTACCCAACTTCAGAAGTACTAGCATTGTAAGACTATAATCTACAGTATTAAGCAATGTATGCTAACTCCTACCTAGTTACATTGCCAATGTAACATATAACGGCATATTAATACATTTTCAAAACAAACTGTAAACCTGAAACCAAGCTAAACATTTCCATTCCCATATTAATTTAGTACACAGTTCTTGATGATAAAATTTAAACATGTGCCATCACGATGACTTAAATGCAGCACACAATGGGGAGAATAGAAACCAAACACCAATATGTGCTTTTTATACAGGGTGTAGGATTACGTGGACTGGTGCACTGGAGACCACCTATATTCAGGAGCTAAGGGACCATGTCAAATCTTAGCTATGTGGTTCCACCCTTTTCTTGCGTTTTACGTTTAATTGTAAGTGTTTGGACCTATTCCATATCAGATACACAAATCACACTGAGCTCATTTCACATTGTTTAATTTAGACCTACATAGGCAACAGTTTAAACAAATACAAACTATATATTACTTGTGAAACTGGTGACAGACAGAAAGCCTACATCACAAATGCACAATGTGTGGGCTGTTTTGTTTTCCATTGTAGTCTGACAGCCTCCGTAGTAATATGCTCTATTATTAGGGGAAGGGGTGCATTACTAAAACAGTGAATGTGTATGTATAGATGCAATCCCCAACAGAGATACCAAGAGCAATATTAATCCTGAGTGTATCATCAGGGAGACCTACAGTACGCCTGCTGTTAGACACAGGAACTGCTGCATTCTTTAAGGATACTGGTGTGACCTGGACCAAATAGAAGTGCCCAACCTGCCCTTCTGTGAACTTGAAGTACTGTAGATAGTGTGGCTGGAGAATACATGGTATTTCTTTCAGCTCTGTAGAGGTGACTGCGTAGAACCTTTGAGAGGCATGAACAAGAGCAGAATACCTTGTGGGACCCACTATAGAGAGAAAAGAATAAACTAGCAGAAGAAGGTCTTGCACCTCGTACTTCTACAATTCTGAAAGATCAGCATTGCTAGAAAATTTTCAAGAAAGGGATTTCAAGGTGACTAATTGTGGTGACCCATAATGATCTGCAAGAAAATTGGGCACTAACCGTGATACTGCATTAGAGCAATGTAAACCCATGATCCAGGAGACCCCGTGCTGGCAAAGATTAGGTCTCGGTATAAACCTGGATGACAAAGCTCCCGACGTGCCGTCGCGCCAAGATGGCGGGCTGATTAGGTAAGCCCTTACCAATCGGCTGCTATGTCAGGCTAGACGTCACAACTGGGTGTGCATTTAAATTTGCCTTCACTCCCCCAACTGAGTTGCCACATACTATCAGGGACTTCTGTCAGCCTCCAGAACCTAGACCGTGCAGCCATCTTCCAGTGTCTTTTAGATCCTGGTTTCAACGCTGACCCTACCGACATCTACCACTGTCCTCCGGATCCTGGTTCCAGCGCTGACCCTGCCGACATCTCACAGCAGCCTCTGGATCCTGTGCTAACCGCGCTGACATCTTGAAATGTTCTCTCCGGATCCTGGACTCTGCACCAACCCCGCCAGCATCTCAAACCGTCCTCTCTAGGATCCTGGACTACACTGGCCCTGTAGACATCTCCAGGTGGCCTTCAAATCCGGAAACCAGCGCTGCGCAACAGCCATCAGTATTAAAGTAAGGTCTGCCTCCTGGCTGCTCCATGCACCCATGACTTGGTAAGTTTTTCCAAAATCCTGAAAAATCTGAAATCCAAAATGATTCCGTTCCCAAGCATTTCAGATGCTGGAGACTCAACCTGTAACTATATATTACACCATACAGGCTGTGGTATAGACAGTATCCTGACGGGTCAAATGGGAAGAGTACAGATTTTAAGCCACAACCTGGAAATATGTTGGGGGAACACATTAAGGACACTTATTACAAGAGGCTTTTTCATGTACTACTAATCTATATAACCTTGCTTACAGTGGTTCTTGAAAGCTTGTGAACCCTTCGGAATGATCTATTTTTCTGCTGAAGTTTGTCCTAAAACTACCTCAGATTTTCACACAGGGCCTAATTCAGCATGGATCATATTCAGAGAAATCGAACATCGAATGACTGCGCATGCATAGTGTTCACATTGTGCACGCGTAAGGGTTGATAACGACAGAAATTGCGCACAGATCATAATCGCAATGTTGCCGCTGTTTGACTGAAAGGAAGGCAGCGTTTCTGGGCGGAAGCCTGCAGTTTTCTGGGTGTGTCAGAAAAAATGCAGGCGTGCCAAGGCGTTTTTGGGGAGGGTCTCTGACGTCAGCACAGACCACTTCTAGGCCATCTCAGTTGCAGCTTAGTGGCTGCCTCAGACCTAATTACATTTGCTCAGACTGAGGACCTCAGAAGAAGAGCTGTTGATGCTCATCGTGCTGGAAAAGGTTACAAAACCATCTATAAAGAGTTTGGACTTCACCATTCAACAGTCAGACAGATTGTATAAAAATGGAGGAAAGATCTAATAGTTTGCAAGGTCACAAAGGATCCCAAGGTAACTTTTAAGCAACTGAAGTCTTTTCTCACATTAGCTAATGTTAATGAGTCCACCATCAGGAGGATACTGAACAACAATGGTGTGCATGGCAGGATTGCAAGGAGAATGCCGCTGCTCGCCAAAAGGAACATAGCTGCCCGTCTGCAGTTTGCTAAAGATCACCTGGACAAGCCAGAAGGCTACTAGAAAAATGTTTTGTTTACAAATGAGTTCAAAATAGAGCTTTTTGGTTTAAATGAGAAGCATTAAGTTTGAAGAAAGGAGAACATTGCATTTCAGCATAAAAACCTCATACCATCTGTTAAACATGCTGGTGGTTGTGGTGGTGGTGGTGGTGGTGGTATCATGGTTTGGACCCGTTTTACTGCATCTAGACCAGGACGACATGCCATAATTGATGGGACAATGAATTCTGAATTACCAGAATATTCTAAAGGATATGTCAGGAAATTTGCCCATGAGCTGCATCTTAAGAGGACGTGGTCATGCAGCATGACAACGACCCAAAGAACACAAGTCATTCAACCAAAGAATAGTAAAGAAGAATATATGTAAAGTTTTTGAATGCCCAAGTCAAAGTCCTGACCTTAATCCAATCAAAATGTTGTGGAAGGACCTGAAGTGAGCAATTTATGGTAAGAAACCAACCAACATAACAGAGTTGAAGCGGTTTTGTACGGAAGAATGGGGTAAAATTTCTTCTAGCCGATGTTCAGGACTAATCAACAATTACCGGAAATGTTTACATGCAGTTATTGCTGCTTAAGGGGGTCATACCAGATACTGAAAGCAAAGGTTCACACATTTTTGCCATTCACATATATGAGATAATAGCTGTTCTACCCGTTCTTCGCACAGGAGTTTCTGATTTTCACGGTTGTAAATATGAGTGTTAAAATTTTTGTAAATCTATAGAGCAGTAAATTTGAGACGTCTTAATGTAAGTAAATATTAATATATGGCTCTTGGCGTTACCTGAGGAGCACCCGTAGCAGATACGGTAAAAACTGATAGGACCATTTTTATAGTTTATTAAATTCTACGCACTGGAGGTGCAATCCAAATTTTGGTCCGACAGGGCGTTATTGTTCCAGCAAAGCAAGTCATGCATCGGTAATGACGTCATTATGTCAACAACCTTTTCATCCCCTTAGGGGAGGTTTTATATAAGTTCTAATTACGTCGTTTTCTTATTTCCCACCTGCAGAATACCTGTGTTAAATTTAATCAGTGATCAATCAGTCAGTGAGGGCTTTAGCATATGATATATATATATATATATATATATATATATATATATATATATATATATATATATAGAATAAAATTTTCCTCAATAAAAAAAATGAGTACGTCTAAAATGTTGTCTTATTTGTTGGATTTGGTTCTCTATCTACCTTTAGGATAATCTGAGGTAGTTTTAGGCCACATTTCAGCAGAAATTTAGAAAATTGTGAAGGGTTCACAAACTGTCAGACACCACTGTATATGTTCTTCAATGTCCAAGTAAAAGTCAGAAGGTTGAGAGGATGATTAAATCCTTAAAGACTCTGGGGGAGATGTACTAAGCAGTGATAAAAGTGGAGACGTAAGCCAGTGGAGAAGTTGCCCATGGCAACCAATCAGCATTGATGTAACATTTATAGTTTGCATACTATAAAAATATGTAGAGCAGCTGATTGGTTCAACTTCTCCACTGGCTCATTTCTACACTTTTATCACTGCTTAATATATCTCCCCCTATGTGCCTAAACCAGAGGTTCCCAAACTGTGTGCCGTGTCTCCCTGGGGTGCCTCGGGACACTTGCAGGGTTGCCCTGGGTTGCCCTGGGTTGGTGGTCCAGGACCAATTCAAATTATTCATGGTCAATATAATAGGCAAAACCAGTGCTGGTGGCTGCCAGTCATAAAATATGTGGCCAAACAGAAGCAAATCTTGTCCCTCACCACACAACTGACCCTAAGGATGACATATAAAAGCGATCTACTTAATGTAATATTTCTTTCTAAATTTCTCAATAAGAAATGTTTGGCCTAGGGGTGCCGTGAAAAAAATTCTGATATTCTAGGGTGTCGTGATTCAAAAAAGTTTGGAAACCACTGGCCTAAACAATCACTGAAACTTAATGGTCTCAGCTCTTCTCTTTAAAGTAAAGGTAACGTGGGCATTAGAAGTGGTATCTAGTTATTATTGGATTTATATACTTACTATATTATGTAAAATAGTTTTATTTTTCAATTAGTGGGAAAACATCATCTTTATTAAGAGCGTTCCAAAAGGCATGTTGTAACAGGATTGATTTAATTAAGAAATGTTAACTTATGATTACAGTGTGAGAAATGTAATTTAATACAAATGAAACTAAAACCCTAAGATTTGGCAAGCAATTACAACTGATATTTTGCAATTTATGGCAACAAATTAGGCATGTTTACTATTCCAAAGAACTATTGAACTTAATAACACACAATAAGAAATACTTATCTAACAAATGCATTGTTGAATTTAGAACAGGGAAAAACAATAAAGAATATTTGTTGTCCCAGGATAAGGTGGAATACTTGTACATATTTATGTATACTGTACTTTCACCGGTCACTAAGTTTATATTGCTTATGACAGTGGTTCCCAAACTATTTTGAATCAAGGAGCCCTAGAGTATCAGAATTTTTTCACGGCACCCCTAAGATAAAAAAGCGTCTAACTACGAAATTTTGAAAAAATAAATAAAAATAAAGTAGATTGTTTTTATGCCATCCTTAGGTTTAACTGTATGGTGAGGGACAGGATTTGCTTCTGCTTATCCACATATTTTATGTTTTGCAACCACAAGCACTGGTTTTTACTATTAGATTGGCCATAAATAATTGAATTGGTCCAGGACCACCAAATCAAGGCACCCCTGTAACTGCCCAGAGGCACCCCAGGATGCCACGGCACACAGCTTGAGAACCACTGGCTTATGATGCAAAAAAAAAAAAAAAAAGAGTTTTTATACTAAGATAGAGTAATACTGACATCTACTGTCTAAAGCAGAGTTTCACATCTGCAGTCCTCAGGGAATCCTAACTGCATGTTTTCCAAGTGAGTGAATTAGTACTATTTGTGGATCTGTTAAAATAAGTCAGTCAATAATAAATACACCTGTGCTCCAGAACAGAGTCTACAAGATGTGTACTGTTGGTTCCCTGCGGACCGTAGTTGGGACACACTGGTTTAAAACTTGTATTATGGACCTTATTCAGATTCAGTTGCATAACTGCAATTAGTTGTGATCGCATGCTTGGTACCACCCAGCATGCAAATACCCTGCAGCGATGCGATCGCAATGTAATTGCGATGATATTGCTGATTTGTGGAAGCCCCCCTGCCCCCGCAGCCAGGCTCCAAAGGCAGGTACAGAGCCGACATTTTTCAGGTTGCATCGACCGCGTGTGATGTCACGCAGCTATCCAAAACCTGCCCCTTCTTTCGACGACATGCCCCCACGAATGCCTCCGTCAATTAGTTAGAGGCGTTCACGGCAATTTGATGCAATCGCATTATCCCGGCTGTGCATGCGCAGAACGGGACCTGCGTGTGTGCAGTGGCCTTGAAAGCGGGAGAATGCAGTCGCAATAGCGATGCCACCTGAATAAGGTCCTAAATTAGCAAACACCTATAAATGCATGGCATAGTTCAGTCATTCTTCTCTCTAGTAAGTTTAGCAGTGGTAGTTTTTCTCCATAAAAATTCTAGGACGCTGTTTCTACCTGAAGGCTGCTCGTTTAATGTAGGACCTGATTCAGGTTTGTTAGCAAAGAAAAAAAACACACAACTGGGCAAAACCATGCTGCACTGCAGGTGGAGCAGACGTGACATGCAGAGATACTAAAGGGCCCTACAGACTGGGCGACCCGTCGCCGAGCTGCCCGACCGCCGATACGGCAGATAGGCGACCCTGCGGCAGGGGGGAGGTGACGGGGAGAGTGAAGTTTCTTCACTCCCCCCGTCGCCCGGCGTCATAGCAATGCATACTAATATGGACAATCTCGTCTCGTTCATTAATGAACGAGAAAGTTCATATCGTGCAGTGTTATCTGCCAGTGTGTAGGGCCCTTTAGATTTGGGTGGGTTTATATTGTTTTGATACAGGGTAAATACTGGCTGCTTTTGCAGGTAGGCCACAAATGTTAGACAGCTTTATTTTTACATTACAATTTAGATTTCAGAATGAACACACCCCACCCAAATCCAACTCTCTCTGCACATGTTACATCTGTCCCACCTACAGTGCAGCATCGTTTTGCCCAATTGTAAGCTTTTTTGCTTTGCTAACATACCTGAATCAGGTCCATAGCTTTTCCAAAGTGCTGAACCAGAGAATCACTTATTTGTGACAACTTAACTGAAGTACTGTATGTAACGTAGTAGTAGTAGTAGTAGTAGTAGTAGTAGTAGTAGTAGTAGTAGTAGTAGCAGCAGCAGCAGTACATAATTTTCTCATGCATATTTGTCTCATTTTGCCATTCTTGTGTATTTAAGGATTTTAATCTTGGCAACCTGGTGCAGATGTTATTTGAACTTTGCTATTATGAAATACAATTTGTTAGACCTGGGGTAGGCAACATGTGGAACTTCATCTGCATTGAAACCACACATCCCAACATTCCCTGACACAGTTTTGCTGTTAGGGCATTGCTTAAACTGTGGCAGACCATGCTGGGATGTGTAGTTCCACAGCAGCTAGAGTGCCTCAGGTTTTCTATCCATGTACAGTCTGTCTTTAGGTCTGCACATATACTATGAAAACACTGTTTTAATAATTGTGTGCAGATTTTTTATGCTGTCTATTTTAGTATTGTTATGAATTACAGTTTGCTCACTCTTCCCTACATGTTCACTCAGCCCTGTGAAGCTGGGTACACATTAGAACGATGTAATGATATATCAGTCAGCTGTACACACTGAACGATATATCGCACAACATATAATTTATGGCCGTTATTTAGAATGCATACCGTAGTTTCCAGGATCGTCCTATTGAACATCCTGCACGCCCGACCTGCGGTAGCGTGCGGTCAGCCGCACACACTAGACGATATGGCCGATATATCGTTCGATCTCTGCTGTAGCGATATTATATCAGCTAATGTGTACCCAGCTTTACACTATACCTGACATAAGCAGCTTTAACAACTGACCTAGTGCTCACAACATTTCATACAGCTCTTACAATACATGCAGCTGGTAATAAATGACTTCTGTTTGACTAACTAGCAAACAAAACGTACCTGGCTACAGGGATCTCCCCAGAAAACTGCATCTGTAGCAGTAAGCCACAGGTCTTTACTCTGGTGCACAGTTCAAGATAAGGACACTGAACTGGGGAACATATTGTACCTGATAAGGCATGAACTATGGACACTGACTATATAGGAAATAAGAGAGCTCATGTGATACATTGTGTCATTCAATATGTTATAAATATTTATTGTTTTTTATTTATTTTGTGGATTTCAAACATGAATAAGAATCGCCTTCAAGATTGAGATGAGTAATAATAGGATTTTAATTACCTACCGGTAAATCCTTTTCTCGTAGTCCGTAGAGGATGCTGGGGTCCATATTAGTACCATGGGGTATAGATGGGTCCACCAGGAGCCATGAGCACTTTAAAACTTTGATAGTGTGGGCTGGCTCCTCCCTCTATGGCCCTCCTACCAGACTCAGTCTAGAAACTGTGCCCGAGGAGACGGACAACTTTGAGAGAAGGATTTTACACAAATAGTGGCGAGATTCACACCAGCTCACACAGACAAGGCAAACCAAGCTAACGAGCTTGAAAACTCAGCAACGGCTGAACAACATTACTTAAAACAGTACTCAATCCAGAACAAAGCAGTACTGAACGAAGTAACCATTGCAGGATCACGAAGCGCTGGGCGTGCACCCAGCATCCTCTACGGACTACGATAAAAGGATTTACCGGTAGGTAATTAAAATCCTATTTTCTCTTACGTCCTAGAGGATGCTGGGGTCCATATTAGTACCATGGGGATGTACCAAAGCTCCCAGAACAGGAGGGAGAGCGTAGAGGCTCTTGGAGAACTGATTTACCAAACATTAGGTCCTCAGAGGTCAAAGTATCGAACTCGAAGAACTTAGCCAACGTGTTAGACCCAGACCAAGTAGCCGCTCTGCAAAGTTGTAAAGCCGAGACAACCCGGGCAGCCGCCCAGGAAGAACCCACCTTACGAGTAGAGTGGACCTTAACAGATTTAGGACACTGCAAGCCTGACATAGAATATGCATGCTGGATAGTGAGCCTGATCCAGCGAGAGATCGTCTGTTTAGAAACAGGACACCCAATTTTCATGGGATCATACAGGACAAAGAGAGTCCGATTTCCTGTGACAAGCAGTTCTCTTCACATAGATTTTCAGAGCCCTTACAAAATCCAAGGACTTTGACGGAATATAGGAGTCAGTAGCAACTGGCACCACAATAGGTTGGTTGATATGAAATGCCGACACAACCTTCGGAAGGAACTGCTGACGTGTCCGGAGCTCAGCTCTATCTTCATGGAATATCAAGTAGGGGCTTTTATAAGACAAAGTCCCCAACTCCGACACACGTCTAGCAGAAGCTAAGGCCAACAAAGTGACAGCCTTCCACGTGAGAAACCTGACCTCAACATCCTGGAGAGGCTCGAACCAATCCGATTGAAGGAACTGTAACACCACATTAAGATCCCAGGGTGCCATAGGTGGCACTAAGAGAGGCTGGATGTGCAGAACCCCTTTTAAGTCTGAACCTCAGGGAGGTAAGCCAGTTGTTTCTGGAAGAAAATGGATAAGGGCGAGATCTGGACCTTCACGGATCCCAAATGCAGGCCCATATCCACACCTGCTTGCAGGAAGAGGAGAAACCTTCCCATTTGAAACTCCACCATAGGAAACTTCTTGGATTTACACCAAGATACATACTTTTTCCAAATGTGATGGTAATGCTTAGACGTTACTCCTTTCCTAGCCTGAATCAGGGTAGGAATAACCTTGTTCGGAATGCCCTTCTGAGCTAATAACTGGCGTTCAACCTCCATGCCGTCAAACGTAGCCACGGTAAGTCTTGATAAGCGAACGGCCCCTGTTGCAGAAGGTCCTCCTGGAGAGAAAGAGGCCTCGGATCTTCCAGTAGTAGTTCCCGAAGTTCCGCGTACCAAGCCCTTCTTGGCCAGTCCGGAGCAATGAGGATTGCCTGAACTCTTGTTCTCTTTATGAGCTTTAGAATCCTTGGAATGAGAGGAAGTGGAGGAAACACGTACACTGACTGGAACACCCACGGAGTTACCAGGGCGTCCACCGTCACTGCTTGTGGGTCTCTGGACCTGGAACAGTACCTCCGAAGCTTCTTGTTGAGACGGGAGGCCATCATGTCTATGTGAGGTACACCCCAAAGAGATGTCACCTCCGTGAACACCTCCGGATGGAGGCCCCACTCTCCCGCATGGAGATCGTGTCTGCTGAGGAAGTCCGCTTCCCAGTTGTCCACTCCCGGAATGAAGATTGCTGACAGTGCCAACGCGTGCCTTTCTGCCCAGAGGAGGATTCTTTTTACCTCTGACACTGCAGCTCTGCTCTTCATTCCGCCCTGTCGGTTTATGTAGGCCACCGTCGTTACATTGTCCGAGTGCACCTGAATGGCCCGATCTTGTAGAAGATGTGCCGCTTGTAGAAGACCATTGAACACGGCCCTTAGTTCCAGAATGTTGATTGGAAGAATGGATTCCAGCCTTGACCATCTTCCTTGGAAGGTTTCCCCTTGGGTGACTGCGCCCCAACCTGAGACTTGCATCTGTGGTTAGAAGGATCCAGTCCTGAATCCCAAACCTGCGGCCCTCTAGAAGGTGCGGCAAGTGTAGCCAACACAGGAGGGAAATCCTGGCTTGTGGTGACAGACGTATCCACTGGTGCATGTGCAGATGAGATCCCGACCACTTGTCCAGGAGATCCAGTTGGAAGGACCGTGCATGAAATCTTCCGTACTGAAGAGCCTTGTAGGCCCAAAAGGCGAATGCACTGATGAACCGATACCCGGGTAGGCTTCAAGACATCCCGGACCATACTTTGGATCACCAACGCTTTTTCTACCGGTAGAAATACCCTCTGCACTTCCGTGTCGAGGATCATCCCCAGGAAAGACAATCTCCTTGTCGGCTCCAAATGTGATTTTGGAAGAATCAGGATTCATCCATGTTCCCTGAGCAGTCGAGTCGCGAGAGCAATGGACTGCAACAACCTCTCCCTGGAAGATGCCTTTATCTGCAGATCATCTAGGTAAGGAATTATATTCACCCCCTGCCTGCGGAGGAGAATCATCATTTCTGCCATTACCTTGGTAAACACCCTCAGTGCTGTGGAGAGGCCAAACGGCAGCGCCTGGAACTGATAGTGACAGTCCAACAGTGCAAATCTGAGATAAGACTGGTGTGGTGGCCAAATTGGGTTATGGAGGTACGCATCCTTGATGTCCAAGGACACCACAAACTCTCCCTCCTCCAGCCCTGAGATCACCGCTCTCAGAGACTCCATTTTGAACTTGAATTCCCTTAGATAAGGGTTTAGCGACTTCAGGTTCAAAATCGGCCTGACCGAACCACACGGTTTCGGTACCACAATCAGGTTTGAATAGTAACCTTGGTTTACCAGATGAGGTGGAACAGGAACAATTACATCTGACCTTTCCAATTTGTGAATGGCGTCCTGAAGGATAGCCCTGTCTGTCAGCAAAGCTGGCAGGCCTCATTTGAAGAACCTGTGGGGTGGGAGCTCTTGAAACTCCAGTCTGTACCCCTGGGACACAATATCCAGTACCCAGGGATCCAGACCGGACGACACCCAGACGTGACTGAATCGTCTGAGCCTCGCTCCCACCTGCCCGTTCTCCAGGCAGGGAGGTCTACTGTCATGCTGAGGATTTTAAGGACACAGAGGCAGGTTTTTGGTAATTGGGAACCTGCAGGTGCAGTTTTTTTGGATTTTGCTCGCCCACCTTTGAAGAAAGTGGTAGGAGCCTTGGACTTTTTAGCTTTGGCAGACCGAAAGGACTGCACAGAGGACGTGGAAAAAGGTATCTTCATTGTCTGAGAGGCTGAGGGAAGAAAGGTTGATTTACCAGCGGTTGCCGTGGAGATCCATGCATCCAATGCCTCCCCAAATAGAGCCTGACCTGTGAAGGGTAGGTTCTCCACACTTCTCCTGGATTCTGCGTCTGCAGACCATTGGCGTAGCCAGAGACCCCTGCGTGCTGAAACAGCCATGGACAATGTCCTAGCAGTGAGATTACCCAGGTCCTTCATGGCCTCATCCATGAAACCCGCAGAATCCTGTATGTTACGTAAAAACAAATTAATGTCACTTCTATCCATAGAATCTAAGTCCTCTAGTAATGTGCCTGACCACTTTACTATGGCTTTAGAAATCCATGCACAGGCAATAGTGGGCCTTAACGCCACTCCTGAAGCAGTGTATATGGATTTGAGTGTAGTTTCAATTTTGCGGTCAGCCAGTTCTTTCAAAGCGGTAGTCCCAGGGGCAGGGAAAACCACCTTTTTAGATAGTCTAGATACAGAGGCGTCTACTACAGGTGGGTTTTCCCACTTTTTCCTATCATCCTAAGGGAAAGGGAAAGACACAAGAACCCTCTTTGGGATCTGGAATTTTTTCTCTGGATTTACCCAGGATTTTTCAAATAAGGCGTTTAATTCCTTAGGCGCCGGGAAGGTCAGGGAGACTTTCTTACTGTCTGTAAAGTAAGTCTCCTCTACCTGTTCCGGAGGTTTGTCAGTAATGTGTAACACATCCCTAATGGCCTCAATCATGTGTTGCACCCTTCTTGCCAGGGAAGCCTCACCCCCCCACATATCCGCATCACCCTCTGCCGTGTCAGTGTCCTTGTCGACCTGCATAATCTGAGCAAGCGCACGTTTCTTGGTGTGAATTTCCATTATTTTAAATAATAATTTAAATACCAGCGTTAACATATACTGCGGACACAAGGTGCATCTCATTACCATATACGATAATAGCGCGCTGAACGTCGCAGCACTATGTCCCTTAAGAGAAAGCAAGTACTCACACACGGTATACTGAGGTCCAATGCTCAGAGATATATATATGTATTTGTATATTAAAAGTTATGCATACAAAATAACATATGTACTATATCATTCAGTATAACATGTATAAGCCTAGGTAAGTGGTACAGAATTACAGTTACAAAAGAAACAGATACAGCCAGTATACATCACCCGATCTCTTATGACCTTCCTCCATGTCTTCCTCTCAGCAAGCAACTAACTCTGCCTTAGAAAACTGCATATATCAAACAGTGGGAGTTAACAGGTTGTTGGTTTCGGTCTCCTTCCATTGGCCCAGGAGAGGGAGGTTTCTTAATCATTGTGTGTTATTGGCCAGTTCATATGTAAGCAATGTCCAGTTTGAAGATGCAGATACAAGGATTAACCACTGGGATTCTGCCCACATGTTTTCTAAGGAAGTCCTTTGTTCTCATAGAATGTGACTTTATATTTCATACATTTGTTCATAACTAATCGTTGCTACAATTTACCCATAGCTACTGAATTAATTCACACATTCTCCTGACCATTTTGACAATAAGCGTGATATAAATAACTTGTTCCATCTCAATAATACATATATATCTGATTTTACACTCTATTATATAAATACAGTATAATACAAGTCTGGTGCTGGACATGTGTTGTCTATTGTGTAATTTATATGTTGTATGGATATGTGTTTGTGTGCGTCTTTATGATTGACAGGGGATCCCCCGTATTTTTAAAACCAGCACCGGGCTCTGCGCCTGGTGCTGGTGCCAAAAATACGGGAGACAAAACGAGCAGGGGTCCCCCGTATTTTTCACACCAGCATCGGGCTCCACTAGCTGGACAGATAATGCCACAGCCGGGGGTCACTTTTATGCCGTGCCCTGCGGCCGTGGCATTAAATATCCAACTAGTCACCCCTGGCCGGGGTACCCTGGGGGAGTGGGGACCCCTACAATCAAGGGGTCCCCCCCCCAGCCACCCAAGGGCCAGGGGTGAAGCTCGAGGCTGTACCCCCCCATCCAATGGGCTGCGGATGGGGGGGCTGATAGCCTTTTGTGATAATAAAAAGATATTGTTTTTTCCAGTAGTACTACAAGTCCCAGCAAGCCTCCCCCGCAAGCTGGTACTTGGAGAACCACAAGTACCAGCATGCGGGAGAAAAACGGGCCCGCTGGTACCTGTAGTACTACTGGGAAAAAAATACCCAAATAAAAACAGTACACAGACACCTTGATAGTAAAACTTTATTACACACTACCGACACACACATACTTACCTATGTTGACACGCCGACTGCCACGGTCTCCGACGATCCGAGGGTACCTGTGAAAAAATTATACTCACCTTCCAGCGTCCAGAGGTACATCCACGTCCAGATATAAATCCACGTACTTGTTAAAAAAACAAACCGAACACCCGCTCCATACCGGACTGAAAGGGGTCCCATGCTTTCACATCAGACCCCTTTCTCCCGAATGCCGGGACATCACGTGACTCCTGTCACTGAAGTCCCTTCAGCCAATCAGGAAGCGCTACTTCCGTGGCGCTCACCTGATTGGCTGTGCGCTGTCTGTGCTGTGACAGCGCATCGCAAAGCCGCTCCATTAGTTTCAATGGTGGGAACTTAGCGGCTAGCGGTTGGGTTACCCGCGGTCAGCCGCTGACCGGCGGGTGACCTCACCGCTAGCCGCTAAGTTCCCACCATTGAATAAAATGGACGGGGCTGTGCGATGCGCTGTCTGAGTTCAGACAGCGCACAGCCAATCAGGTGAGCGCAACGAAGTTGCGCTTCCTGATTGGCTTTAGAGACCTGTCACTGACAGGTCTCATTCGTGGAAAGGGGTCTCATGTGTCAGCATGGGACCCCTTTCAGTCCGGTGGCCCGTGTGTTCGTTTTCTTTTTTTGCCAAGTACGTGGATGTATCTCTGGACCATGGCTGAGGTGAGTATATTGATCTTTTATTTTCAGGTATCCGTGGATTCTACATGGAGAAGAGGACCGATGTCGGCGTGTGAACATAGGTAAGTATGTGTGTGTCGACGTATGAAATAAAGTTTTACTGTCACGGTGTGTGTGTCCTGTTTTTATTTGGGTATTTTTTTCCCAGTAGTACTACAGGTACCAGCGGGCCCGTTTTTCTCCCGCATGCTGGTACTTGTGGTTCTCCAAGTACCAGCTTGCGGGGGAGGCTTGCTGGGACTTGTAGTACTGCTGGAAAAAACAATATTCTTTTCATTATCACAAAAGGCTATCAGCCCCCCCATCCGCAGCCCATTGGATGGGGGGGGACAGCCTCGGGCTTCACCCCTGGCCCTTGGGTGGCTGGGGGGGGGGACCCCTTGATTGAAGGGGTCCCCACTCCCCCAGGGTACCCCGGCCAGGGGTGACTAGTTGGATATTTAATGCCACGGCCGCAGGGCACGGCATAAAAGTGACCCCCGGCTATGGCATTATCTGTCCAGCTAGTGGAGCCCGATGCTGGTGTGAAAAATACGGGGTCCCCTGCTCGTTTTGTCCCCCGTATTTTTGGCACCAGCATCAGGCGCAGAGCCCGGTGCTGGTTTTAAAAATACGGGGGATCCCCTGTCAATTTTTTCCCCGCATTTTTAGAACCAGGACCAGCTCGAAGAGCCCGAGGCTGGTTATGCTTTGGAGGGGGGACCCCACGCCATTTTTTTTAAGGATTTTACCGTTCCAGCAATAAAAAAAAATAAAAAAAAAATAATATTTTAAAAAATATATAAATAATATTTGTGCCTCCAAAAAAAAAAAAAAAAATACCTAATCCCTTCTAATATAAATAGATATGCTATTCCTAAAAAAAAAAAACACCAAAAAAAACATGTTTAAATTTTTTTTTATTGTTTTCACCCTCCAAAGTGTGGCGGATTGAAAATGACGAATTTGCTGTCTAAAAGCACTGCTGTCGAATTTCCAAACTTGAATTGAATATGCTTTTGTCGAATTGCAGCACTTGTTTCATTGCAGAAAAGTCGAATTTGCAAAAATTCGAATTTCAAAAAGTCGAATTTTGAAAGTCCGTTTTTTGGTCGGAAAGCACTGAATTGCATAGGCGAATTTTTTTTTGGGGCGAAAATGACCCGAAATTCGACAATTTCGGGAATTCGACCACAATTGCATATACCCCAAAGTCTGCAATACATGCCCTCAGAAAACTTAGGAACAACGACAGACTACTACAGAATTTTTTTAGGTTTAATACAGGTTGGGTATCCCATATCCGAAAAACAAAATTTTTTGAGTGAGATAGTGAAACCTTTGTTTTCTGATGGCTCAATGTACACAAACTTTGTTTAATACACAAAGTTATTTAAAATATTGTATTAAATGACCTTCAGGCTGTGTATATAAGGTGTATATGAAACATAAATGAATTGTGTGTGTGTGCACAAACTTTATTTAATGCACAATGTATATTACAGGTTGAGTATCCCATATCCAAATATTCCGAAATACGGAATATTCCGAAATACGGAATTTTTTGAGTGCGAGCAAGATAGTGAAACCTTTGTTTTCTGATGGCTCAATGTACACAAACTTTGTTTAATACACAAAGTTATTAAAAGTATTGTATTAAATGACCTCCAGGCTGTGTGTAAGGTGTATATGAAACATAAATGAATTGTGTGAATGTAGACACACTTTGTTTAATGCACAAAGTTATTATTAATATTGGGTAAAATTACCTTCCTGCTGTGTGTATAAGGTGTATATGAAACATAAATGCATTCTGTGCTTAGACTTAGGTCCAATCGCCATGATAACTCATTATGGTGTGCAATTATTCCAAAATACGGAAAAATCCAATATCCAAAATACTTCTGGTCCCAAGCATTTTGGATAAAGGATACTCAACCTGTATAACATTGGCTAAAATTACCTTTAGGCTGTGTGTATAAGGTGTATATGAAACATAAATGCATTCTGTGCTTAGACTTGGGCCCCATCACCATGATATCTCATTATAGGATGCAATTATTCCAAAATACGAAATATCCGATATCCAAAATACTTCTGGTCCCAAGCATTTTGGATATGGGATACTCAACCTTTATATGGTTTCTACTACAGTACCTATCCAACAGAATAGTGGCTTCCGAATCACGGACTAGTTCTGGACATAGATGCCATCTATGAATAGATCACGCATGAGCAGGTGTAAAATGCTGACACTAGGACAGCAGAAGTTCCAGTGTTCCAACTTGCACATGCGCAGTGCCAATGCTAAAAGTTTCAGTATCCCAATTACTACTAAATGGAAAAAAAACAAGCAACAGGTAGGCCCTAAAGATTATTTTTCGTGTACACTTAGGGTCAATTTTAAATGCAACTGACAGTTTAGTGATTTTGACACACCCAACCCCTCCTTTTGTGATATTACACTATTATGATTTTCCTCATTTATTGGGATACAAACTACTACGAGGACAATGAAAATGTAACAGTTCGGGAATCCTAGACTGATCTGTGGCAAGGAACAGTTCCAAAAGAAACCGATACGCTCATATAGGTGTATTTCTAGTACATGCATACTTTTGTTTCTTCTTTATGTTTATGTCCCGCCCAGTGGCGGTTGTGAAACTGGGGCTGCAGCGCAGACCGAAATTGAAAGAGGGGAGCCACACCAACCATCCAACTCAAACGCTGCCAATATCTCTGAGTGAAGTCCAGGTGCAGAGCAGGACAGCAGCAGTGACAGATTAGTCTGTGCCCCCGTCTCTTTTGCCAACCAGTTTCTATAAGCTAGCTTCCTATCTGCCGCCCCCAAGTTTTGGGCTGCGCTGCAGCTCTAGCTTCAGAACCGCCATTGTTCATGACTTATGATACTGATATTATATTAGTGTTGATTTCTCTGCCCATACATCTGGTGTCCAGCTAAGTCTCCAGATGGTTCTTTCAAAAACTAAAAGATGCCTCCACATAACCAAAGGCAGAGATTTTCTGCAGTGCAAGAACATCTCAGTGCTGTCTCAGTGTTTTCTTACCAAGCTCAGCGATCACCCAGAGGCCGCAGTCTCCAAAGATCTCTGCAGATTCTCCATGTTCATCTTGCTACATAGGGAAGCAGAATTTTGCCTCCCTGAACATTCCATGATGACACCACATGTAAAAGCCACATAAAGCATATACAGGCTTGCAGATCCATTTTGCAGAACATTAATGAAGGTTGTCAGGAACCACATCAAGCAGTTTAAAAAATTCATCCTGGTCCTGTTGCTAACTATAATCACCCTATCTACAGACCGGATAACTAGCTCAGTCACAGCGCCCACAGCACAGAAAGCTCTACTTAATCCTCCTTTCCTAGCACTAAATAACTAACACAACAAGAAACCAATTACCTCCAACTGTGTATACTTGCCCTATGTGCAGGAAAGTGTAAAGGTATTGGTTTCACTTGCAGTATTTCTCTACTTAAGTTCTATCCTGTAGGCTGTGCAAAGCCGGTTGGCTGTGCATTTATTTTTGAAGTGTGCATTTTTATCAAAGTGTGATAAAATTGACACAAAACAGCAGCGTTCCATCGAAGTGAAAAAGAATGAAAACAGAAGCACACCAATCTATTATTATTATTATCCTTTATTTATATGGCGCCACAAGGGTTTCGCAGCGCCCAATTACAGAGCACATATGCACATAATCAAAATAGGAAAACAGTGACTTACTGTTGAAGACAATATAGGACAAGTACAGGGTAACTAAGCATAACTACACTAGTAAACGACATAGAGATAAGTTCCAAGGTGGCCAAAAAACTGCGGGATTTGGGCAGTTGAGGATTATTAAAGTAAGAAAAGGATAAGCACATGAGGGAAGAGGGCCCTACTCGTGAGAGCTTACATTCTAACAAAACATAGAAAACTGATGAACAAATAACAAATGTGAGTCACTTACTCTTCATATCACTCACCTCCTGATTGTTGCATCTGATTAAATAGCACGGAACTACCTTACTTGGACATTTAAAAAAACATTCATTTTACCAACAAATGCTTGTATCTGTATTTTTGTAATTTGTTTTTTTATGCACAGCTGCACCAATGCAATTTTATCTATACTATACTCTCCCACATCACTCAGTGTCTACCTAATAACGTATCTTGCCCCCTCTTCACACCTTTATCCTTCCCTCCTAGTCTCCTACACCTCCTCCTCTCTCCCCTCTCCCCATGGTCCTGCTACCCCACAACTCAGCTCTGCTCCCTCACTCCCTTCCCTGTCACCTCCCCACACCCCCATCCACATCACACTGAACTACCTCCCTGCCCACCTCAAACAGTTTCCCCTAGCTCAGGCACTCGCACCAGCACTACTTTCTCATCATCCCTGCCCTTAAAGTTAATCTCACCTCATCGCTCATTCACATCTCTCCCACAAACTCATACCCCCTATCCTGTGCCATCTGGAATGCCAGATCTGTTTGTAACAAATTGGTCCCCACTCATGACCTTTTCATTTTCAACTCCCTGCACCTACTAGCCATTACTGAAACTTGGATTACTCCCTCTGACATTACTACTCCTGCTGCTCTCTCTGCTAGGGTCCTCACATTCACACACACACCCCGACCTGGAGGTCACCATGGGGGTGGTGTTGGGGTCCTTTAACCTTCTAGTTACTCCTACCTACTCATACCACTGGAACCATCCCTTACATTCTCTACATTTGAGATCCATGCTATACGCCTCTTCCAACCAGTCCATCTTAGAGTAGCTGTCATTTACCACCCGCCTGGCATTGCCTCCAAATTCATAGACAACTTTGCTTCCTCTCTTCTGACATTCCCTCCATTATCCTAGGCGATTTCAACATCTCTATCGATATCCCCACACAATCCCCTGCCTCTATACTCCTTAACCTCACCTCTTCACTTGGTCTCTCCCAGTGGACCTTCTCACCCTCCCATGTGAATGGGAGCTTACTGGATCTGGTCTTCACTCACCGTTGTGATATTTCTGATTTTTCCAACTCCCCATTTCCCCTCTCTGACCACTACCTACTCTCCTTTAACCTTTCTCTCTCTACTTCCCCATCTCTACCTCCTAAGGATACCATCACTAAGCGTAACATTGAGGCTATTGACAGCACATTCCTTTCCTCCCTGTTTCACTCACTTCTCTCTCATGCCACTTCCATATACAATGCATCCCTTACTTCTGCTCTAGACTCTGTTGCTCCACCAACCACTATTCACCCTTGCAAATTAACAGCTCAACCCTGGCACACCAAATGCACCAGATATCTGCAAAAATGCTCACGTACTGCTCAGCGACACTGGAGGAAATCACGCTTTAAGGCAGACTTCCTCCATTTCAAACTTATGCTTTCATACTTCAGTGCTGCCCTTTCTCTTGCTAAACAGTCATACTTCAAGAACCTCATCTTCTCCCAGTCTTCCAACCCCCGGCGCCTCTTTGCCACTCTCAACTCACTCCTCTGCCCACCTCCACCTCATCTCCCTTCCTCACTCTCTGCTCTTGACTTTGCCACTTACTTCACATCCAAAATTGACTCCACACGTCAGGACATTACATCACACCAGACCATCAGCAACCAGCCTCCTCCAATCGCTTACCACCCCTCCCCATCCCTATCACCAATTCTGACATCTTTCTCTCATGGATCTGGTGAGGAAGTCATGTCACTCATTCGTTCCTGTCCCCTCACCACCTCCCCACTTGACCCTATCCCCTCCCGCCTCCTCTGCTACCTCTCTCCTTCTGCCTGTTCTATCTTTCCCATCTTCTTAATCTCTCCCTCTCATCAGGCACTGTCCTCTCTGCATTCAAGCATGCACTCATCTCTCCTATTCTTAAAAAACCTCCCCTTGATCCAAACACTCTCTCCAACTACTGACCCATCTCTCTTCTCCCTTTTGCCTTCAAACTCCTTGAGCATATGTCTACAACCGCCTTACTTCCTTTCTTTCCTCACACTCACTGCTTGACCCATTCCAGTCTGGCTTCCGTCCTCTCCACTCCACTGAAACTGCCCTTACAAAAGTCTGCAATAACCACCATGCTGCTAAATCTAAGGGCCGCTACTCTCTACTTATTCTTCGTGATCTCTCTGTTGCTTTTGACACTGTGGGCCACCCTCTCCTACTGCAAATCCTTCACTCCATTGGTCTGCGTGATACTGCCCTCTCTTGGCTGTCTTCCTACCTCTCTGAATGTTCATTCTGTCTCCTCTCATGACTCCACCTCCCCCTCACTTCCACTAACTGCAGGTGTACCCCAGGATTCTGTCCTTGGTCCTCTTCTTCTCTCTCTATATACGTCCTCACTGTCACAACTGAGGGCTGGTGTTGGTAGCGGGAAGCCTCAGTTGTAGGGGCTGATGGGTATCTGAACTTAGGAGGTGAGATGAGACTCCCAGACATGTGCAGGAGCTGCAGTACCAAAGCCAGAAGGCATGACCATGACAACTGAAGGTGACTTTAAGGTTTTTATTAAATAATAAAAGTCATAGAAGGTGCAACAAAACAATAACCATCAAAGAAAGTCTCTGAGTTCCTACTGGTTTGAGACCAGTAACTAAGGGGTTGGCTTAAAGTGCTTTATGATGCTAGAGATCGTAGGTAAAGCATTTAAATGATGATAGGGATCGTAGGTAAAGCATTTAAGTGATGCTAGGGATCGTAGAAATAGCACTTGACTGTAATAGCGGATTCTTGAAAACAGTGAAGGCAAAGTACTGCTAGATAAAAGCTGCTGAAAGCCGAGGCATACACTCTGCCAACGCAGGGTGCAATAGCAAGAGAGTCAGGCTGCACCACAGAGTGTAATCACAGAAGAGTCAGGCTACACCGCAGAGTATAATCACAGGAGAGTCAGGCTGTACCGCAGAGTGTAACCACAGGAAAGTCTCTAGTGAAGCTGAAGACTGGAATCACTGGGAAGACAATTGAAGCACTGACAATTTCCTGGGTGCTGGGACAGGATATTTATACCTGCTGGAAAGCAGGCATTGGCTGACAATTACACACAGGCTCCAGCAGCGCTGCAGATTGGTGAGAAGAGTGACATGTGATTTCATTCAACATGGCTGCGCCCATGACAGAGTCTGAAGGGGAAAGATGATCTGAAGAACCATGTGCCAAACAGCAATGGCGGCGGAGGCCGCAGCAGCAGAAGACTCCACGCTCTCCCACACACGCACAGCGGCCACAGGGATGGCGGCCGCGGCACACAAAGGATGCCACACTCAGCTTCCATGCGGCAAGATCACTGGCGCGGCAGTGACAGACGCGGCGGGACTGAGAGCGCCAAACTAGAGTTAAGTGAAAACGCTAAGAAGGTCACTGAGCCAGCACTGCGGGTAACACCAGATGAAATGTGAAACAAAACATAGTTATGACCCAGCCCTGGCACGCTGAGCTAATCTCAGGAGACACCTAACTGGTAGAAAATGGCATCCAGTTACCCGGACCATGACACTCACTAGGTAAGCTCATTAGTTCTTTTGAGCTGATGACACTCAAATCTATCTTTCCTCTTCAGACCTCTCCCCTGCTCTCCTCACTCATATCTCCAACGGTCTCTGTGCTATCTCTGTTTGGATGTCCCAGCGCTTTCTTAAACTTAACATGTCTAAGACCGAGCTGATTATTATCTATTGATGGCACTACTATGTCCTCTAGCCCCCAAGTGCACTGTCTTGGAGTAATCCTTGACTCCTCCCTCTCCTTCAAACCACACATTCAGCACCTCTCGCAAACCTGCCATTTTCATCTAAAAAATATTTCCAGGATCAGACCCTTTCTGACCCAGGATGCTACTAAGACTCTTATCCACTCACTGGTCATCTCCAGACTGGACTACTGTAATCTTCTCCTGACTGGCATTCCTGAAAAATACCTCTCTCCACTTCAATCTATCATCAATGCTGCTGCCCGGCTCATTATCCTCAGCAAACGCACTATGTCCACCTCTCCTCTCTTACAAGACCTTCACCGGCTCCCCTTCCCTTTCATAATCCATTTCAAGCTTCTCATACTAACTTACAAAGTTCTCACCCACTCCTCTCCCATCTACATCTCTGACCTTATCTCCTTTTACACTCCCACCTGTCCTCTTCGCTCTGCTAATGAACGCCGACTCTCCTGCCTACTGATTACTTCCTACCACTCCTACCTCCAAGATTTTTAATGTGCTGCTCCATTTCTCTGGAATTCACTACCTCTCCCCCTCAGACTCTCCACCTCTCTACAAAACTTCAAACGGGCTCTCAAGACCCACTTCTTCACCAAACCCAGCCAAATATCATCCTAACCCTCTGTTCCACTCTATGTACCCCATCTGTGTCACCCCTGTCTGTCTACCCCTCCCCTTTAGAATGTAAGCTCTCACGAGTAGGGCCCTCTTCCCTCATGTGCTTATCCTTTCTCTTACTTTAATAATCTTCAACTGCACCAAATCCACCAGACTCTTCTGCCACCTGATACTTATTCCACTGTCATCTGCTGATGTAGCTATATTTACCATGTACTTGTCCTATATTGTCGTCAACTGTAAGTTGCTGTTTTCCTGTTTTGATTATTTGTTTATGTACTCTGTAATTGGGCGATGCGGACCCTTGTGGCGCCATATAAATAAAGGATAATAATAATAAATTATTATTATTATTATTATTATTATTATTCTCTGCAGCATGAGCCTGCAGACTCCATTAAAGCATATACCACTTACACCCATGCCCTTCACCTGTGTGTACTTGTCTGCTTTGTGCATAAAAAGAGTAAAGGGTAAATTTACTAAGCACTGAGTTTGTGTTTTCCTGCAAGTTTCCTTTGTATATGCAAATTTACTAAAGGCAAATCGGACGGAAATTTGCAGATGAACCCCCGACTTTACACAGCAAAAGAACATTAGACTATCAATGTTTTTTTTGTTTTAGAGTAGAACTCCAGATTTACTAAGCAGTGGGTTTAGAACTTGTCACAAAATTGATGGCAATCCCTCCCAAATAAAAGACCTGCATCTGACAGGGAAGATGGTGTGATCACTATTATCTGTGCAGAGTTATTTTTATTAATAAGGTTTAAGAGAGTTAAAAATAGGATTTTAATCACCTACCGGTAAATCCTTTTCTCGTAATCCGTAGAGGATACTGGGGTTCCATTTAGTACCATGCGGTATAGACTGGTCCAATAGGAGCCATGGGCACTTTAAGAATTTGATAGTGTGGGCTGGCTCCTCCCTCTATTCGAACCAGCACACGCAAACAAGAGTAAAGCTACGCTAACCAAACTTGAAACGGGAATAGCTACAGCTGAACCAACAATACTTAACCAAGTAACAGTGCAGGAAGAGCGAAGCACCGGGCGGGCGCCCAGTATCCTCTACGGACTACGAAAAAAGGATTTACCAGTAGGTAATTAAAATCCTATTTTCTCTTACGTCCTAGAGGATACTGGGGTTCCATTTAGTACCGTGGGAAAGTACCAAAGCTCCCAAACCGGGTGGGAGAGTGCTAAGGTTCCTGCAGAACTGATTGACCAAACTGAAGGTCCTCAGAGGCCAAAGTATCGAACTTGCAGAACTTAGCAAACGTGTTCGAACCCGACCAAGGGGGTAATTCCAAGTTGATCGCAGCAGGATTTTTTTTAGCAATTGGGCAAAAGCATGTGCACTGCAGGGGAGGCAGATTTAACATGTGCAGAGAGAGTTAGATTTGGGTGGGGTGTGTTCAATCTGCAATCTAATTTGCAGTGTAAAAATAAAGCAGCCAGTATTTACCATGCACAGAAACAAAATAACCCACCCAAATCTAACTCTTTCTGCACAGGTTATATCTGCCTCCCCTGCAGTGCACATTGTTTTGACCAATTGCTAAAAAAAATCCTGCTGCGATCAACTTGGAATTACCCCCCAAGTAGCTGCTCGGCAGAGATGTAAAGCAGAGACACCATGGAGAGCCACCGACCTAATAGAGTGGGCCTGTACAGATTTTGGAACCAGCAAGTCTGCCGTGGAATAAGCATGCTGGATAGTGAGCCTGATCCAGCGTGCAATTGACTGCTTAGAAGCAGGACACCCAATCTTATTGGGATCATAAAGAACAAACAGTGTGTCCGATTTTCTGTGACGAGCTGTTCTCTTTACATACACCTTCAAAGCCCTCACCACATCCAAAGACTTTGAAGTAGCAGAGGTGTCGGTAACCACCGGAACCACAATAGGTTGGTTGATGTGAAACGCCGACACCACTTTAGGAAGAAATTGCTGACGAGTTCTGAGTTCAGCTCTATCCTCATGGAAAATTAAATAGGGGCTCTTGTGAGACAACGCCCCTAGCTCCGACACACGCCTCACCGAAGCCAAGGCCAACAGTGTGACGGTCTTCCACGTAAGATATTTTATGTCTGCTTCCGGTAATGGTTCAAACCAGTCCAACTGGAAGAACTGCAGCACCCAATTGAGATCCCAAGGCGCCGCGGGAGGCACAAAGGGAGGTTGGATGTGCAGAACACCTTTCAAGAACGTCTGGACCTCAGGGAGAGAAGACAATTGTTTCTGAAAGAAAATGGACAAGGCCAAAATCTGGACTTTTATGGAGCCCAGACGCAGGCCCACATCCACGTCGGCCTGCAGAAAAAGCAGGAAACGTCCCAAATTAAATTCCACTGCAGAATAATTTCTGCTCTCATACCAAGAGACATATTTTTTCCAAATACGGTGGTAATGTTTAGACAAGAGGGTAATGTTTAGACATTACCCTCTTCCTGGCTTGGATCATCGTCAGAATAACCTTGTCAGGGATCCCTCTCCTGGCTAGAATCAGCCATTCAACTTCCATGCCATCAAACATAGCCGCAGTAAGTCCTGAAAGACGAACGGGCCCTGTTGCAGAAGATCCTCACGAAGAGGTAGATGCCACGGATCTTCGAGGAGCATCTCCAGAAGGTCCACGTACCAGGCCCTTCTTGGCTAGTCCGGAGCAATGAATATTGCTTGAACCCTTTCCCTTTTTATTCTCTTTAGAAATCTTGGGATCAGAGGAAGTGGAGAAAACACGTACACCATATGAGAGACCCACAGAGTCGTCAAGGCGTCCACCGCCACCACCTGTGGGTCTCTCGACCTGAAACAATACCGCTTGAGCTTCTTGTTGAGACGAGAGGCCATCATGTCGTTCTGTGGATATCCCCATCGACTTGACAAGCACCTGAACACTTCCAGGTGACGGCCCCACTCCCCCAGGTGCAGGTCGTGTCTGCTGAGGAAGTCTACTTCCCAGTTGTCTATTCCCGGAATGAAGACCGCTGACAACGCCACAGCATTTCTTTCTGCCCAGAGAAGAATTCTTGACACCTCTGACATTGCTGCTCTGCTTTTCGTTCCGCCCTGTCGGTTTATGTATGTCACAGCATGACAACGCCACAGCATTTCTTTCTGCCCAGAGAAGAATTCTTGACACCTCTGACATTGCTGCTCTGCTTTTCGTTCCGCCCTGTTGGTTTATGTATGTCACTGCCGTCACATTGTCCGACTGGACCTGAATGGCCCGATCTTGAAGAAGATGCGAGGCCTGCAGAAGGGCATTGTATATGGCTGGAGTTCCAGAATGATAATTGGAAGGACTTTTTCCTGACTTGCCCATCTTCCTTGAAACTGCACCCCCTGAGTGATTGCTCCTCAACCTCTGAGGCTTGCGCCTGTGGTTAACAGAATCCAGTTCTGAATTCCAAACCTCCAACCCTCAACGAGGTGAGAAGTCTGTAGCCACCACAGAGGGAAGATACTGGCTTTTGGCAACGGACGGATCCACTGGTGCATATGAAGATGCGATCCGGACCATTTGTCCAACAGATCGAGCTTGAAGGGTCATGCGTGAAACCTTTCGTATTGAAGAGCCTCGTAAGGGGCCACCATTTTCCCCACCCGGGTTGGCTTCAGGACATCCCAAACCACTGACTGGATTACCAATGCCTTCTCCAACGGAAGGAACACTTTCTACGACTCAGTGTCCAGTATCATTCCCAGGAATGGGAGCCTCCTTGTTGGCTCCAAGTGAGACTTTGGAAGGTTCAGAATCCACCCGTTATCCTGGAGAAGTTTGGTTGAGAGACCAATGCTGTCCAGCAACATTTCCTTGGACGGTGCTTTCATCAGGAGATAGTCCAGGTACAGAATTATGTTCACTCCCTGTTTGCGGAGTAGAAACATCATCTCTGCCATCACCTTGGTGAACACCCTCGGTGCTGTGGAGAGACTAAATGGCAGGGCCTGGAAATGGTAGTGAGTGCTGCAATGCAAACCGTAGATAAGCCTGATGAGGCGGCCAGATCGGAATGTGAAGGTACGGATCCTTGATATCCAGAGACACTAGGAATTCCCCCTCCTCCAGACCTGAGATTACCGCTCTGAGAGACTCCATCTTGAATTTGAACACTCATAAGTACGGATTCAAAGACTTGAGGTTCAGAATCGGTCTTACCGAATCGTCCGGTTTCGGTACTACGACCAAGTTGGAGTAGCACCCCTTGTTAAGCACATGAGGTGGAACTGGAACAATGACCTGAGTCTGTACCAGTTATTGGATGGCATGCTGTAAAGTAATACTTGCCTCTTGTGAAACTGGCAAGCCTGATTTGAAGAATCTGTGAGGTGGGAGCTTTTGGAAATCCAGTCTGTAGCCCTGGGAAATAAGATCTATGACCCAGGGATCCTGGCACGAACGTGACCAGATCTGACTGAAGAATTGTAGGTGGCCTCCCACCTGACAGCCTTCCAGGCGTTGAGGTCCACCGTCATGCTGAAGTCCTTGAGGAAGCAGAGCCTGAGCTCTGTTCCTGAGCACCTGCAGTTGCTGGTTTGCGTGGTTTACCTCTTGCGCCGCTGGAGGACGTAGAAGCACCTCTGGATTTGCCCTTGAACTTGGCCGTCCGAAAGGACTGTAACTTAGAACATGAATAAGTCTTCTTGGTAGGGGGGGGCTGCGGAAGGAAGATACGTAGACTTACCTGCAGTAGCTTTGGAGATCCATTTGTCTAGTTCACCTCCAAACAAGGCCTCTCCTGTGAATGGTAGGCCGTCCATGCCTTTCCTGGAGTCCGCATCAGCGGTCCATTGCCATAGCAGTGGTGCGTGCGTTAAGCAAGTCTATCTCTTTTATGGCTTCCACCATAAAGTTCGCAGAGTCCTGTATATGCTGCAGGAACAAAACAACATCTCCCCTAGACAAGAAATCTAACCCTTCAATTAGATTACTTGACCATTTTGCAATGGCTTTTGTGATCCACGCACATGCAATAGTGGGTCTTTGGGCCACCCCAGCAGCTGTGTACAATGATTTGAGTGTAGTCTCAATTTTACGATCAGCCGCGTCTTTTAGGAAGGGTGCACCAGGAACAGGCAATACAATTTTTCATGACATCCTAGAGACTGATGAGTCCACTATCAGTGGATTTTCCCATTTTTTTCTATCCTCTAGAGGAAAGGGAAAAGATCAGACCTTTTAGAGATCTGAAATTTCTTATCAGGATTAACCCACGGTTCTTCAAACAGGGTATTCAATTCCTTTGACAAAGGAAAAGTGACTGAGGACTTCTTTTTTACATTAAAATAAGATTCCACACTCTCTTCTGACACCTTATCGGGAATGTGCAGAACATCTCTGATAGCCTCTATGAGAGCCTCTATTCCCTGTTACAGAGCCGCATCCCCCCACTCCAAGTGTACCTCACCCTCCTCCAAGTCTGACCCATCAGCGTCAGAGTCAGATTGCAGGATATGGGCCAGAGATCGCTTTTGTGGACAAATGGGAGGGGATTGAGACGCTGTTTTGGGGACTGAGTCTCTGTTCATAAACTCATCCACAGTCTGTTTTAAGTATTGCGTCTCTTTCTCATTGCGGGACAATTTGTAGAAAGAGTGGAGATCATTCCTTTAAGAGAATTAACCCACTCCGGTTCAGCCCCGCTATTCTGTGAACCCTGAGTACCCAGTAGTACCCAGTAGTGAGCCCCCTGGTGAAGAGGAACACTCCACTGCACAAGAAACATACTCCTTGGGGTAAATTTACTAAGGTGGGAGATTTTTAGAACTGGTGATTTTGCCCATAGCAACCAATCAGATTATATCTACTATCTGCTTGAAGCAGCTAGATAAATGGTAAGTAGAATCTGATTGGTTGCCATGGGCAACATCACCAGTTCCAAAAATCTCCCACCTTAGTAAATTTACCCCCTTGCCTGACATAATGTAATGTGACCGCGCGCGCACACACACACACACACACACACACACACACACAGGTTAAGCACAAGTAACCCACAAAGAGCCCTTCAGGGAGACACAGAGTTGTTTGGAGCCAGCCCCCACCACGCCCTTATGCCAAGCTTAACCGGGTCTCAGACTAAGTAACCTGATAAGGGACTTAGTACACTAATAGTCGCTCCCCCCCTGCTATGACCCCCAGGTACCGCTGAGGGAGTTGCGCGTCCATGTCAGTCAGCGTCTGTGTCCACTGCAGAGAGTAAATGGCGCTGGTGAGCTGCTGGATCCTCTCATAGTGAAGGCCCGCCCCTTCAATGGCGCACGGTCTTCCCGCTTTCTTTATACTGGCTGAGGTAATGTGTGTGCTTAAAATGGAGCAGAACCGTTTTAAGGCAGTGTTTGCCAATTTGGGTACTGTGTACAGTGTACTGAGACGCAGTCGTGTACTGTGTCTGGAGACGCATTCCGCCCCGTTTAGAAGCCGTCTGTCTCCGTACCCTCGTGCCGCCATAATGGCCGGCGCCCCACTAACCGGGACACTGGCTCAGTAGGTGATAGCCGGGGAGCGTCAGGTCCATCAGTGATTTTAAGAGCATTGAACGTCAGGCCGTCTTATCACATAAGCAAGCAGTTTATTCACAGTTCAGACAGGGTTATCACGACAATAACATTTGATTTCTTGTTCTCTCTTCAGCGTAATGATAGGATTTTAATACCTACCGGTAAATCCTTTTCTGCTAGTCCGTAGAGGATGCTGGGGACTCCAAAAGGACCATGGGGTATAGACAAGATCCGCAGGAGACATGGGCACACTATAAGACTTTGAATGGGTGTGAACTGGCTCCTCCCTCTATGCCCCTCCTCCAGACCTCAGTTATAGGAACTGTGCCCAGGGAGACGGACATTTCGAGGAAAAGGATTTTTGTTACACTAAGGGTGAGATACATACCAGATCACACCACAACAGACCGTACAACTGGATTACCAGGAATACCAGATAACAGTATGAACGGAAAACAGCAACAAGCTGAACCTAACCGACACACAACCTTCGTGTAACCGAAAACAACAACTAACAATACAACTGCAAGTAACAGTCCGCACTGGGAAGGGCGCCCAGCATCCTCTACGGACTAGGAGAAACGGATTTACTGGTAGGTATTAAAATCCTATTTTCTCTTACGTCCTAGAGGATAATGGGGACTCCAAAAGGACCATGGGGTCTATACCATAGGTTCTCAAACTCGGTCCTCAGGACCCCACACAGTGCATGTTTTGCAGGTAACCCAGCAGGTGCACAGGTGTATTAATTACTCACTGACACATTTTAAAAGGTTCACAGGTGGAGCTAATAATTTCACTTGTGATTCTGTGAGGAGACCTGCAAAACATGCACTGTGAGGACCGAGTTTTAGAACCTGTGGTCTATACCAAAGCTCCAGACCGGGCGGGAGAGTGCGGACGACTCTGCAGCACCGATTGAGCAAACATGAGGTCCTCATCAGCCAGGGTATCAAACTTGTAGAACTTAGCAAAAGTGTTTGAACCCGACCACGTAGCTGCTCGGCAAAGTTGAAGTGCCGAGACCCCTCGGGCAGCCGCCCAAGATGAGCCCACTTTCCTGGTAGAATGGGCCTTCACTGACTTCGGCAACAGCAATCCAGCCGTAGAATGAGCATGCTGAATCGTATAACAAATCCAGCATGCAATAGTCTGCTTGGAAGCAGGATTTCCAATCTTGTTGGAAGCATACAGGACAAACAGAGCCTCCGTTTTCCTAACAAGAGCCGTTCTGGCGACATAAATTTTCAAAGCTCTTACAACATCAAGAGATTTTGGCACCGCCACGGCATCCGTAGCCACAGGCACCACAATAGGTTGATTTATGTGAAACGAAGAAATCACCTTTGGCAGAAATTGTTGACGAGTCCGCAATTCCGCTCTATCCATATGGAAAATCAAATATGGGCTCTAGTGACACAAAGCCGCCAATTCCGACACCCGTCTGGCGGACCCCAAGGCTAAAAGCATGACCACTTTCCAGGTGAGAAATTTCAACTCAACCTTTCGCAAAAGTTCAAACCAGTGAGACATAAGAAATTGTAATACCACGTCAAGATCCCACGGTGCCATGGGTGGCACAAACGGAGGATGGATATGTAGCACTCCCTTCACGAAAGTCTGAACTTCAGGAAGGACGGACAATTCTTTTTGAAAGAAAATAGATAAAGCCGAAATCTGCACTTTGATGGAACCCAATTTCAGGCCTGCATCCACGCCTGCCTGCAAAAAATGGAGGAAACGACCCAGCTGACACTCCTCCGCAGGAGCTTTCTTGCCTTCCCACCACAACACATTTTCTCCAAATACGGTGATAATGCTTCGCCGTGACCTCCTTTCTAGCCTTAAGGAGAGTGGGGATGACTTCCCCAGAAATACCCTTTCGAGCTAGGATTTGGCGTTCAACCTCCACGCCGTCAAACGCAGCCGTGGTAAGTCTTGAAATACGCATGGCCCCTGTAGTAACAGGGCCTCTCTGAGAGGAAGCGGCCAAGGATCTTCTATGAGCAATTACTGAAGATCTGGATACCAAGCCCTCTGTGGCCAATCTGGAACGACGAGTACTGCCAGAACCCTTGTTCGTCTTATGATCCTCAATACTTTTGGAATGAGAGGAAGTGGAGGGAACACATATACCGACTGAAACACCCACGGAGTTACCAGGGCGTCCACTGCACTGGCTTGGGGGTCCCTTGACCTGGAACAATACCTCGGAAGCTTCTTGTTGAGGCAAGACGCCATCAGGTCTATTTGAGGAATTCCCCAACGCCTTGTCACTTCTGCAAATACCTCTTGATGAAGAGCCCACTCTCCTGGATGGAGATCGCGTCAGCTGAGGAAGTCTGCTTCCCAGTTGTCCATGCCCGGAAGGAAGACTGCTGACAGAGCACTCACGTGTTTTTCCGCCCAGCGGAGAACTCTTGTGGCCTCCGCCATCGCCGCTCTGCTCTTTGTTCCGCCCTGGCGGTTTACGTATGCTACCGCTGTTACGTTGTCTGACTGAATCAGGACAGGTAGACCTCGAAGAAGGTATTCCGCTTGCACAAGGCCGTTGTAAATGGCTCTTAACTCCAGAACGTTTATGTGAAGACAAGTTTCCTGGCTTGACCATTCTCCCTGGAAACTTCTTCCTTGTGTGACTGCCCCCCAGCCTCGGAGACTTGCATCCGTGGTCAGCAGGATCCAATCCTGGATTCCGAACCTGCGTCCCTCTAGAAGGTGAGAACTTTGCAGCCACCACAGGAGAGAAATTCTGGTCCTGGAAGATAGACTTATTTTCCGGTGCATGTATAGGTGAGACAAGGACCATTTGTCCAGCAGGTCCCACTGAAACACCCGGGCATGAAACCTGCCAAACGGAATTGCTTCGTAAGCCGCAACCATCTTCCCTAGCACTCGAGTGCATTGATGAATCGACACTCTTGCCGGTTTCAGAATCTCCTTGACCATGCATTGGATTTCCAGAGCTTTTTCCGCTGGAAGAAACACTCTTTGCAGTTCCGTGTCCAGGATCATGCCCAAGAAAGGCAGCGGAGTTGTCGGAACCAACTGAGACTTTGGCAAATTTAGAATCCAACCATGATGTTGCAAAACCATCAGGGAGAGTTCCACATTTCTAGCAACTGCTCCTTTGATCTCGCCTTTATCAGGAGATCGTCCAAGTACGGGATAATTGCGACACCTTGCTTGCGTAGGAGTGCCATCATTTCCGCCATCACTTTGGTGAAGACCCTCGGGGCCGTGGAAAGCCCAAACGGCAACGTCTGAAATTGGTAATGATAATCCTGCACCGCAAATCTCAGGTAAGCCTGATATGGAGGATATATCAGGACGTGTAAGTAGGCATTTTTTATGTCGACTGACGCCATAAAATCCCCCCCCTTCTAGACTGGAGATCACTGCTCGAAGAGATTCCATCTTGAACGTGAAAGTTTTCAAATACAGATTGAGGGATTTTAGGTTCACGATCGGTCTGACCGAGCCGTCCGGCTTTGGTACGACAAAGAGGCTCGAATAAAACCCTTCTCCCGGTTGGGACGGGGGTACCGGGATAATGACACTCTGTTGACAAAGCTTTTGTATCGCAGCACTCACTACTTCCCTTTCTGGGATAGAAACTAGCAAGGCTGATTTGAAAAATTGGTGGGGGGGGCACCTCCTGAAACTCCAGTTTGTACCCTTGGGACACTATGTTTAACACCCAAGGATCTAGGCCCGAATGAAACCAGACCTGACTGAATAGTCTAAGACGCGCCCCCACCGGCACGGACTCCCGTAGGGGAGCCCCAGCGTCATGCGGTGGACTTGGCAGGGGCAGGGGAGGACTTTTGGTTCTGGGAGCCTGACACAGCAGGTGACCTTTTTCCCCTTCCTCTACCTTTTGAAGCAAGGAAGGATGAGCCTCTTCCTTTTTTGTATTTATTAGGCCGAAAGGACTGCATCTGATAATGGGATGCCTTTTTCTGTTGTGCCAGAACATACGGAAGAAAAGATGACTTACCCGCTGTAGCGGTAGACACCAGGTCAGCGAGGCCGTCACCAAACAAGACACTACCTTTATAAGGGAGAGCTTTCATAGCTTTCTTGGAGTCGGCATCAGCATTCAATTGATGAATCCATAGCCGAGACTGCCATGGCATTGGTCCTTGATCCCAAAAGGCCAATATCCCTCACCGCACCCTTTAGGTAAGCTGCAGCGGCCCTGATATAACCGAGAGTCAACAGAATGTTATCCCTATCCAGGGTATCCATATCAGATGCCAAATTATCAGCCCACTTAGCAATAGCACAACTCCCCCATGCCGACGCCACGGCCGGTCTGAGGAGTGCACCCGTAGTGACATAAATGGCCTTTAAAGTCGTTTCCTGCTTACGATCCGCAGGATCCTTGAGGGCAGCAGTGTTGGGAGACGGAAGCGCCACCTTCTTGGACAGCCGTGACAGAGCTTTGTCCACATTGGGAGATGACTCCCACTTTTCTCTGTCGTCAGAGGGTAAAGGATATGCCATAAAAATTCTCTTGGGAATCTGCCACCTTTTATCAGGCGATTCCCAAGCCTTTTCACAAAGAGCGATCAGTTCATGAGAGGGGGAAACGTCTTCTCGGGCTTCTTTCCCTTATACAAACAAACCCTTGTATCAGGAACAGCAGGCACTTCAGAAATATGTAAAACATCTTTAATAGCCACAATCATGTACTGAATACTCTTAACCAATTTTGGATGTAAACTGGCCTCACTATAGTCGACACTGGAGTCAGAGTCCGTGTCGGTATCCGTATCAGCTATTTGGGTAAATGAACGCTTTTGGGACCCTGAGGGGGCCTGTACCTGGGATAAGGCATCCTCCATGGATTTTCTCCACGTTTGTGTCTGAGAATCAGATTTATCCAGCCTTTTAGACAAATAACGCCACATTTGCATTCAATGTACTCAACATATTTACCCAATCAGCAGTCGGCGGTGCCGACAGAGTCACTCCCAAATCGTTCTCTGCGCCCCCAGTAACTTCCTCCGGGGAGGAGCACCCAGGCTCAGACATGTCGACACACCGTACCGACACCCACCCACTCACACTGGCTATAGGGGACAGACCCACAGTGAAGCCTGTTAAAGAAAACACAGAGGGAGTATACCAGCTCACACCCCAGCATCCATATAATACTGAATTATACTGTATAAATGCTGTATTATAATATAATACTGAGTGCGCTGTTATATAGCACCAAATTTCTGTGCCCCCACCACACCCGTTTTGCTCCCTGTACTTGATCAGGAGAGTGGAGGTCCGGGCCAGCGTCTCTGCAAGTTTGTGAAGAGAGAAAATGGCGCTGGTAAGCTGTGAGGGCTAAGCCACGCCCCCACCTCGGCGCGCTGTAGTCCCGCTCAATTTCAAATATTTATACTGGCGGGGGCTTATATTTAGTGCCTAGGCACTTGTAATATGTCTCTTTGCCAGTTATATTGCCTCAGTTACATGCTGCCCAGGGCGCCCCCCCTGCGCCCTGCACCCTGTAAGTGCCGTTGGAAGTGTGTGTGGGAGCATGGCGCGCAGCGCGACCGCTGCGCTCTACCTCGTTACTGAAGTCTTCTGCCATCACTGAAGTCTTCTTTCTCCTATATACTCACCCGGCTTCTTTCTTCTGGCTTCTGTGAGGGGGTTGACGGCGCGGCTCCGGGAACAAGCAGCTAGGCGCACCAAGTGATCGAACCCTCTGGAGCTAATGGTGTCCAGTAGCCTAAGAAGCAGGGCCTTTAACTCAGAAGAAGTAGGTCTGACTTCTCTCCCCTCACTCCCACGAAGCAGGGAACCTGTAGCCAGCAGGTCTCCCTGAAAATAAAAAACCTAACAGAAAGTACTTTCAGAGAAACTCAGGAGAGCTCCCCTAGTGTGTGTCCAGTCTCTCTGGGCACAGAATCTAACTGAGGTCTGGAGGAGGGGCATAGAGGGAGGAGCCAGTTCACACCCATTCAAAGTCTTATAGTGTGCCCATGTCTCCTGCGGATCACGTCTATACCCCATGGTCCTTTTGGAGTCCCCAGCATCCTCTAGGACGTAAGAGAAATTCATATGGGTTACATCAGGTTACATTTCCTTTCATTTGCTTCACTGGCAATAACAGCATTAACAATGATGTGACAGCATTACAGTACAGTACATACCAGCGCAGTCTCTGGGAATCAGTAGTGCGACGTCCGCAAACTGATATTCATGTTGGTGTGCTTTCCCCTATTCGCTAGGGGATCTATCTAAACGGGATCTCTCATGGACACATTACTGGGGGCCTTCCGCCAAACGTGGTTTCCTACCACTCACCAAGATAGTCCTCTCCCGAAGACTCACACCTCCCGTCCTGTTTCTTGGGTACCCCTGAAGGTGGAGATCCCCTTTGTTCCTTCCCCTGATTGCTCATGCTGTTGCTGCTCTCACACTGCGAATCTGGATAGCTCTTGCTCTTCCTAGCAGCACCTACATGCTGCTCCATAACGCCAGGGACTGTGGAGTGCCATGCTTGTTCCACTGTCCCCAGACTGCGTTTCTCCTGGACACTTAGCCTGTGCCCTCCATCTCAGTCTTCAGCTCACCCACCGAATTCTAGCCTGTTTTTTTCCTTGTCCTCTAAAAAAAAACCTAAACCCCCCCTACACTTCCTGTTGTAACCCCCTACATGTAGCAGGGTCTGTGAGAACTGGTTTAACTGGTTTTGGGGCCATATACTCCCCCACTCACTGATAATTAAATGGCTTTTGGATCTTTCCAATATCTGTTAACATTCCAGTATGCCACAAGTGCTCGCCACTCTTCATTCTTCTGGCTCTGTTAGGGGTGGCGGTGTGCTGCTAGAATATACGCTCGCCGTGGTGGGGCTTGCGAATAGTTCCCTCAGGAGCTCAGTGTCCTATCAGCAGGGAACGGGACCATTAACCCTTCAAGAGGTTGGGCCATTCTCCCTGCTAAGTCCCATGAAGCAGGCAGGCTGGAACCAACCAGACCTGCCTGAAAATAACAAACATAGAAAATAAAAGCAGAAAACTCTTCAGGAGCTTCCTTCAGCGTGACCGGCTCTTCTGGGCACATTTTCTAAACTGAGTCTGGTAGGAGGGGCATAGAGGGGAGGAGCCAGCCCACACTATCAAATTCTTAAAGTGCCCATGGCTCCTAGTGGACAAGTCTATGGGGGTAATTCCAAGTTGATCGCAGCAGGAACTTTGTTAGCAGTTGGACAAAACCATGTGCACTACAGGGGAGGCAGATTTAACATGTGCAGAGAGAGATAGATTTGGGTGTGGTGTGTCCAATCTGCAATCTATATTGCAGTGTAAAAATAAAGCAGCCAGTATTTACCCTGCACAGAAACAAAAATAAGAATTTACTTACCGATAATTCTATTTCTCATAGTCCGTAGTGGATGCTGGGGACTCCGTAAGGACCATGGGGAATAGCGGCTCCGCAGGAGACTGGGCACAAAAGTAAAAGCTTTAGGACTACCTGGTGTGCACTGGCTCCTCCCCCTATGACCCTCTTCCAAGCCTCAGTTAGGATACTGTGCCCGGACGAGCGTACACAATAAGGGAGGATTTTGAATCCCGGGTAAGACTCATACCAGCCACACCAATCACACCGTACAACCTGTGATCTGAACCCAGTTAACAGCATGATAACAGAGGAGCCTCTGAAAAGATGGCTCACAACAATAATAACCCGATTTTTGTAACAATAACTATGTACAAGTATTGCAGACAATCCGCACTTGGGATGGGCGCCCAGCATCCACTACGGACTATGAGAAATAGAATTATCGGTAAGTAAATTCTTATTTTCTCTAACGTCCTAAGTGGATGCTGGGGACTCCGTAAGGACCATGGGGATTATACCAAAGCTCCCAAACGGGCGGGAGAGTGCGGATGACTCTGCAGCACCGAATGAGAGAACTCCAGGTCCTCCTCAGCCAGGGTATCAAATTTGTAGAATTTAGCAAACGTGTTTGCCCCTGACCAAGTAGCTGCTCGGCAAAGTTGTAAAGCCGAGACCCCTCGGGCAGCCGCCCAAGATGAGCCCACCTTCCTTGTGGAATGGGCATTTACAGATTTTGGCTGTGGCAGGCCTGCCACAGAATGTGCAAGCTGAATTGTACTACAAATCCAGCGAGCAATAGTCTGCTTAGAAGCAGGAGCACCCAGCTTGTTGGGTGCATACAGGATAAATAGCGAGTCAGATTTTCTGACTCCAGCCGTCCTGGAAACATATATTTTCAGGGCCCTGACTACGTCCAGCAACTTGGAGTCCTCCAAGTCCCTAGTAGCCGCAGGCACCACAATAGGCTGGTTCAAGTGAAATGCTGAAACCACCTTAGGGAGAAATTGAGGACAAGTCCTCAATTCTGCCCTGTCCGTATGAAAAATTAGGTAAGGGCTTTTATAGGATAAAGCCGCCAATTCTGAGACACGCCTGGCTGAAGCCAGGGCTAACAGCATTACCACCTTCCATGTGAGATATTTTAAGTCCACAGTGGAAAGTGGTTCAAACCAATGTGATTTTAGGAATCCCAAAACTACATTTAGATCCCAAGGTGCCACTGGAGGCACAAAAGGAGGTTGTATATGCAGTACCCCCTTGACAAACGTCTGTACTTCAGGAACTGAAGCCAGTTCTTTTTGGAAGAAAATCGACAGGGCCGAAATCTGAACCTTAATGGACCCTAATTTTAGGCCCATAGACAGTCCTGTTTGTAGGAAATGCAGGAAACGACCCAGTTGAAATTCCTCTGTAGGGGCCTTCCTGGCCTCGCACCGCGCAACATATTTACGCCAAATACGGTGATAATGTTGTACGGTTACATCCTTCCTGGCTTTGATCAGGGTAGGGATGACTTCATCCGGAATGCCTTTTTCCTTCAGGATCCGGCGTTCAACCGCCATGCCGTCAAACGCAGCCGCGGTAAGTCTTGGAAGAGACAGGGTCCCTGCTGGAGCAGGTCCTTTCTTAGAGGTAGAGGCCAAGGGTCCTCTGTGAGCATCTCTTGAAGTTCGGGTACCAAGTCCTTCTTGGCCAATCCGGAGCCACGAGTATAGTCCTTACTCCTCTCCTTCTTATGATCCTCAGTACCTTGGGTATGAGAGGCAGAGGAGGGAACACATACACTGACTGGTACACCCATGGTGTTACCAGAGCGTCCACAGCTATTGCCTGAGGGTCCCTTGACCTGGCGCAATATCTGTCTAGTTTTTTGTTGAGGCGGGACGCCATCATGTCCACCTTTGGTTTTTCCCAACGGTTCACAATCATGTGGAAGACTTCTGGGTGAAGTCCCCACTCCCCCGGGTGGAGGTCGTGTCTGCTGAGGAAGTCTGCTTCCCAGTTGTCCACACCCGGAATGAACACTGCTGACAGTGCTATCACATGATTTTCTGCCCAGCGAAGAATCCTTGCAACTTCTGTCATTGCCCTCCTGCTTCTTGTGCCGCCCTGTCTGTTTACGTGGGCGACTGCCGTGATGTTGTCCGACTGGATCAGCACCGGCTGACCTTGAAGCAGAGGTCTTGCTAGGCTCAGAGCATTGTAGATGGCTCTTAGCTCCAGGATATTTATGTGAAGTGATGTCTCCAGGCTTGACCACAAGCCTTGGAAATTTCTTCCCTGTGTGACTGCTCCCCAGCCTCTCAGGCTGGCATCCGTGGTCACCAGGACCCAGTCCTGAATGCCGAATCTGCGGCCCTCTAGAAGATGAGCACTCTGCAACCACCACAGGAGAGACACCCTTGTCCTTGGAGACAGGGTTATCCGCTGATGCATCTGAAGATGCGATCCGGACCATTTGTCCAGCAGATCCCACTGAAAAGTTCTTGCGTGGAATCTGCCGAATGGAATCGCTTCGTAAGAAGCCACCATTTTTCCCAGGACCCTTGTGCATTGATGCACTGACACTTGGCCTGGTTTTAGGAGGTTCCTGACTAGCTCGGATAACTCCCTGGCTTTCTCCTCCGGGAGAAACACCTTTTTCTGGACTGTGTCCAGAATCATCCCTAGGAACAGCAGACGTGTCGTCGGAATCAGCTGCGATTTTGGAATATTTAGAATCCACCCGTGCTGTCGTAGCACTACTTGAGATAGTGCTACTCCGACCTCTAACTGTTCCCTGGACCTTGCCCTTATCAGGAGATCGTCCAAGTAAGGGATAATTAAGACGCCTTTTCTTCGAAGAAGAATCATCATTTCGGCCATTACCTTGGTAAAGACCCGGGGTGCCGTGGACAATACAAACGGCAGCGTCTGAAACTGATAGTGACAGTTCTGTACCACAAACCTGAGGTACCCTTGGTGAGAAGGGCAAATTGGGACATGGAGGTAAGCATCCTTGATGTCCAGAGACACCATATAGTCCCCTTCTTCCAGGTTCGCTATCACTGCTCTGAGTGACTCCATCTTGAATTTGAACCTTTGTATGTAAGTGTTCAAGGATTTCAGATTTAAAATAGGTCTCACCGAGCCGTCCGGCTTCGGTACCACAAACAGCGTGGAATAATACCCCTTTCCCTGTTGTAGGAGGGGTACCTTGATTATCACCTGCTGGGAATACAGCTTGTGAATGGCTTCCAATACCGCCTCCCTGTCGGAGGGAGACGTTGGTAAAGCAGACTTCAGGAACCGGCGAGGGGGAGACGTCTCGAATTCCAATTTGTACCCCTGAGATACTACCTGCAGGATCCAGGGGTCCACTTGCGAGTGAGCCCACTGCGCGCTGAAATTCTTGAGACGACCCCCCACCGTACCTGATTCCGCTTGTAAGGCCCCAGCGTCATGCTGAGGACTTGGCAAAAGCGGGGGAGGGCTTCTGTTCCTGGGAAGAGGCTGCCTGCTGCAGTCTTTTTCCCCTTCCTCTGCCCCGGGGCAGATATGAGTGGCCTTTTGCCCGCTTGCCCTTATGGGGACGAAAGGATTGAGCCTGAAAAGACGGTGTCTTTTTCTGCTGAGAGGTGACCTGGGGTAAAAAGGTGGATTTCCCAGCCGTTGCCGTGGCCACCAGGTCCGATAGACCGACCCCAAATAACTCCTCCCCTTTATACGGCAATACTTCCATATGCCGTTTGGAATCCGCATCACCTGACCACTGTCGCGTCCATAACCCTCTTCTGGCAGAAATGGACAGCGCACTTACTCTTGATGCCAGAGTGCAAATATCCCTCTGTGCATCTCGCATATATAGAAATGCATCCTTTAAATGCTCTATAGTCAATAATATACTGTCCCTGTCCAGGGTATCAATATTTTCAGTCAGGGAATCCGACCAAGCCACCCCAGCACTGCACATCCAGGCTGAGGCGATTGCTGGTCTCAGTATAACACCAGTATGTGTGTATATACTTTTTAGGATATTTTCCAGCTTTCTATCAGCTGGCTCCTTGAGGGCGGCCGTATCCGGAGACGGTAACGCCACTTGTTTTGATAAGCGTGTGAGCGCCTTATCTACCCTAGGGGGTGTTTCCCAACGCGCCCTAACCTCTGGCGGGAAAGGGTATAATGCCAATAATTTTTTAGAAATTAGCAGTTTTTTATCGGGGGAAACCCACGCTTCATCACACCCCTCATTTAATTCATCTGATTCAGGAAAAACTACGGGTAGTTTTTTCACACCCCACATAATACCCTTTTTTGTGGTACTTGTAGTATCAGAAATGTTCAAAACCTCCTTCATTGCCGTGATCATGTAACGTGTGGCCCTACTGGAAAATACGTTTGTTTCCTCACCGTCGACACTGGAGTCAGTGTCCGTGTCTGGGTCTGTGTCGACCATCTGAGGTAACGGGCGCTTTAGAGCCCCTGACGGTGTTTGAGACGCCTGGACAGGTATTAACTGTTTTTCCGGCTGTCTCATGTCGTCAACAGTCTTTTGTAAAGTGCTGACGCTATCACGTAATTCCTTCCATACGACCATCCAGTCAGGTGTCGACTCCCTAGGGGGTGACATCACTATTACAGGCAATTGCTCCGCCTCCATACCATTTTCCTCCTCATACATGTCGACACAACGTACCGACACACAGCACACACACAGGGAATGCTCTGATAGAGGACAGGACCCCACTAGCCCTTTGGGGAGACAGAGGGAGAGTTTGCCAGCACACACCAGAGCGCTATATATATATACAGGGATAACCTTATATAAGTGTTTTCCCTTATATAGCTGCTGTATTATTAATCTGCCAAATTTAGTGCCCCCCCTCTCTTGTTTTACCCTGTTTCTGTAGTGCAGGACTGCAGGGGAGAGTCAGGGAGCTTCCCTCCAACGGAGCTGTGAGGGAAAATGGCGCTTGTGTGCTGAGGAGGTAGGCTCCGCCCCCTTCTCGGCGGCCTTTCTCCCGCTTTTTTAAGGAAAAACTGGCAGGGGTTAAATGCATCCATATAGCCCAGGAGCTATATGTGATGTATTTTTAGCCATCTAAGGTGTTTTTATTGCGTCTCAGGGCGCCCCCCCCCCAGCGCCCTGCACCCTCAGTGACCGGAGTGTGAAGTGTGCTGAGAGCAATGGCGCACAGCTGCGGTGCTGTGCGCTACCTTATTGAAGACAGGACGTCTTCTGCCGCCGATTTCCCGGACCTCTTCAGTCTTCTGGCTCTGTAAGGGGGCCGGCGGCGCGGCTCTGGGACCCATCCATGGCTGGGCCTGTGATCGTCCCTCTGGAGCTAATGTCCAGTAGCCTAAGAAGCCCAATCCACTCTGCACGCAGGTGAGTTCGCTTCTTCTCCCCTTAGTCCCTCGGTGCAGTGAGCCTGTTGCCAGCAGGTCTCACTGAAAATAAAAAACCTAAAACTAAACTTTTCACTAAGCAGCTCAGGAGAGCCACCTAGTGTGCACCCTTCTCGTTCGGGCACAAAAATCTAACTGGGGCTTGGAGGAGGGTCATAGGGGGAGGAGCCAGTGCACACCAGGTAGTCCTAAAGCTTTTACTTTTGTGCCCAGTCTCCTGCGGAGCCGCTATTCCCCATGGTCCTTACGGAGTCCCCAGCATCCACTTAGGACGTTAGAGAAATAACCCACCCAAATCTAACTCTCTGCAAATGTTATATCTGCCCCCCCCCCCCCTGCAGTGCACATGGTTTTGCCCAACTGCTAAAAATTTTCCTGCTGCGATCAACTTGGAATTACCCCCTATACCCCATGGTACTAAATGGACCCCAGTATCCTCTAGGACACAAGAGAAAATATTAAAGAAAAGACCAGAGAAGCACACATAGTATTGTAGTATTTGAATGAAAACAACCCAAACATCTCTCGACTCATTTATGACTCACAAAATATAGTGGTTCATGTCCCCTTTGGTCTATGTAGCAGCCCATCTGGCCAAAACATAAAACAAAGCTACTGCTCCTCCCAGAGGCCCATCACAAGTATGAGGTAACTTGGGGACACCTTCCATAGGAATGAATGGGGACATGCTGATAGGTCAGAGTGTGAGAACTGCCATGAACTGACCAATCAGTGCACCAAGCATGAGCTTGCAGATTCCATGAAAGCTTGTGAGCCTTTCCACTAAAAGACTTGGGGGCCTGTTTATCACCATCCGCATCCTGAATGCAGATGACAGGTGATAAAATCTCCCAAACACGCACTGCGATAATTGATTACATCGCAGGGATGTATCAATTATCGCATGCAGGAACAGAGCTTGCGGTCAAGCTCTGTCCCTGCGATGCTTCTTAGCAGCATCATCGGGGTATTTTTCGGAAAAAATGCCCCGATATCCTGCTGCGCATGCGCCGCCCCCCGCCAACATCGCCGCTACCGCCGCCACCCGGTCGACCCCGCCGCTGCGACTACCCCCGCCGCGGACCCTCCCAAGCAGGATAATATACTCACCTGTCCAGGAAGCCGGTGCTTCAGGAGGCTGCCGGGCGCCGGGTCCTTCTCCTGCACTGTGACCCCCGATGCTGTAAAGTGCGCTGCTGCTTTACAATGTCACTTTACTGCACCGGGGTCACTTTGTAGCATATGGGGGACCCGGCGCCCGGCAGCGCTCACCGGAGCAGCGGACACCGGCTCCCTGGAAAGGCGAGTATGGTTTTTTGGTTTTTTTTGTACTTTTTTTTTTTTCTTTTTACACTGTGATCAGCTTGTGTGTGCATCGGACACACATAGCTGATCACTCTGCCGGGTCCCCGCTCAGCTTTTTCTGCCAGGAGCAGAGAAAACTGGGCAAAAGGCAGTTTATCGCAGTGCTGCCCTGTGAACTCGCCATCCTGAGCTGGCGAGATTATCACAGGGCACAATGCTGTATTTTTTCACTTTTTTTTTTTTTAGTAAATGTGGCCACATCACATTTCCCATTATAAGTATGGGGAATGCGACGTGGGTTACTAAAAAAAGTTAATTAAACGGTTTGGAGCAATTTTTCATGAAAACTGCTCCAAATACCCTTTAATACATTCAGGTGATACTAAAATAATGTGAAAAGGGTATGAAAACACCCTTTTTCACATTATTTTAGTAAAAATAATGTTAATAAATAGGCCCCTAATGCCCTTATTTATCAAAGAGTGATACATTTCACTGTGAGTGATAAATTGCACCAGCCAATCCACTCCTGTCATTTTTCAAACCCAGCCTGTGACATGGAAGTTAGGAGCTGATTGGCTGGTGCAAGTTATCACTCATTGATAAATAAGGGCATATGTTCATTGCCAGGGTGATGATGCTGTGTGGTTGCGATGGTAACATCACTGCATGCTGATGAAATTAGTGCTGCAGCCAACCTTTGATGAGGTTAGACACTCCTGACTGCCAACTGCAGTGGGTGTTGGACAGGTTGCCATGACACTGGCGCATCACAGACTATCTGGGTTGACACTGTACTGCATTTAATCATGTGCTGTCATTTTCTACAAGTAAAACTTATGTTGCTGATTTTTGTATATGCTTTATATATTTGCAACATACAGTGATTTCATCTGCATATGTATTTGTCCTGGAGTGTTCAGTTATCTTGAATTATTTAATTATGCTGTGTTATTTACTTTAATTCCTTATGTGCTGAATTTGCTGATTAGTTGGATTGTATTTTAGGACTACTGTGAATTTTCTATGTATTTTATTGTAGGTGTTTTGACCTTAGTGACGTCATTAAAATGGTGACTCGTTAAATAGTGTTCACACATAGGTTTGTGGGTATTTAAGACGTACACATATTTGGTTTCATCTGTCCCAGATGAAAGCATGAAATTGCTGAAATGTTGGAGCAAACTTTGCCAGTGGTCACTTTTGTGCAACTTCTGAGTGTCGGCACTCTGGAAGATGATTGCATTATATTGCTGTGGAAAGCATCAGACTTTGTTGGAATAAAAACAGTGAACTCTGACTACAATCCATCTGGTGTGACGTATAAGTATATTTTCTTCCCCACACAGTACACGCAAAAGCTGTAAATATACACAATATAATGCAATACTTCTGTTTGGTAAAAAAAAATATTTATTTTATATATATATATATATATATATATATATATATATATATATATATATATATACACACATATATACATATATACATATATACACACACACACACACACACACAAACAGAAAATTCAGGCACTCACCATAGCAAGCTCACTTATCCTCACAACATCAATAAATAAATAAATGATGGGGGTTTAGTTAGTGAATTGGCCAATGCACGGAAGCCTGCAAACCGCTCGCAAAGGTACCCCATCTTCTTGCAGGTCCTACACTATCACAGAGTCTTAAAAATTAAAACCTGGCAACTGTATCATACATAATATAACTGCAAATATGCCCACTAGGTTTAATGTGTACCTGCTGATAAATTACTAAGGAGCAGCTGACACAGGTTTAGAACAATTGAGTTTACATAGGGGTGCATGAAAAAGCTTATGGCCACAAGCTTTTTCATGCATCCCTATGTAAACTCAATTGTTCATAAAACCCAATGTGTTTCGTCCACAAGGGACTTCATCAGGGGTATATGTTTCCGCTAGATTTTTTACAAGGAGGAAAATGAGGAAGAGAGAAAACATGTAGAAAATTATGTATATTGTATCATAAATGATATCTAGTAATCCATATTAACCGAGTGAAGTATTATGTATGACAGCATGCAAAAACCGTATCTTAAGTCGTTTAGGTCATTACATCTACTAGACCTTTTTTACTTAACAAAATGATATCAAATATATACAGCATTATTTTTAGTACATTGAAGAATGTTTCCTGCTGGTCCAAAGTTTGGGAAAAACAATAACACTGTGCACCCTCATAATACTGTATGTAATATATATATATACACATACATACATATACGCACACTGCTCAAAAAAATAAAGGGAACACTTAACACATCCTAGATCTGAATGAATGAAATATTCTTATTACATACTTTGTTCTTTACATAGTTGAATGTGCTGACAACAAAATCACACAAAAATGATCAATGGAAATCAAATTTATTAACCCATGGAGGTCTGGATTTGGAGTCACACTCAAAATTAAAGTGGAAAAATAAGAATTTACTTACCGATAATTCTATTTCTCGTAGTCCGTAGTGGATGCTGGGGACTCCGTCAGGACCATGGGGAATAGCGGCTCCGCAGGAGACAGGGCACAAAAGTAAAAGCTTTAGGATCAGGTGGTGTGCACTGGCTCCTCCCCCTATGACCCTCCTCCAAGCCTCAGTTAGGATACTGTGCCCGGACGAGCGTACACAATAAGGAAGGATTTTGAATCCCGGGTAAGACTCATACCAGCCACACCAATCACACTGTACAACCTGTGATCTGAACCCAGTTAACAGCATGATAACAGCGGAGCCTCTGAAAAGATGGCTCACAACAATAATAACCCGATTTTTGTAACAATAACTATGTACAAGTATTGCAGACAATCCGCACTTGGGATGGGCGCCCAGCATCCACTACGGACTACGAGAAATAGAATTATCGGTAAGTAAATTCTTATTTTCTCTGACGTCCTAAGTGGATGCTGGGGACTCCGTCAGGACCATGGGGATTATACCAAAGCTCCCAAACGGGCGGGAGAGTGCGGATGACTCTGCAGCACCGAATGAGAGAACTCCAGGTCCTCCTCCGCCAGGGTGTGCCCCTGACCAAGTAGCAGCTCGGCAAAGTTGTAAAGCCGAGACCCCTCGGGCAGCCGCCCAAGATGAGCCCACCTTCCTTGTGGAATGGGCATTTACATATTTTGGCTGTGGCAGGCCTGCCACAGAATGTGCAAGCTGAATTGTACTACACATCCAACTAGCAATCGTCTGCTTAGAAGCAAGAGCACCCAGTTTTTTGGGTGCCTACAGGATAACAGCAAGTCAGTTTTCCTGACTCCAGCCGTCCTGGAACCTATATTTTCAGGGCCCTGACAACATCCAGCAACTTGGAGTCCTCCAAGTCCCTAGTAGCCGCAGGTACCACAATAAGCTGGTGCAGGTGAAACGCTGACACCACCTTAGGGAGAAACTGGGGACGAGTCCGCAGCTCTGCCCTGTCCGAATGGACAATCAGATATGGGCTTTGTGAGACAAAGCCGCCAATTCTGACACTCGCCTGGCCGAGGCCAGGGCCAACAGCATGGTCACTTTCCATGTGAGATATTTCAAATCCACAGATTTGAGCGGTTTAAACCAATGTGATTTGAGGAATCCCAGAACTACGTTGAGATCCCACAGTGCCACTGGAGGCACAAAAGGGGGTTGTATATGCAGTACTCCCTTGACAAACTTCTGGACTTCAGGAACTGAAGCCAATCTTTTCTGGAAGAAAATTGACAGGGCCGAAATTTGAACCCTAATGGACCCCAATATGAGGCCCATAGACACTCCTGTTTGCAGGAAATGCAGGAATCGACCGAGTTGAAATTTCTTCGTGGGGCCTTCCTGGCCTCACACCACGCAACATATTTTCGCCACATGTGGTGATAATGTTGTGCGGTCACCTCCTTCCTGGCTTTGACCAGGGTAGGAATGACCTCTTCCGGAATGCCTTTTTCCCTTAGGATCCGGCGTTCCACCGCCATGCCGTCAAACGCAGCCGCGGTAAGTCTTGGAACAGACATGGTACTTGCTGAAGCAAGTCCCTTCTTAACGGCAGAGGCCATGAGTCCTCTGTGAGCATTTCTTGAAGTTCCGGGTACCAAGTCCTTCTTGGCCAATCCGGAGCCACGAGTATAGTTCTTACTCCTCTACGTCTTATAATTCTCAGTACCTTGGGTATGAGAAGCAGAGGAGGGAACACATACACCGACTGGTACACCCACGGTGTTACCAGAACGTCCACAGCTATTGCCTGAGGGTCTCTTGACCTGGCGCAATACCTGTCCAGTTTTTTGTTCAGGCGGGACGCCATCATGTCCACCTTTGGTCTTTCCCAACGGTTCACAATCATGTGGAAGACTTCCCGATGAAGTCCCCACTCTCCCGGGTGGAGGTCGTGCCTGCTGAGGAAGTCTGCTTCCCAGTTGTCCACTCCCGGAATGAACACTGCTGACAGTGTTATCACATGATTTTCCGCCCAGCGAAGAATCCTTGCAGTTTCTGCCATTGCCCTCCTGCTTCTTGTGCCGCCCTGTCTGTTTACGTGGGCGACTGCCGTGATGTTGTCCCACTGGATCAATACCGGCTGACCTTGAAGCAGAGGTCTTGCTAAGCTTAGAGCATTGTAAATTGCCCTTAGCTCCAGTATATTTATGTGGAGAGAAGTCTCCAGACTATATCACACTCCCTGGAAATTTTTTCCCTGTGTGACTGCTCCCCAGCCTCTCAGGCTGGCATCCGTGGTCACCAGGACCCAGTCCTGAATGCCGAATCTGCGGCCCTTTAATAGATGAGCACTCTGCAGCCACCGCAGAAGAAACACCCTTGTCCTTGGAGACAGGGTTATCCGCTGATGCATCTGAAGATGCGATCCGGACCATTTTTCCAGCAGATCCCACTGAAAAGTTCTTGCGTGAAATCTGCCAAATGGAATCGCTTCGTAAGAAGCCACCATTTTTCCCAGGACCCTTGTGCAATGATGCACTGACACTTTTCCTGGTTTTAGGAGGTTCCTGACTAGCTCGGATAACTCCCTGGCTTTCTTCTCCGGGAGAAACACCCTTTTCTGGACTGTGTCCAGAATCATCCCTAGGAACAGCAGACGTGTCGTCGGAAACAGCTGCGATTTTCGAATATTTAGAATCCACCCGTGCTGTCGTAGAACTACTTGAGATAGTGCTACTCCGACCTCCAACTGTTCTCTGGACCTTGCCCTTATCAGGAGATCGTCCATTTTCTTTGAAGAAGAATCATCATTTCGGTCATTACCTTGGTAAAAACCCGGGGTGCCGTGGACAATCCAAACGGCAGCGTCTGAAACTGATAGTGACAGTTCTGTACCACGAACCTGAGGTACCCTTGGTGAGAAGGGCAAATTGGGACATGGAGGTAAGCATCCCTGATGTCCAGGGACACCATATAGTCCCCTTCTTCCTGGTTCGCTATCACTGCTCTGAGTGACTCCATCTTGATTTGAACCTTTGTATGTAAGTGTTCAAATATTTCAGATTTAGAATAGGTCTCACCGAGCCGTCTGGCTTCAGTACCACAATATAGTGTGGAATAATACCCCTTTCCTTGTTGTAGGAGGGGTACTTTGATTATCACCTGCTGGGAATACAGCTTGTGAATTGTTTCCAATACTGCCTCCCTGTCGGAGGGAGACGTTGGTAAAGCAGACTTCAGGAACCTGCGAGGGGGAGACGTCTCGAATTTCCAATCTGTACCCCTGGGATACTACTTGTAGGCTCCAGGGGTCCACTTGCGAGTGAGCCCACTGCGTGCTGAAACTCTTGAGACGACCCCCCACCGCACCTGAGTCCGCTTGTACGGCCCCAGCGTCATGCTGAGGACTTGGTAGAAGCGGTGGAGGGCTTCTGTTCCTGGGAATGGGCTGCCTGCTGCAGTCTTCTTCCCTTTCCTCTATCCCTGGGCAGATATGACTGGCCTTTTGCCCGCTTGCCCTTATGGGGACGAAAGGACTGAGGCTGAAAAGACGGTGTCTTTTTCTGCTGAGATGTGACCTGGGGTAAAAAAAAGGTGGATTTTCCAGCTGTTGCCGTGGCCACCAGGTCCGATGGGCCGACCCCAAATAACTCCTCCCCTTTATACGGCAATACTTCCATGTGCCGTTTGGAATCTGCATCACCTGACCACTGTCGTGTCCATAAACATCTTCTGGCAGATATGGACATCGCACTTACTCTTGATGCCAGAGTGCAAATATCCCTCTGTGCATCTCGCATATATAGAAATGCATCCTTTAAATGCTCTATAGTCAATAAAATACTGTCCCTGTCAAGGGTATCAATATTTTCAGTCAGGGAATCCGACCAAGCCACCCCAGCGCTGCACATCCAGGCTGAGGCGATCGCTGGTCGCAGTATAACACCAGTATGTGTGTATATACTTTTTAGGATATTTTCCAGCCTCCTATCAGCTGGCTCCTTGAGGGCGGCCGTATCTGGAGACGGTAACGCCACTTGTGATAAGCGTGTGAGCGCCTTCATTTAATTTATCTGATTCAGGAAAAACTACAGGTAGTTTTTTCACACCCCACATAATACCCTTTTTTGTGGTACTTGTAGTATCAGAAATATGTAACACCTCCTTCATTGCCCTTAACATGTAACGTGTGGCCCTAAAGGAAAATACGTTTGTTTCTTCACCGTCGACACTGGAGTCAGTGTCCGTGTCTGTGTCTGTGTCGACCGACTGAGGTAAATGGGCGTTTTAAAGCCCCTGACGGTGTTTGAGACGCCTGGACAGGTACTAATTTGTTTGCCGGCCGTCTCATGTCGTCAACCGACCTTGCAGCGTGTTGACATTATCACGTAATTCCCTAAATAAGCCATCCATTCCGGTGTCGACTCCCTAGAGAGTGACATCACCATTACAGGCAATTGCTCCGCCTCCTCACCAACATCGTCCTCATACATGTCGACACACACGTACCGACACACAGCACACACACAGGGAATGCTCTGATAGAGGACAGGACCCCACTAGCCCTTTGGGGAGACAGAGGGAGAGTTTGCCAGCACACACCAAAACGCTATAATTATACAGGGACAACCTTTATATAAGTGTTTTCCCTTATAGCATCTTAATATATAATCATATCGCCAAATAAGTGCCCCCCCTCTCTGTTTTAACCCTGTTTCTGTAGTGCAGTGCAGGGGAGAGCCTGGGAGCCTTCCCTCCAGCAGTTCTGTGAGGGAAAATGGCGCTGTGTGCTGAGGAGAATAGGCCCCGCCCCCTTTTCGGCGGGCTTCTTCTCCCGTTTTTCTGACAACCTGGCAGGGGTTAAATACATCCATATAGCCCCAGAGGCTATATGTGATGTATTTTTAGCCAGTATAGGTACTTTCATTGCTGCCCAGGGCGCCCCCCCCAGCGCCCTGCACCCTCAGTGACCGTTGGTGTGAAGTGTGCTGAGAGCAATGGCGCACAGCTGCAGTGCTGTGCGCTACCTCATGAAGACTGAGAAGTCTTCAGCCGCCGATTTCTGGACCTCTTCTCTCTTCAGCATCTGCAAGGGGGTCGGCGGCGCGGCTCCGGTGACCCATCCAGGCTGTACCTGTGATCGTCCCTCTGGAGCTAGTGTCCAGTAGCCTAAGAAGCCAATCCATCCTGCACGCAGGTGAGTTCACTTCTTCTCCCCTAAGTCCCTCGTTGCAGTGAGCCTGTTGCCAGCAGGACTCACTGAAAATAAAAAACCTAATAAAACTTTTACTCTAAGCAGCTCTTTAGGAGAGCCACCTAGATTGCACCCTTCTCGGCCGGGCACAAAAACCTAACTGAGGCTTGGAGGAGGGTCATAGGGGGAGGAGCCAGTGCACACCACCTGATCCTAAAGCTTTTACTTTTGTGCCCTGTCTCCTGCGGAGCCGCTATTCCCCATGGTCCTGACGGAGTCCCCAGCATCCACTTAGGACGTCAGAGAAAACACACTACAGGCTGATCTAACTTTGATGTAATGTCCTTAAACAAGTCAAAATGAGGCTCAGTAGTGTGTGTGTGTGGCCTCCACGTGCATGTATGACCTCTCTACAACGCCTGGGCATGCTCCTGATGAGGTGGCGGATGGTCTCCTGAGGGATCTCCTCCCAGACCTGGACTAAAGCATCCACCAACTCCTGGACAGTCTGTGATGCAACGTGGCGTTGGTGGATGGAGCGAGACATGATGTCCCAGATGTGCTCAATTGGATTCAGGTCTGGGGAACGGGCGGGCCAGTCCATAGCATCAATGCCTTCGTCTTGCAGGAACTGCTGACACACTCCAGCCACATGAGGTCTAGCATTGTCTTGCATTAGGAGGAACCCAGGGCCAACCGCACCAGCATATGGTCTCACAAGGGGTCTGAGGATCTCATCTCGGTACCTAATGGCAGTCAGGCTACCTCTGGCGAGCACATGGAGGGCTGTGCGGCCCCCCAAAGAAATGCCACCCCACACCATTACTGACCCACTGCCAAATCGGTCATGCTGGAGGATGTTGCAGGCAGCAGAACGTTCTCCTTGGCGTCTCCAGACTCTGTCACGTCTGTCACATGTGCTCAGTGAGAACCTGCTTTCATCTGTGAAGAGCACAGGGCGCCAGTGGCGAATTTGCCAATCTTGGTGTTCTCTGGCAAATGCCAAACGTCCTGCACGGTGTTGGGCTGTAAGCACAACCCCCACCTGTGGACGTCGGGCCCTCATACCACCCTCATGGAGTCTGTTTCTGATCGTGTGAATAGACAGATGCACATTTGTGGCTTGCTGGAGGTCATTTTGCAGGGCTCTGGCAGTGCTCCTCCTGTTTCTCTTTGCACAAAGGCGGAGGTAGCGGTCCTGCTGTTGGGTTGTTGCCCTCCTACGGCCTGCTCCACGTCTCCTGATGTACTGGCCTGTCTCCTGGTAGCGCCTCCATGCTATGGACACTACGCTGACAGACACAGCAAACCTTCTTGCCACAGCTCGCACTGATGTGCCATCCTGGATGAGCTGCACTACCTGAGCCACTTGTGTGGGTTGTAGACTCCGTCTCATGCTACCACTAGAGTGAAAGCACCGCCAGCTTTCAAAAGTGACCAACACATCAGCCAGAAAGCATAGGAGCTGAGAAGTGGTCTGTGGTCATCACCTGCAGAACAACTATTTTATTGGGGGTGTCTTGCTAACTGCCTATAATTTCCACCTGTTGTCTATTCCATTTGCACAACAGCATGTGAAATTGTCAATCAGTGTTGCTTCCTAAGTGGACAGTTTGATTTCACAGAAGTGTGATTGACTTGGAGTTACATTGTGTTGTTTAAGTATTCCCTTTATTTTTTTGAGCAGTGTATATACACACACACACATACTTATTGAGAGGTGTACTTTTTCATAAAAACTTTCGGGTATGACTACAATGTACGAACCTCTTTGGTGTGACTTAAAAGTGCTGGAGGCCAATCTCTTCTTACAAAAAAGGTCAGTAAACACCGCTCTTAAAGGAAGAATCCGATGTTGCATTCTGAATGTTTACCAGTTTCTCATTTCGATAGCTCTGAAAATGAGGAGAGTATACAGTATTTGTACTAGACTTAAAACAGGCTTCTACAGATCCAATGGCTAAGTATGAATTTCATTAAGACATTTGTGAAAATTCCAAAAAGTGTATCACGTAGTGGCAACAGTGGTGATATTAGTTCCTTAATTGCATAATTTAAAACTAAAATAGAACTTTATAAAATATAAAGTTACAGAATTCACAAGCACTCTCAGTGGCCACTTTGTTAGATAAACCTTTGGAGTATTGGGTAGAACCTTCCTTTGCCCCAGAATAGTCTGAATACTTTGTGGTATGCGTACAACGAAGTGCTGGAAACCTCATGTAAACTGGGCATACGCTATACAATTATCTGGCAGATAATGTGCCAGATCTGACTGGTTGGAAAATCTGGTAATGGATCTGGTAATTTGCTCCCAAACACAGGAAAATTAACAAAAACTGTCGTTCAGACAAACTGGTTTTTAACCAATTTGTATGAACAATAGTTTTTGTCCATTTTCCACCGTTTGGGAGTAAGTGGTCGATTGTCATTTGTTGTCATCCATTACCAGATTTTCCAACCAGTCAGATCTGGCACATTATCTGCCAGATAATTGTATGGTGTATGCCCTGCTTTAGAGATTCTAGCCCATGTTGATATGACAGCATCATGCAGTTGTTACTGATTTGTAAACAATAACACTGCTTTATTCCCGGGATTTCTTTCACACCACACGCTGACCCGTGTCGATCCGGCAATATGCCGAGTCGATACCGGGTTATTTGTGCGGTGTGAAAGGGGTATCACTGACCCCTTCCTGCCAGCTTTCTGACAATTCTCCTCCTACGTGTGCGTGAAAATCCAGCAAGATCACCAGTTTCTCCTCACTGAGGACGGAAGGGCTGGAGGACTGGACACTGCTGCTCCTTTTGCTGGGCGGCACCCCCTGGAGCCCTTGCTTATCTAGCTAGGTGCCAGCATCTCCATAATCTCCTCCTCCAGCACATCGGCAGCCAGCAGTGGGAAGCAGGGCTGTGCAGCCAGTATATATACGTCTCCACTGTGGGTCTTTGCCACAAAACATTTCGCAACCAATTTTTATAATTGAATACCACTGGCATCGGGAGTGCACATACCTGCCTTAATTAAAAATTGGTTGTGAGGTCCGCATGCATTTTTCCAATCAAAATCCTGCGCCCAATTGAATATGTCCCATAGAAATAATAGAATATCCAAGTCTCACATGGACGTAAGAGGTATGATTAAATTCAATAGGATTGGATAGGCTGCAATTGAATAGCCCCAGGCACTGCTAAAGCCAGCAGTAATTGAATATGCCCCAAAGTGTACATGTGTCATATATGTCATATGCTTATGTCGCAGTTGTGGCCCAGTATGGATCAAAATACCCTTGAAATGTTGATGACTTGTTAGAGAGCCTATTCGCAGCAATAAGAAAAGGTAAAGTTTAAGTATATTCCAGCTTTTAAGCTAAAATAGAATTAGTAACCCATCAGAGCGATTAATAATATTTAGCAAGGAAGCCTGAAATGGTAACAGATTAACGAGAATAAGCTGTATTTTACAGTTAATAAACTGTTCAAATTGCAATGAGGAAAATGCAAACAATGCAAAAAACTATATGCCATGGCTTGTGGTACATTCAGGTACAATATAAATAATTCTCCAATTGATACCTGACATAATAGGTAGGGTGTAGCTGTATGAAAGTCCATGCGTGTGCACAGAAGGTGACCCAGTCATGTTGAAGAGTATTTTGATGGTCTGGCTTATACCCCTTTTCCACAAAATCCACGGTCCAACCTGGGTTTTTGAATACAGTTCCAACCCACGTCAGATCGCGTTCACATCACACCTTCGCCCTATGTACAGTCTATCTGCTCTGCCCGCACTTGGAGATAACAATCTCCAAGCGCCAGTGAGACGGCTCTCCATAGGCTTGCAATGGGTCACCCATTTACACTGCATTGTTACCCGGGTCATTCCTGGGTAACTGGACCTAGGTTATTCTTCTAAGACCATTTTTCCACTGAACCGCAACAAGGGAAGAGTAGGCAATAACCCGAGTTATTGCTCCAGTGGAAAAGAGGTTTTAGTCTGAGATCTGGAAAACATGCACTTTTAGAGATCTCTGAGGACTGGAGTTGGGAAACATTGACTTACATGACATTTCTTACCCATTCTGGGTATGAACAACAGCAGTTTCTGCCACATGATTGGCTGATTAAACATTTGCATGCATTTGCAGTTGTACAGGTGTTCCACTAATGCTGCTTTCAGATCGCAAATACCGGATCCCACCCGGTAAGAGAAACGTGTCCTTACCGGGTGGGATCTCGCATTTGCGCTCCTTTGCTGGCTTTCCGACCCGGCAATATACCGGGTCGGTTGCCATAGCTGCGGGGGGCGCAGCAGCAGCAGGGGCGGGGGTGGAGGCAGCGCTGGGAGATGAGCTCATCTCCTGCGCCGCCTCTCCCTATGCTGTGAATGGGAGCCGTGTCGCATCGGAACGGCTCCCATTCACACTGCACCTGACCCGGTATTCGACCCGGTATTCAACCCGGTAATAACCCTTCTTTTTTACCGGGTTGAATTACCGGGTCAGGCGACCCGCTAATTCAGAAAAGGAGCTTTCACATCGCACACTGACCCGTTTCGACGCGGCAATATGCCGTGTCGATACCGGGTTATTTGTGCGATGTGAAAGGGGTATAAGTGTGTATCTGTAAAAATGCTATCATAGATTTCAGCAACTATAGAATATTCTATACAGTAAGCAACAATACGGCGTAGTGTACAATGGTGGTCATTCCGAGTTGTTCGCCCGCTGCCGTTTTTAGCAGAATAGCGATCAGGCTAAAAATGGGCGATTCTGCGCATGCGTATGGGCCGCAGGGCGCACGCGCTAAGTATTTTCACACAAAACTATGCAATTTTACACAGGTCCGAGCGACGCTTTTCAGTCGCACTCTGATTGGTGAGTGATTGACAGGAAGTGGGTGTTTCTGGGCGGAAACTGAGCGTTTTCCGGGAGTGTGCTAAAAAATGCAGGCGTGTCAGGCTAAAACGCAGGAGTGGCTGGAGAAACGGAGGAGTGGCTGCCCGAACGCAGGGCGTGTTTGTGACGTCAAACCAGGAACTAAACGGACTGAGGTGATCGCAATCTAGGAGTAGGTCTGGAGCTACTCAGAAACTGCATGGAAATATTTAATAGCAGAACTGCTAATCTTTCGTTCGCAATTCTGCTAAGCTAAGATACACTCCCAGAGGGCGGCGGCCTAGCGCGTGCATTGCTGCTAAAAGCAGCTAGCGAGCGAACAACTCGAAATGAGGGCCAATATGCGCCTGATTCTGAGTCAGACACAGTGGCCGTGTTGGATGCAGTGATGTTTCCACCTTAGTAGCACTGTGCATACATCCTGATGGTGTTCGTACAGTGCCGCATTACATATTCAGTATATTAGAAATGTAAATTGGGCTTTCCTAGGCGGTTATAGGGTGTGGCTAATGAAACCTAGACGTAACGTAGTATGGGTGTTTTATTGGAGTGACACGGTCGTGTTGCTGAAAGTGGTTGCGTACAGAGATACTGAATTGCTCATATTGGATTCCATAGTCAGACAAATGCATAGGGCTGGTGGAAGGTTCAATGGTGTGACCATACCTCAGAACTTTTCATTTTTGTAAGGAGGGGCAGCCGCGCGCACTCCTGAAAAGGGGGCGTGGCTTTGCGGAGGAACCGCAATCGCGAGCCACGCCCCATTTTCGTCACTGAGGGGGCATGCCCAGCTCTGTGAGCCGCTGGCATGTCCCCTCTCCCTCTGACTCCAGTGAATAGACGCTGTGCGCATGCGCACAGCGTCTATTCCCCGCTGCTCTGCTAAGCAGGGAGGCGATGACAGGAGCCTCCCAACTTCCCACCCCCACCGCGGGACACTGTGGCACACGGGTGGGACAGCCCCCAAAAAACGGGACTGTCCCGCAAAAATCGGGACAGTTGGGAGGTATGGGTGTGACTGATGGTGGCTTCTAAAGATGCACAAACCATGATTGCAGCGTCTGTAGACAAGGACAGCGGGCGTCTCAGTCCTTGCACATTCGGACGCACAGGTGTACAGGTGTACACCAGGGAAGGGCAGTGTAGCAGAATTAGCATAAAGTCGCAGATGAAACAAAAGACACAAGAAAGGTCGCAACGCAGAATCAGGCAATGAGTGAAGGGATCCCACCCGCCCCTTGACAGACACCTTCCCAATTAGGCTGCTTCCAGAAATATCTTGGGCTGATGTTCCATCCCAATCCACCCCTGCTAATGAAATAGCCTAAAGGAAGAGATTGCTGATGGCCCTGTCCTGTACATGCCAGTCGGAGCTCACCTCACCTAGTATGCCTAAACTACAGACACAAGCGCGCAGATGCATTCTTCTCTCACACGTATACGGCACGTTTAGGTTCAATCCAGCCTATGCCTTTTTGCGGATCTTCTCTGTGACGCCATTTGTTTCTTGGGGTGTTGTTCATTGGGTCGACCTCAACTAGGTCGACAGTCATTAGGTCAAAAACTATTGGTCGACAGTGACTAGGACAACATGGTCATCAGGTCGACATGAGGTTTTTTTTTGTGTCGTTTTCTTTGTAAAGTGACCAGGAACCCCAATTAGTGCACCGTGTCCCCTCTCATAGCTCGCTTAGCTTGCCATGCTTCAGGCAAGGTAACTATTCAAACTAGAAATAGATGTTGAATCAGCGCTCCATGATTACCAAAAAACCCAATTAAACTCTAACAGCTGCTCACCAATTTGAGGCGGGCTGCCCCAATAGGTCTGAATATATCAAAAAAGAAACAAAGGAGGGAGCGCTATGAGAGTCTAAGGGGTATATGCAATTAGCGGCGAATCGCGGCAATTTTTCGGCCGTTTTTTAATTCGACACAATTCGACCGTCTAATTTCGGCAAGTGGGTGCCGAAATTGACCATATTCAATAAAAAACGGATTCGACAGTCCCGCTGACGAAAAACGGCCGATTTGACGGATTTTGTTCCGATTTTTAAAAAACGGGAAAAAACCCGAAAAAAAAATTGCGTGGGGTCCCCCCTCCAAAGCATAACCAGCCTCGGGCTCTTCGAGCTGGTCCTAGTTCTAAAAATCCGGGGAAAAAATGGACAGGGGATCCCCCGTATTTTTAAAACCAGCACCGGGCTCCACTAGCTGGACAGATAATGCCACAGCCGGGGGTCACTTTTATACAGCGCCCTGCGGCCGTGGCATTAAATATCCAACTAGTCACCCCTGGCTGGGGTACCCTGGGGGAGTGGGGACCCCTTCAATCAAGGGGTCCCCCCCCCAGCCACCCAAGGGCCAGGGGTGAAGCCCTAGGCTATCCCCCCCATCCAAGGGCTGCGGATGGGGGGCTGATAGCCTTGAGAAAATGACAAGAATATTGTGTTTTCCTGTAGTACTACAAGTCCCAGCAAGCCTCCCCCGCAAGCTGGTACTTGGAGAACCACAAGTACCAGCATGCGGGAGAAAAACGGGCCCGCTGGTACCTGTAGTACTACTGGAAAAAAAATACCCAAATAAAAACAGGAGACACACACCTTGAGAGTAAAACTTTATTTCACACCTGCCGACACACACATACTTACCTATGTTGACCCGCCGACTGCCACGTCTCCTGATCCGACGATCCGGGGTACCTGTGAATAAAATTAAACTCACCTCAATCCAGTGTCGATATAAATCCTCGTACTTGGCAAAAAAAATAAACGAACACCCGACCAAGCCGGACTGAAAGGGGTCCCATGTTTACACATGGGACCCCTTTCCCCGAATGCCGGGACCCCACGTGACTCCTGTTACAGAGGTCCCTTCAGCCAATCAGGAAGCGCTACTTCGTTGCACTCACCTGATTGGCTGTATGCGCGTCTAAGCTCAGACAGCGCATCGCACAGCTCCCTCCATTACTTTCAATGGTGGGAACTTTGCCGTCAGCGGTGGGGTTACCCGCGATCAGCCGCTGACCGCGGGTGACCTCACCGCTAACCGCAAAGTTCCCACCATTGAGTATAATGGAGAGGCTTTGCGATGCGCTGTCTGACAGCTCAGACGTGCAGCCAATCAGCAGAGTGCCAGGACGTTGCGCTCGCTGATTGGCTTAAGAGACCTTTCTGTGACAGCCGACTTCTCTTGTTAGATGGTATCTGGTGAAGAGAAGGCTTTCGATATTGAAGGCTGTACTGAGCCGGGTATGCAGCGGCTCAATGCACTCTGTGTACAGATCCTTTAACCGCTTGATGATTTTGTCCGTAAATTGCGGTAGTGAGTAATGCTCCCGACTGGAAAGATGCTAGGTGAATAAGCAGCAAGATGAAATCCTCATCCTTCTCTTCACCGGATACCATCTAACAAGAGAAGTCGGCTCCCGTCTGATCAGTACGTATGAGCAGTTCAGTGTTAACGGTCATGACCTAATCATTGAGACGTTGGTTGCTCGGACAAACCGAGCCGTCTCCAATTCATACAACGGGACTTGTACATGTTAAAAGAAATTAGAGACTTTTTCAATATAACAGCAATGTTTCTATAAGAAGTACCTATCATCAGTCTCCCATTTATAACAATTTACAGTCCGTGGACGCACGGCCGCAACACTGGTTCTCAAAAGTGATAATTTATAACAATTCTATCAATTCAGGTGTTATATTGCAGCTGCAGTGTCTTGTTTATTTTATTAAATAAATGTATTTACCTTTTTATATCTATTATGAGCTATGTGGCATTTGAAACATTGTTTTAATAAATTTAACTATTAGACTCTCATAGCGCTCCCTCCTTTGTTTCTTTTAAGGTTACTATTCCCAATCGTAGTCCATGTGGATTGTAAAGTATGAAAAAGTTCAAAAAATTAAAAATTAATTGTGAAAAACTGATGTCGACCTTTTCATGTGCCAACCTTTGCCAAGTGGACCTACTGACCATGTCAACCTAAAGAGCTTGTCGACCTAAAGACCGGATACCCCTCTCTTGTCAGTCTTAGCAGCAGGTCATCATCCTTACCAGTATAACATGAAACTTATTCTGGGATTCACACACCAAACTTTCTCACTGTTGTCTTCATTTATTGCCAGCTTCCTCAGTCTCTGCTGCTGAACTCACTGTATTATGTCAGTGACATTTTCACTTCCTGTTAGAACTTAGCCATGGTATAGGGGTGAGATATGCCTCTAGCACACACGGACCTGGGAGAACCATGCAGCACATGCTGGCAGTGCAATACTGCGATACACTTCTAGCACAGAAATACATATCAGTACTACAGCCCTACCTTTCCTCTGTGCATGCAGACAGATCCAGGTCACTGCAGGGTTGAAGCTAGATCTAAGTGGCCTAAGGGACCTTTTCCGTCAGGGGGAGGAGCCACGGCACAAGGGGGAGGAGCTAGACCAGCGGGACAGTTGCTCTACTATCCCCGCCACCAACTATTAGTCCGAAGCGTGGCGAGCGAAGCGAGCCCGCGAGGGTACTTTTCGGGTACCCTGTTCGGCCGTAGCTCCTCCCCCTGGTGACGTGTCTCCTGCCCTAGGTACGTCACAAGGTCCCTTCTCCCACTCCGATATAGAACCAACCGTCACTGCAGAGCTCCTTCCCTACTGACTGACCGGTGTCACGTGACTGACTCTGACTGGCTAAGCATCCTGGGACTTGTAGTTTGCGCTGCAGAAAAGAACAGAGATGTAGCGGTGGCGGGGCTGTTCGTCGCTGCTGGCGATAAGCAAAACGAAACATCTACACATCGTCAGTTATACTCAGTTACATCATCGTGATGCTGCGTGTCATGTTCCGCACTTTGCCGCTATGTAATATGTGCTGTAGCTTCTGCGTTACCCGTGGGTTGTTTTTTAAAAAAGGTGAAAAAATGTAAGAATTCCGGCATAGATGGAAACATTTTCTGACAGCTCCGCATAGTAGCCTCTGTAATATGAAGGGAGCATGCGTACTTACCTATTTATTTTAATCTCCCTGGTTTGCGCCACAATAAAGATAGAGGCGCAACAACTGATAATAGTACACAGTAAGCTGAAACAAATACTGTGTACTGGGTAACTTCAACTACAATAAAACGGGTGTGGATCATAGGGTCGACCACACTTTGGTCGACAGTGTCTAGGTCGGCCACTATTGGTTGACATGGTTTCTAGATCGAAAGAGTCTCCAGGTCGACATGTACAAGGTCGACATGACAGAATGATTTTTTTGGTTTTGTTTTTTTTACATGGTGTTGTTTTCTCTGCAGAGTGACCGGGAACCCCAATTAGTGCACCGTGTCCCCTCGTATGGCGAGTGAGCTTCGGGCACTGTGTCTTGCTGCGCTCGGCACAGGTTATCGTTCACAATTGTAGTCCACGTGGATCGTAAAGCATGAAAAAGTTAAAAAAATGAATAAAATTGTGAAAAACTCATTGTCGACCTGGAACATGTCAACCTAGAAATCATGTCGACCTACTTACTGTCGACCAATAGTGGTCGACCTAGACATTGTGGACCTAAGTGTGGTCGACCTAGAGACCGGATACCAATCAAACTTGCATACACTATCTTTGAAGAAAGCAATGTGGTCTATTCATGAAGCAGTGAAAAGTGTGGAGAATTTGTCTATATAGCAACCAATCAGCTGCTATGTATAATTTTATTGAATGCACTTGTTAAATGTTACTTCAAAGCTAATCACCACTGGTTCACTTCTCCACTCTTTACTGCTTCATAAATAGACCCCAACTGGGGCCCATTTGTCAAGATCTGAGTGCCCAGAATCATATTGCGATCTGAGCGCCCAGAATCATATTACATTATGCAGTTCTAATAGCGGGATGTATGATGGAGCACCCGCAGTTACAGGGGCCAGTGGCGCACGCAGGGGAGGTTTCTCAGTACCCAGAAACCCCCCTCCTTACCGATCCATCGCCGCTGCCGCACCACTGTCCCCCTTCACCACCCATCCATCGCCGCAGCCATATCACTGTACCTCCCCTTATCCATCGCGGCAGCCACATCACTACCCTTTCCTCCTGCCTGGATCCATCACTGCAGCAGCATCACCGTCCATCTGGCGTCCGCCCCTCTCATGAACCAGAGCTCCGGGAGTGCATGTAAGTGTGTCGGTGAAGTGGGAGGCCCCGAAGCCAATAGCATCATGGTGTATGGACAGGGAGGGAGCAGTTTACCGGGCATCGCTACCGCTGCGGTGCCTGAGAGGCAGACTGACCAGAGCCGCATGGCGGTGGGCGGGTGAGGCACCGGTGCCCGCACACCAGCAGGATCCCGGCGGTAGGAGCAGGAGCCCGACGGTAGGAGCAGGAGCACTGCAGTAGGAGCAGGAGCCCAGCGGTAGGAGCCCAGCAGAAGGAGACAATAACGCCCCACACAAACAAATGGAGCTGCTGCGCTGGAGGTCTATGGTGACGCTGTATACAACTGGCTGCAGGTAATCCGGGGGGGTGGGGGGGGCACAGTGTGATAGAGAAAGTCGGGGAGGATTTATACAGTAACGGAAAGAAAACAGGTGGGGATGGGGAGACTGTGACTGGAACAGAACATGGTGGGGGGAGAACACAGTGACTGGGACAGAACACGGGGGAGGGAGACACAGTGACTGGGACAGAACATCAGGGCTTGACACAGTGACTGGAACAGAACATGGGGGGGAGAACACAGTGACTGGGACAGAACCCGGGGGGGGGGGGACACAGTGACTGGGACAGAACATCAGGGCTTGACACAGTGACTGGAACAGAACATGGGGGGGAGAACACAGTGACTGGGACAGAACCCGGGGGGGGGGACACAGTGACTGGGACAGAACATCAGGGCTTGACACAGTGACTGGGACAGAACACAGGGAGACACAGTGACTGTGACAGAACACGGGGTGACACAGTGACTGGAACAGAACACCATTGGGGGGGGTGACACAGTGACTGTGACAGAACATGGGTTGACATTGTGACTGGGACAGAACACGGGTTGACACGGTGACTGGGACAGAACACAGGGGTTGACACAGAGACTGAGACAGAACACAGGGGTTGACACTGGGACAGATCCCCGGGTGACACTGTGACTCGGACAGAACCCGAGGTGACACTGTTACTGGGACAGAACACAGGGTGACACTGTGATATGGAAACCCCCCTTTAAAAATTCTGCGTTTGCCCCTGGGGGCTCCTGCATGTGCACGGTCCTGCTGATAGCACATTGTCAGGGAGGGTTCCCTCTCACAGCTAACTATGCGGTGTGTGTAGCCCATAGATAAGGACAACTCTGCAGAGCTTGGTAAATCTAGCAGCATAGAAACCTATCGGGGCTGCGGCTGTTGGCATGAATGGAGAAATTGTAGCAGGCATAGAAAATATCTGCTGCAGTCCCTTTATCTTGCAGGTGATACTAAATATTTAAGCCGCAAATATAGAATGATAAATGGGCCTCTAAGGGGCCTATGTATCAAGCTTTTTTTTCATACAATTATGTAGAAACAAACAGACGTTTCTGCATGATTTGAAAGGTTTGTGGCTAAGGGGTCTATTCATGAAGCAGTGAAAAGTTAGCAGAAGTGAGCCTGTGGAGAATAATCAGCTGCTGCGTACAATTTTATAGTATGCAAATTATAAATGTTAATTCAATGCTGATTGGTTGTGATGGGCCACTTCTCCACTGGCTCACTTCTCCACACTTTTCACTGCTACATAAATAGACCCCTAAGTGCTAATAGCATAAAGCAAGAGATTTCACAGAAATCTCCTGCAGAATCCAAATTAGCACTACAGATCGCAGTCCCTATTATTATCAGTGGGAACTACGATGTGACCCATATGTACTAACCCTGAAAAGCCAAAGCTTTTCAGAGTTTGGCTACATTGTTCCTTTTAGCCTATGGAGCAATGGCAGCAGGAGAGAGATCTTACGGTCCTGTGATAATGTCGATATTATCTTAAACCATAAAGCTATACCTCTAGATACACTTTTACCGTGGAGCCGCTATGGCCGTTAGACTGAATACACGTGTTACGCACTTTGTACGCTATTTGCGTATAGAGTCCCGTATGTGGTACGTACTTGGCGTACCCACGCCGCGCTGAGTGTACAGAGTACGCACACACAATTGATAACCTTTAAACCTTATAAGTAATACAATGTAATAATATGGTTACACTTGAAACCTTTATGCAGCAAAGCACTGCAACGATGTTATACCTTAAACCTTAAGTAGAGCTGACGGTATAAAGTACCCGCAGTGCGTACACCTTATCAATGCTTATAAACCTTATACAGTTAAATATGCTTTTAAACCCTTGCAGGAAAGTGAGGACACAACACCGATTTGTAGTTGAAACCACAGGGTTCTAAGGCCACCGTGGATTATTTCAAAAGGTAAAACAGTACAAATCATACACTACAGGCTAACAAGATAAATCTACAACAGAGTAATGGCTACAGAGAATGTACATACGTGAGAATGTTCGCAAGCGCAACCCGGCCGGTCCTCCGCTTGTCAGGTAGAAAGCGTTCAGAGGCTTCTGACCGGCCAGGCAACAATGGGCTTTTTATACACAACTTACATACACAATACAATGGTCACTGTAATCTCATTGTCCATTGGACACAGAGATGTGTCCTTACATTACAGGAGAGGCCATAGGTTGATTTGAAAAGATGGGCGATGTCTTTCCCCAACTGCTCTTGTTGGTGGTATCCTCTGGATTCCCGCCGCATACATAATATACAGTAAATACAGTTAATATCTATATTCTACTTTTGCACATAACTATACGCTGGAACATGCGATCTTTCTCTAACTAACACCGGAATGTTACCCTTAAAATACCCTACAGCTGGATACTAGACATCACCTTCCAACCTTTATCTGACCCTTCCTATCATGCAAAGGCGAATCCCTTAGTCCTGGAACTGTTTAAACTGTTGATACTCACTGATGTGGTGTAGGGGAACTATGTGTACAAAATGCACTATTTGGGTTAAATATGTAATGTTCTAATAACCCTCTACGCGCTCACAAACTCTGCCGTAAATACCCATACCACGCGCATGATCGCAGGAGCGATCCTACGCAAATTGCGGATATGTGCACGCACGGCGGACTGAGTGCACGTGCAGCGGGCATGTGCATGGGGTTAGTACAGGGTATATGCATTACAATATTTTTTTCGACTTTGACAGTCCACCCTTTGGCAGTCAACAATAACTGCCACTATCTAAACATTAAACAGAAAAATATACAATACAATATCTACAGATGATTGGATAAAAATATACAATACATTATCCATGGATGGTAGGAGGAGAGGTGTAGGCGGGAAATGTATGACCTAGTGGGATAGTAAAAGCATGTATGTATGAAATCCATGTCTGAGGGGCATGTATCATCGTGCCGTATATGTTCTAGATAAGCTTCGAGGTATTGCGTAGTATACATTAAATCCTTCTCATCCCGTATCAAGGGTCTGTAAGTGGGCCAACAAACACTACCGAGCTCTTTTCGGCTTCTTGTTCCAACAAATGGGGTGCACATTTAGTTGATGATACATGGAGGGGGAACACATGTGAATTATAATATGTGGATATCACCTGTCGACTATGTGTGTCACTACCTGAAGGTTGTAGATAGAGATGAGCGCCTGAAATTTTTCGGGTTTTGTGTTTTGGTTTTGGGTTCGGTTCCGCGGCCGTGTTTTGGGTTCGACCGCGTTTTGGCAAAACCTCACCGAATTTTTTTTGTCGGATTCGGGTGTGTTTTGGATTCGGGTGTTTTTTTCAAAAAACCCTAAAAAACAGCTTAAATCATAGAATTTGGGGGTCATTTTGATCCCATATTATTATTAACCTCAAAAACCATAATTTCCACTCATTTTCAGTCTATTCTGAATACCTCACACCTCACAATATTATTTTTAGTCCTAAAATTTGCACCGAGGTCGCTGGATGACTAAGCTAAGCGACCCTAGTGGCCGACACAAACACCTGGCCCATCTAGGAGTGGCACTGCAGTGTCACGCAGGATGTCCCTTCCAAAAAACCCTCCCCAATCAGCACATGACGCAAAGAAAAAAAGAGGCGCAATGAGGTAGCTGTGTGAGTAAGATTAGCGACCCTAGTGGCCGACACAAACACCGGGCCCATTTAGGAGTGGCACTGCAGTGTCACGCAGGATGTCCCTTCCAAAAAACCCTCCCCAATCAGCACATGACGCAAAGAAAAAAAGAGGCGCAATGAGGTAGCTGTGTGAGTAAGATTAGCGACCCTAGTGGCCGACACAAACACCGGGCCCATTTAGGAGTGGCACTGCAGTGTCACGCAGGATGTCCCTTCCAAAAAACCCTCCCCAATCAGCACATATAGACATATAGCTAATATAGACTGGTTGATAAAGAGATGTCGTAGTATGTATGTATAAAGAAGAAAGAAAAAAAAACCACGGTTAGGTGGTATACAATTATGGACGGACTGCCGAGTGCCGACACAGAGGTAGCCACAGCCGTGAACTACCGTACTGTACTGTGTCTGCTGCTAATATAGACTGGTTGATAAAGAGATGTCGTAGTATGTATGTATAAAGAAGAAAGAAAAAAAAACCACGGGTAGGTGGTATACAATTATGGACGGACTGCCGAGTGCCGACACAGAGGTAGCCACAGCCGTGAACTACCGTACTGTACTGTGTCTGCTGCTAATATAGACTGGTTGATAAAGAGATGTCGTAGTATGTACGTATAAAGAAGAATGAAAAAAAAACCACGGTTAGGTGGTATACAATTATGGACGGACTGCCGAGTGCCGACACAGAGGTAGCCACAGCCGTGAACTACCGTACTGTACTGTGTCTGCTGCTAATATAGACTGGTTGATAAAGAGATGTCGTAGTATGTATGTATAAAGAAGAAAGAAAAAAAAACCACGGTTAGGTGGTATACAATTATGGACGGACTGCCGAGTGCCGACACAGAGGTAGCCACAGCCGTGAACTACCGTACTGTACTGTGTCTGCTGCTAATATAGACTGGTTGATAAAGAGATGTCGTAGTATGTACGTATAAAGAAGAAAGAAAAAAAAACCACGGTTAGGTGGTATACAATTATGGACGGACTGCCGAGTGCCGACACAGAGGTAGCCACAGCCGTGAACTACCGTACTGTACTGTGTCTGCTGCTAATATAGACTGGTTGATAAAGAGATGTCGTAGTATGTATGTATAAAGAAGAAAGAAAAAAAAACCACGGTTAGGTGGTATACAATTATGGACGGACTGCCGAGTGCCGACACAGAGGTAGCCACAGCCGTGAACTACCGTACTGTACTGTGTCTGCTGCTAATATAGACTGGTTGATAAAGAGATGTCGTAGTATGTATGTATAAAGAAGAAAGAAAAAAAAACCACGGTTAGGTGGTATACAATTATGGACGGACTGCCGAGTGCCGACACAGAGGTAGCTACAGCCGTGAACTACCGTACTGTGTCTGCTGCGACTGGATGATAAATAATGATATAAAAAATATATATATATCACTACTGCAGCCGGACAGGTATATATATTATATAATGACGGACCTGCTGGACACTGTCTGTCAGCAGAATGAGTTTTTTATAGAATAAAAAAAAAAACACCACACAAGTGAAGTCACACGACGAGTGTTTAACTTTTTCAGGCAATCACAATATAGTATACTACTAACTATACTGGTGGTCAGTGTGGTCAGGTCACTGGTCAGTCACACTGGCAGTGGCACTCCTGCAGCAAAAGTGTGCACTGTTTAATTAATTTTAATATAATATGTACTCCTGGCTCCTGCTATAACCTATAACTGGCACTGCAGTGCTCCCCAGTCTCCCCCACAATTATAAGCTGTGTGAGCTGAGCACAGTCAGATATATAATATATACATAGATGATGCAGCACACTGGGCTGAGCAGTGCACACAGATATGGTATGTGACTGTCTTGTACTCCTGGCTCCTGCTATAACCTATAACTGGCACTGCAGTGCTCCCCAGTCTCCCCCACAATTATAAGCTGTGTGAGCTGAGCACAGTCAGATATATAATATATACATAGATGATGCAGCACACTGGGCTGAGCAGTGCACACAGATATGGTATGTGACTGAGTCACTGTGTGTATCGTTTTTTTCAGGCAGAGAACGGATATATTAAATAAAACTGCACTGTCTGGTGGTCACTGTGGTCAGTCACTAGTAAACTCTGCACTCTCTTCTACAGTACTCCTAAGCTCCAGTAAATCAGGTCAATCTCTCTCTCTCTCCTAATCTAAATCACTGTACTCCCTAACAGCTGCTCCCCGTCCCCAATCCTCCCCACAATTATAACTAAGTCACTCAGTCTTTACTCTTTTCTACTATAACGGAGAGGACGCCAGCCACGTCCTCTCCCTATCAATCTCAATGCACGTGTGAAAATGGCGGCGACGCGCGGCTCCTTATATAGAATCCGAGTCACGCGAGAATCCGTCAGCGTCATGATGACGTTCGGGCGCGCTCGGGTTAACCGAGCAAGGCGGGAAGATCCGAGTCGCTCGGACCCGTGAAAAAAAACATGAAGTTCGTGCGGGTTCGGATTCAGAGAAACCGAACCCGCTCATCTCTAGTTGTAGAGATGAAGATAAGAAACATATCAAAAGTACATTCACATAACATTTGCGTAATCATTCTTGGGTGTTGATTGAAGTCTTCTCCGGATGGGTGTATTTTTGCTGAGGGAAAACAAAGGAGAAACGGGTGAAAGAAACGGACCGTGGAATCACGTTTTATCACAACATTGTCTCTATTGATGGGTCATAAATTAAATCAGTTGCTGTAACAATGCCCCCGCTCCTCAAACTAATCACTTTGGTACCACGCTTGCGCCGCGTTAAAATTCGAACACACCTAAATATCAAACCAATCATTATGACGAATCCCAGGATACAAAAGAGAAACTTTCCTACATTCACGATAACATTTTGAGCCCATTCTCCTAAACCTGAGAACCAATTGTGTGGGTTCAACCATGAGACCCAGCCGGTCAGTTCATTACTCACAGCAGTAAGGGTAAGGTTGTGTCTCCTCCGGAACTCCCACTTCAATTGCAAGATATCGTCCATCTTTTGATCTATGACCTCGGTTGGGTCATCAGTGCTGTTTGTAATGTACGTGCAGCACTTCACACCATACTGAGTTGCCAAAGTGACACAGTACCCGCATGTCACCGCTGTGATATAATTGAGGACCATCCTGTGCTGGATCAGTTCCGTTTTGTAAGCTTGCAACTCCCTCCCTGTATACCTGAAGGTGTCATCATACATCTCGGTGATATTATCTATCAGATTCGCTAGCGCGTGGATATACCTATAATTTATAATTCCTCTGGCGGTACGGGTGATGTCTAACGCGAGAAGGAATTGAATCCCGGTGGATTCGTGGATCAAATCAGAGGCTGTGTGCTCTGTCCTATCTATAAGGTGTCTCTTAACGATGTGTTCATAGTGAGTATGAGTATAAGGAGCTTGAGCATTGCGGTGAACGTCTTTCATCTTATCATGGGTTATGGTCATTACTTCTGGCAACACTCTTCCAATGTAACACAATCCTTTTGAGTTTGGGGCAAACCACTTATACGCCTTCCTCCCGCATATGAAATATGCATCATCGGGGAGAACATATGGGACAGAATATGACATTACCATATTGCAAACCTTCCAAGTGAAAAATCCTATCCCTAACTCTCTCATCTGTTCAGTACACGTACCAGGCTGTATGATATGCGCACAGTACCCTGGTGATACTTCTCCAACCCGCATGGTCCTACTTCCTAGAGTATACCTATACCGAAAATACCTTCCACCGTCGGCTGTTTGGCGTATAAGTTCAGAGTCTACGGGTATTCTGTCGGCTCTGTGTGAAAATGCCATGGTTTGGTTATTCCATGTCACTTCCCAATTTCCCGGCTTTCGGGAATTGGAAATGTTGAAACATATTAAGGATCTATCCACGTGGTACTGGTGGAGCTTCAAACTAGGGGGCCTAGAAATATTAAATTTCTTGTCCACCGGTCTCCCACCCCGTAATTCGAGTACCTCATCTATTGTTAAGGGATACGGTACTAGTCCTGACTTGCTCTGACCTTGAGGTACTTGTGAGCACACCCAGCATTCTGTTTGGTTTAAAACCTTACCCACTAATGAGTGATAATCACTCAATGGATGACGGTCCATGTTGATATTAAGGCTGGACTGACATCTCTGGATGCACCCGTCCTCAACTATGTTTTCACAGTTTCTACAAATACAATTTTCCTCAGCCAATAACCCTTCACAGTGCCTCCTAGTTTCTTGACTACCAGATCGTTTTCTGATACTCGCCTTTGCTCGGTGGATGTGTTGCTCTTGGAATTCTACAAATCCGTCCTTGCCATCAGAACCCATTCCAGATCCTTTCTCGACCTCTCTGGTACACTCACCGAAACAGACTGCTCTAGTCAACAACAGGGTCAACAGGAAAACCTGGAATGCAGTCTCTTGGGGTAAGTCCATCTTGTTAAGGGGAGAGAAAAAGGGAGCAAGTGGGGGGGGGGGGAGGAGGAGGGTAATGGGAGATGGAGAAAATAATAAAAGGAAAAAGAAATTTGGTGCGACAACCGCCTCTGGTCTTGTTGTTCTCCGTGCTCAGGTGCCGTGACAACAGTCCTGCCTCTCAACCTTCCCGGAACAGGCACTCCAGTGATACGATTTCCTCTACACTCTGCTCTTTGTCACGGGCTATCTCTGGGTCAGCGACCTTCTTACAGTGGGACGAGTGGACCCAAGTCTCTCTTTCGGCAACCTTTAATGCTGTCGTGCTGGTTAGTAAGACTTGGTACGGTCCTTCCCACCTGTCAATGAGGCAACCTGAGCGTAGAAAATTTTGAATCATTACATAATCCCCAGGTTCAATGTCATGACAATTACTGTTTGGTAGGTCAGGAATCACCAGTTTTAGATTCCTGTTTTGATTCCTCAACTGCTGGCTCATCTTAACCATATATTTTACAGTCACCTCATTATTGCATTTCAAATCATCCTGGGGGTCAATCATTACATGGGGTTGTCGACCAAAAAGAATCTCAAAGGGTGATAGGTTAAGGGGGGACCTGGGAGTGGTTCTGATGCTGTACAATACAAGTGGCAAAGCTTCTGGCCAAAACAATCCAGTTTCAGCCATCACTTTGCTCAACTTGTTCTTAATAGTGCTGTTTACTCTTTCCACTTTCGCACTCGCCTGTGGGCGGTACGGAGTATGCAGCTTGCTATTAATTCCCATTAGTTTGCACATTACCTGAAAGACTTCACCTGTAAAATGGGTACCCCTATCGCTTTCAATTATCCTAGGGATACCATATCTGCACACAAATTCCTGCACAATTTTCTTTGCAGTAAGCGTAGCAGTATTTGTGGCAGCGGGGAACGCTTCTACCCAATTTGAAAACACATCAATACAAACTAACACATATTTCTCTATCGTCCTAAGTGGATGCTGGGGTTCCTGAAAGGACCATGGGGAATAGCGGCTCCGCAGGAGACAGGGCACAAAAAAGTAAAGCTTTACTAGGTCAGGTGGTGTGCACTGGCTCCTCCCCCTATGACCCTCCTCCAGACTCCTGTTAGATTTTGTGCCCGAACGAGAAGGGTGCAATCTAGGTGGCTCTCCTAAAGAGCTGCTTAGAGAAAGTTTAGTTTAGGTTTTTTTCTTTACAGTGAGTCCTGCTGGCAACAGGATCACTGCAACGTGGGACTTAGGGGGAAAGTAGTAAACTCACCTGCATGCAGAGTGGATTTGCTGCTTGGCTACTGGACACCATTAGCTCCAGAGGGATCGAACACAGGCCCAGCCGTGGAGTCCGGTCCCGGAGCCGCGCCGCCGACCCCCTTGCAGATGCTGAAGCGTGAAGAGGTCCGGAAACCGGCGGCTGAAGACTCCTCAGTCTTCATAAGGTAGCGCACAGCACTGCAGCTGTGCGCCATTTTCCTCTCAGCACACTTCACTGGGCAGTCACTGAGGGTGCAGAGCGCTGGGGGGGGGCGCTCTGAGAGGCAAATATAAACCTTATACAAGGCTAAAAATACCTCACATATAGCCCATAGGGGCTATATGGAGATATTTAACCCCTGCCTGACTGGAAAAATAGCGGGAGAAGAACCCGCCGAAAAAGGGGCGGGGCCTATCTCCTCAGCACACGGCGCCATTTTCTGTCACAGCTCCGCTGGTCAGAACGGCTCCCAGGTCTCTCCCCTGCACTGCACTACAGAAACAGGGTAAAACAGAGAGGGGGGGCACATTAATGGCTATATATATATATATTAAAGCAGCTATAAGGGAGCACTTAATATAAGGATATCCCTTGTTTATATAGCGCTTTGTGGTGTGTGCTGGCAGACTCTCCCTCTGTCTCCCCAAAAGGGCTAGTGGGTCCTGTCTTCATTAGAGCATTCCCTGTGAGTTTGCGGTGTGTGTCGGTACGTGGTGTCGACATGTATGAGGACGATATTGGTGTGGAGGCGGAGCAATTGCCAAATATGCAGATGTCACCCCCCAGGGGGTCGACACCAGAATGGATGCCTTTATTTGTGGAATTACGTGATGGTTTATCTTCCCTTAAACAGTCAGTTGAGGACATGAGGCGGCCGGACAATCAATTAATGCCTGTCCAGGCGCCTCAAACACCGTCAGGGGCTGTAAAACGCCCTTTGCCTCAGTCGGTCGACACAGACCCAGACACGGGCACTGATTCCAGTGACGACGGTAGAAATTCAAACGTATTTTCCAGTAGGGCCACACGTTATATGATTTTGGCAATGAAGGAGACGTTACATTTAGCTGATACTACAGATACCGTAAAACAGGGTATTATGTATGGTGTGAAAAAACTACAAACAGTTTTTCCTGAATCAGAAGAATTAAATGACGTGTGTGATGAAGCGTGGGTTGCTCCTGATAAAAAGTTGATAATTTCAAAAAAAGTTATTGGCATTATACCCTTTCCCGCCAGAGGTTAGGGCGCGCTGGGAAACACCCCCTAAGGTGGACAAGGCGCTCACACGCTTATCCAAACAAGTGGCGTTACCCTCTCCTGAGACGGCCGCACTTAAGGATCCATCAGATAGAAAGATGGAAGTTATTCAAAAGAATATATACACACATGCAGGTGTTATACTACGACCAGCTATAGCAACTGCCTGGATGTGCAGTGCTGGAGTAGTTTGGTCAGAATCCCTGATTGAAAATATTGATACCCTAGATAGGGACAATGTTTTACTGTCGTTAGAACAAATAAAGGATGCATTTATCTATATGCGTGATGCACAGAGGGATATTTGCACACTGGCATCTCGGGTGAGTGCTATGTCCATTTCAGCCAGAAGAGCCTTATGGACACGACAGTGGACAGGCGATGCGGATTCAAAACGTCACATGGAGGTTTTGCCGTATAAAGGGGAGGAGTTATTTGGAGTTGGTCTATCAGACTTGGTGGCCACGGCTACTGCCGGGAAATCCACTTTTTTACCTCAAGTCACTCCCCAACAGAGAAAGGCACCGACCTTTCAACCGCAGCCTTTTCGCTCCTACAAAAATAAGAGAGCAAAGGGCTTGTCGTACCTGCCACGAGGCAGAGGAAGAGGGAAGAGACACCAACAGGCAGCTCCTTCCCAGGAACAGAAGCCCTCCCCGGCTCCTGCAAAAACCTCAGCATGACGCTGGGGCCTCTCAAGCGGACTCGGGGACAGTGGGGGGCCGTCTCAAAAATTACAGCGCGCAGTGGGCTCACTCGCAGGTAGACCCCTGGATCCTGCAGATAATATCTCAGGGGTACAGGTTGGAATTAGAGACGGATCCTCCTCATCGTTTCCTGAAGTCTGCCTTACCAACCGTCTCTTCCGAAAGGGAGAGGGTGTTGGAAGCCATTCACAAGCTGTACGCTCAGCAGGTGATAGTCAAAGTACCCCTATTACAACAAGGAAAGGGGTATTATTCCACTCTATTTGTGGTACCGAAGCCGGATGGCTCGGTAAGGCCTATTCTAAATCTGAAGTCCTTGAACCTCTACATAAAAAAGTTCAAGTTCAAGATGGAGTCACTCAGAGCAGTGATAGCGAACCTGGAAGAAGGGGACTTTATGGTATCCTTGGACATCAAGGATGCGTATCTACACGTTCCGATTTACCCCGCACACCAGGGGTACCTCAGGTTCATTGTTCAAAACTGTCACTATCAGTTTCAGACGCTGCCGTTCGGATTGTCCACGGCGCCTCGGGTCTTTACCAAGGTAATGGCCGAGATGATGATTCTTCTTCGAAGAAAAGGCGTATTAGTTATCCCATACTTGGACGATCTCCTAATAAGGGCAAGGTCCAGAGAACAGCTGGAGACAGCTTTAGCACTATCTCAAGAGGTGCTAAGATAACACGGGTGGATTCTGAATATTCCAAAATCCCATTTAATCCCGACAACTCGTCTGCTGTTCCTAGGAATGATTCTGGACACGGTTCAGAAAAAGGTTTTCCTTCCAGAGGAAAAAGCCAAGGAGTTATCCGATCTGGTCAGGAACCTCCTAAAACCAGGAAAAGTGTCAGTACATCAATGCACAAGAGTCCTGGGAAAAATGGTGGCTTCTTACGAAGCAATTCCATTCGGCAGATTCCATGCAAGAATATTCCAAAGGGATCTGTTGGACAAATGGTCAGGGTCGCATCTGCAGATGCACCTGCGAATAACCCTGTCACCAAAGACAAGGGTGTCACTTCTGTGGTGGTTGCAGAAGGCTCACCTATTAGAAGGCCGCAGATTCGGCATTCAGGATTGGATCCTGGTGACCACGGACGCCAGCCTGAGAGGCTGGGGAGCAGTCACACAAGGAAGAAACTTCCAGGGAGTATGGACGAGTCTGGAAAAGTCTCTTCACATAAACATTCTGGAACTAAGAGCAATCTACAATGCTCTAAGCCAGGCGGAACTTCTCCTGCAAGGAAAGCCGGTGTTGATTCAGTCGGACAACATCACGGCTGTCGCCCATGTAAACAGGCAGGGCGGCACAAGAAGCAGGAGTGCAATGGCAGAAGCTGCCAAGATTCTTCGCTGGGCGGAGAATCACGTGATAGCACTGTCAGCAGTGTTCATCCCGGGCGTGGACAACTGGGAAGCAGACTTCCTCAGCAGACACGATCTTCATCCGGGAGAGTGGGGTCTACATCCAGAAGTCTTCAACATGTTAATAGACCGTTGGGAAAGACCAATTGTAGACATGATGGCGTCTCGCCTCAACAAGAAACTGGACAAATATTGCGCCAGGTCAAGAGATCCACAGGCAATAGCTGTGGACGCACTGGTAACTCCTTGGGTGTACCAGTCAGTGTATGTGTTTCCTCCTCTGCCGCTCATACCAAAGGTATTGAAGATCATACGGCAAAGAAGAGTAAGGACAATACTAGTGGTTCCGGATTGGCCGAGAAGGACTTGGTATCCGGAACTTCAAGAGATGCTCACGGACGAACCGTGGCCTCTACCTCTGAGAAGGGACCTGCTACAGCAGGGTCCCTGTCTTTTTCAAGACTTACCGCGGCTGCGTTTGACGGCATGGCGGTTGAACGCCAGATCCTAAAAGGGAAAGGCATTCCAGAAGAAGTCATTCCTACCTTGATTAAGGCACGGAAGGAAGTCACCGTGAAACATTATCACCGCATTTGGCGAAAATATGTAGCGTGGTGCGAGGATCGGAGGGTTCCGACGGAGGAATTCCAACTGGGTCGTTTCCTACATTTCCTGCAATCAGGATTATCTATGGGTCTCAAATTGGGATCCATTAAGGTTCAAATTTCGGCCCTGTCAATATTCTTCCAAAAAAGAATTGGCCTCTGTCCCTGAGGTCCAGACTTTTGTCAAGGGAGTACTGCATATACAGCCTCCTGTGGTGCCTCCGGTGGCACCGTGGGATCTAAATGTAGTTTTAGATTTCCTCAAATCCCATTGGTTTGAACCATTGAAAAAGGTGGATTTGAAATATCTCACATTGAAAGTGACTATGTTACTAGCCCTGGCCTCTGCCAGGAGAGTATCTGAATTGGCGGCTTTATCTTATAAAAGTCCTTATCTAATCTTCCATTCGGATAGGGCAGAACTGCGGACTCGTCCGCATTTTCTCCCTAAAGTGGTATCAGCATTTCATCTGAACCAACCTATTGTGGTGCCTGCGGCCACTAGCGACTTGGAGGACTCCAAGTTGTTGGACGTTGTCAGAGCCTTAAAAATATACATTGCAAGGACGGCTGGAGTCAGAAAATCTGACTCGCTGTTTATATTGTATGCACCCAACAAGTTGGGCGCACCTGCTTCTAAGCAGTCGATTGCTCGTTGGATTTGTAACACAATTCAACTTGCACATTCTGTGGCAGGCCTGCCACAGCCTAAAACTGTAAAAGCCCACTCCACAAGGAAGGTGGGCTCATCTTGGGCGGCTGCCCGAGGGGTCTCGGCATTACAACTCTGCCGAGCAGCTACGTGGTCGGGGGAGAACACGTTTGTAAAATTTTACAAATTTGATACCCTGGCAAAGGAGGACCTGGAGTTCTCTCATTCGGTGCTGCAGAGTCATCCGCACTCTCCCGCCCGTTTGGGAGCTTTGGTATAATCCCCATGGTCCTTTCAGGAACCCCAGCATCCACTTAGGACGATAGAGAAAATAAGAATTTACTTACCGATAATTCTATTTCTCGGAGTCCGTAGTGGATGCTGGGCGCCCATCCCAAGTGCGGATTATCTGCAATACTTGTACATAGTTATTGTTAACTAATTCGGGTTATTGTTAAGGAGCCATCTTTAAGAGGCCCTTTCTGTTGTCATACTGTTAACTGGGTTTAGATCACAAGTTGTACGGTGTGATTGGTGTGGCTGGTATGAGTCTTACCCGGGATTCAAAATGCCTCCCTTATTGTGTATGCTCGTCCGGGCACAGTACCTAACTGGAGTCTGGAGGAGGGTCATAGGGGGAGGAGCCAGTGCACACCACCTGACCTAGTAAAGCTTTACTTTTTTGTGCCCTGTCTCCTGCGGAGCCGCTATTCCCCATGGTCCTTTCAGGAACCCCAGCATCCACTACGGACTCCGAGAAATAGAATTATCGGTAAGTAAATTCTTATTTTTAAATTTCTGCAGGGTGGTAACTGTATGAAATCAATTTGTATTACCTGAAAAGGGCCGTCTGTGGCAACTACCGTCAGTGTAAAATGTAAAATCTACGCCTTCCAGTGGGTTGTCACTAATGTCGGGTCTTGCAGTGAAAGTTTGGTTCAGATATTCCATACAATCATGTGTGTCAGTGTCTATACTAAATCCTCCTTCACCAACATTCTCATCCTCCACCCTTTGTGCCTGTCCAGGCACACCCGGGAGATAAGTTGCAGGATTTAGTGCGCTGCATCTCTTTATGGTGATGTTTACAGGGGCCATTAGTGCTAATTTCCACCTTGTAAACCGTGCTGATGAGACATGTCTGGTTTGGGCAGAGTTCAGTAAGGCTGACACTGCATGAGGTGTATGAATGGTCAGGTTGTGTCCTAACACTACGTCTTCGCTTTTACTCACTAGCAAAGCTATCGCTGCAACACTTCGCAAGCATGTGGGGAGAGACCGTGCTACGGTGTCCAACTGTGCACTGTAGTAAGCTACCGGCCTGCTGGCATCACCATGTCTCTGGGTTAGGACACCTGCCGCACACCCAGCACTTTCCGTACCGTACAACTCAAAGGGTTTCCCATAATTTGGCATGCCTAATGCAAGTGCCTGTGATAGGCATTGTTTAAGTCTCTCAAATGCCAGTTCGGACTCATCTGTGTGAGAGATCCGATCTGGTTTGTTCGAGGAGACCATTTCCTGCAAAGGTAAAGCCAGTATGGGGAACCCTGGGATCCAGTTTCGGCAGTACCCACACATTCCAAGGAAAGTGCGGATCTGCTGCTGGGTTTGTGGCAGAGTCATGTCGCGAATCGCCTGTATTCTATCAGCGGTGAGGTGTCTAAGTCCTTGTGTCAAGGAATGTCCCAAATATTTTACCTTGGTCTGGCACAACTGTAACTTATCCTTTGAAACCTTGTGTCCCGTATTAGAAAGGTGAAACAGAAGCTGTTTCATGTCTTTCAAGGACGACTCGAGTGAATCTGAACACAGCAGTAAGTCATCTACATACTGTATTAATACTGATCCGCTCTCAGGTTGAAAGGATTGTAAACAGTCATGCAAAGCCTGGGAGAAAATACTTGGGCTGTCAATGAAACCTTGGGGTAGGCGAGTCCAGGTGTACTGTACTCCCCTGTATGTAAATGCAAACAAATATTGGCTGTCAGGGTGCAGAGGGACCGAAAAGAAAGCAGAACAGAGGTCCATGACAGTGAAAAATTTCGCAGTAGGGGGAATTTGCATGAGGATGACAGCTGGATTTGGCACTACGGGGAATTGGCTCTCAACTATCTTGTTTATCCCCCTTAGATCCTGCACTAGCCTGTAACCCCTTCCCCCACTCTTTTTCACAGGGAAGATGGGACTAGTGGCAGTGCTGGACGTCCTAACTAGGATGCCCTGTTGTAGCAAGCGCTCTATGACTGGGTACACTCCTAATTCCACCTCTGGCTTCAGAGGATACTGTGGGATTTTTGGTGCTATCCTACCATCTTTTACTTGCACAACTACAGGAGCTACATTTGCCATCCATCCAGTGTCTTGTCCATCTTTGGTCCAGAGGGATTCCGGTATCTGGGAGATCATTTCCTCTACCTTGGATGGACACCTGTCTATAACAGCAGAGTGTGACATTAACCTTTGTGGGGTGTGTAACATATCCTGCACTTCCTGAACGTGATTCTCGGGTATATCTAAGAAGACACCCTCAGGAGTACAATATATGACACACCTCATTTTGCACAATAAATCTCTCCCAAGTAGATTAGTCGGAGCCGATGCAGCTAGCAAAAAGGAGTGCTTGGTCTGCAAAGGCCCTATCGTAATCTCCGCTGGTCTACTTAAAGGGTAGTGTTGCACTACTCCTGTTACCCCCATTGCTGAAATTGTTTTACCCGTGGTTTTCATACCTACCGTTGAATTTAACACTGACCTGGCCGCCCCTGTATCTACAAGGAAAGGTAGTGATCTACCAGCTACATCAACCGTAACCTCGGGTTCATTTCCAAGGCTAGCAATCAACTTCACTGGCTGCAGACTACAGGTGTGGCCTAACCCCTATTGTATGTTGTGACCCTCCCGCAGCGCGCTGGCAGCTACAATATGTGAGGGGGGTAGCTGAGAATTTCCAGAGGTCTGCCAGTCCCTCCTAGGTGGGTACCTCCTTGTTTCCCCTGCGTGTGGCTCATAATTCCTCCTATGCGATCCCTGATCCCAATTACGTGTGTTATGCTGTGAGTCATGTTCTGGTCTAGGGGGTCGATATACGTTATGTGTGCCTTTATAATTACAGTTCCGTGCGTAATGTCCTTCCCTCTGGCAATTATAACATTTTACTACATACGACTTACCATCAGGAGTCTGGGGTTTTGGCTGATGTGGCTTCGTTGTCAGGGCTTTTATACTTACTGTCATCAGCTTATCCCCCTGTGACTCCCTGTGCTTAATGATGTTCCGATCGTGCTCGATAGCGGACTCTCTTAATGCAGCCACCGAAATACCTCTCCAGTTAGGTTGAGTGGTTTGTACCCTTGTTCTCAACGTTTCTTTTAAGCCGTCCATTAATACTGACACAGCTACCTCTCTATGATGTACATTTCCTTAATGTCCTCGACCCCAGTGTATCTAGCCATTTCCTGCAGTGCTCGATGGAAATATTCAGAAGCAGTTTCACCTTCTTTTTGTCTTATGGAAAAGATTTTATTCCACTTGACAACAGTAGGGAAATATACTCCTAACTGTAGATTGATCTGTCGTACATTCTCCTGAGTGTATTCATCAGTGAGAGGTACTTCTACGTCTAATTTACAATCAGCAATGAATTTCACAGGGTCAATATTGGAGGGCAAACATGCCCGTAGCACTGTCCGCCAATCTTTGTTTGTGGGTTCGGTGGCGTTACCTAATTCTCTAATAAACCTCTGACATGCGGCTAGATCCTTTCTGGGATCGGGAAATTCAGACATAATTGTCCTCAATTCTGTTCGGGACCAAGGACAATGCATAGCAATGTTCCTGATAGGAGTGATTCCCTGAGCGTCAGTCTTCCCATTGGGGACTGCGATCACCCTGACAGGATTTAGTTCAATTACATCATTCTGAGTTGCTTCTACAATGTGAGGTGCAATTGTCTCTGCATAATGTACTGTACCGTACTTACCTGTGGACACGACCTCACCTGTCCCTCCGCTAGGGGCCTTTGCTACTGCTCTTACTGGTTGGGCCGTGCCCACTTGTGTGTCTTGTATGGTGGCTGCTAGAGAGAGTGCCGATATCGTGCTGGGCTCATCTTCTTGGTCGCAGTCCTGAGGGAAGTTTAAAATGGGATACAACTTGCACGGGTTAGCATTAATACATTTATCAAGTTCACTCTTATCATATATTAGTATGCCATTGTCTGTAGCCACTTTCTCCCCTGTAATATACGGTGGTGGTGGTGGTGCTGCAGTTGCTATCAGTTTCCTGCTAGGGTTGGAACCGGCTGCGTGAGCTAGTTCCCTCTGTATATCACCCTCTTGTTGCCATAAATGTAAACAGTTTGCGTGTCTGATCCTTTGTTTTCGGGATTTTAACAGACATATCCTAATCCTTAAATTCTGCAACACCTCTGGATTAAAACTGCCTACCTTAGGGAATGGTTCCCTATCTTCCGCAGTCATACGTTCCCATTCATTGCATAAAACCTCTGCGTGTGATCCATATTTCTCACACATTATGTACATCGCCGACCCCTTGGGCCGCGGAATATCAACCTGAACCCTGGTTGATCGTCCCTTACTTGAGCAACTGGCCCCCATATTTTGCAGGTATTGCCTTCTCAACTAATTCCTACAAAAAAACAAAATACTCAATATAAGGCAACGGTGAAAGTTCAACAAGTGCTCTCACCCACTCACGCCCACGTTGGCCAATACACCTAAACACTGTCGTCAGCGCCGGTACGTACCCAACCTAGGGCCCCTGTGTAACCTCTATTCACTGGAAATATATGGGAGTGACTTACCCTTCCCAGTAAATATTGGTCGTTGGAGATTTCCTGAGTGACCAGAGAAACTCCCTTAAAATAAAAAACAATGTTACACAAATCACGTTGCGTGTGCTACACCTAGCGCTTATGATCCCGCGATTTTACGCAAAGGTCGTAAAAGGGTATCACGTTGAGCTAAGTATTGCACCCACGAACGCGCGGTCCAATCGCACAGCGTATAGGTAACTGTTACTTATGCGCCGTACGACCAATGGAATCGTTTTTCAGGCTGTGAAACCTCAGCTGGAGCGTATCTGAACGGGCCTATATGGGTTCTACGCCAACCACCTGGGCTGCACTCTCTAAACAAAAACCTCGCTGACCTTTGGTCTGCGGTACTCTAAACCTTCGCTGACCTTTGTTCTGCGATATCTACTACTTTGCTCCTTTGTACTTTAATCAATGTTAACGTGAGCAAGCTACTCTCACACCACCAAGTGTTCACTCACCTGGTGTGGTCTCCTACGGGATCCCGAATTCCCTGGGTCCACAAAACCTTTATTGTTTGCACACTCACGCTCGTTCACTCATATACACTTTGGTTTTTCTGTACAGAAAATTAACTTTCATTCAGGTAAAACAGCCTTAGTTCCAGAGGTAATACAGTAAAAAAGGTTTTTAAACTAAATATTGGAAACTGAACAATTTGTGCTATTATCGCGTGGCTACCGTCTCGCGCCTAAACTAAAACAATGCTATTGTGTGATTTGTACTTAGCGGTCGTACTTTTACGCACGTTGCGTGAACACGCCACGTGTATATGCCTTTACGTTGCGTACGCAGTCCCGTACTCTGTCCGAGACACGTGTACAAAGGCCGTACGTCCGCAGTACTACAAATCCCACACTTCTATAAATGTAAGCGATATTTAACTATAATCACTTACCAAACACAATACACAGTTTCTTCTGTATAAACCTTTACAACTAGGCCAGGCTGCGTGTGCGTCTTACACTTACTTCCTTAAATATTAACTCTATATTTTAACTAAATAGCAACACATTTTCTCAGTACAGGTCAAAATGAATCTAATAATCAATACTTATGGCAATAATGCGAGCAGATATGCAAAGTACAAAATACAGGTGTATGTGTGTGTTGTGTGCGCATTTGGCGCCAGACAGAAATTTACAGACTTTAAAAATAGCTTTGCGTTCTTACCTTACGGATCCCTCCAGCATCCCTACAAACCATGCAGGGCAGACGCTTATCTAATCAGCACTAGTGTATCCACCAACCAAGAGAAGGCTTACGGGGGATACCTTTCCACCCTTTGCTGATAGATAAAGTCTGCGTAAACCTGCTAGGCTGCGGGTATGAGGAAAAACCGGACGATGCCCCCAATTGATAATGTCGATATTATCTTAAACCATAAAGCTATATCTCTAGATACACTTTTACCGTGGAGCCGCTATGGCCGTTAGACTGAATACACGTGTTACGCACTTTGTACGCTATTTGCGTATAGAGTCCCGTACGTGGTACGTACTTGGCGTACCCACGCCGCGCTGAGTGTACAGAGTACGCACAGCGTACGCACACACAATTGATAACCTTTAAACCTTATAAGTAATACAATGTAATAACATGGTTACACTTTAAACCTTTATGCAGCAAAGCACTGCAACAATGTTATACCTTAAACCTTAAGTAGCGCTGACGGCATAAAGTACCCGCAGTGCGTACACCTTATCAATGCTTATAAACCTTATACAGTTAAATATGCTTTTAAACCCTTGCAGGAAAGTGAGGACACAACACCGATTTGTAGTTGAAACCACAGGGTTCTAAGGCCACCGTGGATTATTTCAAAAGGTAAAACAGTACAAATCATACACTACAGGCTAACAAGATAAATCTAAAACAGAGTAATGGCTACAGAGAATGTACATACGTGAGAATGTTCGCAAGCGCAACCCGGCCGGTCCTCCGCTTGTCAGGTAGAAAGCATTCAGAGTCTTCTGACAGGCCAGGCAACAATGGGCTTTTTATACACAACTTACATACACAATACAACGGTCACTGTAATCTCATTGTCCATTGGACACAGAGATGTGTCCTTACATTACAGGAGAGGCCATAGGTTGATTTGAAAAGATGGGCGATGTCTTTCCCCAACTGCTCTTGTGGGTGGTATCCTCTGGATTCCCGCCGCATACATAATATACAGTAAATACAGTTAATATCTATATTCTACTTTTGCACATAACTATACGCTGGAACATGCGATCTTTCTCTAACCAACACCGGAATGTAACCCTTAAAATACCCTACAGCTGGATACTAGACATCACCTTCCAACCTTTATCTGACCCTTCCTATCATGCAAAGGCGAATCCCTTAGTCCTGGAACTGTTTAAACTGTTGATACTCGCTGATGTGGTGTAGGGGAACTATGTGTACAAAATGCACTATTTGGGTTAAATATGTAATGTTCTAATATCCCTCTATGCGCTCACAAACCCCGCCGTAAATACCCATACCACGCGCATGATCGCAGGAGCGATCCTACGCAAATTGCGGATATGTGCACGCACGGCGGACTGAGTGCACGCGCAGCGGGCATGTGCATGGGGTTAGTACAGGGTATATGCATTACAATATTTTTTCGACTTTGACACCTGGATCCCCCAGAATGTTTCACAAACGTGTAAAATTCCACCTTCCTTTTTGCCTGATGTTTCGCTTTGGGCTGTTATTATTACTATTATTATTGTCATTCATTTATATTATTTAATTATATCAATTATACCCCATTTTTTTTAATGCAAAAGATAACCCATTTTCATGTGAAAACACATAGGATCTGAGATTAGTCCCTGTTCCTATGTGTTTTTGCAAAAGAAAAAAGGATGGGGCTGATGGGGCTGGATATTGTGGATTTTGCTTCGCCTTCCTCAGGCAGACAATTAAATATCCCAGGTGGGGTCAATTAGCTATGGTAAATCACCGTGGCTAATTGAATATCGTCGTTGGGTTAATACCTTAAAAAGCTTAGTGTTGTCTGCAAATATGCACACCATGGACGTGTGGTGAGGTAAATGGCGCAGGAGGCACTGACTAGTACCAGAGCCAGATTTACACACAATATATGAGCCAGATGGTGCAATGCATGTGAGCATTATACACAGGTGCAGCAGTATATACTGCTGGAAATTTGCTGAGTTTTGATCAGGGGAGGCACTGCCTCACTTGCCATAGACTTTTTACTCCAGATTATAATACAAAGAAGATACTTATTATATATTCTTTGTATTTTTTATATACTTTATATAGTCAAAACTCTGGTTCAAACATTAATATGACAGGAAAGGCTCTGCCTCACCCCACCACACACCTCTGATGCACACCATGGGGGTCATTCCGAGTTGATCGCTAGCTGCAGTTGTTCGCAGCGCAGCGATCAGGCTAAAAATTGGCATTTCTGTGCATGCGTATGCCCCGCAATGCGCACGCGCGACGTACGGGTACAAAGCCCGTTGTGGTTGTGCACAGGTTCTAGCGAAGTTTTCAGTCACACTGACGGCCGCAAGAAGATTGACAGGAAGGGGGCATTTCTGGGTGTCAACTGACCGTTTTCAGGAACTGTGTGCAAAAATGCGGGCATGGCTGCCTCTCTACAAGATAATCAAAGTAATGGAAGGTGCAGAGCACAGAACTAACATCTGTGACACCCCAATTTTATGAATAATTACTAATTACCCAGATTTACTCGGATCTCAAAACGGCATCTTATTGGCTATTCAGCTGTCACATGTGTTGGATAGCCAATAAGAAAAATCCTTAATTTGGTGTTAAGAACCAACTAAATCCAAACCCGCACATCCAGGTTCGGACTGGCACACAGGGGTACCAGGGAAACCACCGGTAGGCCCCACTGCCTGAGGATCCACTCCTTCCTCTAGGGATCAGGTTCCAGACTGTACACTTGTATTATACATGGTAGATATGTTGCATTACACTGCACAAGACTATTGTGCATTTCAAGCCTCTGTGGAGGCTGGCCACACTCCCTTTGTAGGCTGTCACACACCTAAATATGGGCCTCTATAACTGCATTACCCCGGTGGGCCCTTCATACCCCAGTCTGACACTGCGCACATCTGTAGTTTATACAGCACCAGTATACTATGCAGCACATTACGATTTGCAACAAATACAGTTATGGGTGTAGTATATGTTGACATTCATCATACCAACATAGCTTTCCAAGCATATTATATCATGCCAGATGATATTTACTGCAGAGGCCAAAATAATTAATTTAACATGTACAGTAATTATAAACAAGTTTGCCTAATTTTTTTGGTTGTACTGTACCATTCATGAGATTTGTGTTATTGGCAGGAGACCCTCTCTTGGGCTCTAGGGGTCTTACACAAATAGTGCTGGAGTTCCCTAAAATTTTCACCAGCCATAGAATATTGAGGTGAATGCTCAACATGGACTCTGCATTGCCAAGTTCCGTTCAGATTTCCTCAAGCCGGACTCTGGTCGCAGATCCAGTTCCGGGTCTTGTGAGCAAGCTGCAGAATTATGGGAATATGCAAACACTGTCATTGCAAGCTGTCCTAGGAATGTCATCTCGCTTGGATGCGCTGCAGCAGCAGACTACCCAACCCTCTCAATGTTATGCGGAGACAGGAATGATTGCCAAGATCAGCAGTGCAGCAAAAGTTCATGTAACCCACTGGTTAAATAAGAATAATATATGTATATGAGTGTAATAAATGGATGTGTATATAATATATATATATAGGACTACTATGTATTCGTGGCATGGACTGGGAAAATGCTTATAGGAAGAGACTTGCGGGGGGGAGAACATGCTTGAAGCCCCTCGCGGAGGAGTGCCTGGACTGAGCGGTAGCTCCGGAGGAGACCGGGACATGGAGGGACCCTAGCCGCGGCTACGAGGAGGAGCAGAGCGGGGAGCATAGAGGCTGTGAACGGCGCCAGCTTGTGGTGACAGTAACATATGCCGGCGTGTAAGTAACCTTACCCGATTTCCCGGCCATCGGTGCGGAGCCCCGTGTGACCGCTGCAGTTAGCGGAGTGCGACAGAGGTGAGAGGGGCAGACGGCAGGAAGGGATAGAGCTCCGGGACAGCAGCCGAAGGACAGACCCGGAGAAGCTGCATAACACCAGAGGAGGAGTCTGGGGAGTGATTATGCACTAGATGAGGTGGGATTGCTACATAAACCCATCAATCATACCTCACTCCAATAGCATCCCATCCCATGAAATTATACAAATTATCTCTATATGGATGGATCACCGTCTCCCCCTAGTGGGAACTCTGTATAAAATAAAAGTTAACATACAGAAACAGCTATAAGAAGCCTGATAGACTATAACACATTCTCTATGGTTAAAACATACGAAAAACAGAGTGCAGTGTTGAGTCGGGACTGAGTTAGATAAGAACGAGCCAACTACCCCTCTGGAACAAGTACTGTATCATTAATTCAGAAATAGAAAAGGAGAAAAAGAGAGGGGATTGCTTTAAAATTCTGAGTTATCATACTTTACTACCAAATTGAGACCCACTATAACCCGGGAATATTACTTGGGTATGCACAGTTTAATCTTTCCTTTAAGCTAACCCGATTTAGGGAGAATAGCTGAAGATTGTGACCTTTATATTCGTCGCAGCTATCCTAAACCCATATGTAAATTATAAACATAGTGGAATTGAGGGACGGTAGTAATATAGCTTGAAGAAATACCAACAGAGGATTGGACTATAAGGAAGAAAAAGGGAATAGACGACTACTACAGAGATTTCAGGAAAGGTCTGTGATACAAATTCATTTTACCACGATAGCCACACTCATTAAAGTTAAGGGCCCCAACGAGCTCATCATTGACTTCAGAGTACCCGGGTCACTCTTAGGTTTTAAATATCTCTAATATAAGATGTAATATATGCATTAATTAGCTGGCTGACTATAAATCCAGTATTATCCTATATAATATTCAAAGTCATTGTGAATGTAATAAATGATGTTGATTAAAGTTATACTATTAAATTCTACATAATTACCATACATCCTGTTCCGGGTAGTTGATGAAAGGAGACTTGATGACTAGAAGAGAAAACAGGTAAAAGAGGATAAATTGTATATAATTGAATCTATATCCCATACATGTATTCATTGGGCTTACCCAAGCAAGCCTATACACATTGTAATAAAGCTTGGGTGGAGGCACGACTATTGTAATCCGTTCATATTAACACTCCAAACTAGGGTTACATTTATGGAGGCACTGCTGAGATCCCAGTAAGTCTCAGTAGGAATAATTACATTAATCAGCGTCAATGGAGGGGCTAACTGAAGACGACATATGCAACTGGTGTCAGAGGAAGGGAGTAAATCCCAGAAAGTGTATTGGAGTAGGAGGAGATTTATCGGATGTTTCGGATGAAACGGTGTTAAGAAAATAGGGTGCCCTGTATGGTGTAATAAGGCCCAATATAATAGACAAGTGGGATGACGAAGTAGGAAAGAAGATTGCTGTCCTGGTTGAAACGGAAAAAGAATTAGACGTGAATTTGATCCCATTAATGATAATGGCCGATGAGGAAACAGGACGAAGATGGTCTATTATTGGTCCCAGTATCCGAGAAGAAGATACCACCAGTGCACCCATCTCGGCGATGATCCCGCCGGAGGGTGTAGATAGAGGGGAAGCTAGTGGCAATGGACACACTACTACCAATGTGAATGGCGGACAGTTCGAGACCATGGTGGATCGGGTGGTTTCCCAACTTGAGAGATGGCATTACGAAGGGAGTTATCAAAGGTTAAGGATATTCTCTGGTATCGTACCTTTGCCTACAGGGGAAGAACCTTATGAATATTGGAAGGAGGCCGCTGTCCAACAAGCGGAGGAATGGCAGTGTCCAGATAAAATAAAGCGGCAACGAGTGGTGGAGAGTCTACGTGGCCCTGCTATGGGGATAATACAAGCTGCAAGGAGAAGTAATCCGAATGCCACCTTGGAGACCTACCTCGAAGCCTTGGATTATGCGTACGGCACGATTGAAGACGTAGGGGACCTTCTATCAAGACTGCATCACACGTTCCAAGAACCTGGCGAGAAACTAAGCGCCTATGTCATACGAATAGATAAGTTATTGTATAAGATTGTGGGGGAAAAGGAATCACCCGAGAAGAAGTGGATAAAAGTCGCATGAGACAGGTGTTACGAGGTGCATTGACAAATGATCCTGTAGCACAGAAGTTGAGGTGTTCAGAGAAAAAGGAACCACCTCCTGGATTCAATGAGATACTAAAAGAAATAAAACAAGAAGAAGTGCTGATTGAGATGAGGGAGAAGACGGTAAAGAAGGTTAAGGTGATACAAACCGTGACTGAGACTTCCCCGTTAGAGGAAAGGATATTAAAGTTAATGGAAGAACAGAACAAGAGGATAGAGCAATTTATTGCTACTCAAAACAACAACAATCCACCCCAGAATACTCCCTCTAGTGAGTTAACAAGGGGCGGGGGAAGAAGGGGCAGTTTCAATAGCAGGGGATGTTTTAAGTGCGGAAGGATTGGCCATCGAGCCTTCGAGTGTAACCTGAATCGGAACTCGACCCGGATGTATAGTACTCCCTCTCATAACACCGACAGCGAAGACCAAGATCGGGGAAATGGACAAGGGAACTCCCCACAGGTCTCCTAGAGGTTGGTCGCTGCGCGATGGGGAGCACATGGTGGAATGGAGTCTTGCCTGAGGGGTTGATGGGACCGGGTCCGAGAATGGCTGCTAAAATAAACGGACACCATTGTAAAGTACTGGTCAATAGTGGTTCCCAAGTGTCGATTATATTCGAATACTGGTACAAGAAACACCTCGCTGATGTACCCCTACAGCCGTTATCTGGATTGGTGATATGGGGTTTGAGCGTAGAGAAATATCCGTATTTAGGATATATAGTGGCTAGTCTAGAGATTTATCAAGAGGGAGAGGAAGAGAAGCCGCAAATACCCCTAATAGCGCTGGTTTGTCCAGAAGTCCCAGAGAGTAGGGGTGAGCCCCATATGATTATAGGGACGAACACAAGGATTTACTCTCTTCTTATGGAATGGTTGGAAAAAGAGGAGAAAAGAACCAAAGTGCTGTCAAATTTATGTGAAGGTATAACTGAAATTGTTCTGTAGGAAGACGGTAGCCCGTTTGAAGTCTGTTTCGTGGGAAGTGAGCTCGAGCATGATGAAAGGTTACGATTAATCTCGGAATTGGAGTCCCGAGGGCCGGTTTTCTCCACAGGAGAGTGGGATTTAGGAAGAGCCAAAGGGATGGAACATTGTATCCGACTCACGGATACTACCCCATTTCGAGAACGTTCTCGGAGAATAGCCCCGGCGGACTTTGAGGATGTGAGGAAACATCTGAAGGGTTTATTGGAAAACCAAGTAATAATGGAATTAAAGAGTCCATACGCCTCCCCGATTGTGATAGCACGAAAGAAAAATGGAAATATCCGAATGTGCATTGATTACCGAACACTGAACCACCGGACAGTGACCGACCAGTATACGGTGCCCAGAATAGACGAGGCCTTAGATTGCCTACAAGGGAGTGTGTTGTTTTCGGTGTTAGACTTGAGAAATGGGTATTATCAAATACCAATGCGGCCTGAGGACAGAGAGAAAACGTCCTTCATTTGTCCGCTAGGATTCTTCGAGTTCCTACAAATGCCCCAAGGGGTAAAAGGAGCACCGGCTACCTTCCAACGTGCTATGGAAAAGATAATCTTGGATATGAATTACCGGGAAGTGATAGTCTATTTAGATGACATCATAGTATTCGGAGCTACTCTCGAAGAACATAATCGTTGACTTTTCAAAGTCCTAGATAGATTGATGGAAGGAGGCCTGAAATTGTCAGTTGATAAGTGTCACTTATGTCAGTCAAAGGTTAAATACCTAGGGCATATCGTTAGTAAATATGGGGTATCGACGGACTCAGAAAAAGTACAAGCTGTGATGAACTGGCCTCGAACCACCAAATTGAAGGAGTTACGATCTTTCCTGGGATTCTGCGGATACTACCGTCGATTTGTACCGAATTACTCTGCCCAGGCAAAACCCTTGACTGACCTGACCAAGGGATACCCCAATGCAGGAAAAGGAAAAACCTCAAAACTCACCATGATTGGGAATTATCACCAGCCCAATGAACTATTTGGTGAGCGATGGACTAACGAGTGTGAAGCGGCATTTGTAATGTTGAAGGAAAGTCTGACACACACACCAGTTCTAGCATATGCTGACCCCAGTCTACCATATGTCCTTCATATCGACGCGTCTACTAGTGGACTAGGGGGAGTGCTATACCAACAACATTCTGAAGGACTACGGCCATTATCATTTGCTAGTAGAGGTGTATCCGAAAGTGAGAGGAGATATCCCGCACACAAATTAGAGTTCCTAGCCTTAAAGTGGTGTATAGTGGATAAATTCCACGACTATTTGTATGGAGTGAAATTTGAGATACACACTGACAATAACCCCTTGACTTATGTACAGACCACAGCAAAATTGGATGCAACTGGGCACCGTTGGTTAGCGGCATTGGCGCTCTATGATTTCTCTTTGAAATACCGGCCTGGAGTAAGTAATGTGGATGCCGACTCACTCTCAAGAATACCTGTACAATTGGTGGGAGAAACTGAAAATGAGGAGTGGATCGAAATACCCGCCGGGGAGGTCCAAGGAGTGTGCCATAGTATGCAAGTAATTAGTATGGTAGTAAGTGAAGCCATAAGCACCCTGGGAGCAACCGCCGAGGCCTTACCATTATCCTATTGCTGGATTAGTCAGATGGAATTGGAAGATCTACCAAGGGTAAAGAGATATCAGCTTAGACAAGAACAACTACAGGATCCATGTATAAAATAGGTGATGCCAGGAGCCCTAACTAAGAAAGCTGGTAATATGACAGAGGAGTGGGCGTTAGAAATCCAGCTGTTGAAGAGACAAACAAAAAACTTAATTATGAAGCGGGGTATACTCTACAGATGCACTCAGTTACCAGATGGTAGAAAAAGATACCAACTCGTATTACCCAGAAAACACTGTATTAGGAGTATGAAAGCTTTACACGATCAACATGGCCACTTGGGATTCGAGAAGACTTTAAAGCTAATAACTGATAGGTTTTATTGGCCAAATCTATCCAAAGAGGTGGACCAGTACTGTAGGAGTTGTGGAAAGTGTATAGTAAGGAAAACATTACCTAATCGAGTGGCCCCTTTAGTAAACATCAAAAGTAGTGGTCCCTTGGATTTAGTATGCATGGACTTTCTAACTCTAGAAATAGATCAAGGAAAAAAATGTAATATTCTAGTAGTAACAGACCATTTCACATGATATGCACAAGCTTACATAACACCAAATCAGAAGGCTTCAACCGTAGCAAACACCCTTTGGAGTAAATTCTTTATTCATTATGGACTTCCCCATAGACTACACTCGGATCAAGGCAGAGATTTCGAAAGTAACCTGATCAAAGAACTTTGTGTGATGTGTGGAATTCAAAAATCTAGAACTAAGCCATATCACCCCCAAGGTGACCCACAACTGGAACGCTTCAACAGAACACTACTGTCACAACTGAGGGCCTGAGCTGACGGGAGGCAGCCTCAGTTGTAGGGGCTGAGATGTGCCGGAACCTGGGAGGTTGTATCAGACCCCTGGACATGTAAGTAACATGGATAATAACTGCCCGAAGGCGTGACCACGACAACTTGGATAAAAGTCAATGATGTTTATTATGACAACTCCGCAACACAGCAGCAGTAAAAGAAAACGTAAAAGTCAGCAAAGAATAAATACAGTTCCTGGGTACTACAGGATGGCAGGAGCCACAGGGCACTGGTAGTGTGAGATAGTTCTTATGATCTTCTAGATGGAAAGTCCTTACCAGGCCCGACTGTAGCAATGGAGATAACCCAGGATTGTGCCAGCTGGTGTTCCAGGAAAAGCTGGGTTGCTGAAGATAAAACAGCTGCTGTGGATACTGGCTGGAACCAGACTGTTGTTAGCACGGAGTGGATACTGGCTGGAACCAGTTAAATAATAAATGAACTTGGGAGCGATGAAATATGAACTGAAATGTAGAACTTGAGAGCGGAGAAATAATAATACCGGTGGAGAGTGGTAAAGTGTAGAAAGGACACCGGCCCTTTAAGGGAAGCTGTACTCTGCTGGAAGCTGAGCTGGAAGCAGGTAATGTTGTAGCTGGAAACAGATGAATCCACAATGGATTGGAGAGTCAGGCTACACCGCAGGTGGAATGCTGGTGCGGGTCTCTATGGTGGAAGTCTTGAGACAGGAGCTGGAACCTGGAAGACAATCACAGGAGAGAGACAAACAGGAACTAGGTTGGACAACCAAAGCACTGACGCCTTCCTTGCTCAGGCACAGTGTATTTATACCTGCAGCAAGGAAGGGATTGGCTTGGCAATTATGCAGATTAAAAATACTGACAACAGATTGGAGGAAATGATCAGCTGACAGAATCCAAGATGGCTGCGCCCATGCAGACACTTGGAGGGAAGTTTGGTTTGTAATCCATGTGGTAATGAAAACAGTAATGGCGGCGCCGGCCACTGGAGACAGGAGACGCCAGGCTGACAAGTGCACATCCAACCACGCGGACACAGCGGAGGCCGCGGCTGACGTAATCGCCACTCTGACACTCTGCATGCAGAAGCTCAGGGACGGCGGTGGAGGCCGCGGGAGACGCCATGCCAGATGTAATAAGGCGTTACTGTGACAGCGTCTCAGAGAGACAGGAGAGGATGCAGGAATGTGAACATTAGGATAACAGATGGGATCCGGTCCTGGAGCGCTGAGCCAGCCTTAGGAGGCATCTGATGGGTAAGAAATGGCGTCCAGATACCCGGATCGTGACAGCACCCCCCCCTTTAGGAGTGGCCCCAGGACACTTCTTTGGCTTTTGAGGAAACTTGGAATGGAATCTCCGGACCAAGGCAGGAGCATGGACATCAGAAGCATTGGTCCATGAACGTTCCTCAGGACCATAACCCTTCCAGTCAATAAGATATTGTAGTTGACCGTAACGGTGACGTGAGTCCAGGATCTTGGCCACTTCATACTCAACGCCTCGTTGAGTTTGGACTTTCGGAGTTGGAGGAAGTGAGGAATGAAACCGATTCAAGATCAGCGGTTTCAACAGGGAAACATGGAATGTCCTGGGTATTTTTAAGAAGGGAGGCAACTGGAGTCTGTAAGCAACAGGATTGATGACTTGTTCAATCTTGAAAGGACCGATATAGCGAGGTGCAAACTTCATACTGGGAACTCTTAACCTCAAATTCTTCGTGGATAACCATACCCGATCACCCACCTTGAGAGCAGGAACTGCTCGACGCTTCTTATCCGCAAACTTCTTGTACCTGAACGATGCCTTGAGCAGAGCTGATCGTACGCTCTTCCAGATATTGGCAAACTGATGCAAGGTGATATCCACTGCGGGAACAGAAGTTGCTGGAAGCGGTTGGAACTCAGGGACTTTAGGATGGAATCCAAAGTTAGTGAAGAATGGTGTTGAAGCAGATGAAGAATGATACTGGTTGTTATGACAGAACTCGGCCCAGGGAAGTAATTGAACCCAGTCATCTTGAGAGGAGGACACATAGATGCGGAGGAAGGCCTCCAAGTCCTGATTCACCCTCTCGGTTTGACCATTGGTCTGAGGATGGTAAGCCGTGGAAAACTTTAGCTTGACTTGGAGGACTTGACATAAACTTCGCCAGAATTTGGCTGTGAATTGAACTCCTCGATCTGATATAATTTCTTCAGGAAGACCGTGGAGTCTGAAGATCTCTTGTATGAATACTTGAGCCAACTTGGAAGCTGACGGAAGACCGGTGAGAGGAATGAAGTGTGCCATCTTGGTGAACCGGTCAACTACCACCCAGATGGTATTGAACTTGTTGCACATGGGTAAGTCTGTAATGAAATCCATCGACAAGTGGGTCCATGGTCGACGGGGAACGGATAGTGGAACCAGTTGCCCCGCAGGCGACTGGCGGGATACTTTATGTTGGGCACACTTTGGGCAAGATGCAATAAACTCCAAGACGTCCTTTTTCAGAGTTGGCCACCAATAGGACCTAGAGATAAACTCCAGGGTTTTTTGGATACCTGTATGTCCGGCAAAACGGGAAGCATGGGCCCAATGCATGAGCTTCTTCCTTAGCATCGGCTTCACAAAACTTTTCCCTGATGGGGGCGTAGAGTCCATCCCTACCGTGGAGAATGCCAACGGATTTATAATAGGATGCTTGTCTGAAGACTCTGACTCATTTTCTTGCTCCCATGAGCGGGAAAGGGCATCGGCCTTGCGATTCTGAGAGCCCGGACAGAACTGGAGTTTAAAGTCGAACCTGGAAAAGAAAAGTGCCCATCTGGCCTGACGAGGGTTGAGACATTGTGCGCCCTTCAGGTATAAAAGGTTCTTGTGGTCTGTAAGTATGGTGATTGAATGAGAAGCTCCCTCCAACAGATACCTCCACTCTTCTAGAGCGAGCTTGATGGCTAGCAACTCCTGGTCGCCAATGGCATAGTTGCGCTCAGCTGGGGAGAACTTCCGGGAGAAGAAACTGCAAGGGTGTAAATGGCCATCTTTAGCCCTCTGAGATAACACCGCTCCTACTCCAACGGAGGAGGCATCCACCTCTAAGATGAAAGGAGAGTCGATGTCAGGCTGTTTCAGAACAGGCGCAGAGATGAACCTTTGTTTTAAAAGATGAAATGCTTGCATGGCTTCTTCAGACCACTTGGACGGGTTAGCACCCTTCTTAGTGAAAGCAGTAATAGGCGCCACAATGGTGGAAAAGTCTCGTATAAACTTTCGGTAATAGTTGGCGAACCCTAAGAACCTCTGGACCCCTTTGAGGGTTAAGGGTACCGGCCAATTTTGGATTGCTTGTAGTTTCTCAGGATCCATCTCTAGTCCGGAACCGGACACAATGTACCCTAGAAACGGAATGGACTTGACTTCAAAGACGCATTTTTCTAATTTGCAATAGAGATGATTGACACGGAGACGGGACAGAACCTCTTTAACCCAAAAACGATGTTCCTCTAAATCGTTGGCAAAAATGAGGATATCGTCTAGATAGACCACGACATGACGGTATAGAATGTCTCTGAAGATCTCATTGACAAAATGCTGGAAGACAGCTGGAGCATTGCTCAATCCGAAGGGCATGACGAGGTACTCATAATGTCCGTCACGGGTGTTAAAGGCGGTCTTCCACTCGTCACCCTCACGGATCCGGATGAGATTGTATGCACCTCGCAAGTCCAGCTTTGTAAAGATGGTAGCTCCGCTAACTCTGTCAAAGAGCTCAGTAATCAGGGGTAAAGGATAACGGTTCTTGATGGTAATGTCGTTCAAACCTCTGTAGTCGATGCACGGCCGCAGACCACCATCTTTCTTTTTTACAAAAAAGAAGCCTGCGCCGGCTGGAGAAGAAGAAGGTCGAATGAACCCCTTTGCTAAGTTCTCTTTAATATATTCCTCCATAGAATGCGTCTCAGGCAGAGACAACGGATAAGTTCGGCCTCGAGGTGGAACCTTCCCTGGAACGAGATCAATCGGACAGTCCCATTCTCTATGAGGAGGAAGGATATCAGCAGAAGCTTTACTGAACACATCCGTGAAATCTTGATATGGAGGAGGTGGAACATCAGACGACCTGGGGGAGGAAGAACAGACAGGCAATACTTTAAACAAACATGTCTCAGCACAGGAGGAACCCCATGCCAGGATTTGCGTAGTCGTCCAATCAATTGTAGGATTGTGAAGACGGAGCCATGGAAGGCCCAGGACCACAGGATGTGTGGCTCTTGGAATCACTAAAAAAGAAATAAGTTCGGAATGAAGAACTCCCACTCTCAGACGAACTGGTAGAGTCCTTAAAGAAATAACTGCATCAAAAATGTTGCTGCCATCCACGGCAGTTAAAGAAATGGACGAAGGAAGTCTCTCGGTGGGTAGGGACCACCGTTTAACATAGGCTTCGGTAATAAAGTTCCCAGCTGCTCCGGAATCAAGGAGGGCAATGACGTTCCGATAACGTTGAGCAACTTGAAGCGAGACTGGGAGATTACAATCTTGAGGAGATGGAGAGGAGATCATTACTCCTAGCCGGCCCTCTCCTTGGCGAGCTAGGATTTGGAGTTTCCCGGACGTTTGGGACAGGCATTAATGGTGTGAGACGGAGCTGCACAATAGAGACAGAGAAACTCGGAGAGACGTCTTCGGCGCTCAGCAGGAGTTAAACGGGAACGGCCAAGTTGCATGGGCTCATCTTTAGATGGTGACAGTTGACGAGGAGGAGGAGCAGAAGATTTTGGAGCAGATGATCTTCCACGCTCAGTTGCTCTCTCTCTGAAACGTAAATCAACTTTCGTGCAGAGTGAGATTAGCTCATCTAACTTAGAAGGTAAGTCTCTGGTAGCTAACTCATCTTTAATACGCTCAGATAAGCCATGCCAGAATGCAGCATACAGGGCCTCGTCGTTCCATGCCAGTTCGGATGCCAGGATCTGGAACTGTATCAGATATTGTCCTACAGTACGTGACCCCTGGCGTAAACGGAGAATCTCGGATGAAGCTGAGGTTACCCGGCCTGGCTCGTCGAAGATGCGCCTGAATGTTGACACGAAGGCAGTGTAGGAAGATAGCAGGGTGTCGGACCTCTCCCATAACGGTGATGCCCAATCAAGGGCTGAGCCACTGAGAAGAGAAATAATGTAGGCAATTTTTGTACGGTCACTGGGAAAATTGCCAGGTTGTAGCTCAAACTGAATCTCATACTGGTTGAGAAATCCCCTGCACAATCTTGGAGATCCGTCAAATTTTGCTGGCGTTGGAAGATGAAGACGTGGAGCAGAAATAGGTAAGGTGGGTGGGGTTATAGCTGGAGTCACTGTGGTTGACGCACCAGACGCGCCTGATCCACGGAGAGTTGTCTGAATCCCATCCAGCCGAGTAGAGAGATCCTGGAGACAGCGGATGATGTGGCCCTGTGCAGCCTCCTGATGTTCTAGTCGGGCTGCCAGTTCTTGCATCGGCCTGGCCGCTTGATCCTGGTCTCCGGCTGGATTCATTAGGTCAGTGCTTACTGTCACAATGAGGGCCTGAGCTGACGGGAGGCAGCCTCAGTTGTAGGGGCTGAGATGTACCGGAACCTGGGAGGTTGTATCAGACCCCTGGACATGTAAGTAACATGGATAATAACTGCCCGAAGGCGTGACCACGACAACTTGGATAAAAGTCAATGATGTTTATTATGACAACTCCGCAACACAGCAGCAGTAAAAGAAAACGTAAAAGTCAGCAAAGAATAAATACAGTTCCTGGGTACTACAGGATGGCAGGAGCCACAGGGCACTGGTAGTGTGAGATAGTTCTTATGATCTTCTAGATGGAAAGTCCTTACCAGGCCCGACTGTAGCAATGGAGATAACCCAGGATTGTGCCAGCTGGTGTTCCAGGAAAAGCTGGGTTGCTGAAGATAAAACAGCTGCTGTGGATACTGGCTGGAACCAGACTGTTGTTAGCACGGAGTGGATACTGGCTGGAACCAGTTAAATAATAAATGAACTTGGGAGCGATGAAATATGAACTGAAATGTAGAACTTGAGAGCGGAGAAATAATAATACCGGTGGAGAGTGGTAAAGTGTAGAAAGGACACCGGCCCTTTAAGGGAAGCTGTACTCTGCTGGAAGCTGAGCTGGAAGCAGGTAATGTTGTAGCTGGAAACAGATGAATCCACAATGGATTGGAGAGTCAGGCTACACCGCAGGTGGAATGCTGGTGCGGGTCTCTATGGTGGAAGTCTTGAGACAGGAGCTGGAACCTGGAAGACAATCACAGGAGAGAGACAAACAGGAACTAGGTTTGACAACCAAAGCACTGACGCCTTCCTTGCTCAGGCACAGTGTATTTATACCTGCAGCAAGGAAGGGATTGGCTTGGCAATTATGCAGATTAAAAATACTGACAACAGATTGGAGGAAATGATCAGCTGACAGAATCCAAGATGGCTGCGCCCATGCAGACACTTGGAGGGAAGTTTGGTTTGTAATCCATGTGGTAATGGAAACAGTAATGGCGGCGCCGGCCACTGGAGACAGGAGACGCCAGGCTGACAAGTGCACATCCAACCACGCGGACACAGCGGAGGCCGCGGCTGACGTAATCGCCACTCTGACACTCTGCATGCAGAAGCTCAGGGACGGCGGCGGAGGCCGCGGGAGACGCCATGCCAGATGTAATAAGGCGTTACTGTGACAGCGTCTCAGAGAGACAGGAGAGGATGCAGGAATGTGAACATTAGGATAACAGATGGGATCCGGTCCTGGAGCGCTGAGCCAGCCTTAGGAGGCATCTGATGGGTAAGAAATGGCGTCCAGATACCCGGATCGTGACAACTACTAAATATGTTGGGAACCCTGAGTCCCCTGAACAAACATCATTGGAGACGTTATATTGACCAGTTGATACATGCTTATAATTGCACACAGAATGAGGCTACTGGGTACTCTCCTTATTACCTGATGTTTGGGAGAGAGGCGAAGCTCCCGATAGATGTAAGTCTAGGGGTCTCGTCAGGTGAAAGTTCCTATAAATATCATGTGAAATATGTCGAAAAATTGAGAGAAGAATTAGCTACAGCTTACCAATTAGCCGAGCAAGGAGCCCGCCAGAGTGGGGAAAAGAACAAAGTCTATTATGATAGGAAGGTGAGAGACCAGGTTTTGTCCCCTGGAGACAGAGTATTGCTGAGACAATTAGGAATGCCCAAAAAATTCAAAATTGCCAACCGATGGAGGGAAGAACCCTATATAGTAATAGAAAAATTTGAAGATCTACCTGTATACCGAATACAATTAGAAAATGGGAAAGGAGCTCTGTTAACTCATCATAGGCAGAACCTGCTTCACATAGGTAAAGAAGTCCGACTGGAAAATGAAGAAGTGAAGGAGGATACAGATACATCCACTAGAGGGAGGATGGACAATAGACCAAAGGAGAGGAGAGAGTTGGAGGATAATGAAAATGGTGCGGAAGCAGAGGAAGGTCAGGGTTGTTACTATAAGAAACGGGGAAATATTTGAAGAGGAGATTGAACCCGGAAATACTATTGACGGTCAACACACTAGCTCTTTACCCCATATGGGTCCAGAAATTAATTTTAATGATTCTTCGGGAGAAGACTGGAAGTTATTAGATGAAGAAAGTAAGGATATACCGGGAGAGTTAGGAGATTATCCGTCCTGTAATAATGATGGAGGGGAAATGGGCAATATAGATAGGCCCAAATGACATAGACAACCCCCTCTCATGATTACTTATGACCAGTTGGGGACTCCAGAGATTATCCCCAGAGTAATCACTCAGTATAATATTGAGTCTTACTGGCCTTATGTCACGATCCGGGTATCTGGACGCCATTTCTTACCTATCAGATGCCTCCTAAGGCTGGCTCAGCGCTCCAGGACCGGATCCCATCTGTTATCCTGATGTGCACATTCCCGCATCCTCTCCTGTCTCTCTGGACGCAGTCACAGTAACGCCTTATACATCTGGCATGGCGTCTCCCGCGGCCTCCGCCGCCGTCCCTGAGCTTCTGCATTCAGAGTGGCGATTACGTCAGCCGCGGCCTCCGCTGTGTCCGCGTGGTCGGATGTGCATCTGTCAGCCTGGCGTCTCCGGTGGCCGGCGCCGCCATTACTGTTTTCCAGACCACATGGATTACAATCCAAACTTCCCTCCAAGTGTCTGCATGGGCGCAGCCATCTTGGATTCTGTCAGCTGATCATTCCTACCAATCCGTTGTCAGTATTATTAATTTGCATAATTGCCTAGCCAACGCCTTCCTTGCTGCAGGTATAAATAGGTTGTGCCTGAGCAAGGAAGGCGTCAGTGCTTTGGTTGTCAAACCTAGTTCCAGTTTGTCTCTCTTCTGTGAATGTCTTCCAGGTTCCAGCTCCTGTCTCCAGACTTCTGCTATAGAGACCCGCACCAGCATTCCATCTGCGGTGTAGCCTGACTCTCCGATCCATACTGGACTCACCTGTTTCCAGCTACAACATCACCTGCTTCCAGCTCAGCTTCCAGCAGTGTACAGCTTCTCTTAAAGGGCCGGTGTCCTTTCTGCAGTTTACCACTCTCCACCGGTATTATTATTTCTCCGCTCTCAAATTCTACATTTCATCTACATTGCATCGCTCTCAAGCTTTATTTATTATTTAACTGGTTCCAGCCAGTATCCACTCCGTGCCAACACCTGTCTGGTTCTAACCAGTACCCACAGCAGCATTTTTTCTACAGCAGTCCAGCTTTCCCTGGAACACCAGCTGGTACGACCCTGGGCTTTCCTCATTGCTACAGTTGAGCCTGGTAAGGACTTTCCAACTTGCAGATAATAAGAACTGTCTCATACCACCAGAGCTCTGTGGCCCCTGCCACTCTGTAGTACCCAGGAACTGTATTATTATTTCTCTGCTGATTTTTATGTTACCTTTTACTGCTACTGTGATGCATGGAGTTTGTCATAAATAAATAAATATCATTGACTTTTACTCAAGTTGTCGTGGTCACGCCTTCGGGCGGTTTCTCTTCATGTTACTTACATGTCCAGGGGTCTGATACAACCTCCCAGGTTCCGGTACATCTCAGCCCCTACATCTGAGGCTGCCTTCCGTCAGCTCAGGCCCTCAGTTGTGACAGTAAGCACTGACCAAATGAATCCAGCCGGAGACCAGGATCAAGCGGCCAGGCCGATGCAAGAACTGGCAGCCCGACTTGAACATCAGGAGGCTGCACAGGGCCACATCATCCGCTGTCTCCAGGATCTCTCTACTCAGCTGGATGGGATTCAGACAACTCTCTGTGGATCAGGCGCATCTGGGGCGTCAACCACAGTGACTCCAACTATAACCCCACCCACCTTACCCGTTTCTGCTCCACGTCTTCATCTTCCAACGCCAGCAAAATTTGACGGATCTCCAAGATTCTGCAGGGGATTTCTCAACCAGTGTGAGATTCAGTTTGAGCTACAACCTGGCAATTTTCCCAGTGACCGAACAAAAATTGCCTACATCATCTCTCTTCTCAGTGGCTCAGCCCTTGACTGGGCATCACCGTTATGGGAGAGGTCCGACACCCTGCTATCTTCTTACACTGCATTCGTGTCAACATTCAGGCGCATCTTCGACGAGCCAGGCCGGGTAACTTCAGCTTCGTCTGAAATTCTCCGTTTACGCCAGGGATCACATACTGTAGGACAATATCTTATACAGTTCCAGATCCTGGCATCTGAACTGGCATGGAACGACGAGGCCCTGTATGCTGCATTCTGGCATGGTTTATCCGAGCGTATTAAAGATGAGTTAGCTACCAGAGACTTACCCTCCAAGTTAGATGAGCTAATCTCACTTTGTACAAAAGTTGACTTACGTTTCAGAGAGAGAGCAATTGAGCGTGGAAGATCATCTGCTCCAAAATCTTCTGCTCCTCCTCCTCGCCAACTGTCACCAACTAAAGATGAACCCATGCAAATTGGCCGTTCCCGTTTAACTCCTGCTGAGCGCCGAAGACGTCTCTCTGAGTCTCTCTGTCTCTATTGTGCAGCTCCGTCTCACACTATTAATGCCTGTCCCAAACGTCCGGGAAAACTCCAAATCCTAGCTCGCCAAGGAGAGGGCCGGCTAGGAGTAATGATCTCCTCTCCATCTCCTCAAGATTGTAATCTCCCAGTCTCGCTTCAAGTTGCTCAACGTTATCAGAACGTCATTGCCCTCCTGGATTCCGGAGCAGCTGGGAACTTTATTACCGAAGCCTATGTTAAACGGTGGTCCCTACCCACCGAGAGACTTCCTTCCTCCTTTTCCTTAACTGCCGTGGATGGCAGTAAAATTTTTGATACAGTTATTGCTCTAAGGACTCTACCAGTTCGTCTGAGAGTGGGAGTTCTTCATTCCGAACTTATTTCACTTTTAGTGATTCCAAGAGCCACACATCCTGTGGTCCTGGGCCTTCCATGGCTCCGTCTTCACAATCCTACAATTGATTGGACGACTATGCAAATCCTGGCATGGGGTTCCTCCTATGCTGAGACATGTTTGTTTAAAGTGTTGCCTGTCTGTTCTTCCTCCCCCAGGTCGTCTGATGTTCCACCTCCTCCATATCAAGATTTCACGGATGTGTTCAGTAAAGCTTCTGCTGATATCCTTCCTCCTCATAGAGAATCGGACTGCCCGATTGATCTCGTTCCAGGGAAGGTTCCACCTCGAGGCCGAACTTATCCGTTGTCTCTGCCCGAGACGCATTCTATGGAGGAATACATTAAAGAGAACCTAGCAAAGGGGTTCATTCGACCTTCTTCTTCTCCAGCCGGCGCAGGCTTCTTTTTTGTAAAAAAGAAGGATGGTGGTCTGCGGCCGTGCATCGACTACAGAGGTTTGAACGACATTACCATCAAGAACCGCTATCCTTTACCCCTGATTACTGAGCTCTTTGACAGAGTTAGCGGAGCTACCATCTTTACAAAGCTGGACTTGAGAGGTGCATACAATCTCATCCGGATCCGTGAGGGTGACGAGTGGAAGACCGCATTTAACACCCGTGACGGACATTATGAGTACCTCGTCATGCCCTTCGGATTGAGCAATGCTCCAGCTGTCTTCCAGCATTTCGTCAATGAGATCTTCAGAGACATTCTATACCGTCATGTCGTGGTTTATCTAGATGATATTCTCATTTTTGCCAACAATTTAGAGGAACATCGTTTTTGGGTAAAGGAGGTTCTGTCCCGTCTCCGTGTCAATCATCTCTATTGCAAATTAGAGAAATGCGTCTTTGAAGTCAAGTCCATTCCGTTTCTAGGGTACATTGTGTCCGGTTCCGGACTAGAGATGGATCCTGAGAAACTACAAGCAATCCAGAATTGGCCGGTACCCTTAACCCTCAAAGGGGTCCAGAGGTTCTTAGGGTTCGCCAATTATTACCGAAAGTTTATACGAGACTTTTCCACCATTGTGGCGCCTATTACTGCTTTCACCAAGAAGGGTGCAACCCGTCCAAGTGGTCTGAAGAAGCCATGCAAGCTTTTCATCTTTTAAAACAGAGGTTCATCTCTGCGCCTGTCCTGAAACAGCCTGACATCGACTCTCCTTTCATCTTAGAGGTGGATGCCTCCTCCGTTGGAGTAGGAGCGGTGTTATCTCAGAGGGCTAAAGATGGCCATTTACATCCTTGCAGTTTCTTCTCACGGAAGTTCTCCCCAGCGGAGCGCAACTATGCCATTGGCGACCAGGAGTTGCTAGCCATCAAGCTCGCTCTAGAGGAGTGGAGATATCTGTTGGAGGGAGCTTCTCATTCAATCACCATCCTTACAGACCACAAGAACCTTCTATATCTGAAAGGCGCACAATGTCTCAACCCTCGTCAGGCCAGATGGGCACTTTTCTTTTCCAGGTTCGACTTTAAACTCCAGTTCTGTCCGGGCTCTCAGAATCGCAAGGCCGATGCCCTTTCCCGCTCATGGGAGCAAGAAAATGAGTCAGAGTCTTCAGACAAGCATCCTATTATAAATCCGTTGGCATTCTCCACGGTAGGGATGGACTCTACGCCCCCATCAGGGAAAAGTTTTGTGAAGCCGACACTAAGGAAGAAGCTCATGCATTGGGCCCATGCTTCCCGCTTTGCCGGACATACAGGTATCCAAAAAACCCTGGAGTTTATCTCTAGGTCCTATTGGTGGCCAACTCTGAAAAAGGACGTTTTGGAGTTTATTGCATCTTGCCCAAAGTGTGCTCAACATAAAGTATCCCGCCAGTCACCTGCGGGGCAACTGGTTCCACTATCTGTTCCCCGTCGACCATGGACCCATTTGTCGATGGATTTTATTACAGATTTGCCCATGTGCAACAAGTTTAATACCATCTGGGTGGTAGTTGACCGGTTCACCAAGATGGCACACTTCATTCCTCTCACCGGTCTTCCGTCAGCTTCCAAGTTGGCTCAAGTATTCATACAAGAGATCTTTCGACTCCACGGTCTTCCAGAAGAAATTATCTCAGATCGAGGAGTTCAATTCACAGCCAAATTCTGGCGAAGTTTATGTCAAGTCCTCCAAGTCAAGCTAAAGTTTTCCACGGCTTACCATCCTCAGACCAATGGTCAAACTGAGAGGGTGAATCAGGACTTGGAGTCCTTCCTCCGCATCTATGTGTCCTCCTCTCAAGATGACTGGGTTCAATTACTTCCCTGGGCCGAGTTCTGTCATAACAACCAGTATCATTCTTCATCTTCTTCAACACCATTCTTCACCAACTTTGGATTCCACCCTAAAGTCCCTGAGTTCCAACCGCTTCCAGCAACTTCTGTTCCCGCAGTGGATATCACCTTGCATCAGTTTGCCAATATCTGGAAGAGCGTACGATCAGCTCTGCTCAAGGCATCGTTCAGGTACAAGAAGTTTGCGGATAAGAAGCGTCGAGCAGTTCCTGCTCTCAAGGTGGGTGATCGGGTATGGTTATCCACGAAGAATTTGAGGTTAAGAGTTCCCAGTATGAAGTTTGCACCTCGCTACATCGGTCCTTTTAAAATTGATCAAGTCATCAATCCTGTTGCTTACAGACTCCAGTTGCCTCCCTTCTTAAAGATACCCAGGACATTCCATGTTTCCCTGTTGAAACCGCTAATCTTGAATCGGTTTCATTCCTCACTTCCTCCAACTCCGAAAGTCCAAACTCAACGAGGCGTTGAGTATGAAGTAGCCAAGATCCTGGACTCACGTCACCGTTACGGTCAACTTCAGTATCTTATTGACTGGAAGGGTTATGGCCCTGAGGAACGTTCATGGACCAATGCTTCTGATGTCCTCCTCTGATGTCTGATGTCCTTCTGATGTGCTCCTGCCTTGGTCCGGAGATTCCATTTCAAGTTTCCTCAAAAGCCAAAGAAGTGTCCTGGGGCCACTCCTAAAGGGGGGGGTGCTGTCACGATCCGGGTATCTGGACGCCATTTCTTACCTATCAGATGCCTCCTAAGGCTGGCTCAGCGCTCCAGGACCGGATCCCATCTGTTATCCTGATGTGCACATTCCCGCATCCTCTCCTGTCTCTCTGGACGCAGTCACAGTAACGCCTTATACATCTGGCATGGCGTCTCCCGCGGCCTCCGCCGCCGTCCCTGAGCTTCTGCATTCAGAGTGGCGATTACGTCAGCCGCGGCCTCCGCTGTGTCCGCGTGGTCGGATGTGCATCTGTCAGCCTGGCGTCTCCTGTCTCCGGTGGCCGGCGCCGCCATTACTGTTTTCCAGACCACATGGATTACAATCCAAACTTCCCTCCAAGTGTCTGCATGGGCGCAGCCATCTTGGATTCTGTCAGCTGATCATTCCTACCAATCCGTTGTCAGTATTATTAATTTGCATAATTGCCTAGCCAACGCCTTCCTTGCTGCAGGTATAAATAGGTTGTGCCTGAGCAAGGAAGGCGTCAGTGCTTTGGTTGTCAAACCTAGTTCCAGTTTGTCTCTCTTCTGTGAATGTCTTCCAGGTTCCAGCTCCTGTCTCCAGACTTCTGCTATAGAGACCCGCACCAGCATTCCATCTGCGGTGTAGCCTGACTCTCCGATCCATACTGGACTCACCTGTTTCCAGCTACAACATCACCTGTTTCCAGCTCAGCTTCCAGCAGTGTACAGCTTCTCTTAAAGGGCCGGTGTCCTTTCTGCAGTTTACCACTCTCCACCGGTATTATTATTTCTCCGCTCTCAAATTCTACATTTCATCTACATTGCATCGCTCTCAAGCTTTATTTATTATTTAACTGGTTCCAGCCAGTATCCACTCCGTGCCAACACCTGTCTGGTTCTAACCAGTACCCACAGCAGCATTTTTTCTACAGCAGTCCAGCTTTCCCTGGAACACCAGCTGGTACGACCCTGGGCTTTCCTCATTGCTACAGTTGAGCCTGGTAAGGACTTTCCAACTTGCAGATAATAAGAACTGTCTCATACCACCAGAGCTCTGTGGCCCCTGCCACTCTGTAGTACCCAGGAACTGTATTATTATTTCTCTGCTGATTTTTATGTTACCTTTTACTGCTACTGTGATGCATGGAGTTTGTCATAAATAAATATCATTGACTTTTACTCAAGTTGTCGTGGTCACGCCTTCGGGCGGTTTCTCTTCATGTTACTTACATGTCCAGGGGTCTGATACAACCTCCCAGGTTCCGGTACATCTCAGCCCCTACAACTGAGGCTGCCTTCCGTCAGCTCAGGCCCTCAGTTGTGACACCTTATTTTTGATAACATATCTGAGATATATATATAAGTTGGTGATCCCATAGTTTAATTTAAATGGAATCACCAGGGGGAGAGTGTAACCCACTGGTTAAATAAGAATAAAATATGTATATGAGTGTAATAAATGGATGTGTATATAATATATATATATAGGACTACTATGTATTCGTGGCATGGACTGGGAAAATGCTTATAGGAAGAGACTTGCGGGTGGAGAACATGCTAGAAGCCCCTCGCGCAGAGGAGCGATATACCGCGAGCTGAAAGAGAGGAGGGAGCCGACAGCCGCTGGAGGGGTCTAACGTCCGACCTGGATCCACTGCGGAGGAGTGCCTGGACTGAGCGGTAGCTCCGGAGGAGACCGGGACACGGAGGGACCCTAGCCGCGGCTACGAGGAGGAGCAGAGCGGGGAGCATAGAGGCTGTGAACGGCGCCAGCTTGTGGTGACAGTAACATATGCCGGCGTGTAAGTAACCTTACCCGATTTCCCGGTCATCGGTGCGGAGCCCCGTGTGACCGCTGCAGTTAGCGGAGTGCGACAGAGGTGAGAGGGGCAGACGGCAGGAAGGGATAGAGCTCCGGGACAGCAGCCGAAGGACAGACCCGGAGAAGCTGCATAACACCAGAGGAGGAGTCCGGGGAGTGATTACGCACTAGATGAGGTGGGATTGCTACATACACCCATCAATCACACCTCACTCCAATAGCATCCCATCCCATGAAATTTTACAAATGATCTCTATATGGATGGATCACCAGCTCCCCCTAGTGGGAACTCTGTATAAAATAAAAGTTAACATACAGAAACAGCTATAAGAAGCCTGATAGACTAAAACACATTATGGTTAAAACATAAGAAAAACAGAGTGCAGTGTTGAGTTGGGACTGAGTTAGATAAGAACGAGCCAACTACCCCTCTGGAACAAGTACTGTATCATTAATTCAGAAATAGAAAAGGAGAAAAAGAGAGGGGATTGCTTTAAAATTCTGAGTTATCATACTTTACTACCAAATTGAGACCCACTATAACCCGGGAATATTACTTGGGTATGCACAGTTTAATCTTTCCTTTAAGCTAACCAGACTTAGAGAGAATAGCTGAAGATTGTGACCTTAATATTCGTCGCAGCTATCCTAAACCCATATGTGGATTATAAACATAGTGGAATTGAGGGACGGTAGTAATATAGCTTGAAGAAATACCAACAGAGGATTGGACTATAAGGAAGAAAAAGGGAATAGACGACTACTACAGAGATTTCAGGAAAGGTCTGTGATACAAATTCATTTTACTACGATAGCCACACATTAAAGTTAAGGGCCCCAACGAGCTCATCATTGACTTCAGAGTACCCGGGTCACTGTTAGATTTTAAATATCTCTAATATAAGATGTAATATATGCATTAATTAGCTGGCTGACTATAAATCCAGTATTATCCTATATAATATTCAAAGTCATTGTGAATGTAATAAATGATGTTGATTAAAGTTATACTATTAAATTCTACATACTTACCATACATCCTGTTCCGGGTAGTTGATGAAAGGAAACTTGACGACTAGAAGAGAAAACAGGTAAAAGAGGATAAATTGTATATAATTGAATCTATATCCCATACATGTATTCATTGGGCTTACCCAAGCAAGCCTATATACAGTGTAATAAAGCTTAGGTGGAGGCACGACTATTGTAATCCGTTCATATTAACACTCCAAACTAGAGTTACATTTAATTGGCACATCCTTTTCCAACTGTTCCAGGCCCTCTCAAAATTGCAATATGGCATTTGGTCGGACCCAAACAATTGAAGAAGAGTTGGAGGTCTTGAATCTGTCTTTCTTCTTGTTCATGTATTTCATTTTGCTCCCTTCATGCCTGGTTGTGTGTACAGAGTCCACCCTGAAGGGAAGGGAACTGTTATAGCTGGCGCTGCAGCTATCTTCTGCAGCGAGTCTTGGTCGTTACCAGGCGACCAGGACAAACTGGCTGAAGGTCGCGACGGTTGCTAAGCAACCAGTACTTGGACGGCTGCACTGATTTCTGGTCCTGGCTGTTAGTAACCATCCGGGATGCCTCTGCGTTCATTTACTGTTAGAGATTAAGGGCTATATTCAATAATAGTCGGAAACTGCCGTCTTGTCGGAAAGACGGCAGTTTCCGACTCGAATAGGTCGGAAGGGGTTCCAACCTATTCAGTAGGGGCACATTTTTTCCAGTATTCGGTATTCCAGTATTCGGTTTCCCGACTAGTCGGAATGCTGTTGGAAAGCAGGTGGATCGGCGGAATACCCACCGATCCAGCTGCTGCTGTCGGAAACGGGTCCAAATTCGACAGGTTTTGGCCCCCTTTCCGACAAACTCAATCTAACTTGAAAACAAGTTGGATTGAGGCGAGGAGACGGGGAGCGGTGCGGCGGGCTATGGGGATGATAGTACCTGCAGTGCCTCCTCCGCCGCCGCACAGATCACTCCCGCTGACAGCTCCGGACGCCGCTGGAAGCTCCCCCGCCAGCCGCCGCACACTGCTCCCCCGCCGCTGCTGTCAGCACACCTGGCAGGACAGGACACAGAGAATGGCCAAATACGACAGTCGGATTTGGCCGCTCTTTGAATAGGGGTTGTCGGGTCCATTCCGACAACTGCACTTATTGAATATACCCCATAGATTATCTGCAAAAATAAGAACTCCCTTATAGCGAGCTGTATTTAGAGCAGTCCCATTTTAATAGGCTGCTTAGATATAGCAAAGAATGATAATGTACTATTATAATACATTATAAAATTATGAGAACAAGTATTTAGGTAAAAATTATTCATTCCCAGTCTCATGTTCTATCTACAGTATATGTTTTTATTATGTACTAATTGTTATTTTTTAGTTTTTAATGCTCATACATCCATTAGTACCGGTGTCTGCTCCACAGTGGAGAGTTTTAGAATCATTTCACTGTATTAGATCTCATTGAATGTTTTGAGCTAAGGAGATCATTTAGCTAAATTATCTGTAGTCAGCTCCACCTGTGTAGCAGGTATAAGTATTGGATACTTCTACTTCCTGATATACCTGTCTTTTGAAAAAGACGCCCTGCTGGCGTTGAAACGCGTTAAGGATAAAAGTGGTTTGTTTTGTAGAACTGCCTTTGCCCCACACCTTCTGTAGCGAGGTCTGCTCTGAGCCACCCGTGAGAGCACAGCCTGGACATTGCCGTCTTGAGAGCACAGCCCGTACACTGCCGTACAGCTTGCGCACAGCCGCCGGGGCTCCAGTGCCATTGCCCACCCGCTAGCGATGACCCGACAGCGTTGGGAGCAGCTGCATCCTGCTCCAGCCCGGCGGCGAATGTGAACACCACTCTCCCCTACACAGGTCAACACCGGCTGGCTGACGGAGATTGCTCCGGGCTCCCCCCGCTGCTAATAATCCAGTGGCCAGGAATAAAGCACTGGTAAACTTGTTTGGTAACGATTGCTCATGTGTGCATTTGAGCACAGCATTGAGGATTACTAGGGATCCACTTCCTACAGGAGTGCCGGACCCGGCACACATTCAAATGGATTAAGTATCACCTGGGATCTACATACAATAAGTGAGTGACTCGTTCATGCATTTAGACTTTTATACTTCAGTCATCTGCAACAGTGCAAACTTTATTCATTACGCTACCTCTGGGGTTTTTTACATCAAAAGAACTCTCATTCAGTATTTTGTTTTCTATGGTGCTAAGCCTCTACTGGATGTTTAGTGATATTGTATCTAATAGTTTCTATTTTATGTCTATTAATTTGTATCATACCCCCGGGAGGTTTGTTGTTACAGTTTTATAAATAAATGTCTTCATTTTCTGATTGTTGAGCGCTACTTGGCTTTGTTTTATTCGGGATGCCTCTGTGTATGTGTGCAGCCTTTCAGCTATAATGTGTTAATCATTAAGGGGGCTGCTCTGCCTGGATCGCTGCCACTGGACCTTGTTCCTAATAAAAGATAGTTAGCCCTACACAGCTTGCCGGTGTTAGTTCCAGAGTTCCTGTCTGAGCCGTGTCATTCGGTCAATGTACATAGTATAGTTCCCGGTATATAAGTCCTGTTCCTGAAGACTCCTTGCTAGCTAAGTCTCTGTATTCATGTATGGTGATTCTGCTGTTCCTAAGTGTATGCTCAGTGATCTGTGCTTCATTTACTGGTATATTCTCCATTTGTGCCTTGCTGAGACCCCCCGGCTGTTTATCTCATATTGGATTACGGTGTACATCCTCCATGTGACTCTGCCTTGGACACCCACAGCAGCTTCCTACTTTAGTTTTACTCTCTGCTAATCCTTGCTCTGCACTAAAACTCTGCCTTAGAACTGTGCATATAATCTATTACATTTTGTTAGGTTCTGAATATTAATAACAAAGCAAAGTATATTGTTGCGGACGCAGTTAGTGTAGAAATGCAAAGCGTTCCTTACGTACGGTTATGCGCACGCAAATACCTTAAAGAATCCAACTATGGAACCATATACGTTTGTAATGTGGTCCAACGCACATACAGATTTAATACTAGCAGAAAAAAGGTAAAATAATACAAGTACAGAAATATAGGTAAACAGCAAGTATTATACACACCGTCAGAGTAAGTTACAGCCAATAATACATACGCAAGTTTCCCTGGTGCAGGTAGCCAGTCATCAGAGCAGAGTGTGTGTGTGTGTGTGTGTGTGTGTGTGTGTGTGTGTGTGTGTGTGTGTGTGTTGTGTGTGTGTGTGTGTGTGTGTGTGTGTGTGTGTGTGTGTGTGAAAGTATGTGTGATAGTTCTGAGATAGGTGAGTTTTTCAACCTGGGCCAGGAGTGTGCTCTTTTATACAATAGTTCAAAAAGTAGTACAATAGGGAATGTATGCTCTTCTTCCATTGGTCCGGGGGATGGGATATATCCAGTACACTGGGGATCATTGGTCGGCTCAACCAGTGGGCGATGCCTAAGTCCTGAGATGTGATTACGGTTGTTTACCTCTGATTTCCTGCCCCAGGACCAGTCAAAGCCACCACATTATCATACAGTAATATACATGAATCCGGTATTGCTAATAACTTGTTGCCACAGTATGCGACAATATCCTCACAACCACTGGATTACTGCTTATGTGACCCTGAACAATTTGATCCCACACACGATGTCTTTATGCAATCTCATCCTCGTGATAGATATATATATATATATATATATATATATATAGTTTCCTGCTATTACAATTACATTATGAAATATATATAAACCGTGGGTTAGAATTAAAACTATGTGTAGGAGAATATAAATATTACACATTTGATATATCATACATCAATGTCTGGTCTGTACGATATTGAATGTCACCTTTTGGTGGTCTTGCTTAAATCATTTAAAAGTTTAAGCAAACAAGGTTCAGGCTTGTGTTGTTTGAGTACACGATCAGGCATTTGCCTATCCTTAGGGTTTTGTATGATATATTGTGTTCTTATTTGTTCTGACCTATAGTGTAACAATGACAGTCCAGGATCTATTGACTCAACACACAACTCTCAATTGTTCATGCTTACAGTTAGGCACACATAAGGTATTTACCTACCCAACAAAGAACAACCTATTGAGTAAAGAACACTACATTGTATGTTCACAATGGCTGTTTAAGCAATCTGATATGTTTAAGACACTATTTGATTTGTATTCCTAGAGGTACCACATTTGAGTGTGTGTAAGAAATATTTGCTATTTTGTCACAGTATGATATTTATTAACAAATGGATCTTCTACCGTAATACGCACAGTAACTTGCCGTTATGGTCATTCGTGCCCTACCGTATTGACGCATGCATCGTAGATGCATCCATTAATAAATGCCATAGTGTATTCTAAATATCGAAATATGCAATTTGACTTTGACAGACCACCCTTTGATAGTAACCAAAAACTATCACATAAATTTCATAATTCATATTCCATAATACGTATACACAACATTTGAGTAAGTACCTTAGAAGTAGAAGAAGAATTGTAGATGGAATATATCTATTATTGTACGACCTAGTGGGATAGGTAAAGCATGTATGTATGTATGTATGTATGGGTGTGTTTGAAGGGAATGTATCATCGTGCCATAATGAATCCTAGTTCTACAAAAAGCTTCAAGGTCTGCAAAGTATTCATTTAGTCTTTCTCATCCCGTATTAAGGGTCTGCAGATGTACCACCAAACATACCGAGCTTGTTTACAAAAGGGGCATTTCTAGCTGCCCTCATAATAAATGGGGAAGCACTTTTACTCAATGATACATTTCGGGGGATGTATGTGTATGCCATTATGTGTGGATAATGTTCCTGCATCGGCTATGTGTATTATTAACTGGGGATTACAAAAAAGAGGGTAAGACAACATATATATACATTCAGCGGGTACTTAAGGCCCTTGGGTAAGTCGTGGGTGTGCATCCAACTTATAAAGGCTGTTTAGAAAGTCCATATCCAGGCGTTGTTGAGACGATGATCAATGGTGCAGAGAAGAGGAAGAAAACAGTGCATACAAATATTGACATTTACATGGTATCCCTTATCTGCTCACCGCTTCCACTTCAGGGTTATAGACTAGGTCTTCTTCTACAGTACTGCTTCTCCTTAAGCTCATTAAATTTGTGCTAACATTTTCCAGTCTCTCATGCCTACTTTTTCTCTGGTTTATCGCCCAAACACATTTTAATCACCAAACCGATAATTATGATGATACCACAGGAGCAGCTTCCCTATGCTGGATGTGAGTAGGTCATTGCCTGATTGTTCCATATTATCTCCCAATTTCCTGGTTTCTGGGAATTGGTGAAATCTTAATATATCAAGGATTTAACTACATGGTACTGGTGGAGTCTTAGGCTAGGGGATCTAGATGTATTATATTTCCTGTCCACCGGTCTCCCCCCCCCAAGTAACTCAAGTACCTCTGATAACTTTAGTGGGTATGGGACTAAGCCTACATTATTTTGTTCTTGAGGTACCTATGAGCACACCCAACATTCTTGTTTGGTTTAAGACCTTACCCACTAGTGAGTGTTAATCACTCAAGGGATGTCTAGACTGACATCTTTGGATGCACTCATCTTCAATTATAGGGTCACAATATTTACAAATACAGTATTCCTCAGACAATAACCCCTCACATTGTCTCCGAACTCCGTACTCTCCAGATCTCTTACTCACTCCTGCTGTGAGCAAAGTATCAGACTGTGCCTGGGATTCTATCAAGTCATCGCCATTTCCTGAAAAACCTGTCCCAGGCCCCCACTCAATTTTTTACGACCCTTCGCAAAAATAAGCAGTCCTGAGAAAAATAAAGGAAAAACAAAAGGAAAAAAATGGACAAAGAAAAATGGTGATTGCCGACGATCTTCTATCTCTCAACCAAAGTCCTGTGTGACCAGGGAAAATGTCCAGTGTTAACGCCCCTCAGTTCTCTCGGAATAGGTTAACTAGTGATATCTCCTCTGTTTCACTTCTTTCCCGAGCTTCTTCCGAGTTACTGGCTTTCTTGTAATGCGACGAATGGACCCAAGTCTGTCTCTCTGCTACCTTTAATGAAGTGGTAAACAAAAAAAGCAGAATAGAGGCTGCGCTAGATTTGTTCAATATAATAACAAATAGTAATATAACCAATATCACAATTTAATAAAAAAGTAAAATATATAAAATAAATACACTGAGTTTTTAGGGTAATTATACCATAAAAATGCATGCAACACTAATATAGAATTAAAAAAGCACAAATAGTACTGTAAATATATCAAGGGTTACCCAAAAAGCCAGGAGTTGAAAAGAGAAGTGAAATTAGGAAGTCCGTTCCAAAGTTTTTATCCCCAAGAAATAAAGTCCAGCATAAGCAGATAATTAGGAGGTAAGCAGTTGTCCGGTATGGAATAAGTTACCGCTAGAGGGTATGGTGCTCCAAGGTTGTGACTGGTGAGCTCCTCATGCAGTGCAGTAGGCAAAGTTCATCGGATCAGCTTAATTGCAAAGTCCTCCAAATACAGATGAAAGTCTGGAATGCAGTAGGGGATGGTCCGGTCTTCCAACAATAAGTTCCTGGCGTGGGTCCCTATACACCTGACGCCTTTCGCTGCAATCAACTAGCAGCTTTTTCAAAGGTATCAATGGTTTGTACATGTGGGGTTTATATACCCATTTCAATATGGTGGCTAATTAGCACCTGGTGCTGATGTTGCATAATTACTAAACAATAAACAACAAAATTGTATAATTATATAGAAGACAGACCTACCTCACAAATAATGGGAAAGAAAAGCAAACATATTTCAGTTTTATTTTGGTATATTAATTTATAGAACACACTTAGGGGGTCATTCCGAGTTGTTCGCTCGTTGCTGATTTTCGCAACGGAGCGATTAAGGCAAAAATGCGCATGTGCATGGTACGCAGTGCGCATGCGGTTAGTATTTTAGCACAAAACTTAGTAGATTTACTCACGTCCAAACGAAGATTTTTCATAGTTGAAGTGATCGGAGTGTGATTGACAGGAAGTGGGTGTTTCTGGGCGGAAACTGTCCGTTTTCTGGGAGTGCGCGAAAAAACGCAGGCGTGACAGGGAAAAACGCGGGAGTGTCTGGAGAAACGGGGTAGTGGCTGGCCGAACGCAGGGCGTGTCTGTGACGTCAAACCAGGAACGAAACGGCCTGAGCTGATCGCAATCTGTGAGTAGGTCTGGAGCTACTCAGAAACTGCTAAGAAATTTCTATTCGCAATTCTGCTAATCTTTCGTTCGCAATTCTGCTAAGCTAAGATACACTCCCAGAGGGCGGCGGCCTAGCGTGTGCAATGCTGCTAAAATCTGCTAGCGAGCGAACAACTCGGAATGACCCCCTTAGTTCTAACATCTGAGGAAACCAGGAAGTATCAGTGTAATGATTAGCCAATCAGTATATTTGTTGTAATTCATATCACCATAGAAACACTATTTTGTGTAACATTATTGGATGGGGAAGGAGTTGCAGGTAACACAAAGTTCTCCTTTATAAATTACACAAAATCGGAGACCCGGTCACGTGACCGGGAGCATCACGTGACCGGAGCCCCAGCCACACTCACCAATCTAGAGGGAGTATAACGGAGACCCGCACACGCGACCACTTCCGCGTCACGTGACCGGGGCTCCGACAACGTCCACCTGTATGTACAAGGAAATCACGGGGCGGACGCCGGGGGAATCACTTCCGCCCCCCGTACAACATCTCTTCCACCCTTTCTACGGTAACCGTCCATGGACAAAAGAAACATCCATGGGCGGCGCCATGCATACCACTTACGTCCTCACTGGAGGGGCTCTGATCACATGAGCCCGACATAATAAACTATATGAATATTAATGAGAAACAGAATCACATGACCACATCTAAACACAACAGTTTGGAAAGCTTGTGTAAATCACTCAAAACTTATCCATATCCAAAAAAGCCTTTCGCTAGAAGAATATATATGGACCCCATAATGAGAAATAAGGAAATCTATATTGTTAATAAAACGGGGTAACATAGAGGTGCAGATTGGTTTAACCTCATTATCATAGTGACAATTATATACACTGTATGTAAATCATGGTCATATGACCACAATCAGATTTATTAAGCTCAAACAGATTAAATTCGTTAGATATGATAGAGATACTATAATATAAAAATATTCTAATAGAATGGACTTAACTATAATCTAAAGCAGAGAGCAATAAAGCTGATAATAAATAAATCAAGAATCTAGACACCGGTTGTTAGACCCAGAACTTGTATATGTTCCGGAGAAATCTACAGAATCATAGTTGGTTTATATATTCTTACTAGTTTTTTAATTTTTTAGTTTTTTAATTCAGTTCTTAGGGGAGAGAGGAAAAGGGTATTGCATCTAAGGATATTTTATCAGATTATAGTATTCAATTCAACAGCTTCATTTAGACCTCCCGGATAAATTGTACCTATCCTAAACCTCCAATAGGCTTCTTGTTGGCAAAGTCTTTTGTACCTATCGCCCCCTCTATTGGTCAGTGGAATATGTTCCACCCCAATGAGTCTGAGGCTATTTGGATTGCCATTATGGACGGCATGAAAGTGTTGAGAGACACTATGAGACTCGAGCCTCTTAATGATGTTTCTACGATGCTCGAGAAACCTGACTTTCAATTTCCTTGTTGTGCGTCCCACATATTTGAGACCACAATCACATATAAGAATGTATACAACATAAGTAGAATTACAATTAATAAAGTGTTTAATTTCATACGACTCATTACTATTCTCGGTTTTAACATATTTGATTTTATTATCTATGTGGTTACAAGTAATGCATCTACTTGCTCCTCATAGAAAGGGCGGAAGTGATGTTGTACGGGGGGCGGACGTGATTCCCCCGGCGTCCGCCCCGTGATTTCCCTGTACATACAGGTGGACGTTGTCGGTGCCCCGGTCACGTGACGCGAAAGTGGTCGCGTGTGCGGGTCTCCGTTATACTCCCTCTAGATTGGTGAGTGTGGCTGGGGCTCCAGTCACGTGATGCTCCCGGTCACGTGACCGGGCCTCCGACTTTGTGTAATTTATAAAGGAGAACTTTGTGTTACCTGCAACTCCTTCCCCATCCAATAATGTTACACAAAATAGTGTTTCTATGGTGATATGAATTACAACAAATATACTGATTGGCTAATCATTACACTGATACTTCCTGGTTTCCTCAGATGTTAGAACTAAGTGTGTTCTATAAATTAATATACCAAAATAAATCTGAAATATGTTTGCTTTTCTTTCCCATTATTTGGGAGGTAGGTCTGTCTTCTATATAATTATACAATTTTGTTGTTTATTGTTTAGTAATTATGCAACATCAGCACCAGGTGCTAATTAGCCACCATATTGAAATGGGTATATAAATCCCACATGTACAAACCATTGATACCTTTGAAAGAGCTGCTAGTTGATTGCAGTGAAAGGCGTCAGGTGTATAGGTACCCACGCCAGGAACTTATTGTTGGAAGACCGGACCATCCCCTACTGCATTCCAGACTTTCATCTGTATTTGGAGGACTTTGCAATTAAGCTGATCCGATGAACTTTGCCTACCGCACTGCATGAGGAGCTCACCAGTCACAACCTTGGAGCACCATATCCTCTAGCGGTAACTTATTCAATACCGGACAACTGCTTACCTCCTAATTATCTGCTTATGCTGGACTTTATTTCTTGGGGAAAAAAACTTTGGAACGGACTTCCTAATTTCACTTCTCTTTTCAACACCTGGCTTTTTGGGTAACCCTTGATATATTTACAGTACTATTTATGCTTTTTTAATTCTAAATTAGTGTTGCATGCATTTTTATGGTATAATTACCCTAAAAACTCAGTGTATTTATTTTATATATTTTACTTTTTATTAAATTGTGATATTGGTTACATTACTATTTGTTACTATATTGAACAAATGTAATGCAGCCTCTATTCTGCTTTTTTTGTTTACCTTGTGGGAGTGACTTCCTGTATACCTTTGAGGCCACTTCTTGGCACAGCATCTCATACCCATAGCGCCTGAGCACCATAGGGTAACCTACTTCCTTTAATGAAGTAGTGCTGGTTAACAAAACTTGTTACAGTCCCTCCCAATGGTCTATCAAACAACCTGAGCGTAAAAACATTTCGAATCATCACATAGTCCCCTGGTTTAATATCATGGCAGTTTGAATTTGGCATATCTGGAATCAACAGTTTTAAGTTATTTTTCTGTTCTCTCAAGTGCTTATTCATTTTTATGAGGTATTGAACTGTCACCTCATTGTTGCATTTTAAATTGTCCTGAGGGTCTATCATCACATGGGTTGTTATTATTATTATTATTATTATTATTATTATCCTTTATTTATATGGCGCCACAAGGGTTCCGCAGCGCCCAATTACAGAGTACATAAATAATCAAACAGGAAAGCAGCAACTTACAGTTGATGACAGTATAGGACAAGTACAGGGTAAATAAACATAGTTACATCAGCAGATGGCACTGGAATAAGTATCAGGTGGCAGAAGACTGCTGGAGTTGATGCAGTTGAAGATTATTAAAGTAAGAAAGGATAAGCACATGAGGGAAGAGGGCCCTGCCTCACAAAAATAATTTCAAAAGGTGATAAATTGAGAGGAGCCCTGGAAGTGGTCCTGATGCTATACAACACCAGTGGCAGCGCCTCTGGCCACAGTAGTCCAGTTCCAGTCATCACTTTGCTCAATTTGCTCTCATTATTATTCACTCTCTCCACCTTTGCACTGGCTATCAATCGCCAGGAGTTTGCTCATGGCCTGAAAGACCTCCCCCGTGAAGTGGGTACCCCTATCACTTTCATTAATCCTAGGGATACCATGTCTACATAAAAATTCTTGCACTATCTTCTTGGTAGTGAAGACAGCGGTGTTAGAGGCAGCTGGGAATGCCTCTACCCAATAGCAATACAAACTAACACATATTTCAAATTTCTACAGGGTGGTAGCTGTATAAAGTCTATTTAAATCACTGTGGGGAGCTACTGTCTCTGCATAATAAACAGTCCCATACTTACCGGTGGCTACGATCTCACCCATCCCTCCTGTGGAAGAAACAGCCCCCACTCTTACCGGTTGGGCTGTGTCCACCTGGGTTTCCCGCATGGTGGCTGCCTGTGAGATGGCTGAGATCAGGCTGGGCTCATCGTCCTCCTCTGAGCTATTTCCTTTTAAAGAACTTTGGACAGGGCACAATTTGCATGGGTTATTAGTACATTTTGTCATATCCATATCACCTTGGAGTATAGTATTGGTGGTAGCTGTTTCACCGTCAACGTATGGCAGTGGTGGTGCGCTCGCATTCACTTTGCTTTTACTTTGTGTAACCACTGCGCAACTGAGTTGTCGCTGCAATTCCCCCTCTTGTTGCCACATATTCAAACAGTCATTATGTTTAATCCTTAGTTTCTTTGATTTGATCAAATATATCTTATTTCTAACTGTGTCTAACACCTCAGGATCAAAGCTACCAACCCTAGGGAATGTTGCCCTACACTCAGCAGTCATACGTACCCAATCATCACAAAAAGCCTCTGCGTATGGACCATATTTCTTACGCATCACAAAACCAGCGGACCCTCGGCCCCTGCTCTTCAGCCTGAACCCTGGTTCCTGAACGCCTCTCACGTGCACACCTAGCTCCCATTGTGGAATTTTTAAACACAAGCACTAAATGGCCAACGCAAACGCTTTTCACCCGCTCCGTCTCCTCTGGACAGTACCACGGCCCACACTTATTGTGATTTCCCGCGTACCCAGCGAGGATCCTACCAGACTCCTCAGCACTGGAAGTATGACGTATTAACAGCAATAAATTAATTCCCCGCCTTTTTCAGTGGAGGTTAAAAGCCTGATCTTTTTGGCTTCTTTCCGTAGGAATTTCACTTGGGAAACGTCACCAAGCCTTCCTATGGAGTTCCACTGGGAGTATTTCCTGAGAGAGTCAGCGAAAATTCCTTATCTTTACACAAGTCACGTCTGCATATGCTATCACAGCACGTATGATGCCGCAGTTGCACAAAATTACGCAAATGGTATCACGTTGCGCCGCATATCACATACACACACGTGCGGTCCATACTTATTATCTATATGCCCTACGATCACGGGAGTCGAATTCACTAGCTGCGCTCCACAGCCGGAACGTAATACCAGAAATCACGCTCCTCTGTACGGTTTACCTTTAAAAACACACACACTACGTGCCTCAATACCAATAAATACGTGAGGTCACTAACCTCCACGCCACCAAGCCTCTGCTTACTCAGTGCCTAACCGACGGGATCCCGCTTTCCGGGATTCAATTCCCTCACACTTATTTTTCAATACACACACTTCTGTACAGAAAAAAAAAAAAAATCACTCCCTCTGACCGGTTGTTTGCTCCAGAAGTGACACACTTTAAACAAAGTATTATAGTAATCTGCTTTAAAATCGGATAGTTACCTGTTAAAATATGTTTATCCCACCTTAACAATCAATTTCTATTATGCGGCTAACTTCCGCTTGCGTAAATATGCACTCACGTTTCCTGCCCTCTGTGCGTCCACATGTGTACCTATGCGTTGCCGTATACGCGTCCACATACTATTGTACTATGACACGTGTATACTTGCGTATGCAAGTGTGTATCGCTGCGTACCTTTGCACGCAGCTTACCACACTCTTACCCAACTCTAGTAATACAACAAAAACAATGTACTTGTATTGTAGCAAAAAACACACACAAATACAGACAGCGCTTACAGACTCTATTTAAAAAAAAGTTTTTTATTTTCTTAAAAAATCCTTCCCTATGTCTCCTACACCAGATTTATAAAAAACCTGTGACAATTTATCACTAGCTCAACATGGCAAACATGTAACAATTTCACACTGGCACGTTTCTCCGCCTGCACATACGATCAGCGGCTTCCTCAGTCAGACTGAGGAAGCCGCTGATCGTATGTGCAGGCGGAGAAACACATTTTAAAGACCCTACAGCTCCTACAACTTTTTCCTATTTGGGAATATCACTTGTTCTATAATTGGATAATTCATCTTGGATCTCCAGATAAGGCTTGTTGTAAACGGTCATTCACGCACCAGAGCCGGGAGTCAAAAGATCTACAATCCAAGACGAAGGAGTGGTAATATATATATATATGCTAACATGGCCATGTTAAACAAATACTGCTGTGCATGAGTAAGCCTGATATAGGCTAAAAACTGTTCTAACTATTGCTCTGCATGAATAAGCTTTATAATATAATCCAAGCTGCTTCAGATGTCTGCATGCTAAATTTATTAACCAACTAAATAAACAGAGGAACTTTATATTAACAGCACGATTAGTGCATGGGAATATTGAAACCTATAAAAGTATCTTTAATTGCCTCGCACGATAGACATCTAATCAGGACACTACTGCTTGGATATCTTGCATGCTGTTTATTAAAGAACTGCAGACAGGGAATAATTTGCCTGATTGTCAGCTGCTGAGTAATAAGTGAATGCATGTTTACTCTCTGGAAGGAGAGTCTGTGGGGCGATATTGTTATTAAGTTTCCATCTGTGCTATTAAAAACAAAGGATTGCCAATTGTGCTGTTTGAAATATAAGTAATAATTGTTGCAATGCTATACAAAAGTCACATTTAAGAACCTTAGAACGTGCCAGTGTGAAATTGTTACATGATTGCCATGTTGAGCTAGTGATAAATTGTCACAGGTTTTTTATAAATCTGGTGTAGGCAGGGCCGTAACTAGGGGGGGGGGGGTAGGGGGGCTGTTCCATAGGCAAAATTACAAGAGGGCACCGGGCGCAATGCTGTCACACGCATCGAGGGAGAGAGGGTGAGAGGACGGAAACGAGTCTGGCAGCGGCTGAACACTTGCGCGTGGGACTGATGAGAGAACACGCTGGCTGCAGTCAGTGACAGTGAATAAGTCACTGTCACTCACGCTGCAGACTCCTTAGATAGGGGAGCTTTCACATTTAATTTTTCAAATTTACTGTCTTGCCCCGGGTGAGAGCAATCCTAGTTTCGGCCCTGGTCTAGGAGACATAGGGAAGGATTTTTTAAGAAAAGAAAAAACTTTTTTTAGTAGAGTGTGTAAGCGCTGTCTGTTTTTGTGTGTGTTTTTTGTCAAATAGTTTGAAAGGGTAGAGAAGTCCCTTTTTGTTGCAGTGAGCGGCATACAGACCGACATTTGAGAACTGAATTAACCAGGGCCGGTGCAAGGTATCTCTGCACCCTAGGCAAAGGTTCAGCCTAACTCCCCCTAATCTGCAACGCCCCCCATCTCCCAGAGGTATCATTATACATAGACAGAGAAAAAAGATGACACTCAAGGACTTTTAAAATTAAAAGATATATTGTTTGTAATATGTATAAATGTTAGGTGGCATGTTTGGAATCAAATAGGACACTGAGGCTAGTTTCTCTAATGTGCTCGTTAATTGTTGGCGGCCCCACGCTCGTTAATCGTTGGTGGCCCGTCGCTTATGCATGCAGGCCAATATGGACGAGATTGTCCATATTAGCATGCAGTGCTATGGAGCCGGGTGACAAGGGAACAGTCGGGCAGCTCGACGGCGGATCGGTAAGTGTGTAGGGCCCATTACAGTCGGAAGCAGCATTACAGTGATGCTGCTGGGTACAGACCATACTTACCTACTTTCAGTTTCTCCTCTCCAGGAGAAGCCCGGAGAGGAGACAATGCAGGAGACTTCGGGGAGCGGGGCCGGGCTGTGACATCATCAAGCCCTGCCCCCAGATCGGAAAAATGCTGCGATTTGCGGGAAGGGGGCAGGGCTAAAATGACACGATTCATGTCATTTGAACCCTTCCCCTCCCCACGGACCCACGAATACGGAAGAGTATGTCTCCCTCCTGCCTGCATCACTAGGGTGCGAGCAGGATGCAGGAGATCTGCCTACTCTTCTGGGGGTGCGGGGGGCTACGCTAAAAAAACGGGAGCCTCCCGCAATTTCCGGGAGAGTAGGCAAGTATGGTACAGACATGTAGTCAAGTGCTGCTTGCTGCTGGAGAGCTGAGATCCAGGGCCCTGGAGGACGTGAATCAGGGCTATGAGGAGGGGCCGTGGGGGGGAACGCACCTCAGGAGCCACAGTTACATCTGCCTCCTATGTGCCTCCACATGACTTAATGATACACGTCTTGGCACGGAGGAAATGCTGAGACACTATGCAGCACAGCCTGATAGCGGCAGCTGTACCTGATTAGACCTGCAGCCGCTGCCAGTGCAGTGTAAAAGGAGGATGTCTTGCACAGAGACATCCTTCACTTTATTGCTTGATGAATTCAGTGGCGCTCTCCAAGTGCCGGCACCCCTAGGCAGCCGCCTAAAGGTGCCTAATGGAAGAGCCGGCCCTGGAATTAACTATTAATTTAAGCCAATTTTTAATAGCGCCAGGGGGTACACTTGTTGTACATTTTTTTTTGTCTAGTTGTATTGTAGCAGTTAGATAAATGCTTCCACGTTCCCTTTGAGCAATGGAAGTCCCCTGCCCGACAACTTCCGCTACGTGCTACCTAAAGTTTTAGGCAGGAACGGAGCTTCCCTTATGAAATGCACATATTTTGTGAATTTTCGTTAACAATAACACTTTAAACACTTTATCAATTTTAAACACTTGGGAAACAGGCAACTTATCCGATTGTAATCTACAATGACTGTTTGTAATCTATGGCAACAATACAGGGGAATACCTATACGCTTGTGCGCTTATTTTTGCGCCAACAGACCCAAAGAAAATGGCTTTTCTTTGTTGTCCTTCGGTTCGCACCAGCACCACTGAGACAATGCAAGAAAGACGTGGTTTAACGGGATCAGTACTAAATGCCGCCGGACGGAATCCCGGCGGTCGAAATACCGACGCCGGAATCCCGACCACACAATCCCGACGGGTGGCGAGCGGAACGCAGCCCCTTGCGGGCTCGCTTGCCACACTGCGGGCACGGTGCCTCGCTACGCTCGGCACACTATTATATTCTCCCTCTATGGGTGTCGTGGACACCCACGGAGGGAGAATATGTCAGGATTGTGGCGGTCGGGATTCCGGCGTCAGTATTTCGACCGCCGGGATTCCAGCCGGCGGCATCTTGACCGCATCCCGGTTTAACAACATTAGGTAGTTTTTAACACAAAACAAAAGTGTTTTACTTTAGACGCGTCCTCCACCCTTTGTTGTTAGACCAAAGTCTGTAAAGAGAAAGTGAAAACTGGCGCTTATGTGTTTCTCCAATAATAATTAATGACTGTGGATCAATTTCAATAAAAATAACATAAAATTTATTACCTATACATCACAAACTAAAAACATCCTAAACATGAAAATCAGATAAAAAATTGAGGCATATATGGAGCTGAGAAATGTTTAAAGGTGGCTGCTCTCAGTGTCCACAAAAGGATCCCGGACTAAGTGCCTTGTGCAAAGTTCTCTGGTGAGAGGGAATATGTACAGCTGGTATTACCCGTGTTGATGGAGACTTCCAGAGGCCTGGAGATTTTTCAGCAAGCAAGCTGCGGCAATGGAACAAACTGGGTCTCTCCCATCAATGCTGCACAGATGAAATTCCTCAAAGTTCCAAAAGGCAGGTTTATAAGTCCATATCTGGATCCGTCTTGAAAGTGGAACACTTGTGGTGGTCGTCGCAGCTTCAACACTTAACGCGTTTCCCTAGGTTAGGTCACCTAGCTTCATCAGAAGTATGGCTCCATCTGATTTTTGGGATCTATTTATACCCCATTTAATGACCTGATGCCCCACAGATGTGATGTAAAAATAATAATCAATCATCCACAGTCATGATAAAAATACAGAAATTCTATAGATAGTGTACTCATGATATACATAGAAAAGATTGGGAGGCAAACCCACATGAAAAAGGAATTTAAAAAACAGCAAATCAATAAAATAAATCTCTATGATCAAGAGGGTCAAAGGTCAGTGTGGTCACATGACTCACCCCCTGTTTATTATGGACAACCACTTTTAATCAGATGCATTGATTCCAGAAACTTCCCTCCCCCGATTACTGGGATGATAGTGTCCCCATAATAAATATAAGACTTACATAAATGTCCCCAAACTGATATGTGGAGATAGGGAGGTTTTGTCTCCGGGACTCCGTATAGCGCTGTGCGCTCCTTCCGGGTCACGTGACAGACGGTATCACGTGCAAAAAGATTTAATGGGGCGCCCTGGTTGCTAAGCAACTCATGCGTGTACCTGCGTGGTGTACAATGACGTGATCCCGCTGTCACGTGATCGGAACTCCGGAGAAAGGGTATGATATATTGAAAGCACATTTGTTAAGGCTGGTTGCTAAGCAACCTGAACGTGCACCAGCGTGGTGTACGTAACCATCATCCCGCTGTCATGTGACCAAAGGCTTCCAGTTATGTGGCTACAGACATATATTCCCACTAATGGGCTAATCAGAAACAAATTATAAATGGACATATATATTCAATATGATAAAGTCATTATACCAACATTGGCTAATAACCATTTTCTAATTACTATGTCCCTCAGCAGTATACTATTATACAGCCCACATGACCAGATGTAATCATATATTAGAATCTCACTGTACACACCAAGCATTACATGATAAGTAATAACAAATATTATAGCACTCATATCACTTAGATGGGAAACAACTGAATTATATTGTATTATTTTTTGTTGTTTGTTTTTTATATATGTTTTTTATTATTTTTTATATATTTTAACCCTCAAGAACACTGAAAAAGGTAACATGATTATAATTAATAGAATAATGGCATTCATTATGGTTATAGGGAAGCTTGTCCCGATCATAGATATCTAATTATGTATGGTAAATAGAAAAAACTGACTCATATTGAGTCTAGGAGGTAATTGTAAATACATTTAGTGCTGAAAGTATTCATTGGACATATTAGACCCAAGTCATCACAACCCTGTCGAAAACATAGGGTGGCTGTACAGCCGTGGAGGGACTCCGGTTGACAGGAGTTCCTAAACACTCGAAATTAACTTCGAATGACCGCTAATCCTGAACGTGCTGACAGGTGTGAACACTGTCCCGTCAAGGGTTACGTGGAATTCTCCAAGGCCTTACAGACCACACACAGGTGACACAGGTTTGTCACCTGTACCTATTGGTCTCGAGAGTGGTTGGTGGCATGGGATCAACATGAAAAAGTTGTCAAAGATGATTAATAAATTCTAAACCACTACATTTAGTTCCATTGTCTCATTCAGACCTGAAGGGTGTACTGAATTAAACTGAAGCATCCAGTAGATTTCTCTCTTGCATAATAACGAAAATCTATCACCCCCTCTCCCCGTAGGGGCTATATGTTCCAATGCTAAAATAGAGAGACAACTGGGATCTTTCTGATGTGTGGAATAAAAATGTCGAGACACACTGTGTTTGAAAAAACCCTTGGCAATATTTCTTTTATGCTCCATGAACCTGGTACGCAGTTTCCTAGTGGTGCGGCCCACATAGTATAAGTGGCAACTGCACCAAAGGAGGTAAACTACATAGGAGGAATCGCAGTTTATAAATGATTTGATGAAGTGAGTATCTATTTTATTTGGTAATTCGATTGACACTGTTTTCCTTAATGTATGGAGACAGACTTGGCATTTACTTTTGCCACAATGAAAAAAACCCGAAGGTTTTTTTGTCAACCATTCAGAACCTGATTCTTGTTTTCCAGTACAGTCTTTGTTCTCTACTTTTTTCAAAAAGCTTGGAGCTAAAAGAGTTTTTAGAGACCTATTTTTTCGATAGATAATTTGTGGAGCTTGAGGAAGTGTCTCCACCAAGATACGATCCTGTTTCAAAATTTTATAGTTTCTGTTTATTATACTACGTATCTGTCCTGCACAACTGTTGAATTTACATATAAATGCAGAACTCCTATCTTTTTTGGTTGGGTCTTCTTCTCTTTTAGGATGATGTTGTAAAAGGCTATTTCTATCCAAATCAGAAACCTCCATGAGGGCTTTTTGTAGAATATTATCTGGATACCCACACTCTCTAAAAGAAGTGAGTAGGGTATCAGCTTGTTCAGTGAAAGTGGTAAAATTGGAGCAATTTCTTCTAAGGCGGATAAGTTGTCCCTTAGGAATATTTTGCTTCCAGGGTTTGTGATGTGCACTACTGAAGTGCAAAAAGGAGTTGGTATTGGTCTTTTTGTTAAATGTGGACGTGACTATTTTATTATTTATAATCTCTATATCAATATCTAAAAAATTAATTTTAGTGGTGTGAAACATGGAGGTGAAGGTGAGGTTGTATTTATTAAGTGATAGTGACTGAATAAACTGTGAAGCAGAGTGTGAATCCCCATCCCAAATAATAAAAAGATCATCTATGTAGCGGCCATAGAGGACCAGGTTCGCCTCCCAGCCGCCCCCCCACACATGGGTTTGTTCGAACTCCCCCATGTAGAGGTTGGCATAGCTGGGTGCGAACCTGGTCCCCATGGCCGTGCCCATTACCTGAAGATAGAAATCACCAAGAAATAGAAAATAATTATGTGATAAAATGAAAGATATGGAAGAAATGAGAAAAGATTTCTGTTCCTCACTGAGGTCATCATCCATATCTAGTCTCCTTTTGATTACTTCACAACCCAATTGATGAGGGATATTTGTGTAAAGTGCAGATACATCCAAGGTGAGAAAAGAATAAGATTCTTTCCACGAGATGGTATTTAATAAATTTAGAAAATGTGTGGTATCTTTAATGTGAGACCTCAGTGAGGACACTCTGGATTGAAGAAAAGAATCTACATAAAAAGAAAGATTTGAGGTTAAAGAATCAATACCTGAAATGATAGGTCTCCCGGGGGGTGTAGTGAGGGATTTGTGAATTTTGGGTAAATAATAAAAAACTGGAATGTGAGGGTGGGTAGAAAAAAGAAAATGATATATATCTCTAGTGATGATACCTGAGTCTAAAGCTCCTTCTAATAAAGTTTTTAGGTCTGACTGGAATTTTAATGTAGGGTCTCCCTTTAGAGTGTGATAATGTTCTGAATTGTTCAGTTGTCTGAGTGATTCTGCTATATAGTCGACACGATTCAGAATTACTAAACCCCCCCCCCCTTATCTGCTTCTTTTATTATAATGGTTGAGTCATCCACCAATGATTTGAGAGCTTCCTTTTCTTTCCTATTTAGATTGGATGATTGTTTTTTGTCATAATATTTTTGGCACATGTCCTTGAAATCATCCAAGGTGATGCGATAAAAAGTTTCGATAGAACTGCTTTTTGCACTGATTGGGAAGAACTCCGATCTCTTCTTAAATCTATTTGTATTTTTAATATCATAGATTTTGATTCCAGTATTATGGGAATCTTCTAAATCTACATTACCCTCCTGCCACAAGCTCTCCAAGGTATTTAGTAGAAAGGTATCTGTACTATCCAATACTATAGGAATGGAGGTATCCTGTAAGTTTTTCAATCGTTTGTTCGCAAAATAGCGTTTACGACAAAGTGTGCGAACAAATTTGTTCAGATCAACATATAGATCAAACAGATTAGGACCGCTTGTGGGGGCAAACTTGAGGCCCTTCCCAAGCAGTGTTAATTCTGATTGGGTGAGTTGCTTTGAAGATATATTAATTACTTTCTTGGAGTCCCTCTCTAGATCTGATGTGTAAGCTTGTTTATTCTTAAGTAGATGTTTATGTCTCAAACGTCCTCCTCTAGTGCCTCTGCACTTAAATTTCTGACTCTTTTGTTTCTGAAGTCTGCTCTCTGTCTCTTTGGTGGAGATTCCCACCTGTTGTGTCTGTACTCCCTGTCTAAAAAATGATCCTCTCTATTTCGAATTCTACCTCTATAGGAGTCTGTATTTGTTGGTTCCGATTTGTCTTGATGATAGCCTGGATTATTTTTATTATTAAAATCCTTTTTCCTGGCTCCTAGTTGTTTTGGTGACCTCTTTGGATCAACTGAATGGCTAAGGGCTTCAAATCTATTGATATGTTCAAAATTTTCACGTCTATCCTGTTGGTGGCGTGAATATTCCCTCTCCCTCCCCGAGTTATTTCTAGGGGTGCCTGGCCTTCGAATTTGTTTAAAATTATTCCTGTAACTTCTGATTTGGTCATTCTTATAATCAAATGAGTCTCTCTTAAACTTTCTATATTTATTATCCATCAAGTTCTTTTCAAAGTTTATAACTCTCTCATTAATACGTCTGTCTTTCTCCTTAAATTCTGTTAATGACATATATTTATCCATTGATTTTTTCAAAACATCTATTTCTTTTTCTATTTGTTGAACCTTATACGATCTAAATTTTATAATAGTTTTCATGAGGGCTAACGAGCAATTATCTAACAAATTGTCCCATTCTTTTTGGAACTCAGGATAATCAGAAAAGATTGAGTTCTTAAATAACCTGAGTCCCCTTGGTACCATCCCCTTGTCCAGATAATTCTGTAAGTTAGTACTGTCTAACCAATTTCTTGATTCACTTTTAAGAAGATCTTCTAAAGCATAAAAATCCTTATTCATATCATGCAATTCAGAACCTGGTTTATCTAACAGTGAATCCCCCCAATCTGTCATGTAGGTTTGCCTCCTATCACTCCTCTCTTTAAAATTGGAGAAACAACTCATGGCTGCTGCGTCTGGGTAAAGACTAGGAAAAAACCAGAACAAAGAGAATGGCCCAGACGCGCTGTCACAGCTGCCAGAAGGGATTGTCAGTCCCTGAAAATGTTTTAGAATGAGAAAGTGAAAACTGGCGCTTATGTGTTTCTCCAATAATAATTAATGACTGTGGATCAATTTCAATAAAAATAACATAAAATTTATTACCTATACATCACAAACTAAAAACATCCTAAACATGAAAATCAGATAAAAAATTGAGGCATATATGGAGCTGAGAAATGTTTAAAGGTGGCTGCTCTCAGTGTCCACAAAAGGATCCCGGACTAAGTGCCTTGTGCAAAGTTCTCTGGTGAGAGGGAATATGTACAGCTGGTATTACCCGTGTTGATGGAGACTTCCAGAGGCCTGGAGATTTTTCAGCAAGCAAGCTGCGGCAATGGAACAAACTGGGTCTCTCCCATCAATGCTGCACAGATGAAATTCCTCAAAGTTCCAAAAGGCAGGTTTATAAGTCCATATCTGGATCCGTCTTGAAAGTGGAACACTTGTGGTGGTCGTCGCAGCTTCAACACTTAACGCGTTTCCCTAGGTTAGGTCACCTAGCTTCATCAGAAGTATGGCTCCATCTGATTTTTGGGATCTATTTATACCCCATTTAATGACCTGATGCCCCACAGATGTGATGTAAAAATAATAATCAATCATCCACAGTCATGATAAAAATACAGAAATTCTATAGATAGTGTACTCATGATATACATAGAAAAGATTGGGAGGCAAACCCACATGAAAAAGGAATTTAAAAAACAGCAAATCAATAAAATAAATCTCTATGATCAAGAGGGTCAAAGGTCAGTGTGGTCACATGACTCACCCCCTGTTTATTATGGACAACCACTTTTAATCAGATGCATTGATTCCAGAAACTTCCCTCCCCCGATTACTGGGATGATAGTGTCCCCATAATAAATATAAGACTTACATAAATGTCCCCAAACTGATATGTGGAGATAGGGAGGTTTTGTCTCCGGGACTCCGTATAGCGCTGTGCGCTCCTTCCGGGTCACGTGACAGACGGTATCACGTGCAAAAAGATTTAATGGGGCGCCCTGGTTGCTAAGCAACTCATGCGTGTACCTGCGTGGTGTACAATGACGTGATCCCGCTGTCACGTGATCGGAACTCCGGAGAAAGGGTATGATATATTGAAAGCACATTTGTGAAGGCTGGTTGCTAAGCAACCTGAACGTGCACCAGCGTGGTGTACGTAACCATCATCCCGCTGTCATGTGACCAAAGGCTTCCAGTTATGTGGCTACAGACATATATTCCCACTAATGGGCTAATCAGAAACAAATTATAAATGGACATATATATTCAATATGATAAAGTCATTATACCAACATTGGCTAATAACCATTTTCTAATTACTATGTCCCTCAGCAGTATACTATTATACAGCCCACATGACCAGATGTAATCATATATTAGAATCTCACTGTACACACCAAGCATTACATGATAAGTAATAACAAATATTATAGCACTCATATCACTTAGATGGGAAACAACTGAATTATATTGTATTATTTTTTGTTGTTTGTTTTTTATATATGTTTTTTATTATTTTTTATATATTTTAACCCTCAAGAACACTGAAAAAGGTAACATGATTATAATTAATAGAATAATGGCATTCATTATGGTTATAGGGAAGCTTGTCCCGATCATAGATATCTAATTATGTATGGTAAATAGAAAAAACTGACTCATATTGAGTCTAGGAGGTAATTGTAAATACATTTAGTGCTGAAAGTATTCATTGGACATATTAGACCCAAGTCATCACAACCCTGTCGAAAACATAGGGTGGCTGTACAGCCGTGGAGGGACTCCGGTTGACAGGAGTTCCTAAACACTCGAAATTAACTTCGAATGACCGCTAATCCTGAACGTGCTGACAGGTGTGAACACTGTCCCGTCAAGGGTTACGTGGAATTCTCCAAGGCCTTACAGACCACACACAGGTGACACAGGTTTGTCACCTGTACCTATTGGTCTCGAGAGTGGTTGGTGGCATGGGATCAACATGAAAAAGTTGTCAAAGATGATTAATAAATTCTAAACCACTACATTTAGTTCCATTGTCTCATTCAGACCTGAAGGGTGTACTGAATTAAACTGAAGCATCCAGTAGATTTCTCTCTTGCATAATAACGAAAATCTATCACCCCCTCTCCCCGTAGGGGCTATATGTTCCAATGCTAAAATAGAGAGACAACTGGGATCTTTCTGATGTGTGGAATAAAAATGTCGAGACACACTGTGTTTGAAAAAACCCTTGGCAATATTTCTTTTATGCTCCATGAACCTGGTACGCAGTTTCCTAGTGGTGCGGCCCACATAGTATAAGTGGCAACTGCACCAAAGGAGGTAAACTACATAGGAGGAATCGCAGTTTATAAATGATTTGATGAAGTGAGTATCTATTTTATTTGGTAATTCGATTGACACTGTTTTCCTTAATGTATGGAGACAGACCTGGCATTTACTTTTGCCACAATGAAAAAAACCCGAAGGTTTTTTTGTCAACCATTCAGAACCTGATTCTTGTTTTCCAGTACAGTCTTTGTTCTCTACTTTTTTCAAAAAGCTTGGAGCTAAAAGAGTTTTTAGAGACCTATTTTTTCGATAGATAATTTGTGGAGCTTGAGGAAGTGTCTCCACCAAGATACGATCCTGTTTCAAAATTTTATAGTTTCTGTTTATTATACTACGTATCTGTCCTGCACAACTGTTGAATTTACATATAAATGCAGAACTCCTATCTTTTTTGGTTGGGTCTTCTTCTCTTTTAGGATGATGTTGTAAAAGGCTATTTCTATCCAAATCAGAAACCTCCATGAGGGCTTTTTGTAGAATATTATCTGGATACCCACACTCTCTAAAAGAAGTGAGTAGGGTATCAGCTTGTTCAGTGAAAGTGGTAAAATTGGAGCAATTTCTTCTAAGGCGGATAAGTTGTCCCTTAGGAATATTTTGCTTCCAGGGTTTGTGATGTGCACTACTGAAGTGCAAAAAGGAGTTGGTATTGGTCTTTTTGTTAAATGTGGACGTGACTATTTTATTATTGATAATCTCTATATCAATATCTAAAAAATTAATTTTAGTGGTGTGAAACATGGAGGTGAAGGTGAGGTTGTATTTATTAAGTGATAGTGACTGAATAAACTGTGAAGCAGAGTGTGAATCCCCATCCCAAATAATAAAAAGATCATCTATGTAGCGGCCATAGAGGACCAGGTTCGCCTCCCAGCCGCCCCCCCACACATGGGTTTGTTCGAACTCCCCCATGTAGAGGTTGGCATAGCTGGGTGCGAACCTGGTCCCCATGGCCGTGCCCATTACCTGAAGATAGAAATCACCAAGAAATAGAAAATAATTATGTGATAAAATGAAAGATATGGAAGAAATGAGAAAAGATTTCTGTTCCTCACTGAGGTCATCATCCATATCTAGTCTCCTTTTGATTACTTCACAACCCAATTGATGAGGGATATTTGTGTCTCTAAAGGGAGACCCTACATTAAAATTCCAGTCAGACCTAAAAACTTTATTAGAAGGAGCTTTAGACTCAGGTATCATCACTAGAGATATATATCATTTTCTTTTTTCTACCCACCCTCACATTCCAGTTTTTTATTATTTACCCAAAATTCACAAATCCCTCACTACACCCCCCGGGAGACCTATCATTTCAGGTATTGATTCTTTAACCTCAAATCTTTCTTTTTATGTAGATTCTTTTCTTCAATCCAGAGTGTCCTCACTGAGGTCTCACATTAAAGATACCACACATTTTCTAAATTTATTAAATACCATCTCGTGGAAAGAATCTTATTCTTTTCTCACCTTGGATGTATCTGCACTTTACACAAATATCCCTCATCAATTGGGTTGTGAAGTAATCAAAAGGAGACTAGATATGGATGATGACCTCAGTGAGGAACAGAAATCTTTTCTCATTTCTTCCATATCTTTCATTTTATCACATAATTATTTTCTATTTCTTGGTGATTTCTATCTTCAGGTAATGGGCACGGCCATGGGGACCAGGTTCGCACCCAGCTATGCCAACCTCTACATGGGAGAGTTCGAACAAACCCATGTGTGGGGGGGCGGCTGGGAGGCGAACCTGGTCCTCTATGGCCGCTACATAGATGATCTTTTTATTATTTGGGATGGGGATTCACACTCTGCTTCACAGTTTATTCAGTCACTATCACTTAATAAATACAACCTCACCTTCACCTCCATGTTTCACACCACTAAAATTAATTTTTTAGATATTGATATAGAGATTATCAATAATAAAATAGTCACGTCCACATTTAACAAAAAGACCAATACCAACTCCTTTTTGCACTTCAGTAGTGCACATCACAAACCCTGGAAGCAAAATATTCCTAAGGGACAACTTATCCGCCTTAGAAGAAATTGCTCCAATTTTACCACTTTCACTGAACAAGCTGATACCCTACTCACTTCTTTTAGAGAGTGTGGGTATCCAGATAATATTCTACAAAAAGCCCTCATGGAGGTTTCTGATTTGGATAGAAATAGCCTTTTACAACATCATCCTAAAAGAGAAGAAGACCCAACCAAAAAAGATAGGAGTTCTGCATTTATATGTAAATTCAACAGTTGTGCAGGACAGATACGTAGTATAATAAACAGAAACTATAAAATTTTGAAACAGGATCGTATCTTGGTGGAGACACTTCCTCAAGCTCCACAAATTATCTATCGAAAAAATAGGTCTCTAAAAACTCTTTTAGCTCCAAGCTTTTTGAAAAAAGTAGAGAACAAAGACTGTACTGGAAAACAAGAATCAGGTTCTGAATGGTTGACAAAAAAACCTTCGGGTTTTTTTCATTGTGGCAAAAGTAAATGCCAGGTCTGTCTCCATACATTAAGGAAAACAGTGTCAATCGAATTACCAAATAAAATAGATACTCACTTCATCAAATCATTTATAAACTGCGATTCCTCCTATGTAGTTTACCTCCTTTGGTGCAGTTGCCACTTATACTATGTGGGCCGCACCACTAGGAAACTGCGTACCAGGTTCATGGAGCATAAAAGAAATATTGCCAAGGGTTTTTTCAAACACAGTGTGTCTCGACATTTTTATTCCACACATCAGAAAGATCCCAGTTGTCTCTCTATTTTAGCATTGGAACATATAGCCCCTACGGGGAGAGGGGGTGATAGATTTTCGTTATTATGCAAGAGAGAAATCTACTGGATGCTTCAGTTTAATTCAGTACACCCTTCAGGTCTGAATGAGACAATGGAACTAAATGTAGTGGTTTAGAATTTATTAATCATCTTTGACAACTTTTTCATGTTGATCCCATGCCACCAACCACTCTCGAGACCAATAGGTACAGGTGACAAACCTGTGTCACCTGTGTGTGGTCTGTAAGGCCTTGGAGAATTCCACGTAACCCTTGACGGGACAGTGTTCACACCTGTCAGCACGTTCAGGATTAGCGGTCATTCGAAGTTAATTTCGAGTGTTTAGGAACTCCTGTCAACCGGAGTCCCTCCACGGCTGTACAGCCACCCTATGTTTTCGACAGGGTTGTGATGACTTGGGTCTAATATGTCCAATGAATACTTTCAGCACTAAATGTATTTACAATTACCTCCTAGACTCAATATGAGTCAGTTTTTTCTATTTACCATACATAATTAGATATCTATGATCGGGACAAGCTTCCCTATAACCATAATGAATGCCATTATTCTATTAATTATAATCATGTTACCTTTTTCAGTGTTCTTGAGGGTTAAAATATATAAAAAATAATAAAAAACATATATAAAAAACAAACAACAAAAAATAATACAATATAATTCAGTTGTTTCCCATCTAAGTGATATGAGTGCTATAATATTTGTTATTACTTATCATGTAATGCTTGGTGTGTACAGTGAGATTCTAATATATGATTACATCTGGTCATGTGGGCTGTATAATAGTATACTGCTGAGGGACATAGTAATTAGAAAATGGTTATTAGCCAATGTTGGTATAATGACTTTATCATATTGAATATATATGTCCATTTATAATTTGTTTCTGATTAGCCCATTAGTGGGAATATATGTCTGTAGCCACATAACTGGAAGCCTTTGGTCACATGACAGCGGGATGATGGTTACGTACACCACGCTGGTGCACGTTCAGGTTGCTTAGCAACCAGCCTTCACAAATGTGCTTTCAATATATCATACCCTTTCTCCGGAGTTCCGATCACGTGACAGCGGGATCACGTCATTGTACACCACGCAGGTACACGCATGAGTTGCTTAGCAACCAGGGCGCCCCATTAAATCTTTTTGCACGTGATACCGTCTGTCACGTGACCCGGAAGGAGCGCACAGCGCTATACGGAGTCCCGGAGACAAAACCTCCCTATCTCCACATATCAGTTTGGGGACATTTATGTAAGTCTTATATTTATTATGGGGACACTATCATCCCAGTAATCGGGGGAGGGAAGTTTCTGGAATCAATGCATCTGATTAAAAGTGGTTGTCCATAATAAACAGGGGGTGAGTCATGTGACCACACTGACCTTTGACCCTCTTGATCATAGAGATTTATTTTATTGATTTGCTGTTTTTTAAATTCCTTTTTCATGTGGGTTTGCCTCCCAATCTTTTCTATGTATATCATGAGTACACTATCTATAGAATTTCTGTATTTTTATCATGACTGTGGATGATTGATTATTATTTTTACATCACATCTGTGGGGCATCAGGTCATTAAATGGGGTATAAATAGATCCCAAAAATCAGATGGAGCCATACTTCTGATGAAGCTAGGTGACCTAACCTAGGGAAACGCGTTAAGTGTTGAAGCTGCGACGACCACCACAAGTGTTCCACTTTCAAGACGGATCCAGATATGGACTTATAAACCTGCCTTTTGGAACTTTGAGGAATTTCATCTGTGCAGCATTGATGGGAGAGACCCAGTTTGTTCCATTGCCGCAGCTTGCTTGCTGAAAAATCTCCAGGCCTCTGGGAGTCTCCATCAACACGGGTAATACCAGCTGTACATATTCCCTCTCACCAGAGAACTTTGCACAAGGCACTTAGTCCGGGATCCTTTTGTGGACACTGAGAGCAGCCACCTTTAAACATTTCTCAGCTCCATATATGCCTCAATTTTTTATCTGATTTTCATGTTTAGGATGTTTTTAGTTTGTGATGTATAGGTAATAAATTTTATGTTATTTTTATTGAAATTGATCCACAGTCATTAATTATTATTGGAGAAACACATAAGCGCCAGTTTTCACTTTCTCATTCTAAAACATTTTCAGGGACTGACAATCCCTTCTGGCAGCTGTGACAGCGCGTCTGGGCCATTCTCTTTGTTCTGGTTTTTTCCAAAGTCTGTAAAGCCCTGCAAGTCTGCGAGAGTGAGATGAACCGGACAGAGCCCCCAGCTGTTAAGTTCTGAATATTAATAACAAAGCAAAGTATATTGTTGCGTACGCAGTTAGCGTAGAAATGCGAAGTGTTACTTACATGCGGTTATGCACATGCAAATACCTTAAAGAATCCAACTATAGAACGATATACGTTTGTAATGTGGTCCAACGCATATACAGATTTAATACTAGCATTGGTCCGGGGGTAGTACATATCCAGTACACTGGGGATCATTGGTCGGCTCAACCGGTGGGCGATGCCTAAGTGCTGAGATGTGATTACCATTGTTTAACTGTGATTTCCTGCCCCAGGACCAGTCAAAGCCACCACATTATCATACAGTAATATACATGAATCCGGTATTGCTAATAACTTGTTGCCACAGTTTGCAACAATATGCTCACAACCACTGATTACTGCTTATGTGACCCTGAACAATTTGATCCCACACACAATGTCTTTATGCAATCCCATCCTTGTGATAGATATATATATATATATATATAGTGTCCTGCTATTACAATTACTTTATGAAATATATATAAACCGTGGGTTAGATGTGTTTAAAACTATGTGAAGGAGAATATAAATATTACACATTTGATATATCATACATCAATGTTTGGTCTGTATGATATTGAATGTCACCTTTTGGTGGTCTTGCTTAAATCATTTAAAAGTTTAAGCAAACAAGGTTCTGGCTTGTGTTGTTTGAGTACACAATCAGGCATTTGCCTATCCTTAGGGTTTTGTATGATATATTGTGTCCTTATTTGTTCTGATCTATAGTGTAACAATGACAGTCCAGGATCTATTGACTCAACACACAACTCTCAATTGTTCGTGCTTAAAGTTAGGCACACATAAGGTATTTACCTACTCAACAAAAAACAACCTATTGAGTAAAGAACACTACATTGTATGTTCACATTGGCTGTTTAAGCAATCTGATATGTTTAAGACACTATTTGATTTGTATTCCTAGAGGTACCACATTTGAGTGTGTGTAAGAAATATTTGCTATTTTGTCACAGTATGATATTTATAAACAAATGCATCTTCTACCGTAATGCGCACAGTAACTTGCCATTATGGTCATTCACGCCCTACCGTATCAATGCATGCATCGTAGATGCATCCATTAATAAATGCCATAGTGTATTCTAAATATCGAAATATGCAATTTGACTTTGACAGTTGATCAGGCATTGTGCTGCACTCTGGAATTTAAGAATCTCCTTGTAAAGTTCATATCCACAGTCTGTGTGTTACCACCCAGAGTGGCTGCTGCTATTCCTTGCACTTGACATGTGAACACCCTAGGATTCCACAGTTATTCTCAGTAAACCTTTGCCCTGCCTGTGTCTACCTCCAGCCCCAGTGTGTTAATCCTCTGCCTGCCATTCCTGTGTTCCTGCTCTCAGCCTTTAGAATGTGTCAACTGCACAGTGTCCACACACCAACCGCACCGTGTCTACAAGTCACCTGCAAGGTGCCTGCATTCTACCTCATAGTGCCCCCGCTGCTTAGGCTGAGATCCTGACCCATTCCTGACCTTAGCCCTCTGTGCTCCTCTGAGTGAATATTTTGTGAGCCCCTACTGCTAGAGCCCAGGTGGCTGCCTAAGTACTGATCTGTGTGTTGTGCACTGAGGATGCAGCAGTAGGCTGCTATTGGCAGAAGACCCT